>NC_084914.1:15635950-16272626 GCF_949316345.1 Pungitius pungitius
GACCGCGTCCTGAAGCACGTGTGAAATCTAACCAATGGCGAGCTGGTACATAGGCGGGCGACGCCGGGACCAGGGTGCTATAAAGGGACCCGAAGGGCAGGACCATTTATATCTGAAGGGCCGAATCAAGTGCCACAGGCATGCCGGGAGTATGGCAAAGTTTACGCAGCATCTCGTTCCCTTAAGGGAACGAAGGTTACATACGTAACCGAGAGACGTTCCCTCTCAGGGAACTCAAGCTGCGTAAAAACGCTGTGGGAACCCAATACCCACTCACCATATGAGCAAGTGACCGTGGTGTGAAGTTTAAGACGCACACTCAGACGAGAGCACCTGTGCTCCAGGTGTAGCGTTAAGGTCAAGGTGGTAGAACCTCACGAACGTGTGGGGAGAGGACCAGCCTGCCGCCATGCAAACGTCGTGTAGCGATACTCTTTCCGACAACAGGGCTTGCTCTGAATGGGCAGAGGAGGTTAAGCTTTTCCTGGTCCGACGCTTTTTCTTCTCAGGAACGGAGTAGGACAGAAAGCCTGCAGCACAATAGGCCCGACCGTAGCGGACGGGACCTTAGGAATGTAGCCGGGGGAAGGTAGTAGGAACGCCTTCACCGTACCGGGTGCAAATTCCAAGCACGATGAGGGCTTGCATATCTCCAACTCTTTTGAGGGAAGAAATAGCAAGCAGGAAGAGCTTCCATCTACTGTTTCACAGTGAGTGGCTGGCCTAGCTTGTCCTGCTTGACTGCAGAGAGGATCGAAACTACTCGAGCGGGAGACGGATGTGCCCGCATCGTGGTCGAATCCCAAACAACGCCCAGGAAGGTGGTCCTATGCACCGGGGACAGCACGCTTTTCCTGGTGTTGAGTCTCAGCCCCAGATGGTTGATGTGGGCAAGCACAACACCTCGATATTGGGCCGCCAGCCGCACGGATAGCGCTAGAATCAACCAGTCGTCTATGTAGTTCAAAATGTGGATGTCCTGGAGACGCAATGGTGCCAGAGCAGCGTCCACGCATTTGGTAAACATACGGGGTGAGAGGGCTAGGCCGAACGGAAGAGCCCGGTATTGGTAAGCTTTGTCCCCAAAAGCCAACCTCAGGAACTTCCCGTGTCGTGGGAGGATGGGAATATGAAAGTAAGCGTCCTGAAGATCTACTGTGACAAACCAGTCCTCGGACCTGATCTGTGCCGCGATCTGTTTGAGAGTGAGCATCTTGAAGCTCAACTCTGCAACAGCGCGGTTCAAACGGCAGAGATCATCCTCCTTTGGAACGGTGAAGTAGCGGCTGTAATAACCCGACTCTCTGTCTGGAGGAAGAACTCGTTCTGAGGCTCCCATCCGCAGCAGGGTCTGTACTTCTCCGATATCAGAGCCTGCTGGGGGTCTACCACAGTGGGTAGCCACTGCGTGTCAACGGCTAGGGTGAGGACCTCCAGCAGTTCTTTGGCGGCAGCGGGGGAATGAGGCGCCTCGACGTCAGCCTCCGCTGCCTCTACGCTCACCACGTCCAGCTCCTCTGCGCTGGAGGAACATGAGAGCAGCGTCTCGTCCGGGGTGGAGGAAGCCGCCGAGCGTGCCTCCGACGCCGGAAACGAACGCCTGGGTCTGGCGGTGAAGGGCCGGGAAAATGCCTCAGCCGTCCCGGAATCCTCCGCGAGATCCATATGTGATCCCCATAAAGACATCCGGCGCTCTGCCTCAGCACGAGCTGGACCGGAGCGCCTCGTCGAGCCCTCTTCGCTGAGGACGGCTCGATGAGGCGCTCCGGAGAGATGGGAGTGCCATGATAGGCGCTCAGTCTGCACAGCCCCCTCAAGGGCTAGCTGAGCGTGCTCTACGCCCAGGCAGACAACACACAAGGGGTGTGAGTCACTGCCCGTAATGAAACGCGGGGGGACACACTGGACAAACCGCTCAGCCATTACTAGTAGGAAAAACTGTGCTAAATCAAACGTTATTAAGCGTTCTGAAAATTCTTCACTCCCATGGTAACGTTGTTCAAACGTTAATGTGGATATTAAAAAATCTCAACCTCCAACTTTCATTCATGATTAATGAAAACATTCTTGGCAAATGCTTTCGTCCATCTTGCACCGAGAGGCAGCGCTGGAACAGACGGTGGCGCCTCGCGGACCGTCAGCTCGATCCCGAGATCCAACTACCAGCTTTAAAGCAGCTACAGCAGCTTTAAAATACGCTATATGCAACCAATTGATCCATATATATGGCGCTCCAGAATATAAGGCGCACTGTCGTTTTTTGAGATAAAAAAAGGATTTTAAGTGCGCCTTATAGTGCGAAAATACAGTAACTTTGGTTGAGCAAGAAAGGAAAAAAACTATTCCTTTAGAGGAAGATACATGCATCATGTTTTCTTTTTCTCATTCTGTGAAACATTACCAATGACTGAGCTTAGTCCCTGGCTCATTACAACTCCTCTACACTTGGTCATTTGTCTGGAAAACGTGTGAAAATCACTGACTCACCGCTGTGTAGCGCCTTCCAGTGGAGCTGTTCTCTCAGTAGCACAACTCCTGCTCTGTTACCTTCCATTCGACCCAAATCAAAGACTGCTCCAAACCTACTGCGAGCTGCACCAGCTGGTCAGCCATCAAATCAGTCATAAAACCGCGGTTTTCACGGTCAGATTTAGCCAAATGGATCAGTTACTTAGAGACTGTGATAAACCGGCTGTAACACACATGTGCATTAAAAACTTAATGACGAAATCATTTAGGGAATGTTGGATTCTAAGACGTGAATTTGCCTGTCTGACCAGTAAGATTTGAAGTGAACTTAATTGAATCCTCTGAGGAGGACAGGGGGGCTGAAACTCTCCCTTCTCTCCTATTGAAATCATTTAAAATGTTTAATGCAACCTTGATTCTTGGTGATGACAGCAATAATGTGCTTCATCAACAGCTCAATAAAGCTCTTTTTAAAAAAGATTTTAACCAAAGTGTTACTTAAAATGAGACCCCCCGAAGTAGCAGTTTGCTGCAGTAACACACTGATGTACTCTGGCCACTTTCACAATGGCTTATTGTCAGACAACCAAAAGTACAAATTGACTGCGTTATATCTGCTCCAGATAGACCCATAAATTCCTGTCGCTCAGGATTCGTACTCTCAAAGGAGTTCTTGAGCTGTCCTCCGTCGTCAGCGGCAGTCCCTGTAATCTCCACAGATTGTCAGGCAGTCAGAGTAAAAGCAAAAGAGGCACAAAAGACCAGTGTTCACTTTGCTGTTTTTTGTGATGATTAAACAACAGACGAATAAGCAATCTCAGTGTACTGGCGGTCAACATCAACAGCATTGGAGGGATAAAGGTCAGCAGCCACCGGCGTACTGTTTCACTGCAGATGAGCGCTTTGGAAAAACAAGGCTCGCCCGAAGTGATCGAGTTGATTGAAAGCGCATCGAATGTCTCCTGAGGGAAGCGTAGCTGGTGAATGAGCATTATTTGAAATGTGGTATTAAGCTGCTGGGTGCTGGGGGAGTTTACTAGGTCAAGGGCTTTGTTTCCCTTAGGCACGTCTTGGGCATGCAGA
This sequence comes from Pungitius pungitius, assembly GCF_949316345.1. Classification (NCBI taxonomy): domain Eukaryota; kingdom Metazoa; phylum Chordata; class Actinopteri; order Perciformes; family Gasterosteidae; genus Pungitius; species Pungitius pungitius. The sequence continues at coordinate 15,639,503 of NC_084914.1, forward strand.
AACACAAGATGCAATGGAACTTGTACTCCACGCCAAATTCGGATGGATTCACACACTCGTGAAGGCAGGGGATGTTTTCCTTTTTTTTCCACGTTGGAAAAACACGTAGGTGTGTTTCATGTGGTAGTGGAGCCTTTAGGGAAGTGAAAGAGGCCTCATAAATACATTATTGGTCAGATGGCGAAAAAACTAAAAGGCTCCACCGAATCCATCTGAGAGGGAATGTGTGTGTGTGTGTGTGTGTCTGTGTGTGTGGGAGAGTGTATTAGACTACTAATGGGAAAGCAATGGGATGCTCTGCGAGGGTCTTCTACTGTGCATTTCAATCATCTTTTCTTACACAAAGATGCGTCTCACTCACTCCTGCATATATATATATATATATATATATATATATATATATATATATATATATATATATATTTATTGATAGATCTATATAAATAGATCTATATTTATACTGAAAATGTGTTTATAGCTTTACTGATCAACCCGGCTGCTTCCACCGTAACGGACATTTTCTTTCTGCATCATGGGCAGCGTTCCTTATTGACACATGTTAATATTTTATTGGCTGTCTATTTTGAGATAGTTAGCCCATTAGTGGCATGGAATACACACAGAAACACAGATATAATAGCATGCACGGTGCAAAGTAGCTGCGTGCAACATAGTCGTATGCACACAGATTAACGTGCACACTGTCGACTATCACCGGCATGCAGCATGAAGACACTCGGTGTACTCTGTCGCTGCGTCGCACTAATCTGCTCAGGAGCTTCAGAAAGGGAGTGGATTCTGCTGTATGTATGTGTGTGTGTGTGTGTGTCTGTATGCATTTATCTAGTCATATGTTTTAATGCTTTTATGCATGGCTGTTTTACTGTTTGGCATATCTGACACTGTCTTGGGTGAACTGAGGAGCAGTGCCCAGCGCTAACGTTAGCCAACATTTGATAACATGCTGGAGCTGCGACAAAACAGTTGATGTTTTGTTAATGAACATATTTTTGTTCTCAATGTTGCCCACATGTATAAACATGTATACATCCAGTGTTAATAAATAGTTTGACTCATTGAATAAACAGTTTATTAAAAGTTAGGGTTAAACTACATATTTGTGTGATAAAATGTAATGTTAAGGTCTGTGAGGCAGCGCACCACTGGGATATATACAGTATATAATAAAATAATAACCATTATAGTACTAATGTTCAGAGATGCAATAGATTATTATAGTACAGCAACTAATGAGAATATTGTTTAGCTTCTATTTGGTTTAATTTGGTTTACTGTAGTTATTTAGCCGGCATCCCCGAAAAAAAGATTTCTTGGGATCTTCATTAATGTGAAAATGGCCCAGTCTGAAGAAGGGATCACTGCCCCCTTTTCAGACACAGTCTACCTGAAAGCAGCTGCCTTGGATCCAGCCTTTTGTTGTGGATTGAGCCCCATGTGCTGCTCCCCCGTGACATCAAGGCAGAGGTGGCATAACGAGTTAAAGGGAAATATTATTGACTTGCAATGCAACTTAAATGCAACGTAAAATAATTTTGATCTTAATCTGATCTAGGATCTAATGTGATATTAATCCGACTTTAACAAAAATATTAATTTTCAGTCTTGCACAGTATCATCTACACCAGTAATGGTAATAAAGACTCTATTGTTTCTGCTGTTGTGACACGTTTTTTTTTAGAATTGATCCTGCAGAGACGGAGCAGCTGGTGCCTGTGCCGGTGCCTGCTGAAGAAGAACTAGAGGACATGCAAGGAGAAGGGCTGTTTGCTGCATACTACACTCACCGGCCACTTTATTAGGTACACCTGTCCAACTGCTCGTTAACACTTAATTTCTAAGCAGCCAATCACATGGCGGCAACTCAGTGCATTTAGGCATGTAGACATTGTCAAGACAATCTCCTGCAGTTCAAACCGAGCATCAGTATGGGGAAGAAAGGTGATTTGAGTGACTTTGAACGTGGCATGATTGTTGGTGCCAGAAGGGCTGGTCTGAGTATTTCACAAACTGCTAATCTACTGGGATTTTCACGCACAACCATCTCTAGGGTTTACAGAGAATGGTCCGAAAAAGAAAAAACATCCAGTGAGCGGCAGTTCTGTGGGCGGAAATGCCTTGTTGATGCCAGAGGTCAGAGGAGAATGGCCAGACTGGTTCGAGCTGATAGAAGGGCAACAGTGACTCAAATAACCACCCGTTACAACCAAGGTGGGCATAAAAGCATCTCTGAACGCACAGTACGTCGAACTTTGAGGCAGATGGGCTACAGCAGCAGAAGACCACACCGGGTGCCACTCCTTTCAGCTAAGAACAGGAAACTGAGGCTACAATTTGCACAAGCTCATCGAAATTGGACAATAGAAGATTGGAAAAACGTTGCCTGGTCTGATGAGTCTCGATTTCTGCTGCGACATTCGGATGGTAGGGTCAGAATTTGGCGTCTACAACATGAAAGCATGGATCCATCCTGCCTTGTATCAACGGTTCAGGATGGTGGTGGTGGTGTCATGGTGTGGGGAATATTTTCTTTGCACTCTTTGGGCCCCTTGGTACCAATTGAGCATCGTTGCAACGCCACAGCCTACCTGAGTATTGTTGCTGACCATGTCCATCCCTTTATGACCACAATGTACCCAACTTCTGATGGCTACTTTCAGCAGGATAATGCGCCATGTCATAAAGCTGGAATCATCTCAGACTGGTTTCTTGAACATGACAATGAGTTCGCTGTACTCAAATGGCCTCCACAATCACCAGATCTCAATCCAATAGAGCATCTTTGGGATGTGGTGGAACGGGAGATTCGCATCATGGATGTGCAGCCGACAAATCTGCGGCAACTGTGTGATGCCATCATGTCAATATGGACCAAACTCCCTGAGGAATGCTTCCAGCACCTTGTTGAATCTATGCCACGAAGAATTGAGGCAGTTCTGAAGGCAAAAGGGGGTCCAACCCGTTACTTGCATGGGGTACCTAATAAAGTGGCCGGTGTATAAGAGGCAGAAAATGGATGTTGGGACCCCACCAGCAGTACAGCTAAGTCAGGATTTTATTGATGACATGTTTAAAAAAGTTTAGGCTAAAAGGACCCATGTCTATTTTGCGTGTCTGTTTTGTAATATGAGCTCAATACAACAAAGGACTGAAGCTGCTGTGCATTGTTCTAGTGCAATATGCTGTTGTTTTTTACTGTATTTGGTTAATGTCATTGTATAAGAAGAGGTTGAAATACATACAAATCTTACAGACATACATGATTTGTATACGTTTTATTTCTGTGGTAAGAGGACTTGAAATGACTCGAAACTACAATGGCAAGACTTTTATGTTTTATCTTAAGACTTGCCTCATCTTTGACTCGACTTGACTCGGGACTCGAGGGCAAAGACTTGAGACTTACTTGTGACTTGCATAACAATGACTTTGTCCCACATCTGCTTGCATGTGTCTGTGTGTGTCTGCGTGTGCCTCTCCTCTTGTCCCCTGTGAACAGCGGGGCCAACTGACACCCCAGCGAGGCAGGATCAGCATATCAAACTACTGGCATGACTGTGCATGTCTCCTGACAACTACCTCCTGTGGGTTCCCGTTGGGTCGCCTGTACATCAGACATGGGTATTATCCCTTTCACCGAATAAAAAAAGAAAAAGAGAGTGGCAAGACACAGAGTTGTTCCGGATCTGACAGAACTTTCATAAACAACTGGTCTGCACTTCGAACAACACAACAGCTGCTGCACTTTAGTTGTCAATATATCTTTTGAGGTTTTGAAAAGGCGAGACGAAAACATCCACAGTTGGATGCTAGAAGAGATAAAAGCACGCAAAAATGTTTTCTCTTTTTACGGGTGTGCCACTTTGTTTTACACTAATGTGCTTCTGACAAAAACAACAGCTAGAAACAACTATACAGTATTGACGGGTGACTTAATCACACAGGTTTGTGTGTGAAGGGAATTCATTTTGGGTTTATGGTTTTGGTTGACTCTCACTGTTTCCGTAAAAGCAGAAGAAAAAAAAGATAGTGGAGATCAGTGATGATTAAATTGCTATATCCAAGGGCAGCAGTGAGGTAATGGACTGCTGTTGATCTGTGATCCATAAGAGCCCCCCAACATGTGAACCAGAGAGAAGACAGTTCAGAATCATAGTGTGAAGTTTTACTTATGAGCGTTATCAGCTAATATTTAGTCAAATATGCAATCAGGTTCAATCTAGTTGCTGCTCACTGATGAATGTCACATTGTAAACAACCAATTCCGACAGGTGAAAGTTAAGTTACATTACAGGCTTTGTTCAATGAAACTCTGCATTGGGTTTTATCCTCATCTCTTCAAATGTAACCTCGTAAAATGTACGATTGAATCTTGAATAAACAAAGTTGTTTAAAGGGGCGTTTTCACAGTACAATGAATAAATATTAGAGGCTAATTATAAGTTGTTTAAACTATCTGATAATAGTAAAAAATATCATTGCATCTGCTAATGATGCGTCATCATTTGACGGCTGCCAACAATGTCCCGACATTTAGCCAGTTTTCCAACCACTGTCTTTTAGGGACATAGTCCTCTGCACCATTGGCAGCTGGTCCATAGAAGGCAATGGGGACCCACCATGAGCGAGGGGGGGAGAGATTTTTTTTGGTTTATTATATTAAAAATAGATTTTACAAATAGTCAATATTTGTTGTTTTGAAACGTGGATTATACACCCGCTATTATTTATAAATGATCTGCGCAAAATATATGCTTTTCCTGCACGTCCTCTCAGCTAGTCTGCTTGTCTCAGCTGGGCTCGAGCCGGGTCCCAAAGGGGCAGGTCTAAGAAGCAGTTAGCCAATCACTGATAAAGTTAATGAGTGACATTTTAATAATTCATTAATTAAGCGGTTTGACAACATAACAAGAGCGACCACCGGCAGTATTGACCCGACCCAAACTCGGTACGAGAGAAGAACTTTGCCGGAGAAAATAGAGGTAAAACATCTGGACCCAGATCAGCCTGAGCTCACAATGAGACAACAGACCCGCTTGAAAGGGAAGCCGCACCACATGACGCGTCTGTAGAGATTTCTACTTCTACTGTGGGGCTTTTGATTTGATCTTTCCTCAACACTCCGATCGGGTGTTTCCCCAACAAACTGGGTTCATAGGTACATCTCAATATATATATCCATGTTCTAATAGATTTCATATGAATATATTTATCCTTTAATATAATACATTTATTACATGATATTTATATTGGATATTTCTAATAGGTATGATATAGTAGTTATCATATTCTGAATATTATATATATATATATATATATATATATATATATATATATATATATTAGGGCTGTCAAATGATAAAAAAAAATTATCAAATTAATCAGAATTTTCAGTGGATTAATCATGATTAATCACTATTTGCAATTACACCTTAATCCTAACCATTTATTCTTTCTGAAATGCATACTAAAGATAAATAACAGGACACAGATACATAATTATCATTATTATCATCATCATTATTATTTTTTACATAAATACATGTTATTGATATTTGACTTTTTAATTCATTCCAAAAAATAATCAAAGCAATGTTATTTGATAAGTTACAGACTGATTTCCCTGCATGGCTCTAGAAGGGTCTCGAGCCTCTGCAGTTTATCCCACTCTGCTGTGAGTTTGTGCTCCTGATGGTCCAGGGCTGCGATGACCAGACATGTCAACCCTCCCAATATTTACGGGAGACTCCCGGATTTCAAAGCCCCTCCCGAAAATCTCCCGGACCGACCTTTCTCCCGAATTTCTCCCGGTTTCCACCCGAACAACAATATTGCTCCACCACCCGTCACTGGGCGCGCCGTTTCAGACCGAAAAATAATAAAGGTTACACCTTGAAGTTAAGCGCGGCGATTAGAACGGAAAAAGATGAGACTGGCGCTGCAAAGAAAACCGCTAGCATCCCCCGCCCGTTGACCGCTAGCACCCGCACCCCCCCCCCCCCCCCCCCCAGTCCACAACATTCAGCGTGGACTGGCGCAAACGACTTGCTGAACCTGACGGCCTGACATATGCCTGCAGGTGGCAGTAATGTGTTGTATAGGATGAAGTGCATTCCCTAGAGGAAGAGGTAGTTTCCTGACCTGAATAATTTGACACACTGCGCATGCGTGAAATGTGTCAAAATTGACAAAATTAACAACAAACAACTAATTAACGTTGTTAACGCGCTATTTTTGACAGCCCTAATATATATATATATATATTAATTGTAAGTAATGTGTGTTTGATACCCTTTTTATTTGCATTGAATGATAATAAGATGTTTACTGAAACTACCAAAAAAAAAACAACCAGCTGCCACTGCCCTGCACACTGTGTGCTGTGCAGGGTAAGATGTTGAACTTTAATTAGCTTAGCAGCTAGCTTAGCCTAGCAGTGCCTAAAGTGGTCCTTTGCTGGACTGACATGAACACTTTTAACATTGCTGACGTCAGAATGTAGTCATTTAGATACATTTTTTACCAAAACAGTCGTAAATGAATAAACCTAATAAATCATTTAAAAAACAAAATGGCTGAAGTTTGGTAAAGGTGGAGGTAAATTCATTTGAGGAATAGATTCATTGGAGTGAGTGGTGAGTGGATGATTTATGCATGCATGCAGATTCAGATAAATCTAGTGCAGAGTTAAAAGTACTGGCGATATATTCATTAACTTCAACTGTATGCTAATGTTGCTCCAAGTCCGCTGGATATGTGGATAAGGTTCTTGCTAATACTTATCAAAAAGAATATGCAGCCTATGTGACCCTAAGATTCAATCATGTAATCGAGCTGGAGACACTAACAGACAGATTAATCACCACTCCATTGTACTTAAAATTATTTGATATTTCTCAGTAGCACTTTCGAATGAAAGACAACCACTTGTTCAGCCTTCGGGTAGAATCTCCTCATTAGAGCAAGTGCTCACGTGTAAAAAGTCTTTTACACAGGTTTTCATCAAATCGAATTGTCTTCTTTTCACTGTTAATTCATGGAAGGACTCGTCACTCAATGCTTGGCGAGCTGTACGGTGCAGACTGGCTTTGGGAACAGTCATTTTTTGGCGAAGTCTCACACAATATTTAACAGGTTAATCAGCCAAAAACCTTGAAACTCCAGCGCTCCGAATATCCATCCCCACTGCTCTTTGATTGCATTTCATCTATTCTCCTTCTCAGGCTTTCTCTTTAAAAGAAAATGAAAAAGCTGCGGCACCATCAAATTGGCCTTACTGTCTCCCGAAGACGTGTCCTGTGAGTCCAAGATGCCTGATTCCTGAAGCGATCGGATGCAGGAGTCCACGAGCTCCAAGCCTGTCGTCAGCTCCTCCTCTATGTCCTTCTGTCCGTCTGCACAATGCCAATGGGACAAAAGACATATGTTGAAACCAAGATGCAGCTTCTTCTGCCACCAGCCGACTGCGCCTCCATCCTCCTGCACATCATCATGGGATGTGAGCCACACTCATGTAGTATACACATTGTGAAGGTAAGTGACAGAGGTGTTAAACCCATGACACAATTCATCCGAAGCACATGCTTCTCAGAGTCATAATGGAAATGGACACATTCACAATGCAGAACTGACATCTGCAAGTCCAATAAGGATAAATATCCATAACTCCATTATCCAAATCATAAAAATGTCATCGGTGCAAAACTAATGCAGCAGGACATTTTGTGAAGCAGGTATGTCCAAAAGAAAAAAATGGTTAAAACAGGGGTAAGCTTTAGCTGTCTACATTAAGGTTTGTGAAATTTGGCAATAATCAAATTATAGTACGTACAAATCATATGTTTCAAAGTCAATGAAAAATGATACTGTAACACATATTCCCAAACCAACTGGCACTTGAGGATAAACCTTTGGGTCAAGAGTAAAAAATCGAACTGGTAATCCAGCAACAAATCTAGTGGGATCCAGGGCAGTGGGGCGCCGCCTTGTACTGAGCTACCAGGCCATTTGTCTGCAAGAGCGAAGCAGATAACATTCCTGGGGTCTTCCATGTTCAATGGGGCTGCCAAAAGGGATAAAACCTACAAATGAGTCTGAGGAGAAACATGAATCTCTTATTGAGAGAAATAATAATAGCAGGAGGTTTGTGAGTGGATTTAGGAGGCGGATTTTATTGACTTGTACTGACGCGATAGCTGACTGATGGTGTTGATGCTGTTGGGGAAACATTTCCAGTCCAGTACCGTCAGCAGCGTCAAGCCGGATTTACTCTCAGCCTCGCCAGCCACAACTCATTTTCTAACCTGCTCGATCCAGCAGCGATGGGTTTTAAATGATTCGTGAGTTATGCTGTGCTTAATAAAAAGGTATAATTGGAGCAAGGATGGTTTTTCCAGTTTTTATTCTTTTTCTTGACAGACTAATTCAATCCGGCGCTCGAGTGCTTCACTGCAACGGACGGATGACCCCAGGAGAGCCAGTCGGTATGAAACATTTTTAACATTGTTGTATGCCTTATGGAAAACACTTCCCATCTGGCTCTGCGAACAGGTTAAACTAAATACTAGAATTATTTGCAACGCTGTTGAAAGTTGCCCGTTTTTTTGTTTGATAGCACAAGCCATTTTGTGTATAGATCGAGCATTTCAAACGCTGCAGAATTGCATTAATATATTGTAAGAGCATGATGGGGGGATTTATAAAATTTCATGAATTCATTAAAAGCACAGTTAGCAATGAGCACACCATAGATCCCCAGAAGGAATGTACAATTTAAGAGCATTTTAGGAGAAATGTTACCTTGGTTGTTCCAGCGAAATTTCTCATCCGCTGAGCTGAAATGAGACAAACAAAAGAAGGCAAACAGTTACACATATGAGCAAAAATGACATTTCACACAGACCTGTAGTTTGTTGGTGCAACGCTGTAACTGCACTTCCACAGCACTGCATCAAAAAAGCCATCCAAAGTATTGTTGTATAAAATAAAATGCTTGGTAGGAACACTGGTTTGAAGAGTTCTGATATCACTGTATGTGATCTGCAGAAAACCTTATATCTCCGTTTTGCAGTCGTTTCAAGTTTCACCTTCAGCTTATGGATGACAAAGTGCTGAGATGTGGGGAAATTGTGGGTATAAAGTCCCTTATCAAAAGGATAACCGATACACACTCCAAAAGCAACTTTCACTCTAAAAACATTATCCGGTCTTACCCTAAATTGACCCGTTTTTTTTAGGGCCAAAGAGCAGAGGTTACAGTTCTCGGAATTTGTCTAAGGCTCTGGTAGCAGCAGCAACCTGTTAATGACAGTAATCCCGCCAACCCTAAAGCATTCACTACTTTAAAGTCTATTTGACTCTAAATGTATCATTATTGATGATTAGAGGCAGATTCTGCTATACCCAATAATACTAAAGAATAACTGCTTGATTGATTTTTTTTCTGTAATAGCCCAGTCAGTTTTCCCTGTTAAGTCTAACTAATATGTTCACTAAAATCCATAACAGTATGCTTTAATGCAGCTTGTTGGCAGTAAAAAACTAAATCATGTGATCAAGGGATAGTTCGACATTTTGGAAAATATGCTTTCTTGCCAAAAGTCAGTAAAGAGAAAAAAATCATTGCCACTATCATGGTCTGTGTGTCTTTTCTTTGTTGTACTGCAGCCATAGAGAAGACTATTGAATTCTGTTAAAGGACAACTTTAATTAAGGACAGTGTCGGGCATACACCAACCACCATATACTGACGTTTTCTCAAAATGCCATAGCCTCCTTTTCCCTGCTAGCACTGACGTTTTGCTAAGTAGCAAAAACTTCATTGCCATCCCATAAGCAATGGAAACGTTGTTCAGTGCTACAGCAAAAGGGATACGATATTTCTAGTGCGCTCAGCTATAAACCAGAAAGCTAATTTTATGCTAGCATGATTCAAAGTCAATACAACTCTGTATGCTTAAAAAAATAGTAAACATAATTTGTCTGTATGTTTAACAACACGAAGGGCTAGCTATCCAGCAGTCATTTGTTCCCATATTAAAATGATATTTTCTTCAACAAATCCATGGGTACCGCCGGCCCAGCTATTTTAACAAAGCCTATAGATGATGTGGTTTTAATGGCCATCATTTTAAAATGATAGACATAGCTAAACTATCTAATTCCAATGTTCCAGACAAATAGTGGCTTGGTAGGAAAATTCAGTACGTGTCTGTTCCAAAAAGTGAAACCATACCTAAAAGACCTTTGCTGAAAAGCCTCTCATCAGTGGTTTGGAGATATTGACCGATGAAAATCACGTTGCAATATTAAAAAAAAAGAAGCAATCCTCCTTCTTTGTAACCCAAAGCCTTTAAAGCCAAACCTAGCGCTGAATGCTATTCACTCCCGGCGGACAAAGAACAGATGCTATTAAATCATCCAATTGATTACCGCCCATTCTGTGTGTGGATCTGGTGTGTGACGGATTGCAAGGGGGAGCCAAGCGCTACATGTTAATGGGACCCTCTGTCAGCAAAGCAGACTCCTCATTCATCGGGCGTTATTATACCAGACAATACACCCCCACACGGGCACACACAAATACAAGCCAACACACAGCTTCTGAGGAGGTAAAAGCATCACACGAACGGGGTGTCTCAGAGGATGGAGTGTGTTTATATCAGACACACACCTTGGATGAGCAGGATGATGATGATTATTATCACTCGTCTGGGCCAGAGGCTGAGTCAATGTTTTATTAAGGGGCCGGTCAGCCTGGTCCTCGCTCCCTTTTTCTGTTATTGAAATGTTGCCACGGGGGTCTTGAAAATACCCCAAAGTAAAGGCAAATGTGTGTTATTTACCAATATCATTGTGATTTAAGTATAACCAAATGCAAGCAGAGTACTCATGTAGAGGCCGCGTTGGAAACTGAGGAAACAATGGCGCCAGTCTGTTCAGCGAGCCGTCTTCCACAGGTGCTCTGCTTAACATTTTTTACTCTAAAAAACTGACTTGATTACTCTGCTTTAATCTATCTGGATGTGTCTGCCCTTCTGTGCTACGATCGCCAAGCATTGTTTAACATCCGCGATCTAAACCTTCGTATGGCTCGGGCTGCCAGATTTGAACCTGGAGATTGGACCAAATCTCCCCCTCCCCTGCTGTCAGGTATCCCAGCGTACCTGCGCCGGTGTTACACCGAAATCTGTGACCCATCAGGAACTGCGACCGCAGAGGGCGCCGTTTCACATCGTCTGCTCGTGCGTGCTAGACAATGGAGGGCGAAGAAGAGCGCCTACGCAAACGGCGTAAACATAAGAGCGCCTACGCAAACGGACTCATTTATTCAGTAGTTATAGTGGGGGTCACTGACGGCTGCTACTTGTCAGATATGGTGACCTCTGAGGTACTGGCTGTGTGAAGACTTCAAATAGGAAAATATGTGTTCCAGAGTAATGTGAAGAGATGAAATAACAAACAATAATTTGAAGTTTAACTCCTTTATTAAGCAGTTACAGTGGGGTCACACATTCTGACAACTTAGCCAACGTGCTGGTCCATTAAATATTTAATTATTTCTTTTCTTAACACTACAATATGATGCTTTCATCCGTGGACGTAATGTATTAACGTTTACGCCGGCGGCCTGTCCTCTACTGCCGGACATTTTTCTACCGTGTTCAATGTTCACATTTAATACTTTGTTGAATACTTTGTCTGGATTCCATAGACATCACCAGAGGGCTGGGTTTCGACGAAACCCACCAGCTGGGTTTTGTCCCTGGTGATGCTTTGCCAGGCCTCTACTGCAACCGTCTTCAGTTCCTGCTGGTTCTTGGTCTTGATCTGGCCAACTGTTGTGAAGGGGTTTTTCTTCACCAGGGAAATGATAATCAAAAGTTTTTTTGTAGGGCTAAGTTAGAGAATCATTGCCCTGTTTTTCGGAAGATTTCAAGGTCAGAGGGCAAGCAGGATGTGCCGAGCAGGCAGACACAAGTCTGACAAGCACCATACAACACACACACACTTTGATCATTTTGTTTACATTACGATTAGAAGACCCTTAAATCGTATGTAACTGGGTCTTGTGTTGTGGGGGAAGAACCTGCTCCCCCTCAACACCAGTTTAGGGCCAATAGAAATCTTTCCTTTTCTGTCTTACAAGGGTTATAAAACATGATGTTCTTCCTGATTTTAGTTAGTTGTTCTTCCAGCCTGCGGGCCGGCAGCACTGCTCCTGCCTTTGCAAACGCAGCGCTGATACTTGACCTGTGATCTGACAAATAAATCTACCAGAACGGGAGAAGTTTTTTGGCTGAATTCTTCCAGACGTCCCCATCCAGGCTTACAATTTTTGAACACGTTCCTTCGATGCATTCGTTCGTTCGCTCCTTTCTCTTTTTAAATTATCTAACAGAAATGATTCTTCTGTCATCCACCACAGTTGTCTTCCGTGGTCTTCCGGGTCGCGACCCACCAGTTGAGAAATGCTGCTCTAGACCTTTTATTTACTCCTTGTAAATGAATTAACAAGGGAATTGCACACACCTGACCTTGGAAAAGCTGACCAGCCAATTGTCCAATTACTTTTGGTCCTTTAAAAATGGGGTGGCCACATTTGAATTTGTTGTAATTCCTACATAGTTCACCTGATTTGGATACATACATTTTAACTCCATTGTTGTGGTTTACAGAGCCAAAATAATGAAAAATGGGTCAATGTCTAGATATTTCTGGACCCGACTCTTATGCTATGCTATCATGAATGTTTTTGTGACAAACAAGTATCTGTTTCAATCACTATATCAGAGAAAAATCAGACGACTTGTAGAAATAACGGGATACTCAAGAGAGCCATGACATTATGTTAAACTTACCACAACTGTAATATTGTATTATACTAATTCACCATTCACTATCCATTGGCTCTAGGCTTCGCTTACATTGTAGCAGCTCCATCAACGCTCAATGTAACATCATCTTGGCGAGTATACGGTGGCCATATTATTGTTTGTACCATATGAATTACGGACAAACATTTATACACATAGTTTCTACCAATCCGGTATCGTGCCTACGGCTACAATAGTTTTTTTCTCCTTCAGTTTCTTATTTAACAATTATTTAATCAGGATGTCAGTGATGACAGGAGGAAAATGGTGACGATGATGCAGTTGGAATTCTACTTCACCCCACCCGGCCAGATTTTGTCTTTACTCATGTCTTTGACTTTTATACTATTGCTTGAAAAATGTGCTATGTGTTTCTAGGATTCTGGGATGCCGATGAGCCACAGCTGCAAACAGCTAGATGATTTGTGTTGCTGAATACTTTTGAAGTATTTTTGATTAATTTATTTGTTGTGTCTCTAGTGCGATAGAGTTTTCTATGCAGCCACCATAAGGCCCTAACTCTAAATACGTCATGCTAAGCTTTGATGGCTCATCCAATATTAATTCACAAAACTCACGGCTTATATTTGAAATGTAAAATAGGCTGACATTTAGTTTTGCGGGGCTGCCAACATTGCTGGAGCTTCAACACGCAAAGGTGTCTAAAATATAAAACCTGATGCTACTTAACCTCAAATTGGATCCATTAGACAGTATGACACATTGGCCTCTGCCATATCAAGACTATAAAACACATCTTTACAATAAGTGGGAATATACATGTCAAGATGAGGGGCCAATTTGAGCTGCAGCCTAAATCCTATTAGGTAAATAGCAAGACAGGTAAGAGCCTTCTATTGGAACATGTGAATGCGGTTAAAAGCACCACTTGTTAAAGCATTGGATCACAATAGATGGGATGCATTACATGATCAATCCTGTTGTAAATTTTAACCCGATATTTTTCGGCTGCTTTGAAGAACACACTTTGGCTATTTTTTTACTACTCCTTGAGGAAAAACAGGTGATGTCACAAATCAAACTGCTGCATTAAGGAGGAAAGGAAATGGCAGAAGGGAGAAGGGAGGAAAATGATATGAAAGAGGGACAGCAATAGAGATGGAGAGGTAGGAGGTAAAAGTGGGAATAGAGGGAGAGAGAGACTACAACATGGAGAGGAAAAACTCTGTAAAATCCAATGACAAATCCTGTCATTTCATCCACCCAATAAAGCCATTCTGTTTCCATGGCCGGCTTATTATCTGTTATCTGTTCGGACCACAATGGCCAGACCCCTTGTAGACCGAGCACTTAGATAAGACCACCCGTAAAAAAATAGATACAAAAAAGAAATGAAATCAAAGCCTTGTTTTTAGCTCTTGGAAAGCATCATGTGATAATGCTAAAGCTACGTCATGATGGTTCATTCACTCAGGAGCATTTCAAATAAAAAACATACATTATTGCCAGATAAGTGATAAGATGATTCATGATGTTTTTACATGTATATTTGATTTAGACATCAATCGCGGCTTGTCAGCCACAACTTTTGCTGCTCAAGTCACATAATTCAATTCACTCTCACACCTGCTGAGGCTGCACTTTTGAAAAGCTCATAGTCATCTAAAAGTCTAAAATTATCATAAAAATGTGACTTGATTATTCAAAGAAAAGTAGACTTGATTTGTTCCCCAAAAGCACTTTGAATTGTCTTGTTGTTGAAATGTGCTATACAAATAACATTGCCTTGACAATTGCTTTTCCAAGAGCCTCATTTATATTCAATCTCTTAATTTCTCTGATCAACAATCACTGCCGCTCCATTTTGCTTTATGGTAATCATGGATTTTGGGAGTGATGCATGCCGCCTACTGAGACAACACTTTGACTCTGACATGAATTTGTATTATTAATATGGTAGACAGTTGGGGTATTGCGATGCTGCACATTTTAAAAGGAGACGGGGAGAAATGAAAGGGAAACCCTGAATGAAAAGAAAATAAACATCAATGCAATTCCCACATGAAGACTTTATGCCATGGTTAGATATGGCAGATAAGCCAAAATCCTGCATATGAGAATACAAAGTAGCTGATAACAGCAGGAATCTGTGAGACATAGAAAACACCTGTTGCGTAAACTCTGTTGCCATGGCAATAACCGAGAAAATCTGTTTCTACAAACATGGATGACAAACACAATATCCCCAAAATGACCTGAGCAAGGGGCGGAGCTAGTGAAGGGTTACGCTGCTACAGAGCAGTGTCAAAATACCACAGTGTCTCTTTCCTGCCATAGAAATGGCCCTGTCAGAAGCTCCAGACAAACTGCCATATGATACGGCACATATCACTTCAAAGAGGACCATCATTTACTGGCTGCTCCCAGTGGGAGCAGGATGCATATCAAACGGCTTGGCCGTGAGCCGTGGGATATGCAAGCCAACAATAAGTTACAAGTTAAAATATCCACCCTGGACACACAGCAAAAAAATCCTTAAGCTGCCATTGTGCATGTCTCGAGCCGCAAACTGATCGCCCCTCCCTGAGCCGCATGGCAGCTGCGTTAGCACCCCAGTAGAAGTTTGGCTTGATGGACACAACAGCTAATCACAACGTTTATGAGGAAATTGACGCAAGTTCTATGATTACACAGACTGATTAAGACACGTCAAACCCAAACTGGAAAACCCAGTGTGACGGTGGGAAAATGATGCTAAATCAAGCTCATGACACAATGAGCAACTTTGTGAACTACTATATCTAAAGATCTATACAGTTCATCTATACTGTATTTAAACATCTTCATAAAAAGGATGTTATGGATACAGAGAGAATATCATTTTTAAGCTACCCTCCATGTTATTACTAGTTACCCAGCCTCTGGCTCCAAATTATGGAGTCTGTCAATCAAAGCTGTCAATCTTGAAGCAGACCACTTTCATATGTAAAAATGAAGACTCAAACATAGTCTTCAGAACAATGCAAACTACCTTTAATGCCTGACACCAAAAAGTACTTACAGTTTGGGCCAGTTTGACTTTGTGTTGTATTTGTCCCATCTTCTAACATGGAGGGGGCGTGATTTATGACCAACACAGCAGCTAACCACGAGGGGCCAATGGAGAGATTTTGGTTTCACTTTATACATTGTGTATAGAACAAATAAATGATTGAGACTCTTGCTACTGGTCTTTGAACAATTCTTTTTAAAGTGATAGTTGCTCCCAGATTCAGGGGGTTGATGCCGTAATGTTCTGTATTTGAGACACAGACCAGAAATCCAGTAGTTTCACCTAGCACAGATTTATATCCAGCTTGGGGACATAAAGGAGTCCGTACGGAGCAGGTGGTATCAAAGGTGAGGCTTGAGCTGCCCTCAGAAGCTGTCAGTTACAAGAGAACCTGACACATTTCATATGGTGGATCCTAAAAGAAAGCTGATAAACGCATGTAGGACAGACGCTGATACTGTAGGAAGAAAAATAGATAAAAAGGGCTCCTTTATGAATATCCTGCCAAAGCTGTGGAAGTTGAACAGACGTCCTTCAGCTAGACTCAGGGAAAAGGCCCAAGAAAATCCCTTTAATTACCATCTGAGCTGGAAGACTGAGGACCCTGGGTGCACTGTGTAACTACATGCTTTATCTCGCCCCTGTCACCTGAGTTTTACCTAATTGCGCATTATGCCGGAACAATGGCTAGCTGTTGCTGCTTTGTCCAGGTAATATCTGACTCCACTGTGTCTCATATCTCAAGAGGGGAGACAACTCAACGGGTTGAAAATGTCAACAGTTTTGGAGACTGTTGAACACGAGTGGGGCCCCGCATTGACGGATGGTGTAATGAGATGTTGGGGAATTCTTCAACCTGAGGCTTAGGGCTCTTTGCTAAATAGGAGTCTGTCTTGTTGGGAACTTTCTTCGTAGTTTATGAGCTGTCACAATAAAGTAAATTGGTCCTACGCTTATAGAACTATCTGTATTTGCCTAACACTTTCAAATGAAAATAATATCTTATATTCTTATATTCAAGTTTATATCTGAGGGAGGTGGTTTGGTTTGATGGTCTGAGGTTTGCATCACGTCACCTGGTACTGTCAAAAAATTCAATATTTTCATTTTTACTTGGTTAATTACAGTACTGGCACAAGCAGAGGTGAAATATCAGAATGACAGGATTCACTGATAAAAATGTGGAGTTTTTTCACCAAAAAAGAGGCCTCTTCCCCTCGGCTGCCTTGAGCAATACACTGTCCATTGTGAAGCTTTTCGTCTGTGACAGCACAGACAGAGGCGCACAGCCAAGTGGGAGAAGTGTGTGCGAGAGAGACAAGAAGCATCTTTTATTGTTCTTTCTTTTTAAAGTGAAGTTCGGTGAAAGTTAATAATTCCTTTTGGCACAAACTTAAACCAAGTTGTCCTAACTTAATCAAATCCTAAAGGCACCCTGGGAAACTTCTGTAAACAGTAAAAAACAATTATATTGAAATTGTTGCTAAGAAAAATGTATCCTCAAGGTTGAATTAATATGTTGAACAGATATCCTTCCTGACAAAATCTGCGCATAGCTGAATCTTTAGACATTTTAAACCTTGTATAGTGTTCATCCATGTGTTTGTCCGTCTTCTCCTTCACTGCGCAGTATATCTTGGCACATTAGCGCCATCAGCTATGGATGTAGTATTGGGCATGCATGTGATGTATGAAATAACTACACTAACAATGGATAAGACAATGTAAAAACAACTGGAAATAATTAGGACCTGATTCTGCATCTTTGTAGTGAGTTTCAGTGGGCCTGATCAATGAGGGACGCAATTAAGATTCTAGGCACAGTGGCAAACTAGAAAACATCCTTATTTTCGAGTTCTTCATGTTTTCAAGCAGAGAGAATTCACAGCAGAGAGTTTATTCAAACGAGATCAAAACAAGTGTAACGTCATGTGTGTGTTTGTGCCAATGTCACCAAGTCCGGTTACTCTCGCATGACAAGCTTATCTGCTTGAGCACGTGCATCACTGCTCGGGTACGAGAGGAGAAAAGACAATTTGTGCTAGCTATCTGCCAATGCAAAATAAATATTTCTGGCGGCCAACAGATTACAATGAACCAAAAGAAAGCAACACAAACTGAATGCAGAGCTCCGTGTCTGGCTGCGGCAGATAATGTTTTTCACGTGATATCCTTCTTCTCTTTTTTTTTTTTTTTTTAAAAAGCTCAGTGTGAGTCTGCAAAGCTGGAGCGAGGGCAGTGAAGGTGACGGTAGATATCAGTCTCCGCCTGGGTCTTCAGCCCAGACGGAGGGGGAGTTTAATTTTCCTCTCGCCCTTCCAGTCCTTCTAGACCAAGGGAAACGCAAGAAGTGATTAGAGCGCAGCGGGACGCTTTCCCGTTGCCCTGTCCACACGCTCCGAACTAATAGTCGGAGACAGAGAGGAAGCAGAAGTCTCCCGTGACCCACTTAATTGGTCAGATTGACTACCTTGACTGCCAGTGCGGGAGGCGGCCATCTTGACTCGGGGCCAGGCGTTAAACGAGAAGCGAGGTGAGAAGACATGTTGGTTCTCCGTGGGAGACCAGAATGTCTTTCCAGAGCTGCCCAGAGACAGATTTCATCTCTCCGTGTATCCTGTTCCCTTCGGCATATTAATTATCTCTCTTGAGCTGGCGATCATGTGGATAGAAATATCTCTCCACAAGCTTAATATTCAAAATGATTGACTGTGTTACATATCGCCTTAAGGTTGCTAGTGCAGACATGCACAACAAAGTCTAAGAAAACTAAACATTTGAATGACTGGAAGAGCCGCGCTACACGACTCTACCGTCAGTCATTTTCTCTCAACCGAGTGCTGCACGAACAAAAGCTGATGTGTGCAGACTTCATTAAAGAAATCAAGGTCAGTTTAAGTCAAATGGTCCATTAGGTGGAGTGTGCTTTAGGACAGGCTTATTGTTATTAACAGTCTCTGCCGGAGACATAAAAGGTGTCTCTACGTCACTCCTCTGCATTTCAGTTAGGATTATTTCCGGTTGCTGGCTGCAAAAAGACGACATGGCGACGGACTTAAACAGACGGCAACAGCAAAGTCCATGAATTTGAGTCTTCAAAACAGCCGTACTCCAACCAATGGGAGACACCACAAAGACTACGTCTATGTGGCTAACACACATTCTACGGAATCACCTAATGCATTCTTTTTTTATGGTTGTATATTGTTTAATCTTTTTTTCAATTTTTGTCTTAGTATGGAAAAAAATACTCTCTAATCGACTGGCTTTAGTAGCAGAAAGGACACATCCCCCAAGCTGATCCAATGAAGGCCGACTCCTGAAGGGAGTGTGTCTCTGAGGCCCTTGAAGTCCTCCTTGAAACCCATACGAGACACCCTCGAGCAAAAGTGCAGTGTTTAGCCCCAATGTTTGGGCCTAGGAGTGTGTGTGTGTTTTTTTACGATTTAACGCATTGGCCATCTACTCTTGTTCCTAGCTAGATGTCAACTCCATTTGCTGGCTTTGCATTTGGTCGGACGCACACCAACTGTGCACTCATGCAAATACACACCTAGACAAACACACACACACACACACGCTATCAGAGTGCCAGGTCTCTTTATCACAATTGATCGAGTCCAGCCAAGTCACTTTACAGGATGGCAGACATCCAGCCCTAAATTAAGGAACACATCAGTTTGCTGCCAAAATGGCCGACGATGTGTTCTCAGTGCTTTTGTGTCTCTCTGCTGTGTGAAACTGTCATGATTGCACTTCTAGAATAACATATCATGTTATCTTTTCTTTTTTTTTTTATCAACAGACAACGTCATACAATCTTTCTCCTTCACTACCATCATCCAAATGTGTGTCTTACAGTTTGACAAATTACAGTATGTCAAACAGAAGGATGACTGTAATTGAATGTGTTTTCACACAACACTATGGGCATTGTTACCTTAACGTGAGTGAGATTCCTCTTACTTTATCTCTGTATTATGCCCCGCAGGGACACATATTACCATAGCAACCCAAGGGAAGGAACCTTGAGGTTGTTCTCAAACTTATCTCTTTGATTCAGTTTAATCTACCAGAAATGTTCCTTTTTCTCACAAGTCGCTTCTGAACGGACAGTAAATTTTTTCTCAACTGTTGTTTCTTTGTTTCTTTGCATGTTCTGTGCAATTCATCATGGCACTTCCACAGAACATAAACTTTCATTTTTTGAAAAAAATAATTGCGGACACACAGGCCAAAACTATGTTGACAAGAATCCAATAAATCAAAAGAAAATGCCCAAAACATAAGAACACATTCTTTTTTGGTAGAACAAAGGGTTGATAAAACATTATAGCAGCTTTGCATTACATTTCTTCCAGTTTACCAAAATACTCTATTTAAGCTGGGGGGCTTTACAAAAGGCTTCTTTCATGTCAGGGTGAATTTGTTTGAGTACATGTTTATGTCTGCGGGTGCAAACTCTCCTCTGTGTGTGTGTGTGTGTCTAAGATGGTTTTCCGCTTAAGCGTGACAGTTCTGTCTCCGTTCTGCTGGCAGATCAATAATATAGTCGCAGATTACTTTACTGACACTCGGAGCCGATTAGTACACACACACACACACACACACACACACACACACACACACACACATACACACCACACACCACACACACACACACACACAGCCAGTGTGCAAGCGTGGCAGACTCTGTGACTGTGGATATCAGGCTTATTAGGAGTGTCTGGGTCTCAGAGTGAGTCATTCTAACTCAGTGTGTGTCTGCAGTAAGGCAGGATAAAGGGGTTTAACCTGTTATAACGCCACAAATCCACCTCTACGGCACTGGGATTGTGTTTGATGTTTTCTTGCAAAACTAAACTTTTATGTGATTGATTAGTCGACTGAGGAAAAATTTGGCCAAGGACAACCCCAGTAACAGTGGGGTCCGCTACAGAAAAGGAACTATAATAAATTGGTACCAGTGTGGCTGATATCCCAACAGCTGTAGAAGTTGCTGTTAGTTGATGGACGGACGACGCATTAGAGAAAGACTGACATCATGAATATATTTTTAATCCTTGTAGAAAACACCAGATTAACAGCTCATAGTAACTGCTTCCTGCTTCCATGACGATTGATAATGAATTCAGCAGGACGGATAAGTCCCAGGAAGGAGATTATTAAGGAGCAAACACAAAGGAAAAGAACTAACGTGAACACAATGTGAGGCTGAATGAATAAAGCACATTTTTTTAAGTTTCTCAAGATAGTCCCTGTTTGTGGTATTAAACTCTTCCGCTAATCCAGCTTTGTCTGTCATGAAGTAAACTGACCATGCTTTCCCTTTTTTTGCCAAGAACATTAAAAGAATGAATGCAAACCGTTTCTCTACTTCCACTCTTGCAACTGAAGTCTGTGTTTGAAATTGCATGGAGTCTTCTGCTAGATCAAAAGCTCTCAAACAACAAGAAGACTCTCAAACAACAGTATTATGCATCATTTTTCAGAGCTTTACCAAAACCTTTGGGAAACCTGCAAATGACAAACCAGATTCATTCTGGCTAAATTAACTGTGGGTCCTAGCTTCCTGTAGCACCCGTCCCATGTAACTATATAGTACTAAGTGAATGATACTATGGGCGGGGCCCTGGGTTCACTTGTAAATATAATGGCGCAATTACCTGGTCTTATACAATTTGTCTTATAATTATAGGTTATTTTGTAAACTAATATAACTGGCGGTGCCTCCAATAGAATTTAAGCAATAAAACAAAAGGTTAATGATTCTTATTAAAACCCTTTATCATATGTTTTAATGGTGTATTACCACTTTTACCTTTTAACCAGCTCTTACCCGAACACTATTACACTCGACAGAGCAAACACACTTCAAAGGCATTTACAATTTGGCAAAACAGTTTGGCATTTATTACACTTGAAGATCAATACAATATGCCCCCCCACATGACACACTAAACCCTCGTTACAGGCCTGAGTCGATGCTTGGGAGCGTTGAGACCTAAAACTTAATGGCCGCTTCACTTGTTCACACAAGCAATAAACAAAAATAGCACGTGCAAGTTAGTCAGTACTCACGTCTCCCATGCCCCATTCAAAGGAGAAGATGAGCGGAATCCGGGCGATGGACGGCAGGCAGAGCCCGGGAGAAAAAAAACAGCAGCAAACAGTCTACAACCGGAAGCGCAGACGCGGGAAATCGTTCTCCTTAGTGGTCAACAGGAGTTTTTCCGATCCCCGTCTTAAATGTCCGTCTCCTGAATCAGCTAAACACACATCCATCTGCTACGTCATGTCGATCTAGCAACACTTGTCTCATCAACTGAATTCACAGCAAAGTTAACAGTATGAAAGCCGAGCTAACCTGTATTGTGCTTATGCTAATGGTTAATCGCGATTAGCATCATAACTTGTTTACACTACAACATTTAGTCACAGTATAGCAAACA
Source organism: Pungitius pungitius (assembly GCF_949316345.1). NCBI lineage: Eukaryota > Metazoa > Chordata > Actinopteri > Perciformes > Gasterosteidae > Pungitius > Pungitius pungitius. The sequence continues at coordinate 15,661,861 of NC_084914.1, forward strand.
ATACACAAACACATCATATTTACCTCTGGCAGGTCACCACAATCCAAAACATAGGCTAACTGGTCGTCAGCCATCAAGTTATGAATAGGGTTTTTGCTTAGACCATTACAACTTTACATAACGGTGATGACTCTCTTCTCTCTTACTCCGATACACTGAACCTGACCGTATACGCCCAAGCCCCGCCCCTTTCCCTGAGAACGGAGCCGGATTGGCTGGACTGTCAGCACTAACCAATTAAACACGAACAAAACAAAGATTGACTACTGCCACCATGTTAGACTCGTTTATTTAGGGTAAATAAACCATAGACATGTATAGAAAGGCTAGATGGCTCAAGGCGGAGTCAGCCATCTTAGGTCAGGAGACTGCGCTGCTGCTCCCTGCTGCTGTGGACGGAAGGTGAGTGACATACGCCAACTAAAATGCTCGTAACTTGCTGAATTCTTGACGGATTTACAAACGGTTTGGTTTATTACAAACCTTATTAACGTGGCTATGATTTGTGCTGATGCCGATGTTTAAATCTATAATTTTTCACAAGTATGCAGTTAAATAGCCGCATCCCTGACGTTTATGACACACCAAGCCGTTTGAAAATCGGTTGAAAAATGAGCAAAATATAGTTATTTCAGCACTACATGCACAATAGACTTTAATGTTATAACTGGACGAGCGGTCCTGTCCTAAGATGGCCGCCATGTGACGTCGTCGGGTCCCATTGGCTATCAGCGCCGGTAAGCCATCTAGCCTTTCTATACATGTCTATGAAATAAACGAGCTGAATCATGTACATAACACACAAACTACACTCATTTACATAAATGACAACCTTGAAACTGTAAAAATAAGGCTATTATTGGAATACCTTTTATTCACCTGTATCTTTTGCACCATATTTATGCACACTTCTAACTTGTTTTTTAGAAAACTATTTACATCCTGATGTCTGAGTGAATTTTGTGCCAGGGCTACACTTCCCATTTCCCATCCTGCCTCACTCTCTTCTCCATTGCTCAATCAAGAAGGACGGCCCTTCTCCTCACTTCCTCTTCATCTGCTCCCCTATCGTTGCTCAACACGGACTCCAAAAGATCAAATGGCGGAGTAAAATAAGACTTCACACTCCTCTTCCTATGTCCTCCCCCTCCCCGGATCGATAACAAGGACACGAGCATGAATCCGCCCGGCGTTATCATCCGGCTGGTGGCCTTCTTTGGATCGATTGAAGGTTGTCACATTATGTAGCCCTATGGGAAATTTGGTTGCATCCTAAAATGATTGTATTTTTTTGTGTTTATTATCATTGTATAAAGTGCAATTCATATTGTTAATGAGGTAATTAATCTTTTCATGTTTAAAAATTGTATTAGTTAAAAGGTATAGTACTCCAGTCAGACGTCAGGGTGAGAGGTCAGGGGAGAGGAGAAAAAACGGAGGAGCGGAGAGCGGGACGAGGGGCTCGAGGATGGAGTCAAAAGAAGAAAACAGCGTTAGAGGAGAGAGCATAGAGTTAATCAAAGAGAGGAACGGCAAGTGACTAAACGATTATTCTTGTGATTCAATATCTTCACGCGTTGCACTGTTTTTTGTTGTTGTTCTGGTTTAAGACGGAACTCGGACAGAGTTCCGCGGGGAGTATAGGAACGCCACGGCAACAGCTAGTTCAGCTTGGATTTAGCTTTGTGCTGTGGATGGAGATCCAGAACTCTGAGAGAGAGTGAGTGAGTGAGTGAGTGAGTGAGTGAGTGAGTGAGTGAGTGAGTGAGTGAGAGAGAGAGAGAGAGAGAGAGAGAGAGAGAGAGAGAGAGAGAGAGAGAGAGAGAGAGAGAGAGAGAGAGAGAGAGAGAGAGAGAGAGATTGATTTTTAGAAAACCTTTATTTTACATAAAACAATATAAAACGAGCAACAAACATGCAATCAGACGACAACAAAATGCACTGCAAGCCTATGGCTCCTCACATCGTGTTGAAGGGAGGTTTAAAAACTAGTTCTTTTCCAGGCACACAACACACTATTTCCCCGTAACACCATTTTTCATTAAAATCTTTCATGTTATCCATGCTAGTAAAAAACCTAAAATCAACCCAGATTCTGGCTCTGACTCTTGCAATGAAGATATTCAGGGCCTCCTGCCCTACTCTGTCTTCTACTCTGTTTTTTCTGCTGGTGTAGATTGCCAGTTTTGCCTCTCCAACCAAATGGTTGAGCAGTTTCCCTTTTGCGGCGTTCGTTTTTGTGTAACTAGCTCCTAAAATAAATGTGACCCTGGACCAGGTCTCACCGAACCCTTTAAAAACATTCTTCAGTGTGTTAAACAGGTCACAGAGCCTCACACAATGATAAAAACAGTGAAACACAGTCTCCTCCTCTTCACAGAAAGGGCAACTCTTGGAAACTGTGGGATTAATAACTGAAATAAAAGTATTAACCGCAATGGCACCATGTAGTATCCTCCACTGAAGATCTCCCGTTCTCTTTTTTATGGGAGGTTTGTATAAAACCCTCCACACGGGTTTCACGCCAATGTCCAAGTTCAGATTCTGCCTCCACACTGTGTCAGCTCTGTGGTTCAACTTTTTCTTATTAAGCGCTTTCACACACTTTTTGTATATTGCCTTCCCCTTCACCATGTGGAAATCCATGGGTTTTCGATCAGATTCCTGGAATAGTGGTCCTAGGGCCCCATCCAGGTTCGGCATTAATCCTAGATCCGGAAAGGGATCTGTAGCATGTGGCGTTTCCTCTCCTTCTCCGTACTGCTGCAGCATCTCCATCTCGTCCTCGGTCAGCCTCCCTGCCCACCTGCTCAGGATCCTTCTGCTTTGCCGGATGGATTTCAGCCCGAGTCGAGATGCTACTGCCGATGCGTCTGCCAGTTCAGGACCAGCTACATCCACCAGTCTCTTCAGGGTGGTGGTTCCAGAGGAGCACAGCATGGTGGTCAGCCCTGGTGTCGTGTCATCTTGGATGTCCAACCTGGCTCCAAACACAAGTGGTTCCTGAAGCAGCCAGTGTATGGAGCATGTGGGTCCTAGTCTCTCCCATTTAAAACATTCCCATGCTTTCAGGAGTGACTGATAAAATAGCGATAATCCACCCAATTTACAAAGGTTAAAATCGGTTAGAAAAAGTGCGGTGTCCAGTTCCAGACCAGCTGCCGTCCGTAAAATGCAGTCCGTCACCCCTCTCCACACCACTTCCGTCTGACTTGAGAGATATCTTTGTAAAAACTGAATCCTAAAAGTGGTCACTCTGCTTTCAATGTGCACAAGCCCCTGCCCTCCTTCCTCTTTGGGTAAAAACAGTACACTCTGCGGGACCCAGTGCAGTCTGTCCCAGAAGAAATCTGTAAGGATGGCCTGTAGCTTCTGTGTGAGGCCTTTAGGAGGGTGTATGCAGGCCAGCTTATGCCACAGAGCTGAGGCTACCAGATTGTTAATTATCAGAGTCCTGCCTCTATATGACATCTGTGGCTTCAGCCACTTCCACTTAGCCAGTCTTCCCTTCATTTTCTCCTCAACCCCCTCCCAGTTCTTCTTTACCATGCAATCGTTCCCCACATACACACCAAGGTATTTTAACCCGTCTTTTTTCCAGGTCAACCCCCCCGGTAGGCTGGGCAGACCCTGCTCCCAGTTCCCTACTGCCAGTGCCTCGCTCTTCGCCCAGTTTACCTTTGAGCCTGACAAGGTGCCAAAGTTTTTAACAATTGTGCTCAGTGCGGTGATTTCCTTCTGGTTTTTAACAAAGATGACGACGTCGTCAGCGTACGCTGATAAAATAAAACCTTTATTAAAACCCTTTAAAACCAGGCCTCCAATGTTTGCTCTGATTTTGCACAACAGTGGTTCGATGGCCAGTGCATACAGCATTCCTGAGAGAGAGCAGCCCTGTCTCACCCCTCTACACACTTTGAAGGGAGCGCTAAGGCCCCCATTAATTTTCAGCACACTCTCAATGTCTTGGTACATCACCTTAATCATGGCTATGAGACCTGGGCTGAGGCCAAAACTCTCTAGGGTCTTCCAGAGGTAAAGGTGCTCAACCCGGTCAAAAGCCTTTTCCTGGTCTAATGAAATGAGACCAGTTCTCATGCCCAAAGAACCAGAGATGTCCAAAATATCACGAATTAAGGACACATTGTCCAGTATACTCCTACCAGGCACGCAGTAGGTTTGGTCTTTATGGATGACCTCGCTCATCACCTCTCTTAGCCGGTTGGCCAGTGCTTTGGACAGGATTTTATAGTCTGAGCACAGAAGGGAAACCGGACGCCAGTTCTTCATTTCCTGCAGGTCTCCTTTTTTTGGTAAGAGAGTAATCACTGCCCTTCTGCAACTGTGCGGTAGCATCATGTCTTTAAAACTCTCGTTGAACACGGATAAAAGATCCTCTCCCATCTCGCTCCAGAACTCTTTATACAGCTCCACCGGGATCCCGTCTATTCCAGGGGCCTTGCCGCCCTCCATGCTGAGCAGAGCAGAGTGTAGTTCACCTGCTACCAGCAGACTCTCCAACCCGGCATTCACCTCTTCCGGGACCTTTGGTAGCCTTCCACAGAAAAAGTCAAACAGTTTGTTATTGTCCTCATACTCGCCAGAGTACAGGTCTGAGTAAAAACTTGCTGCTCTTCTCCGGATATTTTCCGTGTCTCTGAGTTCTTGCCCTGAATCAGAGCGTATGGCGTGGATAACTCTCCTCTGCCCGTTCTTCTTCTCCAAACCGAAGAAAAACTTTGAGGGCGCATCCATTAGCGCTGCAGCCATGAACCTGGACCTGACCAGCGCCCCCTGAGCCCTGGTGCCCAGCAGGTCTGCAAGAGCAGATTTTTTAGAGTTGAGATCTTTAATATGACCTCGATTTCCAGTGGATTCTGCTAGTTTCTGCAGTTCCACAATTTCAGTCTCCAGATTTCTCATAGATTTGGTGATGTCCCGTGTGACATTTTGAGTGTACTGTTGACAGAGCTGCTTTATCTCAACTTTCCCCCTGTCCCACCACTGTTTCAAAGACGTAAAACTATGCTTTGTTTCTTTAAAACTGTTCCAAAAAAACCTAAATACCTCCTTAAAATGTGCATCTTCTATGAGGGACGTGTTAAAATGCCAGTATGCGCTTTTTGCCCTCACGTTTGGGATAAAAACATTGCACAGAACCAGAGCGTGGTCAGTGAACCCAACAGGCAGTATGCTGCATTTTTTAAATATGTTGAACTGGTGTTTAAAGCAATAAAACCTATCCAGTCTGGCCAGGGACATTAAATTCCCTCTGGAATGTGCCCATGTGTATTGTCTTTCGTCTCCGTTTCCCCTCCTCCAGACATCGACCACCTCATGTTGCTCTACCAACTGCCTCAGTGCTCTTTGTGACGGCCTGTGAGGTTCCTGGTGGTTCCTGTCTTTGGCATCGTCCTCCGTACAGTTAAAATCCCCTCCTAGAAATAAGAAGTCCTCCACCTTGACTCTGCTCAGTGTACTGCTTAAAATGTTTAAAAAGACCACTCGTTCAGGCCCAGAGACAGGTGCATACACAATTACAAAGATGAAATTAAAACGTTCTAGTTTTGCCCTCACCACAAGCAGCCTGCCCTCCACCACCTGCTCCACTTCTAGGTCCTCCGGGGCACATCTTTTGGAGAAAAGGATCCCCACCCCCCCACTGGTGTTGCTCTTGTGACTTAGCACCACCTCACCCCCCCACTCCCTCTTCCAATCAGTCTCATTTGTCGAGTCACTATGAGTTTCTTGTAGAAACATCACATCAACAGTTTTTACTTCCATTATCTGGTGAAGTAGGGACCTTTTCACAGAGTCTCTGGCTCCGTTCATGTTGAGTGTGCATATATTTAACAGACTCATAGTTAAATAAGTTAAAAACAACAAACAAAACTTTAACTTGAGGAAGATCTGTGCGATCCTAATGTTCATCGTCCCCTTCATCATTTTCAATTTCCTTATTAATTTTTAAAACTATCTTTTTTACCCTGAAGACTTCTTTTGTTGTGAAGCCTCCTTTGCTTTTGCTGCTTAAATGTGTTTTTAATATGTTAGCGAGCTTCTCCTCGTCAGAGAAGTAGTCTCCTAACTCCACTCCCCTTTCACCTTTTGTCTTCTGTAAAAAAGCTTTTATTCTCCCCACACTGTACTCTTTGGTGACCCTACGGCTACAAGGCCTGGCGCCGGCCTCGTTGTCAGCAACCGAGTCCTCTTCCATGCTGGACTCACCCTCTTCTGCTCCTTGGCTTCCTTGTGTCGTGCTTACTGATGCTTTTTTAGCCTGTGAGCTTTCCCTACTCCTCGTCTTTCTCTTTAAACGGGGGATTTTAATCACCTCCTCATCTGCCTCCATATCCACCTCACTGCCCGTCAGTCCAGTTTCTTTCACCACATTTTCACTCCCATTTTTTCCTTCTCCTGTGTTCGGTCTCTTTCCTGTCTCCACCTGTCCTCCAGTGCACACTTGGCTGTTGTCTTGTGCGCTTACCTGCACCACCACTGTCCCCTCTTCTTCTCCCTGCTGGACCAATTTAGTTTCCTCTTTTCCAACCTGTTGGCTCACCTCTGTCCCCTCTTTCTCTGCCTGCTGACCCATCTCTGTCCCCTCTTTCTCTGCCTGCTGACCCATCTCTGTCCCCTCTTTCTCTACCTGCTGACCCATCTCTGTCCCCTCTTTCTCTGCCTGCTGAGCCATCTCTGTCCCCTCTTTCTCTGCCTGCTGACCCACCTCTGTCCCCTCTCCTTCCACCTGCCGCACCCCACTCGTCCCCTCCTTGCTCACCTGCTGCACCCCACCTGCCTCCCCTTGGTGTTGCTCTTGTCCGCCCTGCTTGTCTCTTCTGTCCTGCTCATTGTCCTTCTGACTTGGGTTTTTCTTGGTGCTGTCCTGTTCAGCAGATTTCTTTTGAGGACACGCTCTGCTCTGGTGACCCTCTCTCCCACAACTAAAACATTTCATGTTGTTGGAGGTTGCAAAAATGACATAGTCAAATTCTTCCACTCGCAGTTTGAACACAAGGTTTAGCTCTTCGTTCCTGTTATTTAGTATCATGTATAGCTGCCTCCTATGTGACACCACATGCTTCAATAATGGAGACTTGCACCCGAAAGACAGTTTCTTGATTTGAGACATTATTTTCCCATACCTCGATAGCTCTCTTACTATTGTCTCGTCCTTAATAAAAGGTGGAACGTTTGACACGGTGACTTTAACTGCCGGTGTGCTTAGAGGAAAGACAGGTACATACGTATCAAAGACCACGATCCCTTTTTCCACCACCGTGTTTGCTTTAATTACGCTATCTAAGAAAATGACCACAGCATTGTTCATCCTAGCAGCGGACTTCACGCTGTTGTGACCGACTAACTCCCCCACTGCCAGGCTGCAGTCCTCCGCTGAACACGGGAAACACGGCGCGATCCTCACGCCGTGTTTCCTGGTTAGCTTGTGCAGCTCCATGCTGGCGCTTAGCGCGCCGAGCAGCACACGCTGCCCGACTGCACCAAACAGACAAAACAATCACACAATGCACACACAGTCCTGTGGCCCCTACACACCACAACACACTCTCATACACAACTATCCAGAAACCAGATCAAAAGATGATCGTTAGTACCGCTCTCACAACCACGCTCCGTACTCTCAGCACTCCTTCCTTCCTGAGAGAGAGAGAGAGAGAGAGAGAGAGAGAGAGAGAGAGAGAGAGAGAGAGAGAGAGAGAGAGACTCCAACCTGGCCACTCATTCGACAATCGGTCTCCGGACCTTCAGTAACTAACAGAGCTGTTGACGGCTCCGCCATGACACCAGGCACACAGGGCTTAAATACACGTACATTCGCAGACATCTGACGAGAGGGCAACATCGCTGTCATGAAAATTTTATGAACAGTTATAAAGCTCCAATGCGATGTTCAGTGTTTGACTTAATATATCAACCTGGTTGAAACATTTAAACACAGATCCCACCCTGAAGGATGAATTTAGTTTAAAACATTGATAACTCAAGTGGACGGACACACCGAGTCCACTACACACAGCAACCACAGTGTTACACAACATAGTTGACATCACTCTCAGAGCCACAGACAGCCAATAGAAATCCATCCGAATTTACTACATTACAATTACATTACAACATTGCAGAGATAATCCTCATTGCCCCCTGTTCGATGAAACAGAATGTGTTTTTAAGACACTATTAAGAAGAAACTCACAGCAGCTGTTACTAATTTAATCCATTTCAAAACTGCCGCTGTTTACAAAATATCATCATCATCGTCAGTGTGGTACACGTCCTTGTTGTGGTCATTTACATTTCTTCTTTTTCCAGCGCTCTGCAATAATCCAGGACCGCCTTGCTATACAGAACATGTGATTTACATAAAACTACTGTACAATCAGAGGGGTACATTAAGACAAAGCACAAAATCAACTTTGGAAAAATGGGAAACGGACCTGAACTCAACCAGTCAGTGTCTCCAAACCGCAAAAAACTTATCTCTCCATCTCCAACACCCGTCCACGGAGGACATGGATGACAAACACTACTCAGCGTGGAGCTACCAAAGCACACCAAACACTATATTTACTTAAGTGGAAACACCTTGCGTTAGATGAGCAGCAGGTGGCTTTAGTACGCAGAAGTTGCTATGGTAACTGGAAACCGCAGCTGAGGAAAGTAAATAAAGATGATTTTGTTCATTAGTTTCTTTTTTGAGGCTATTGTGGGGTTATTTTAATTATCTATGGGGCTATAGCCTCATTTGGCTGCATATTGGAATATGATGTTTGAGATGTTATCCATTTTCGGCATTTGATTTGCTGTCACGTCCATTTCTCTACAGATTGTTTTAGATTCGGCCTGATCTCCTTCACTGATGTGACGTAGTGGAAGATGTTTTGTCTTAAAGGCCTGATATTGTTGTAATAATGGCAATTATTCAGATGGCCTTAGTCAGAAAACTACAGAAAGTGTTTATATGTATTTGAAGAGGCAATAGTTTTCATCAAATCTGCACCTCTCCTCAAAACAGCTTCATTAGTCGGGGTGTGTAGAAGACAAGCGGAGGCACTGTGGGTTTGAGCTGGCAGCTGAGCGCCCTGACAGCTTCTGGGTAACGGGTTCTCACCAGCCGGGGTTACGTTGTCTCGCCAAACGAGCGGCGGTGGGCCTCTCAGTGTGCCGTGGTTACAGCCAATGCTTATGCTCACACCCACACTCACACACATGTCACAGTATAGAATGAGGTCAGCCAAAAGGAGGCAGACCAAAAAGCCCACCCTGGGAGGAGGCGAGTCCTCGGCCCGCTGAGTGGAGCGGCCGCCACGGTGCACCAGAGCTCTGATATGCATCTGCTGTTTGGTGTGTGCTCGCTGTCAGAGGTCCACTCGGATGATTAGATAAAGGCACTGTAGCCAGGGAGCGGGTAGTAGACACGAGGCAGAGTGAAGCAGGCGCAAACGCACACAACAGAAAAGTCTTGTTCTCTGCTGTGTGTTCCATTATTACGTTTTCTTTCTCCTTCACAAATCTGATCTTCAACCCATGAAGCAGCAGGTTGAGATCGCGGTCAACCAGCTGCTCTGGGATCGGACCAATCCCCCCACAGCCAGTTTACACCAGTGGACGAACGTGGCTAAAGTGTCCTTCAATTAGTGTTGGAGGTGATTGGTAACCCCTAGAGTATGAATGGGTGTGCATAAGTGAATGATGTCATGTAGTGAAAAGCGCGTTGAGTGACAGTAAAACTAGAAATGAAAAGAGGGTGAAGAAATAAGACAAATGGTAAAGAAGACAAAAAGACGAATGATCCTTCAACGGCAGCTGGTAAGACAAAACGGTTTGTAGTTGGTAATTAAGGTTGTAGTTAAATCACAAAGATCAATTGTGTTCCCTTCTCTGATATTCCCAGGAACACAAAACTCCAACATCAAGGGCTTACATGAGTAGGCCCTAGGCTTACTCCCCATTTAGTCACCTCATTCGGCGATTGATAGGGACTTAATGGACATTTATTTAAATGACAATCATCGAGATTATTAGCTACGAATTGAAAATAATGTGTGAACACAGACATAAACACAATCCAAAAAAGGCAATTGACAATTGCTCTGTTGTCTATACTAGCAGTTGTTGTTATCTCCTCTTATAACCGTCACTCGCATGCCTAGTACACATTAATGGTCATGTGATACATGTATTGGAGGGTGGCCGTGTGTACGCAGATCGTCTCGAAAAACGCTGCAGTGTGGATGCAGCTTTAATTCACAGTAACACAGTAGGTTTGTGCCTCTTGAAGTGATGAAGCAGCAGCATATGTTGTGGCAGACACTGTGACCTGTGGTGACTGATTACGACTGGAAACAAAGAGCTGAAAAACTCATTAGCATCTCTGAAAGTCTTTATCCTCCCCAACACAACAGGAGTCCTGAACTGCCGCCCCCCCTCACAGCTGCACTTAAGGCTCATTTTTGATTGAACTTTTCTGTCGTTTGGCCCGCCTGCCTATCAAGGGACCGATTTCCATCAAAGTACTTGATTACTTACTTTTTAATGGAGCTGTCAAATGAAAACAATACAGAAAGAAAGTCAGCTGAAAGGACGGATAAGAACTATTGGTAGATGATTCACACATCGGTTTTAGTGATTCCCTTCTGATGACATAGGAAAATATGTATTTTCAACAGGACACATAAAACACTACAGGACCATGCTATTTATGTCAACCTTCTATCTAGAGTATATCTGTCATCAGCATAGGTGTCTGGAAATCCCACTTAGCCATTGTATGGTCATAACAACATCATATTAGTGTTCCTAGACCTGTGGTTTGTCTGGGGGTAGAAACCAGATCTGCCAATAATGCTGCATTCACATGGAATCGACCAGACGGTGGACTGCAAACAGGATGTCATTATAGTGAGCAGTACGATGGAATCGGGTGAGGCCTGCAGACAGCAAAGGTAACTTTCAAAGTCAAATTATTTACTTGTACACATCCAGATTCCAGCACACAAGGTGAAAGTTGTTCCTAGTTTGCATTAATATGTTATACACATTACATTTGGTGACTACGTGCAAGTCGTCATGACATCTCTATGGCAAATTATCTTCTTTTTGATCTGCTTCCATGCCACTCCGTCCGCCTGTTGTTGTTGTTTCTCTCAGGCCCTCCAGGCGGTGGATGGCACGGCAGCATTAGACTTTCTGTGATCTTTCAGGGAAACCACTATCTAAGAGTAGGTTGTATGTTAATTGTTAACACTTGGATTAGTGTGAAATTAGAGGACGAAAGAGAGAGCTCATCCTGGCTCAGAAAAACAGCAATAAGCAACCTAATGCTAAGATCATTTTTTGTCACATGGTTTCAAACTCCATACATGAACTGCTCAGTTACTGCTGTTCTAAAGTAAGCAACAGTAACTGGAACATACAGTTTTCCCATTCATGAAAACTACTAAATATATGCAGTCAACTGGAAATGGAGTAACTTAGTATATTTGTAAGGAACACTGTCACGAGCGGACAATGGCCCTGAACCCAAACGCACGACTCACTAGACGAGGTTAAAAAAAAAAATCAAAGTTTATTGACAAAAGGGCAGGAGCCGCTGAAATGAAAATCACTCGTGGCCGAGGAAAAAACCTACACTAAACTAAAAAGAACAAAAATGGGATCTAAAACATAAAGACTAGGCTGGGAAAAAGGTGTCAAAACAGAAGGCGAGCCTAAACAAGGTGTGGAGAAAACGAGGAAAAGCTATGTATGTATGTATGGATCGATCCTTGACTTGGGAGAAGACAAACTGAGACTCGGTGTACACACACACACAGGGTAGAGGCACAGGTGGAAGCAATCAGGGGCAGACAATCACACCGAGTTGCATTAAAACAAATGGAAGGTTCATTTTCAAAATAAAACAGGAACTCACAAGACAGACACAAGACGACCTGACTAACACAGTTCCCTTGATATGACACACTGTCCATTAGGCCACTTCTTCATACTATAAAACTAACAAAGTAGTAAATTAACTTAGCGGTGATTCATGTTTATTGCATTGTGCCAAACCACAATTAAATTGCTTGGATTTACATTATAGTGCCTTTATAACGTAACGTAGCTTGCTAAAAAACGTATAGCAAATAAGCGAATTCTCCACTAAAATTTGAAAAACTCAAAATACTGCAGCAATTTAAGTTTAGCTTTGTTTCCATCCAGCGGCTGAGAATTTATTGTAATCTATATGTAATCTAGTTTAATCACTGAGCACAGTGTCAAAACGTCTCACCACAAATGTTACCCAGACAAATCCCTGTTGGTCCATGTCTCGTGGCTGTAGATCACATGTTGGCCTTTCTGTTCCCCCGGGACAGGCACTGATGATTCAGAATGGCAACACTACCAATGTTTCAGAGGGGATTGGACCATAAATTCTTCATGCTTTGGAAAGTAGAAACTGTTGTTACGACCATTTGTCCATTCGGTAATTACCTCCAAGTCCAACAAAGAGGACAAATAAAGAGCAGTGGCAGACGAACGCTCTGCTCCTCACTAAATAATAAGCCAATCAAGTTAGCAACATGTCAGCCGCTATTCTATTTGTTGGGCAGCTGGGTAATAAAGTGGAAGACGTGTTTTTCATTTGGACTCCACGCTTCCTCCGTCTCACACGTTTGCTGCTTTTTTAAAATGGGAGGCCCTCGATGCATCCCTGTGACAGCGACGCATCACCAGTTAATTGGACTGTTGAATAAATTGGGTTTTAGACCATCTTTCGCCTCTTTGTTGCTCCGCCCTTTAAATTGAAATGAGAAATTAGTTTGAGACTGATGGAATCCCTACTCGCTTAACGGAATCAAAGAGAAGACAAGATGACGGATTGTCTGCATCTATTAGTGTGTGAGTTTGTGTGCGTGTGTTTAATCCGGTTACATTGTCCTGAGGCAGGCTCAGTGCATTACACTGTGTCAGGAGGGCTCTCTTCACATCACAGGACCAGCATTTGATAAGTAGAATGGGTTCTATGAGGTCGGAGCGGAGATGAAGCTCGGGTCCAAACTCAATCAAGAGGAAAATAACATGACTCATTGTGCACCGTGTACTTCGTGAAAAAACAACAACAACAACAATGAAAAGTCCCAAAGCTGAACAATGGACTCCTGTGACAGCTGTGCAGTGTTTGGTTTAGAAGCAATTGCAGTTTTAGATACACAATTAATAGTGTCATGTTTGCAAAGCAGGGGATTGGCTTTGTGCCAACATGCAATTCAAACAACTGAAAGCAGGCAAAATGATGACATGTTGCTCACTGCTGTTGCAGACCCTTCCAATCAGGTCTATTTGAGGTTATTGTCCTTGTTTCTTGTATCAAATGTGTATATAAAAATGACTTTAGTATCCCCATGGATTATGAGGAGCAAGAACAGAGTAGAAAGAGTCGATAACAGTTCCTTTGGGTTCTCAAGACAAAGTCAGCGAAAATGAACCTAATTAGATAAATGTAGTTTTCCAAAAGAAACTTGTAGAGTATAAACATCTTTTACTTTAAATTGTAAAACAGCAGCGACTTATTTTTCTATTATTAATCAAAATCCATAAATCATGCCTCAATTAACGGCACCAATCAACAATTTTTTATTACCAATGGATTGACCTTCAGCAATACAAGAGGCGTCGCTCGTCGTTACAAACTCTCTAAGAATCACCATCCAAGTCTGCAGTTCCCCTTCTATCACTGTTTTAAATAGCTATGGTTCAACTGCATTTATTGGGAAGCAGATAGTTGTTTGTGTAGAAAAACCTCTGGTAAACGCTACTCTTTTAGCACGAAGCAGAGAGCGGACGGATCCATGTATTTGTCAGCTAGAGAGTTATGCCTTCGTCATTTTTCAGTTTTTTCCTTCCACTTTCAAGGGAAACAACACGGTTAGGTTTAGGCCCCTTAACTACTTGGTTAGGTCAAAATACTGTGTGAACATTAGGGTTAGAGTGAAGTTGGCTACGTTACGTATGCTGCACAGTAACGTAAATTGTAACATTGACTCTTCCTTTCCAACGGGACTCCCCTGTTTGTCTCCCTTCATAATGTGCAACCTTGGTTCTTCATTTCCGCTCTTGACACGGAGCCATTAATGCTGCTTTAAATTGTAGGCATCAACAAATCCTCATTCATTTATTCATTCATGTGCACTATAAAGCCTATGTGTACTTTGTTTACCATATATAATCAGTTAAGTCCACCGGTTAATATTAACAAGCATTCAGCCAGACTATATCACATTTCTGTTTTTGTTGGTGTTTTTACTTTATTTTACCTTTACAGTGTGATCACGTATGTGTTATAGGCTACATGTTTTAATCGGGCTCTCCTACCTATGTCTCTGGCATGTTTCTTTGCACTCTCCACTATGGCGATGTGATCAAGCAAATTTCCTGTGCCGTGGGACTAATTAAGAGATAAGACAAAATATTCCACGAAAGCAACTCATAGCTCTTGTTCATATTCAGGCAGATTTAAAGTGTGCATCTCTTCCGCTTTGATGTGTTGTTGCAAGGTGTGGGGGTAAAGGGGCTTTCTACCACTCAGACCTCCAGAGCAGGACAAAAGTGAGGTTTGAATCACAGAGATGTATGACACACACGCAGGTCAGAGTGCACACAAGAGGTTCGGGCGGGCGGGCGAACCACACAAACACACCTGATGCTCGTCATGCTTCCAGTCTCAGAGCCAAGCTTGCATCTCTCTAGCTGACTGGCAACGATCTGTCGCTCGGCTTCCAGCTCCCTGGTCAGACGTTCAAACTGCAACTCCTGCAAAGACGGAGAGAGAGAGTCAAAATGTGTGCTTATTCACGGTCACAATCACAGGCATCCTGAGCTTTACTTGGGCCACTGTCGTCTCCCACGTGTTCTGAATTATTGTGAAATGAACTCTGCGGTCAGTGGTGGTAGAAGAGCTCAGATATGGATGTGTCTGCCACTGTCTGCGCCGAGAGGAGTGTGATCTGTCGCATGCAACCGTGACACCAACTCAAAGCCGTCGCAAGATCGCGCGACTAGAAAAAACTGATGAAACCAATGAGGTTTTGGGTGAATGGATTTGGTCCTCTCTTTCCCATTAAACGTTTGGAAAATGTATTGATTTGCATCCTGCTGTTACCACGTGGTTTGGAGCATGTTGTCACCCAAGTTGAAGAAGTTGTTTTTCTCCAATGTAGTTGCCTAGATGGAATTCCATGTACACACACACACTTGGTACAGAAATAGAAAATGTGCATTCATACTGGATATAAACTCACATGGGCAAAAAAAAAAAACAGGGAGAATATGTTTCATTACCCTAAATCTCTCTGTGATCTACGTAGACTGCATTTCTCACATGATGTATCCACAATTTCCCATGAGATGTGCGATCCCGAGATGTGGTCATTAGTAAAGCCGACACCTCTGAGTGCCTTTTATGTGTAAGGCTGCCTGTTGTGCTGCAGGGAAGTGTTGTTCACAGAAGATGTAAGAGCAGCAGGTGTGATACAACAGAGGGGGCAAACACCCAGGCAGTGACCTGCAGGAGTACCCTGAAGCACCTGCCAAGAAAAGGAATTTTAGTAAACTTGCAAGCCAACATGCACCTTTTTATGATTATGTCTATTAATATGTGTGGGAAAAGTATAAAATAATTACAAAATGAAACTAAATCTCTTAAAGTACGGTGTTTTCAATGTGCGACGAATAACCACCAAATAAATGTTATGCAAACAAACCAACAGCTGATTATAGTTATTTGTGTGTCTGCTGCCATCATTATAACTGATTACACTTAAGTGATTTCACTTGTTTGTTTAAAGAAAAACAACAACAATAACAAAAAACGAATGAATCCATTTAGATTGTAGATCATTTTAGACACAAACGGTGTCTGTGCCGAATGGACACACGGTGTCTCAAGCCCTGAAATAATGATTCAGGTCATGAATGGCTTTCTGACAGTTTTCTGGTGGGTTTCCAGATAATACAATTGATGGAATTCCAGTAAACCATGTCAGGATGGGAGATGTCATCAATCAATCAATGTTTCACCTGTTGGCACTTAAATAGAAAGAAGCTGCTCGAACAGGGAATGGAGACATCTAAAAGCTCTGAAATTAAATCTGATGCAGCTCATTATATTCAGTTTGGTTTGATGGTCAGTTGCTGAAATCTTAAAGTGGCATTGCACTCGGGAGGTGATGATGTGTGTGAAGATCCCGGAACTGACACAGGCGCACATACCCAGTGCCGGCGCTCCGCACACGCACATCACGCGCTGCGCGTAGGGCACCAAGTGTCTGGGGGGGCACCAAATAATCTGGGACGTGAAAAATCATCACAGTAGGCTACTTGTATAAATAACAAATACAATATTTCTAAAGCATGTTAATATGCAAAATCAATACAAAAGTAATAGGCCTAGACCAAATTAGTCTAGAAAAAGGGGAACCTCCTGTGCGACCCCCCACCTCCCCCTCCCCCACCTCCCAGTGGTTTGTTCCATTATGCTTCAAATCTCAAATGTGGCAGACTGCTTTGAAATGGCTTCGAAAAGGCATCAAGAGTCGGGGGCGGAAAAAAGAAGAAAAAAGAGACAGCGGGATGATGCTCGCGCGTCGCTCTCACCTAAGACAATGTTTTAAATCAGGGGTCCCCGAACTTTGTCTCGTGAGGACCGTTGCTAGCGGTCACCAGGCGGCCGGCTGCCCACATGTACTCGCCTCATAATGTCCGCACGGACCGCCGTGGGCCGTATTCGGTACTCGTCCGCGGCCCGCCCCAAGTTTCTGTTACCGTTACCGTTTCTGTTATCATTTGTTTTTCATGTTATCGTTTACGTTTTTGCATAACAATCGGCTTCAAGAGGTATATCCCAATCTGTGGATTGCTCTTCGTATTGCACTGACTCTCCCTGTCACAGTTGCTGAGCGAAGCTTTTCAAAGCTCAAACTAATCAAAACGTACCTGCGCTCATCAATGGGGCAGGAACGTTTAAGTGGGCTGGCTGTCATCAGCATCAATGGGGACGTGGCTCAGAAACTGTTTTATGACCTGAGAGCTGATTTTGCAGCTAGGAAATGCAGGCGTGTGCCTCTGTAGGGCCTTTGACAACTGATGGTAGTGAAAATGTTTGTAATATTGTTCTATCGGTAAGCAGAATGGTCTCTTTTATAGAGATGGTAAAGTAAATTCTACTGTGCAGTTTGCACATACCACTACATACTACTCATTTGCCGTATGTACTCCGTATTCATCTGACACACCGCAGCGCTTTGAACAAGCTGCACGACACTGAACCTCTTGGGGAGTTCATGGCCAAACAAAGCTACATACATTCATTCTGGTTCTGTTGGCACATGCACGGCAGTTGAAATATTCCTGAATAGAACAGAAAGAACATTAATCTTATTCATGTTAGACAAAGTGGGTTTCCAGCGTTTACGTCCTCTGGGAGTCTAAACACTGCCAATGTCTGAGGTAGCGCCAGGTCCACCATAATGATGTGATCAATATAATGGTCAACATGTTAAAAAGCCCATTGCACATTCATGATGCATTGTCTTCTTGCTGTAAACAGGATTCTTGGGGGAAAATATTTGTTGCCACGCGTCTTTTTGTCAACTACCAAGCAGCAGCAGTGCTTTGCCGAAGAACACGACATGTAACCAAATGTTGAGTGCGAAGCAATCAGTTGATACTAACATTGAGCAATGCTCACATACACACACACACACACACACACACACACACACAAGAGTGCGCACACACATGCAGTGAGAGCATCCCAACTTCCACATGATGGTGCAGATATGTTTGCGCTACACCGCAGATGGAAAAAAGACTGCCGCCATGACACATTGAGTAAAAAAAAAAAAGATTATCACCCGGCAACAGGCATCAGGTGTGCGTTGTTTTTTATAGCAGTATGTGGCCTAAAGTCAGTCTTCACATAAAAAGTGTGTTAAAAGTGTTAGCGAGAAAACACATGGATGATTTTAGTTTAAATGATCTCTTTGCTTAAAGGCTCATTTGAAGATAAAACAAGGTTTTAATCCTTTGATTCAAACACACAAAGCAGACTGATGCTACGGAGCGACTAGAAAGCAGCAATCACGAACGCACACACACACACACACACATAGTTAAAAAGTTCTATTGAACATCTCTTCCCCGCGTGTTCAAACTTTTTTGCAATCAAATCAGTTCGTCTCCCCTCATCAGCTGAAGGAAAGAAAAACCCAGGATGGAAAAACAACCCTACTTTGAGGCAACATTGCCAGAGCAGATGAAGAGAGAAATTAGATGTTCAGTCTCTTGTTTGTTCAACAAAAGCAGTTGCCCCCCCCTACTCAACAATCCCTCCAATTGAGGGCTGACAGGCAAACACCTGTTACTGCAGGCAGACGCAGTCTCATTAAAAAAGTCAAGCATAATAATAATAATAACAGATTTGGAAGTAGTGAGCGCACGTACCTTCACATGGACCATGTTTCACAGAGAGGACACACTAGCACTGTGAGGATCTTTGCTCCCCATCTGGTCAAAAGCAACAACAACTCTTGCTCCCCCTCCTCCAGACATTCATCCGTCCCGGGTCAAACACAGCAAGTGATTAGAGGAACAGACAGAAAGGGAGAGAGAGGAAGAGAGAGAGAGAGAGAGAGAAAGAGAGAGAGAGACTCCAGTGTCACTTGAGCTGCCTGCAACTCAGCCCTTTCTCTCCCTCTATCTGTGTATGTCTCTTTCTCTCTCCCTCCTCGAGGGGCACACGGTGTTCACTGAGGCACAAAGGTCCCCATGGCAACGGGGCATTCAGAAGCCCCGTGGCATTATTTATGCAACGTTGCATCACAATGGGCCCTCCCACCAGTCGAGCCTGCCAAAAAAGCCCGCCGCTCTCTCTCTCTCTCTCTCTCTCTCTCTGACCGTACCATCTGCACGTCTCCCTTTCCTCCGGCGTCCCCCCCCAAGCCAGCGCCGCTGAAAAGCATGGGGGAAGTAGTATTAGGAGGAGGGGGGTAGTGGCGGGAGAGACAGAAGAAGAAGGGAGGCGAGATGGAGGGAGGTGCACATATCTCTAGACCGTATGTCTCATGCCTACACACAAACACACACAAACCTGGGGGCCATATCCACAAGCCTTCATACACAGACGCACACACACTGTGTTGTACGGCTAAGTTCAAACACACACACTGAATCTGCACTCAGCCGCAGCCTGACATTAGTTTGTTTCTTCGCACTATTGGCTTCTATTATTTGCACAGACTGAGAATTAGAAAGCATGCAGAGTGGAATTGTGTTACTTCTCTACAACAAATTACAAAAAGTATGTTCTTTTATTCAGCACGTTCATTTTGTAAAAAACTTGTATCATTTTTTTGAAGCGTGAATGCAGAACAAAAAGCCATTAACGTTAAGCCATCAACGATCGACACTGCTGTCACATGACCTCCAGTGACAACCACTGACCTAATGGGAAGCTACTTTTCACGCTCAAGCAACAAAGTCTGTTTGAAGCAGAGTATGGAGTGATACGGAAAAGTGATAAAGGAAAAGAAAGTTTGATTAGACACAGGTCTATTAGAAAATAACTCCACCTCTGACTTGATTTACTACCCTGGTAAACGTTGTAAATATCACTTTATGCTCTCAATTGCTCCTTTAAAGTCTCGTTCAACACTGCAATGTTTATTTAGATAATTATGTTCCGATGTACAGACCATAAAGCAGGTTATGTTTCAGCATGGGTTGTTTAATTGACAAATATGATAATGTCTGTTCACTGGTTGCAAAATGCCAAGATGGTGACGGCTATAATCCAAGATGGCGCCGGCTGAATTTGATGGACTTGAGTCTTTAAAACGGAAGTCGACAAGCCAATAGGGGGATGTCGCGGTGACTCCATCCAGTTCGGCAGTTCCAGTACATACAGTCGGTATAGTCAGATGAATTGACATGACAATGTGTTGTAGTCTCTTTAAGCCATTCGGTAGAAACGGCTTTTTTAAAAGGAAAATAAAAGCTTAAAAATGACATCCATAAGTGTCACAAAATGTCTTAATCTCTTCAGCTTGTGTCAAAACAGATCCGATTTCAAGCTTCTAACCAAAACCAATTAAAAAACTTCGAGACATTGGAAAGTGCAAAAATGCTGACTCTATGCTGACGTTTTAGGACTCCACAGTGGGCCAGAGAGTCCGACATATTAGCTTCTTTTGGCAGCGTCTGCATTTATCTAACCTCCCCCTGGCAAAGATCCCCTCTAAGGGGATAGTTTGCAGTAATTGTTGGAATGCATTGCTGCATTCCAAGTATTGTTCTTCAAATCTTTATTGAACTTATTCTATTTCTTCCGCGCCACCTTTCAACTACTTCACACTTTCAGCTTTTTAAACCGTTCAAATATTAAATGTTCAGCTCATTCAGGAGAGGGGTGCTATGACTTTTCAGCTTTCTAGCTCTTACAATTGAATTCATATTAATTAAAATCATAAACTTTTTTAACCTGGTTTTCAAATGCAGTTTTTTTTCAAGTCCTTTTAAACTTCTTCAACTTTCAACTTCTTTTTCAACTTTGCCAATCTTTCAGCTAGAGACAACATTTAAACTTTAAGATGTTGACACAAGTCTTAATAATTTTATTAAAAAAACAGCTTGTTGATATCCATTATACTTTTTTCATAATCACTAATTATGTTTCATTAGTTTTTGGGTCCGTTTCTGAGTTTTACCTTGGTGTGTATTGGGTTTCTTAGAGTGAGAGTGTCAGAGTTCAGTAAAAAAAGAAGCCACTTTTGCTTTTACAGCCACAACATTCACTTTTCAGGCTTCATTTCTAGATTTAAACGATGCCGTGCTTGTGCTGGTCGGACTCATAGCGTATGGAATCCCACATTTATTTACTATTTGTGTGAGGAGCCCGAGAGTGAAACAAAGTCTCTCGGAAGCCCCATTGGGTCCAATACAAATCTCCCAAAAATATTTAAAAAAACAAACAGAAAAGGTCGATGGCCATAAAGACAGTAGCTCAGGAGTCATCCACTGTGCAGGGACGTGTAGGTTTAACCGTGCTTAGCTAACGGTACATATGGACGTGCATGTCATGAGTTGGGACAGAGATCCGGGACGAACCGTAAGTAATGTGGAGGCAGGATGTTTGGATATTTCAAACATGGGAGAGCGCCATTAACGAGCCGTGCTAACGGAAGCAGACATCAGTGATAGCTAGCTAACGAAGCTACTACAGGAACCCCATCAGAGGGCGACTGCTAACGAGGCTACACGCCGAGCAGCACTTCTCTCTTCGGCCACCGCTTCCGTACGAGACACCAGCATTTTCCGATGCGCTGCCCGTCTGCTGCCGGCAGTTCGAAGTTGTAAACCGGGGGTGTGACGTTGTTCCTTCGGTGTTATCATTGAGCCGTATTGAGCTGCAGACACGTGACTTTATTTTCTTGCGCGAATGACAGGAGATCAGGGTTCGAAATGAGGGGGGTCTGGGGGGGGTCCCGGATAAGTCATTAGGGACCCCCTATAAGAATTTATTTTTAGATTTTGGGGGGTCCCCGACAAATATTTTTAACATTAAAAATGATTGTGAAAAGGTCTTTAGTGACATTTTATATTTGTAACAATAATTAATTAATTTCCTAGCGCGATTGGGCAGCAATAAGGGCAGCTAATAGCATCACAGATTGTTGTTGTGGTCTGTGGCGCAGACACGTAGGTTATTGTTGAACGAAGCCTCACAAAGAGTGAAATCCTTAATGAAAATGCTGTGAGTGCTTCGATTATGTTTATATCTCCATAATAATTGCTTATTGTAGTAAAATATGTGGAGTTGGTGTTCCTATATCAAAAGTTGCATTAACTAACTTAGATACCCAGTGTAACGTAATGATTAGAAGAGTTTCTTGCTGTATGTGAATGAAGCCAAACAACCTGCCAGCTAACAGCAGCACATTCACAAACATATTGCTGAAAATCTACAAAGCGAATCACAAATCCATTGCAGCGTTCACGATTGTATAAGTGAGCACTACATCACAACCACGTATGAAAACATGTATTCAAGAAAATATATTTAAAAAAAGATCGGAACGATCGGGATTCGAACCCCGTGGGTCAAAACATCCTAAAGCCAAAAAGCCCACTGCTCTACGCAGTAAGCTGTGGAGAGTCACAGGTTTTCCTGTGCGGTACAGGTGTCTTAACGGCCGTTATCTACCGGACCGAATAGCAACTCTGATTTCAGTGCCTCATTTAGATGCCAGGAACAGTCTTTATAGACATCATTATTATTCAATCCAGCGGCTAGTTGTTTTACAAATCCCATTAACATAAGGGATGAGAAACGCCAGTTGTATTTGATCAAACCCTTTTAAGGTGCATGGTGCTGCCATAATGAGTAAACCTGGTGGATTTAGGTAACTTAGTTAACTTCCTTGCTCAAGGAAAGAATGACCTGTTATCCACTTTGTCATGTCAGGGATTTATATAAGGTGCTGTAACTTTGTTGCTCCAGAATTAGAGGGTTACCTGTTTGATTATAGCCAATCCACTTATCCAGACACCACTACAATACTGGGACTAGCCCAAACCATGAAAAACATCCCGAGACCATTATCCTACCTTCAAAATATGTCAATATAATTTTGCCTGCAGTATATAGTGTAGCAAGGTAGTCTTCAGTATTCTTTATAGTTACATTTTAGGGGACCCCCCAAGAGTCCTAAGTCATTTCAAACCCTGCAGGAGATCATTTGATTCTTTTTGTTTGGTCTTTATTTTACGCAACAAAGCGTCAACTTAATATACAATTAATAACCTTTTTCGCGGACCGCAAGAAGGTCCGTCGGATAATAAGCACGTCGAAATACCGGGGGTGTATTACTCGTTGCGGGCGGACCAACCGACGGGCCTGGGTTAGGGGGTTAGGGGTCCGCTGGTGGGCGAAACTGCGCACTGAGGAGTGAAGAATTGTAAACGTGAGGAGGGCGATTTTGATGGGACCAGCACGAAGCTCTGAGTAATTTCTACACCTTTTGCAAACTTTTATGGCACTCACCAACCATGCAAAAATGTTTTTATATTTTGTCTTGACCTGTTGCCAGGATCTTCTCCTGTCTTGTTTGTTCTGTGCACATTTTAGATAGATATATGAATTAAAACAGCTTATAGAGATTTGTGCATATTGTAAAACATATTCTTGCATTGTGAATACGGGTTTGAAATTAGTCTTTAGTATAAAGTTCCAGAAGAACATTAATTCCCTCTGTTTACTTTTAAGGCTGACACCCGGGGTTGACAGCGCTAAAGACACCCCCCCTTTAATCCCACTGACACCCGGGGTTGACAGCGCTAAAGACACCACCGCCCCCCCCTTCAATCCCACTGACACCTGGGGTTGATAGCGCTAAAGACACCACCGCCCCCCCCTTCCAATCACACTGACACCCGGGGTTGACAGCGCTAAAGACACCACCGCCCCCCCCCCCCCCCCTTCAATCCCACTGACACCCGGGGTTGACAGCGCTAAAGACACCACCGCCCCCCCCCCCCCCTTCAATCCCACTGACACCCGGGGTCGACAGCGCTAAAGACACCCCCCCCCTTCAACCCCACTACCACCTGGGGTTAACAGCGCTAAAGACACCCCCCCGCCCCCCCTTCAACCCCACTACCACCTGGGGTTAACAGCGCTAAAGACACCCCCCCGGCCCCCCTTCAACCCCACTAACACCTAGGGTTGACAGCTCCATCCCCCCCCCCCACCTGCCACAGGGGTTCCTCTGTGGGTTCCCCCCCTCCCCCCTCCTCCGTGAATTGCCACCTTAATGTGGTGGAGGAGTTTGCGTGGCTCAGTGATCCTGTTATCTGTTGTCTCTGTGGCCCGAGCACCTTGTAGGTCGGCCCAAGGACAACCGGTCTCAGGGGAGAGTCCAGACTAAGAGCGATTCAAAAGCCCACACACCCTCAACCCAGCACAGTCACAGCGGCCCACAAAGCCCCCACGTTGTGGAAAGTGAAACAAAACTAAAACATAATAAAATGTCTCTTGCAGCTTAATATCTCCATTTCCCAAGTGTTTAAAAAAACACAATGCAACACAGAGAAAAAAAGGTTCTTAAATGGTTCTTTAGAACAGTGTTTCTCAACTGGTGGGTCCGCAACCCACTAGTGGGTCGCGGGCCACTAGTGGGTCGCGGGCCATTGCATGGAAAAAAGAAAAGTAAAAAAAAAAAAATTAAATCGAATTGGGTCGCGGCTCGTCATTAAGGGGTAAAGGTCGGTCCCGGAGCCAGACAAGTTGAGAACCACTGCTTTAGAAGGCTCTAGGTTCTACAAAGAACTGTCTTCTTCTGAAGAGCCACTTAATCTATTGGATGGTTCCACGTGTTTTTATATGGTTCTTTGGCATATTATATGGTTCTTTGAGATATTATTATATTAATATTTACACTTTTACACTCATCGCCATAGCAAATATTTTCTCTTTACACTCAGTAATTTCCCTCTTTAATGTAAAGCAGCTGTACTGTCAGTGATCCTGAAACCCATGTGGTACTTTCCTAAAATTAATCATTTGAGTAAAATGAACGTGGCACTGAATGATTTGATACAACCGGGCACACTGATTCAGGCGTCTTCACAAAAAGCTTTTTTAATTCTCAGATTTTATTATTTCTGTATTTTTTCCGATTGATATGAGCTTCTCCCATTTCTGTGTTTTTTTCCAATCCTTTAAAATTAATTTCAGCTTTTCTCATATCTGTATTTTCAGCCATTTTAAAATGAATTTAAGAGTTTCCAATTTCATTTTTTAAAGCAATGTTTAGAATTAATTTCTTAATTTCTGTACTTTAAGCAACTTTCTGAAATAATTTCAGCTTTATGCATTCCAACGCATTTTCAGCAGGAAATGCATTTTCTAGTTGTGTTTTAATGTTTTCTCCAAACAAACCATATTAACATAATAATAATAATAACATATAACCCTTACCCAGATGCAATCTGACTTCCAATTTGACCCCATGGCTTCCTGGGGGGGCCACAGTTGCTTCCTAAAGCACCAAGAAGACAGACAAGAAACGTACCTAGCGCAGGTCTGATGTGCTTTTCTACGGATCCACTTCCCTGTCCCTGGAAGCCACAGTCTAAAACTAAACCAATCACGGCATCCCAGCAAATACATGCAGCACATGCAAATAGCTTCCAATCCTTTTATTCAAATTTGGTTTGGCTGTTTGGCTGCTGACCGACGGAACACAGGTTTGATCGCACAAATAAGTGGGACACAAGTCTTTGGCTGAAACAACATAGATAGGCGGGATCAGCTCAACGCATTTAGTCTGCAACTCTGAGCACAGGATGCAAATACAACATGATTCTGAGCATGCATGTGTGCACTGTTCATTTTGGTAGGATTAAAGGAGCACTCCACGGATGTTACATACAAAGGTCATTTTACTCAACTCGTAGTGCTACTCAGCTGCTGAACAATGTTGTATAATGCCGTATGTGGCTCTGGTGAAGCTCTGACAAGTATAAGAGAAAACCCCTTCATCATCTTCATCGTCCCATTATTGAGATCCACAAAATCATATAACAAAAACAGCCTGTGTTATGAACTGGCAGCATTGGAGTTTAACGGAAAGTTTGACCAAAAAGAGTTTAAATGAAGAATAATGATTACATTGACATTATATATCACATGAGGGCCATTAAGGCATTTCACAATTTCAATTTGCAAATACATGCTATAAAACTATACTAAATCTATGATCTTGACTTTTTTAATGTATTTTGCCCATCAACGCAGTCATTGATCTGATTACTCCAGTAATCAGTGTTGGACCTTTTGAAACTATAATTTGGGAGATTCACAAAGACAGATATGAATAAAGAAGGCTGACACATCAAATTAAAAGTCCTTGGTATTAGTCAAACTATGTTTTGCCAGAGTTTCTTACAAATAAGAGAAGGCCATTTCATCTCTGTGAAGCTGGGGGATTTTACTTGTAACTAATAACATTATATTCAATCTGTGGTCATTGTGATGGATTGCAAATTTTTTTTTTTGGAAATGAATGGCTTCCTAAGAAAATTATTTGTAATAAACAAGCTAATTGGGGATATAATGGTAATTGAATGGACATTTAGCTGTTTGCAGTGTGGTCAATTGAAAATGCTAATTGTTGTTTCTTGTTATGATGACAAAACACATCAGTGTGCCGTAAAGTGTGTCACACATTGACCACGATGGTAGTCACAGAGCTCAGTCGGCTCCGTTCAAGCCAATTCATACTCTCCTACTTATAAAAGTGACAGCATGGCGAGGATAACACAAACAGTGTTATCAATGCCGCAGCATTGCAATGTTTATTTGAAACAAGATGTCCTTTCTACTCCCGTTCTATTTGTCTGGGAAGAAGTAACTGCAAAAACTTCTCTGATCTTAAAAATCACATCATTGAGTCCACCACACACTCACTGGCCAATACCAACTTAGCAGATTGGTGTGATTGCTCGTGTGTGAGTAATTGTAGCTTGATGAGCATTTAAGTGAAAGAAAGGACAACAATTAGCTGTCTCTTAATGAGCAGGTTCTACAATCAAGTGGCTGTCAACTGATTGCATTACTAAAGATTGGACATTGATCAGAGTGTGTTAATGGAGACAGAGGGGCGACAGATAGAGAGCCACCCGCTTACAGGAGCAGGCTGGCCCCTGAAAACCCTATTAAAGCAATTAGTGAAGTAAAATAAATGACTGGAGGACAATGGTGTGTGTGTATTGGCTGTAGCTGTCTCCTGCTCTCTCCACTGTAAAGCGGTGTAATTGTGCCCCGTGGAGTTCGCCTGGCATTTAGTCGCCTGAGAAGGGGCCCGTTTCAATGAAGAAAATATCACGCTGGCTGTAAGACCACTGATGTCTGGAGCTATTGCTTTCTGGGCGGGTAAGATTGCTAGGTGCATCCAGTTGGTAACAAAGTTGTCCCGAAGGCAGAGGCAAAAAAATCCAGCATGAGGCCAAGGGAGCAAGTGAAATGAGATAAGGGAAAAAAACCACAGCATGGCGGAAGACAGATTCGAGGAGATTTAGTTCTCTCTGGATACCAGAACTACTTAAATGTTCATCCCAAACAGACAGATTTGTCTTGATTCCCCAATAACTGCGGGTGTGGATCTGGGCTTTAATTCCTCTTCTCACGAGATGCTGTGTCTCCACCCCCCCGGTGCAGCAGCAACGATGCTGGTTTTTAGCACACTGCAGGAGTCCCGAATGATATCTTTGTTGCGCTATTTGTGAGCTCAAATGAAAGAAAAATAACATCAAGGTAAAATTGCTGTGATTGCTGTTGCTGAGTTTGCACCACAACATGGCACAATTTAATCTTTAAAAGTCTGTTTATTGTCAATTAAATCTAAAACCATAAGTGGTATCAAAGGGAGTTGTCATTAAAACAGTGATGGCCAGAAAGTCTGATCACCTTTAAAAAAAAATAACAAGTTATGAACACCAAAGGAGCAGTTGTTTTTGTAGCGTCCCGACGCTTTAGCGTCAGCTAAATGACATGTAATGGTTTAGATTAGATAAACATGTGTCAGGCCTCGTTTTCTCTAATGCCTGTTACAATCCAGGAAATTATAAAATGCCTATTCTCCTCCATTTGCTGGCAGGCTGCTGGACTCTCTGTGCATCTACGCCATCAATTTGTTCAACCAATTAGCACGCTGTGTCGCTGCTCTGGTGTTTGTTAATCCCTTCACAAAAAACACACTGGAGGTCTTGAAAACCTGTCCTTGGCCACCTAATTCTCACAAAGGTTCACACACACAAGGCCAAAGAGAGTTTTCCCTGACAAGCTAGCAGTTAACGGTAACCGTCTTTCCCTAGAAAACAGCTCCACATTAAATAGGATTATTTTAACCAGTGCTTTGGCTCATAACAACATCAAGGTGTTTATGCTATCAAATGTGTTTGATGAAAAATGTACTTTCTTGTTACTTGTTATACTGAGTTTGTATCTCTATGTGGAAATGCACTTATTGTACGTCGCTTTGGATAAAAGCGTCAGCTAAATAATATGTAATGTAATGTAATGTAAAATGTAAAACTTTGTATTAGAAGTGGACCTAGTCCTTAATGGCAAACATTGGTTTGTGATATGCAGTTTTGAAGACTTGAGCTTGGCATTTTGTCTTTTCCATCTTTGTAATTTGCCACTGTGGGAGACACAAGAAGGTGTAGCTTAGTAGACCCAAGTGCTGAAGTAGACAGTAGTCAGGGATCTAAAATGTTAGAATTAACTTATATTCCGAAAACACTGAAAACTCACGGACCGGACAACGCCCCATCAATCACATGGTATGATGTTCTGCTTTATGGTCTATTTGACTTCAAGTGCAGCATCAATTACTGAGTGAATATCGAGCTGTGTTAAGGAAGATAAGACACTAGAGATGGAGAGCATAAACTCATGTTGTGAAACCAGAGGAGTTGCTGGACAGTAGAAACAAGAATGAAAATTTAGACACTTGGAGCTTTGGCTTTACTTTTCAGAACAGGTTTGGGTCCAGCATTAAAGCATATTCAGGTACAGCTGCATTGCATAGGTGGGAAAATAAATGTTGCCCTTTTTTGTGCTTTCCTTAAATGTCAGAGAGAGTGAGAGAGGGGGAGCACGGTGGAACCCTTTTTCCCGTTTGTCCACTCAGCAACATGATTCACATTCATCTGTGTGAAAATATGTTGATAAGCAGTAGAAAACCTCTGTGATAGATGTATTCTGTCCTTTATCTTGTCTATGGTTTTCCCACTGTCAATAAACAACCTTTTATCTTGCCATGTTTTCTTCTCTTATGAGCCGACAAACGGCACCTCTTTTTCTGTCTGACGTTTGACTCAACCAAAGGTCGTAGCAGTGATGCAATGTGGAAAACAGGACGACAACTGATGTTTGACACATGGCTGCCCCCTCTTATGAAAACCAAGATAAGCTTTATCTTCTGTGTGTGTTTGTCCTTACAAAATGAAATTGCATGTCAGGTGTGGTTGACTGCAGTCTTGCGGTGGTCGGTAAATGATAAATGATATAACTGGTATCTTTTCTTAAATTCAAGTCACAGTGGGGGATATTTAACAAGCCCACTGCAAATTATCGCTGTACATGTTTCATTTAATTGCCCAGTGCCTGGGCTGAATTTAGCTAGTTATTGAGACTGCAGTGTTTAAAAGCAGTGTTATTTATTAAATATTGATGGAAATTTGGGGTGGCTACTTCAACCACATGCATAGCTAATCTGTTGTCTCATGTAATGTCTGTTGTGTAACAGAAATACCCCTTACAGTGCATTCAAAGGGGTCATTTTTGAATTAATATCCCACAAAAAGAATGTTGTAATCTCTGAATACTAACAGCATTAATGAATAAATACTTGTCAGAATGTGTCCCAATGTAGATCAAAGACTCTACAACCATGAACTCAAAGAGGCTGCTCTTAGTCATCTTTTTCTGCTTGGAGCTTAAGGCTGACATAGGAGGGTAATGGTGCGTTTCCACCGAGCGGTACGGTACGGTACGGGTCGGGTCGGTACCCTTTTATTTGTGTCTCCACTGAGAAAAGTACCAAAGATCCGCACCGTACTGTACCACTTTTTGGGTACCCTTCCGTTGGGGTACCTGGCACAGTTGTTTGGTACTAAAGGGTGGAGCTAGACTCACTGCAGAACGTTGATTGGTTGAAAGAGTGTCGTCATTTGCGCGTGCCGCAAGGGGGAAGACAACACACGAAGGAACACCGTCGCAACAATGTCGCCGCGCAGCATTTACTTTAACAGCCACATATCGAGACGCAAGAACAGGATCGACTGTATGTCTCCATTGTTGTTTGCGGTTAGCTTTCAGTGTTCGCGCGATCGAATGACGTCAATCTACTTTCCGTCCAATACCACGCCTATCAAGTAAGGGTACTGTTGGCAGTGGAAACGCTCGCCAAATCATGGTTAACAGACCCGACCCGACCCGTACCGTACTGCTCGGTGGAAACGCGCCATAAGGTATGAAGTGGGTTAAGGGCCCCCAAATGTACGCCCCTGGCCTGAATTGGGACGCAGCTTGTGGTATGTATATGAGAATACATTTACATAAGAATATAAATAGTGCACTACAAGTTATCACGTTGATAACTGATCAAATGAACCTGAAAGACCTGGAAGCACCCGAAAGGACGAATGTGGCAAATGTTTAAACTAAATTCAAATATTTTGCTTCTGCTGAAACGATTAACTAATTAATTAGCGACAACCTGTGAGGCTAAAGAATTTTAAAAACTGATCTTCAAACATCTTGATTTCACAGATGACTACATTGTCAAATTCAACCAGGCTGCGAGTTAACAGACAACTAATCAATACATGGGGCTACTTTTCCTTTATCCCTCATTCCACAAGACAATAGGGGTACATTTTTTCACAGCGGATATTGGCTTGAAACTTCACACGACCCCCCCCTCCGGCGGAAAATGTGTTGACGACTGAGATGATGAATGATACGAGGACAAAAGCTGACAGATGTGATGAATACAACGTCGAATGGCTAATCAATCTCATGTGGGTAGAAGGAAGCGGAGGGGAAACCGCAGCAGGGATCTCCTGGCGAGTGAGTCAGCAGAGGAAAAAGAATCTGATTGGCCTCGTGTACACAAGTCTGCATTAGTGTGGGTCTGTGTGTGTGTGCGCTTATGAAGCCTTTTCTTAGTCTCTAAAGCTTGACTTTGTCATTATGAATCCAAATGAACAGGGAGCTGTGTGTGTGTGTGTGTGTGTGTGTGTGTGTTTGTGTGTGCATTGCCTTATAAACACATCTTCGCTTCCACTGGCACTGAGCCCAAAACATATTGAAATATCACACTCTCCAAAAACAACAATTTAAGTGACAAACCACTCGCTTGTGAAATAATAATAATAAAATACAGCAATTCCAAAGAGAAGGGAGGCGGAAGAGGAGAGCGAGGACCTATGCGTTAGTGTTCCCTTCCTGTGTTCCCAGCTGAGACACCTTCCACTCCTGTCTTCTCGTCAACAGCCTTTTTTTCAAGGTGCGTGTGTGCGTGCATGTTTTTGTCCTAGTCGACATGACCTACTTAGACCAGGAATGAACCTCGAGAGTCAGCTTGCAGTCTAAAACATGCAGAATCCATCATTTTTCACTCTCAGCATTTTCACTGGCTATCTTTAGCCTCCGGTGTACAGAGTACATCTTATAGTACTCAAGGACGCACACAGTGTCCACAGTATCCAGTATCCGCTTGAACTGTGCACCCACCCACACACACTGCCACATGCACATCTTCTTTGCTCACATCACTGCCATCTAGTAGGTTGTGAAAGCAGCCTTTCATTGATTTAGCATTACACTCTTTTTACAGTCACACTCAGGAGGGAGGGTTACAAAATAAAAACAACCAAATATCGTCTTTTTTAATCCAGCCATTGCCCTTATTTGTCAGAACCTAATGTATCTTTGCTACAAAGCAGAGACAAAGAGGATTTTAAAGAGGTCGGATCAAAGAGCTCTTTAAATGAGGCGTCCACTTGTGCAGAAATATCTGCGTGCTTGTGATTAACCACTGATAATCTGATATCTAAAAAAACGTAAATACCACGTAAAATGGCACCTCCCACTTCTATGCCCGGGGCGGGGGGGGGGGGGATATTGCAAAGCAACACATTCAGTGCTTTGTCCTCAATAGACATGCAGACAGGGAGGAAAAGAAATCACTCAACTTGAATTTACTTGATGTTTTCTTGCATACATACTTTATATCCACACATGAGATGGAATTGCACTTTAGGATGTTCCTTTCCACAGGAGCATACCAGGATGCAGTCATGAGCCCCAGAGCACAGATTGGACCATCGTCAATATAGTGGCCTTCAAAATTAGCAGTTGGCCTCTAAAACATACTTTGACGTGTAAAATCAGTAGTGTTTAAATGTAAATACATCTCACACCAGAATCATATGTAATCTGCTCTGTTTGCTTAGTGTTGATTGGTGCTCATCCTCTGTGAGAACACACTGATTGGAAGTTGTTCTGAGGGGGTCCGACAGTCCATCTGTTCAATGTTTTGGTCCAGATTAAAATATCTGGACAACTTCTGGATGGATTAACATTAAATTTGGCAGAGACATAAACAATCCTAAGAGGATGAACCCTGATGACTTTAGTGATCTCCTTACATTTCCATTTTGTTCCACCGGTCAAAACGTCCGCTAATAATTCAATTCTCAGCTTCAGTCGTCCAATTTTTTATTCCATCTCAAAATTGATTTCCCCGATGAGCCAAAAGAGGTTGTTTGCAGAGGTTGTTACTGTAGACTTTTTATGTGGTTTAATCTTGGATCGTGGGTACAACATTTAATCATCCGCTAAACTAATGAGCCTGACACATCACTGCTACATCAAAATAATGCAGCAGTGATGCTAATATAAATATTTCTGAAATGCAATGTACAAAACGTTGGGTCAATACCTAATAGAGTGAATGGGAAATGATCATCTGCCACTCTTGTTCTTGTAGGTGTGGCGGGTAAAGCAAAATAACCAGCCGACGGGGTGGGGGCGGGGGGGTGTTGATGGGGGCACCATCGATGTAGACCTTTAGTGACCAATCGAGACTGCGACTGTTAATAGCTAAATCAAATTGATACAATTTTCATCTTATGTGCCGAAACACAAAGCGTAGGAGAAACATTATATGCACTAGAAGGGAAGTCAGTATACAGCATAAAAACACTTTAACGAAAGACATATAGCAGATGGACACATCAAGACACATTCTAGCATTCATGAATATTCTAACCTTCATAAATGCGTAATAGGCACAAAACACAAAGTCTACCTCGCAAGCTTCATTTTAGCTTTACTGAAGTAAAACAAAGACCTCCAACAAAGCCGCTCAGGCTTCCATATAAAGTAGTGAAATGATGCACGCCGCCACATTGTAGCAGCTTCAAAATCCCAAGTGAGCAAAGTGTGGCCTGAGGGTTTCTGCTCACAGATCAAAATGTGGAGGCATATTTGTGACACATTAGCTCAGATGGGCATTCCGTCATCAGTGTTTACTGTTTACCCTCGGCCTGCCTCACCCTGGAAGCGCTGGAGGAATTATCCAATTTACTTTCTGGGATTTATAACTCATTAATTGTGACAACCCTCTCATGCCCACACACACATAAACACATAAACACACAAACACCCACGGTCCTAACCTGTTCCTTGACAGAGGCGAGGATGGCAGAGGTGGTTTCGGACTCGGATCCGTCTCCGTTGGAGGCGTTGAGGACGGGGCTCAACATGGCGGCAGCGCTGGCAATGTCAGTCGCCACCTCAGGCACTGGCATGCCTCCTGCAAAACAAGGAAACATGAAACTCTTTTACTATTATCAAAGAGCCTGTGGCGTGCCAGAATTGAGTTCTGAGTGGCTGTCACACCTACACCTGCTTCCTACGCGATTTGGACGTGAGTTAGAGGTGAGGAGGGACATGTATGACTTGTCTTACTAACTGGACACTCGTCACTGTTATCCCTGTGCAACGCATGATAGGGACCATGATGCATTACATTTAATTTGAACAGAATTGATACACATGATAATTCAAAACAGAAAATCAATTTTCTCTGTTCCCTATTCATGTTCTGGTTCATGAGGAGCTGGAGCTCATCCCAGAATGCATTTGGCAAAGTGCAGTGACAGATCCTGGACAGGTGCAATCGTACATCTGCACAACAGGGACTGTAATCACGAATGCTCATTTTGTCTGAGACATTTTCAGATGAGTTTTTCTCAGATGCTGCTATGTGGCGTCGTTCATTCTGACCTACTGTCAGCCAGGGCCGTGGCTAATGTATTTAGGACGTCACGTCAAGAGGCAACAGATACAAACAGCTCTGAAGGCCATTCTAGATAAGAAAAAGAAGAGATTTTTCTAAACTGGCACAGAGGGGTGCTGACTTAGGAGCTCAATGGCACAGAGGAAGAAAATATAACGCGGGATACATTGTTTTATTTTATGTCTCTACACACACACACTACCATAGCCACTTATGTTGCTGATTGATTGCGGGATTCATTGTTTTGTAAATGCAAGTCATATTTCATTTTAGAGGGAAAAAAATTATGGATTTTGATATAAAACTGCGTTTACACACAGAATATGGCTGAGGATTTTATCTGAATAGTAAAAGTTCTGTATTCATTTAAGATTTCAAACTTATACTTCTAATGTACAAACTGACTAGTTGTAGTGCTAGTATACTGTATGTCAAGTAGCAAATGTAGCATTGTTAGGACAAAACCAAGTTATGAAAAACAACTAACCCCAAAAGCCCAAAGCCTAGAAGCCAAGTATCAGGATTCTAGTGTCGGAAGGACTGACGCCAGCTTTACACACTAATGTCATGAGGAATCTGACACAGACACACACACACACGTGCAGAAAAGTGCAGCCAGGTCCAAACTAATAATAATAGCATAATAGCAGAAAGGGAAGGGGAGATGGAAAGGTGAAAGGAGAAGAGTGGAACGAGCGTGATAAAGTCAGAAGGGAAGGGAGTAGGCGAGGTGAGGGCAGAGAGGGATACAAGAGGAGTAGGAGGGTGAGCAGAAGAGAGAGGAAAAAAGAACTATTCTTGCATGCTGCTAGGCAACAACTGAAAGGCTGCTGATATGGCTGACCTGGCTTTACGTGTCTTCCATTTTGGATTGTGTTCCTCCTCCTGTCCACCCGTCCCTCAAGCGCCGCTGTTCAACTTTTCAAACACCTTTCGTCTTACGTCATCCCTCTCCCCATTACATCCTAGTCCTCCCTATTTTCTCCCCCACCCTCCATCCCTCCTTTCCTCGCTCTGCCTGCCCACTTCTCTGCACTTGACCTATTTCGCTGTCTCCTCGTATTTCCAGCCCATTCCTGCCTCATTGGGCAGCACGCAGCAGGGGGGGGGGGGGGGAGGAGGATGACCTGAAAGGTTGCATTTTGGATTTTTAACCTGCAACGCCGCAGTGCACCTGAGCCCTTTTTCCCTCTGTGAGCGTGCACTGTGGCGGCGTGAACACTGTGGCGGGCTCTCTGGCCTTGTGATAACGCTACATGCTTCACGCTGCTTGCTTGTCTTTTCTTTCTTCGTTTTTTCAAGATGTTGCGACTCCCACAGCTTTGGGGTCCCGAATCATGATCCGGCTAGTCCCTTCTATCCTTCTTCAACACTTTCCAGCCGGATTACCCCCCCCTTGCCCTGTCTCCTCTTTGCTTTTTGTGTAGTCACATCAAAGACACAATGTCTTCAACATCATCCACACCACCTTTCTACTTGTAGGATACATTTGTTACATTTGCCCCCAGGGTTTGTTTGGCGTTTGCTCTGCGACATTCAACAGTGGTCCGAGCCAGCTGAGTCTCATTCGTTAGAATTGTCACTTGGGGAGACTCGCCTCAAAATCTTTCCTCCTCTCTCTATTATGGAGCAGCAGCAGCTTGAATTGCTCATTTCTTTCATGGTTAAAATACTAGCGTTCATTAAATTAAACAAGGTATCCAGCTCCAGCGAGCATCTACTGTAGCTGGAGAACAAATATGCGCCTTCTCAGAAGAAGAGTTCACTGTCGGGATCTGACAGTGCCAAACTCTTGTCCCATAATCTTTCTTCAGAGTAAGGTCATCTCTAAAAGAATCGTTGTTTCATGTCGCTAATGCATTCTGACTGCAAACATACCGAGACCTCCCTCCTCAGCCGATCTCAGCCAACTCGTTCTGCCCCACATCAGAGAGCGTTACTTAAGCATTAAGTAAATGAACATCTCAATCAACAAATCAGTCTTTTCACATCTTGTGAAAAGTTATTGTGTTATTAGTTATTAGCATTTAGCAACAACATACTTGTAGAGTCTTTTATGTATGTGATTTCAGTTTTTTCCAATAAATGACCCTTCGATATATTGCTAAATTAGAAATTATTCTACACTGCTGAGACTCTGATCCTGTCAGGTGTGTCGAGGGTGCAGGTTGAAGGCAGGCAGGCAGGACTCAAATGCAGGATTCAGATTTTCGGAATGTGCTTTTATTTTGCACAAAAACTAACAGAAGCCAAAAGAACGTGCACCAACAATGACTGACGTTAGACAATGACGCGACAGGGGACAACAGGCACACGGGGCTTAAATACACAAGGGAGGTGCAGGTGATTGGACACAGGTGGAAACACTCAGGCAATCACAGGACAAGGCAGGAAGTGAAGTTAACCCAGGACCACAAGGAACATGAAACTTCAAACTAAAACAGGAAGAGAGACCAAACCGTGACAGATCCGGTACTGTGTGAATTAATCGTGGAAAAACCTGTTTGCATGGAATAAATAACACAAAAGCTTGACAAAAGACAAGACCAGAGAACCAGACCATGGAGCAGTGGTCCAATTAGCCTGTAGAAGGGATGAAGAGAGGAGCTCTGGTTTGGACTGTGCAGACATAATATAAAAATAAATATAGGTCAACCCAGCAGACCGTGTCCAAGCGAACATCACACAACTGACCAGTACAAAGCTGCTTTCCACAATAACAGCCACCAGATCTAGGCTATAGAAACAAGACTTTGAATATGGATTAGGCCTAAAGGCTTTATTTCACTGAAGTATAATCTTGGATTTTTAGGTTCTATATTTCAGCGCCATAATGCAGGGAGTATTTAGCCCTGCATTTCAAAGCAGTAATCTCTGATATAGCTGCAACGTTGTAAATGTATGACGGAATGCATGGCTGACATGGCTGACATGGGGAGTGCTTAGCATAATCTCTTGACTCTTAAAGCGTCAGTCACGTCTGGGACAACGTTGTTTTGCCGAAGATGGAATTCAGATCAGTAGCAAATCAGATAAAGGTTCACATGGAAGTGTTATTTCCCTCTGGTATCAATACTTGTGTGTTATTTACTCGCATTGTGTGTGTGTGTGTGTGTGTACAGGTATCGCCAGAGCAAACTTGTGTGTGTTTGTGTATGCATGTGTATATTTGTCCCTATCAGGATGGCAATGTTGGGTACGCGTTTGACGGGCAGTCCCCCGCCGCCTCATTAAAACTTGCCGTGGTGATTCCGTTCAGGCTTCGCCAGTCATCTGTCCCTTAGTCTAGACCCCGTGCCCACAACACTTTTAACACATACATTAACAATGTAATTGTCACGGTCGGGCTGGAGCAGGTTCTAGGGAGGACTCAAACGCAGAGTTTTCCAAAAAAAGCCAGTGTTCTTTAATCTTCAAAAATCAAGACGTGCACCAACGACGAGTTACAAAGACAATGATGCGACAAAGGACAACTGGCACACAGGGCTTAAATACACAAGGGAGGTGCAGGTGATTGGACACAGGTGGAATCAATCAGGCAATCACAGGACAAGGCAGGAAGTGTAGTCACCCAGGAACACAAGAGACATGAAAACTACAAAATAAGACAGAGAACAGACCCAAACCGTGACAGTAATTAACGCGGTCTTTTTCTCATTTTGGATTTCACGGTCCACAGCGGAGGTATGTCCTTCATTCTTTTATGGAGTTAGAGTTAGGGTTAACAATGCAATGTCCCGTTTGTGATTACAGTTTGTTTTTCTGTTCCCAAGGGGGGCCAAAATCAAAATGACACGACTTTAAGTGTAACACGCAACAGTGACTCATGGGCATGTGTTCCACACATAGAAGCAGTCCTTAATGTAACGTCATTATCCTCTAACTCGGATGCGCTAGCTTTCATTGGCCTATTTTGGATGTTTTCCTTGTGATGCACTTTCCGATCAATTTTCTGCCATCTGGGGCTGTCACCGAAAACATAAGAAATGTGTGTCAAATTTTGTATGACCAAGTATATGTCTGATTACTATAGGAAAGTGGCTTTGATGAGAGAAAGCTATTAAATCACTGATGTCCATCAAAGGCAGCCTGCTCAGCCCAACGCGGCCCCCGAGAAGAGGTCGACTACCCACGCGAAATAACTTGTGTGGGGGCACAGCATAACCAAAGACCTTTAAACTCAATGAGGGCTCACTGGCAGACAATGGCAGATGGCCTTCCAAGCGTCATTGAGGGTTAATCACCCATCAGCCTGCAAGTCCAGATGCTAATGGTCATGTAGAGTCAGCGCAGACACACACACACATGCATTCTGTATGGCTGCAATACTGTGACTAGTACCATTAAGCAAAGTGATCAGTGGTCACAATAGATATCTAATATCTTGATAAAAACATATCAAAAGCATTAAAGCACAGCCTGGCACACTACAAGATTCAGAGTGCTGCTATTGTTCTTTTATTTTACTGCATGGATGCTTGGCTCAACGTAAATGGATCACAATTGAATTGAGTATCAATGATTGTGTTCTCATTTTCATTATCATCTATTTTTTGGGTAAAATGTTACTGATGTCCACTAATATCTATTTGTGTGTGAATACACTTGATTATGTAATCAAAATACCTTTTAACAGCCCTGAAGGCTAAGTGATAACAGCAAGTCGATGGTGATTTAAGGTTAAACAAGCCTTGTGGGGTTCTTGGCCAAACAGACTGTAGCTAATGTGTCTATTTGGACCTGTTGCAAGGACATCATTAGGCCATAACAAGGGAGAACTGAACTATATTTAATCTGAAACCTCAGG
Organism: Pungitius pungitius; assembly: GCF_949316345.1. Lineage (NCBI taxonomy): Eukaryota > Metazoa > Chordata > Actinopteri > Perciformes > Gasterosteidae > Pungitius > Pungitius pungitius. Next base: position 15,700,603 of record NC_084914.1, read on the forward strand.
GACAGAGGAGAAAAATGTTTTCTGTCATCTTGTGGAGTATCACAGGAAAAGAAGCAACAAGTGAATGGATGCAAAAGTACACTTGCAGGAGTGATTGGGGAAAGTCCCTGACCAGAATGGCAACTCAAGAAAGCTGCAACATGACATGGTCCTAGTGTAGAGGCCTGATTGCAGACCATCACCTGCCACTTATGTGATTGTTGACCTATTGGTAGATCATTACCATAAGAATTTGGTTACGATTAGTCGATAACCTATTCAAAACATGAATCAATTGTCCATGCAACTCAACGCATGGCATGCTTGATTTTCTGCTTTCAAAAAGAAGTCTTCAATTGTTGATCATCTAAAAGACACATCTTTTTAATTCCTGCATCACTGCTTTCCAAAGTCAGATGTCACGGTTTGGGTCTTTTTCCTGTTTTATTTTGTAGTTTCATGTCTCTTGTGTCCCTGGGTTAGCTTCACTTCCTGCCTTGTCCTGTGATTGCCTGATTATTTCCACCTGTGTCCAATCACCTGCACCTCCCTAGTGTATTTAAGCCCTGTGTGCCTGTTGGCCCGTCGCGTCATTGAGTGTTACCCGTCGTTGGCACAGGGCCGTCCTTGTATTGGATTTATTAAAGAACACATTTTGTCGGAAAACTCTGCGTCTGAGTCCTCCCTGCCTCTACCTGCGGCAGCCGCCTTGACAGAATGACGCAACCAAAAAAGGACTGTTTTTTGAACCCGTTCTGGGGAACCCGTCGGGCTCGAGGTGGGCCCTGCAACGTACAGCCGGCGGCCCACCTCGGGCCCAGCATTTACCAGGGATCCCCAGCTGCCTTCCTGGCGTACGCCACCGGCCCTCCCGGAGATGCCGGAAGGCGTTGCGGCCGCCGCTCTCGCGGCCCCACGCTGACCTCAGGGGGGGTCGCCAGCGGACAGTTTCCGGCACCCGGACCCACCTTAGCCTGGCGGCCCTTCCCTGGGGTCGACTCTGATGTCGACCGGCTTTTGACTTTGGCTGCTCGGTTACAGGCTGCTTACAGCAAGGCAGCAGGGTCTCCAAGACCCACGCCCCAGGCCCCGGCCCCAAGACCCACGCCCCCAGCCCCGGCCCCAAGACGCACGCCCCCAGCCCCGGCCCCAAGACGCACGCCGATAGCCTTTATAAACTCCAGATGTTTCAATATAACAAAACATTAGAGGAAGCACATTGGATCAACCACAACCTCCATTTCCAGGAATAAAGAGTTCAACAGAAAAGTAAATCGCTTCATTTACTGAGCAGACTTTGGATTAGCGCTCTTAAAGGTCTGCTTCTCGAGACTCAAAACCTCATGTAGCCTCCAATTTAAAATGAAAGAAGGCACTCCCTGCTTTCCCCATAAATGATGCCACTCATGGGCATATTTGGGCAATCCAAAGCTTAAGTCCTTCAATTTTTGATGCGGTGTAATGGCACTAGCTGGAATGCCACTGCTTTGAAAAAGCAGCAGAGCTCAGTTAGTACGCTTGAAAGAGAAACATCCGTTGAATAAGAATAAGGAATGACCATGCGGACGATTGATCTTCCTACCTTTGAAAATACAGAAGGGGAAACCTGAGAGAAAAAAGACTGTTCACTCAAAGAGCAGATCTTCATCTTCATTACAAAGTAGCCCACGTTCAACACTACGTCTTCCACTCTAAACAACAAGCTAGAGTAGCTAGAAATATGATCAACATCATGAATTAAACATGCTTTTCCACAGATCCTCTGAGTGAGCCATATTGCTTGTGCGGCTCCTGATTGTATAATTACAGAGGTTACAACAGCAGCGATAAACACAGCACAAAGACAAATTAAAACTCGCTCTGCTCTCCTCCTCTCGCAAAGGAATTCAAACTCCTCAATGACGGAGGACTCTGCCTTGTGACAATGCTGTTTGAGCGTTTCCCTTATGGTGCGTTTCCACCGAGCGGTGCGGTACAGTACGGTACCCTTTAATTTGTGTCTCCACTGAGAAAAGTACCAAAAATACGAACCGTACCGTACCACTTTTTGGGTACCCTTCCGTTGGGGTACCTGGCACAGTTGTTTGGTACTAAAGGGTGGAGCTAGACGTTGATTGGTTGAAAGAGTGTCGTAATTACGCGTGCCGCAAGGGGAAAGACAACACACGAGGCGCTATTTTTAAACTACAACACCGTCGCAACAATGTCCCCGCGCAGCATTTACTTTAACAGCCACATATGGAGAAGCAAGAACAGGATCGGCTGTATGTCCTCCATTGTTGTTTGCGGTTAGCTTTCAGTTGTCGCGCGATCGAATGACGTCAATCTACTTTCCACCAAATACCACGCCTATTAAGTGACGTTACCACTACTTTCTGGAATACACCACGCCTATCAAGTAAGGGTACTGTTGGCGGTGGAAACGCTCGCCAAATCATGGTTAACAGACCCGACCCGTACCGAGCCGACCTGCACCGTACCGTACAGCTCGGTGGAAACGCGCCATTACATGCTCATTGGTAAAGTAAATAACGCAGGTTCAGTTCCTGAGTACCCGAGAGACATCTCAGCTAGGGCTGCAACTAACGTTATATTGATAATCGATTAATTGGTTGTTGTTGTTTTTTCGATTAATCTGATAAAAAAACAGCATAAAAAAGCTTTAATTTCCAAAAAATTCACATTGCAAAAATACTATAGAAAGTACAGGTTGCTCCTTGAACATAATCATTTATTTTAAAAAATGGTTTAAAAAAACAGAAAATTTAACAGGATTTGTTTTAAGATTAGAATGAGATTAATTTAAAATGGCATTTGTAAAAAAAATGCATTAAAGGCTTCTTATTTAGCTGGTTTAATGGATCACCATGTGTCTCCCTTTACAGGCATAACACCAACTACCGTACAAACCACAGTATATATACATACCGTATATGACAGCATTAAAGTAACAATTTTCAACAATAACCAAAATGGAACGCTGCAGGCTTCTTTCCTCTACGTCAGCTCGGCTCTTTTATTTTTTATTTTTGCTCCACGCGCATCTCCGCAACTCATTGAGTGGTGTAATAATCGCGCAACAACGATGATGAAATTCGTTGCCAACCTTTTTAATATTTGATTTTTATTGATTTCATTGATTTATTGTTGCAGTTCAATTTCTAATGTCACCAAGGCACGACATCATGCATGAAGTGGTAGAGGTATCAGGCTTCATAGGGTTGTAAAGTTGTGTATCATCTGCGTAACAATGAAACGCTGCGTTATGTTGTCAAATGATGTGGCCTAGGGGCAGCATGTATATGGTGAATAGAAGGGGACCCAACATAGACCCCTGAGGGACACCACAGAACAGAGAAGCAAATGAGGAGAAGGCATCTCCAACACTTACAGAAAATGACCACAGATATGAAATGAACCCGTCCAATGCTACACCACTGACCCCAACATAATTTCTTAGACGGTTGATTAAAACATTGTGGTCCACGGTATCAAAAGCCGAGCTGAGATCAAGAAGAATTAAAATGGAGTACAGGCCTGTGTCGGATGCAAGCAGTAGGTTATTTGTGGCCTTCACCATCACAATCTTAGTGCTGTGAAGAGAACGGAAACCTGATTGACCATCTTTTTAAAAATCTTTGATTGAAATGGCAGCTTGGAAATGGGTCTTTTTTTAAGAGGGGGCAAATAGTAGCATGTTTAAAATTTGAGGGAAAAATACTTGTTGAGAGGGAGCAGTTAATAATGGATAAAATGTGAGGACCAATCATCTGAAATACAGCTTTTAAAAACCAAGTGGGAATACAGTGTGATTTAAGTCTAACAGAGAGATTTCACTGAAGTGGGATAGTGAAGAAGGTATGGGGGAGTCAGCATCAGGCTCAACAAGTTCTATATGGAGCTGAATCTCCAGGACTTTTGAAATTAATAAAAAAAATCCTCACACCTCTATGGAGTTGAATCTGCAGTTTGGTTCAATGGGGGGTACAGCATTTATTGTTTTCAAAAGGATTCTGGGACTGTGAGCATGTTTACTGATCAGATCTGAGAAATAAGTGTTCCTTGCTTCTATAACTGTTTCTGACACAAAAAAATTTGTTGTTTTAAAGAGACAAGACTTATTTTTTCCAGATCCATTCAGCTTTTCTGCATTTTTGTTTTAATTTCCTCACATCTTCAGTAAGCAATGGCAGGAAAGATTGAGTCCACTTCTTGCTGCTAACGGGAGCTATGGAATCCAAAATGTTTGTACAGGAACTGTTAAAAGTGCTCACAAGCTCTTCTACAGAGAGGCCAAATTGTTTGTAATTAGAACTACATTGTGAATCAGTAAAAGCACTGCAGAAGTAAGGAGTAGAGAGAGCAGTTAACGGGCAGGAGCAAATCATTTTGAGGAGTTTGGGCCCAGGAGAGAGGATTGGAACCTGGAAAAACACTGCTTTGTGATCCGAAACTGCAAAACCCATGGCAGAGCACAAGGTCTAATGTGTGTCCCTTGTTGTGGCTTGGTTGATTCACGAATTGGGTGATATTAAAAGAATGTAGGAGTTTGTTGAACTCTGAGACAAGCACGGAAATGGGGGAGCAAACATGTTGAATAAAGACGTATCATAATGAACCATAATGCAAGGAGGTCTGATAATTCCTGAATAAAAACAGAATTAAGATTTGGAGGTCTATAGATTAGGATGCATAGAATGGGCTGCGGGTTCTTAAGAAAAAGATAAATAAATAAATGAAAATACCTCCCATTCCCATCACCATACCAGAGCACCACTAGCACCATGCATTATATCTAACAACCAATGTTGAAGGGTCTTTCTTACAAGAAATGACATTGCTGCCGCACCAAACAGGGGCTGCCCAAGCACGAGACGGGCGCAAGCGGAGCTGACTGTGAGGACGCAAGTCAGGACACTTTGAAGAAAAAATGAAATGCCAACAAGATCCGTCCAGATGTGCATTTTTCTTTTTAACTAGAGAAGTTGTTTATTTAAGTCTCTTGTTTCAGGTCCATCCTCCTTATTGACATTATTGTTGGGAAGTGAATTCACATGGTTTATGATGGGAGCCTTTTTTTCTGAGCCTTCATTTTGGATGTGAGTGGGTACGTTTGCTCAAAATACTTGTGCTTTGTCTCGCAGTGATGCTTCACATCAACGCTTTTAATAATTGTCACAGCCTCTGAACATCTGAGACATAGCTTTGTAGGAACTTTTCTGCTTCACATACTTCTGTGTTGGGTCTCTCTCCTGTGTGTGTGTATATATATCTCCTTTCCAATGTTTATTGGAATACTAAATATTTGATTGGCTAGGTAGCATCATACGATATAATTTAAAGCGCTAAATGAGCGCTGTAAAGGCTAGGAAGAGAATTTATCTGATAACATGTAATAATTCATCCATGTATACATACTGTTTGCTCTCTTTGATTTGGCAAAAACAGTGTTTGTCTCGAGACATTCACTGACCCTTTTTTATTCCGCATCACAGGTCAATACATCATTGCATAACTCTAACAACTCTTTAATCTGCTTGTGCCCAATTTGAGGAAGTTCCTTTTGGCTTCTTTTCATCATTTATCTCTGGCAGAACAGGACGTGCTGTTGCGTTCCCCGGCAGCGGGATACATTTTTAGCCGTGTGTACAAAAACATTGCCGAGCCGAAGACGGGTTTGAATTGCCACAAAGCGACAACACAAAGCCACAGACCAGCGATTCCCCTCGAGCATCTGCTTGGCTCCAGGAGTTAGAAAAAACGAGAAAAAAAAGACAAACTGATGGCGGGGACATATTTAGCCTCTCACTATAGGGGGAGCTTACATGCTCACGAACGCGGAACCGGCCTGTCCGATGCCATTGCTGTGACATATGTGCGTTCTAAAAAGAATTGGGTGCAATTCCTCTTTAGCGGATGAAAAAGTGATGGCAAACCGTACCCTAAAGTGTGCATTTTCGCTATCTTTCTCCCACTTGCAGTGCTATAAATAGTGCTGCTGTCTCTCATATTTCATGTGTCACTGGCTCCCACAGTCACTGGTGAGAAAGGCTCACCGTGTCCATAAAGCCTCTTCTTGCCTCCTTTTGCACTTGTGTCTCCTTACTCACTCTCCTTACTGCTCGCCGTTCTTCAACCCAAGAGAACTGGCCTAGGCCACATGTTTCCATTAGCAGGACACTAGATCCCTATTTGTGGGGAAATTTGAAGTATTCCCAGATTGTTTACAGGGAAAGTAATGAGGTACGGTGACGTTCGTTGAATAGTACTTCTTAGAGTCTTAATATTCACCTGACAGCAGCAGGATTGGAGTGGGGGTTATCGGCGAGGGTTCAATGTGCACAAGCGGCTTAATTATAGACTGACATTCTCTTGAGGCTTTTATGTATTGATATGCGGCCATCTTAATTACGCCTTCTATACTGACGTTTTCCAATGTTTTATAAGTACAATACGAAAGCAGATTTTTGCCATCATTACGTGATAGCATTGTCATTTTCAGCATCTTTTCACACTCAACGCATGCAAAATGAATCTGGAAACTGCAGTCACACCTATGCAGGCCATGTAACCAGAATCCATAGTGTGATCAATGTATCCCATTAATTAAGCTGAAAGGAGTTAACTAAGGACACTGGGTTATTTTACTGCAACAAATGTCTTTAACTGTCTTTTACTTAGGCCTAAGGCAGCGATAAGTAAGGTTATGTTACTACAGCAGAGTAGAGTGCAAATAAGAAATTCCCAGCTCTGACTTGCACACTTGAACACATGGAGTGCAGTATGTTAGGGAGCTCAGTGAAAAAACCCAGAGGGATTTGAACCTTAGCCAAAAAGACTGCAAAGTCGCTTCTTCTCTCAGTCAGACACAATGCTTAGTCATCGGCGAGATGCAAAGCACAACCTGACAAATCCCTATTAGTCAAAGAGTAAGGGGCAGAGGAAAAATGTTTCCTTTGAGCTGTACTCAGAAGCTAATTCCCGGGTTCTAGGGCTGTCTTCAAGGAGGGAGTGGGACATTTCGGGTGCTTTTTCCCTGGCATAAAGCGCTGATAGGAGTCCCACACAGCAGACAAGGAAAGGAGGATTCACACCAGTGACAAAGAAACAAAGGCATGCATTTCATTTCATTTCCATTTCATGATATTGTATTATTTCATTCTGACCTCAAAGCTTATTCACTCCTTTTTAACTAATCCTAAATTCAAGGCAGCGCATGAACAGCATGGGCGTGGCCTTGACAGCACAGGGCTTATTTCACAGACTGGAAACAATACCCTCATTATTTTGTACTGCTTATTTTGTGTCTAAATATCTCATAACAATCTGTTAGTGTTTTTGCAAAAAACACAGACCAACATTGTAAGCAACGAGTGCTGTTGTCGTTATGCTGGGCATAAGAAAGTGGTTTGTTGTGAGCAAGGACAGGTCATTTATTGCTGATGCTGTTGACTCATATCTATGGAAGCCCCGTTATTATTGGACATGGCTACAATCCGAAGCCGAAGGCGTTTTGGGTGCTCGCTCCTTTAGCTTGACACACGCTCCTGATCTTGAATCTAGAATTGATTGCTCTTCCTTAGTGTCCCGGATGTTGGTGTCTCAAGGTTGACATTTTTTGGTTTGAATATTGTAAGCGTCATTTCTTTTGCGGCTGAATATTTCAACAGTTTTTTTTTTAGGTTGAATTTTTTTGCGGTATTTTAATGTTGAAAAACATTCTGGTACATAATTTCAATGCATAAATATTCAGTGCTAGAAATTCAATCACCTTTTTATTTCAACCCCCGATGGCACAGATTTACTTCCATACATATCTCCTTCAACCACAAACGGTCCCAATGTTAGCACATTCATGAAAAAAATGTGAACGCTGCATAACTTGGGTTGTTAAGATAAATGCACACACAAATCCTGTGTGACAATAAAATACAGTTGGACTTAACTTACTCTAACTAGCTATATTGCTTGTATATTTCTCACACTTCTCTCATCTAATCGCTTCTTGTTGGCCATTGCATTGAACAAAGTGCCATGAACAGAAAACATCCCCAATTATCGCACACTTTAATGTGCATTCGTGATCATATAAAAAGGTAATTGTAGTTAAATAAAGGATAAGGAAAAATCACTAGTTATTTAAATCCAATTAACTGTTTTGTCTGACAGATAGCTAGTGACCAAATGTGCAGCTTCAATCCCACACTCACCCAGCACAGTCAATGGAGAGAGTTGCATCAAGCACATTCACAGGAAAGAATCATGCATTTATTTGATTGTCATGGCAATCCATCAAATAGAGTAGTCTCATTTTGGCTTGTAAAGACAAATAGTCCTCTAGAAATGTATCCCAATGAATCATAGTAACCATTGGCTCAAGTGATCTTGTGTCCAAAAATCTGAAAACTCTACTTTCGCTCAATTAGAGACAGCTTGTAACCAAACCAACCTAACTACTCCGGACGCTTTGGTGCCTAAAGTCTTTGGTTCACGCCCGTCTGAATGGGACACCAAAGTGCTGAGCAAACCTTAAAGATAAAGAGGAGATTAGGGTCTGTCAGGACACTGGCTCTGATGTGAGTACAGTGAATGAAGTGGCATTAAAGCCAGACAATGCTGGGCTACACTGGCCTAACTCCACATCCTGTACTGCACGCGTACACGCACACACAGACACACACACACACACACACACGCACATACACACAAAAACAACTTGCAAGCCAGCAAATGCTTGCACAGGGTGAGAAAATAATGAGGGTTTGGAGCACCCAAATGCCCTTTAAAGTTTCAAAAATGATTATGATTAAAAAAAAACTGACTTGGAAAAGGAGAAAATGTTCCCTTTCTTTCCTCTTCTTTCTGTCTTCATATTTAATTGGTTGAGGATTCATTTTCTCACACTAAATGTCCACTCGTTTTTAGTTTGTGAAAAAAAGAAATGTTTTTGGTCAGACAACAATCAAGGACACAGCCTGAAGCAAAGGATAACTCTAACACTATGCTGTCTGCAACAGCTAAAACACAACAACCAACAGGATAAAAGAACCAAACAATGGCACCAAGGTGGTTTGGGGAACAAAAATAACAATTTCACTGATTTGGAATGTATTTTTATTGGTTGCATGGAAAAGAAAGTCAGAAGTGGGCGAGAAACTGGCCTCAGCAAAACCCATTAACTTCATAACCATGGAAATTCTGATCTGTGAAAAACAAATCAAACCATAACACCAAAACCAAAGAACAGTAAATAAAGCAGAGTGAGAATTGCTCTCATCAAGGTGATAATAGATGAATGGGTGTTTTCACCACTATCACAAACTTCCCAAATCACGAAAAACTCAGCAGGAGGACATCCACTCAGCACACTGGCCCTCTCCCTCGCACACGCCAAGCTAATTGTGAGTCGCCCCGCGCTGACACCCCCTCATACACAGACAGCGCCATCGCCATGACAGCGGAGTCTTGCTCGTTACCCCCCCGACAAGGGTCGGCCTTGTTAGAGCCCAAACTGCCACACCGCACCTGGCTGACATCCCATCAAATCTAGAGTCCATGTTGCCATGGCAACCACAACTTGGCAACTGCAACTTGGCAGCATCCAACTCCGCGGGGGATTGATTGTGTGAGCAATGCTGTGAGAGGTGGATTAGGAGGAGTATTACTGTCTCCCTTGGTGCGGAGGCACACGTGGGGTCTGGGCTTCGCCAGATACTGAGGGGATGGCCGACCAACTGAAGCCATGAAGGCAGCCCTGGCTCAAACTCCACGGAGATCATTGCTCATTAATTTGCCAGTGTGCTACAGTGATTGAAAGGATTGCTTGGGGCTGTTTTGAGTGAGCAGATTGTGACTTATCCCATGTATTATTCGATTACTAAATCAAACTGAATGACACCTGGAGCAAAGTGAGACGGGCACGTTTGCGCTTTCACTCAAGTGTCTTTTCAGCAGTCACCCAAATATGTGCTCTAGTAAAAAAGGTGCAAAGCGAATTTTGGGTGGAGAGTTGGCGGACTGAAAAGTGCACCCTCAAATATCGAGCAAAGCGAAAGCAACGCGAGTGAAAAATTGAAGCGTCCAACAAACAACCATTAACCTCTGGACAACTCCTGCTCAGCTTGTCTGTCCTCTTAGGGCGGCGGAGAAGAAGGGAAAGCACTCAGTGCCTGAGATAGGGAGGCAAAGTGCAGCTGTTATTTGTCACCATCCATTAGGGAACCAGCAGGACCCACTAGTGGACGCAGCAAAGAGAATGGAAATGGTGATCGCTCCCTCAACTGATTTTCAGTAGAAATTGTTTCAAAAACTTCCTCTTAAATGTGGAAATGTGAGTTTTTGCACTGTTCCCAACTTGAATTTTAAAACTAAATTTTCTTGAAAATATTTTAACAAAATGGAATGAAATTGGAAAAGTATCAAATATAAGTATCGAATATGTACTTATTTATTTACCGTTTACAGTGTGGAAGATGTGTACATGACATTTCTGTTGTCTAAAACAAAGGGGTTGAACCTTGATAGAAGTTCTGAAAAGAAAATTCATGTAGTAACTTGAATCTGAATCTCCTGTGTTTCTGCTCTGAACATTTCAAGGTATGAAGAACTGCCGGTTGCCAGCGGAGATATGAACGAGCTGATCTCTCACTCACTCACTCATCGGGTCAGGTCAAAAGATGGCTGATTCACATTGAGGTTTTGGCAAAAAAAGGATAGCAGTTTGGGATTATTGTTCATCTCACTGTAATTGTGGATGCTAATACACACACTGATAGTTAACACAGGTATTAAAAGGATAACACTATTATTATTTTTTGTAGTACTACTAACCATTTTAGGCTGTGGAAATTATCATGTTACATATGAAAAATGATTTCACATTTATTAGAACCACAATTAAAGTTTTCCAGTTTATTACTTCGGCTTCTTGTATATAATGTTAAAGACAGTCTTCAGTGGGTAAATGAGATAACATCACAAGTAGTGAAGAATGACTTTAACTTTGAAATGACTGAAGCATGCTTCTACAAAATTGGGTCACATGATGTCTAGTAAGAATTAAATATTTGTCTCTTCACACTATATACTAGATATAGTATCTGTAGTGTCCCTGGTGGCTAGTGTTTCTAGAGTTCTTTCTCACTGGAGTTTGCTCTGTATTTTTCACATTGTATTCCGTGAGGTATTGAATTATTTAGCAGCCATAGTGATATCCCTGCATCTGAAGCACAGATGATCTAACAGCTTCAGGTTTTGTGTTAGTTGTCACACTCTTTAAACGCTATGACAGTGCTCACTGGCATGCAACCTCATTACGATTCACCTTTAAGGCAGGCATTGTATTTAGGTTACAAAAAGCTTAAAGGGCCTTTCAGAGTCTATTTGTCATAATTTAGGCCATCATTTTTCTTTCTAATAATAACACTGTGCACACCAAGTTGCTCAGATTTGAAGAAAGATAGTGAAATTACTGACACAAATCCAAATGGGCAAGAAAGATCAGCATACAGTTTGCACATGCAATGACGGACTGACACAAACACTTAAGCACATAGAAACACATAAAACACAAACTTAATAAAGCCTTTGGAGTCTTTGGAGAAATGGACCATAACAGGATCTTGGCAGATCTCTGAACCTCACCAGAGTGCATTACTTGTTTCACCAGGGACCTAACTAAGGATTTCCTCCCGCTGCACCCTGAATCTTTGGCAATGATCATGAACTGCAAACAAATGCCCGCAGTTGCCGTGACATCACGCATCGGTTTGTGGGCAACAATTGATAAGCCCTGAGTGTAGCATTTTGGCCTTCGCCATGTTTTTTTCTAAAACCCTAACCCCCATAGAGTGAAGTCAGTTTAACATTTGGGGAAATTTGAGTAGGCTCAGATGTTTAAAAAAACTACACTGTCTTTTAATTACGAAGCTGCGAACAAAATGATGTTGCTATGCAACCATCCAAACAACAATAAATAATCCCCTAAATAATCTACTGCTTAACAACAGATTATAATTACATCTCACTCTCATGCGGAATGAACAAAATATAAAGTAGTGATTTTGTTTTTGACCTTTTAATGATTCAGGCTATCTTACCCCTAGTTTAGTGTATATGCTAAGCCAACCAGCGGCTAGCTGTAGCTTTTTAGCACACAAACACCAGAGCGGTATTCATCTCGTCATCTCCCATCCTCAATAAGAGGCCGAATGAACGTTAAACTATTCCTTTTTAGGATCAAAACCACTAAATGAGGGGTCACTGTCACAGAACCACAAAAACAACCAATAAATAAAATCATGTGATAACCGGTCCGTTCCGGTTCGATCGGTTGTTAATGGTGGACTGCGGGACTCCCCACTGGTAGCATCTCACCCGCAGGATGCAGTGATTAAGAAGGCAAACAGGCATCAATTCTCCTCCAGTCACTTTGGCCCATGAACACAACACCATGCCTGCTGAGCTCAGGCTCCAAATCATGTCTTTGTGTCGCTTCTCCTCTCAAACCCTAATGGAGCGCCACTGGTACGGGACATCCCACACACGGTGGACAAAGAGAAGAAGCAGCCTGTTGACATTTCACTGCCAGACACAATCTGCTCTGCCCATTAGCATCACTCTGGCTTCCCTCCAACCCCCCCATGCATATCACTTTGAACTTCTTTAGGTGGTGATCAGGGATCTCCAACACCATGGCCACCTAAACGTCCATGCGAGAGTGCTCACCGAACCCCCCTCTTACTACACACACCTATCACCCATCCTTTGCCAGGTCACGGAGTAAAAAGGCAAACACATAATTAACACAAGCAAACATGATGACGCTCTGAAACATAGTCATCCTGGCAATATGTTGAATGAGATTAATTACTCTGCGGAGGGAAGGGAAGGGAAGGGGGGGGGGGGGTCTGTCTGCACTGAGACAGCCCAGCACTGGTCAACACGAAACTGATCTAGTCACGTAGGCCGGAGCACATCTCCATCCAGCTCAACACGCCTTTGAATGCGCTCTCATTGCACCGCCCCGCAAAAGGCGACACAAAGACAACCGGCCACGATGCCGCTCACGGTGCGGTCAGCACGAACCACGAGGGGCATTGCCTCTCCTCGCATCAGACGACCCCCACTCACTCATTCTGCTTCGACCCCCACACACTCACAAGGATGTATGGGTGGATGGATGGATGGATGGATGGCCAGTATTGAGGGGCGGGAGGCTGTGGGGGGGGTTCAATTCACGACCAACGAGAGTGCATGCAGATCCCTTTTGTGCATCATAATAACAAGATAAAAACATGAAATTAATAGAAAAAATAGCACAGTCCACACCGCGCCTCTGGTTAACTGACACATGATGGCAAAAGAGAAACATCTGGCAAACACTTGGATCAAAATAAAACAACAGCCAGCCATGTTCCCAGCGGGCTGACACATTCGAGCTTTTTTCCCCAGCATTTGGCACAAACAGGAGGTGTGAGACGAGCGGAATGAGGAAACCAGAATGACATTGCGCCTGCTTACTGTAAAATAGATTCCTTCGGGGGATGGAGAGCCTCCTTTATTTATCCTTCTGGACTTCCCTCCTTTCCGGCCGTGCGAAATTCCCGAAAATCAGACCATGCAAAACAGGTCAGTCACTCATTCCGCCCCTGCGAATTATATATTTATAAATTAAATATATATTTTTAGGGGGGCGGGGAGGGGTAGGGGGGTCCAGCGCTGTGTGCGACAGGCGAAGGCAGAGCCAGCATCCGAGAGGAGAGCGAGCCAGCTGTGTGAGGAGAGGAGATGAGGAAGGAAGGAGCGGCCGGGCCGGAGCGCTGCGCACTGGAGAAGAGAATCCCCAGTCCCCCCTCATCCTATGCTCGACAGACGGACGGACGGGCGGGCTGGGCACCGGTGTCAGCAGCGACATCCACCGGGAACAAGAGGTACTACTGTATGGGGGGTGATTCATGCCATGGGGAGGCGCTGGAAAGTGGGAAGCAACAAAATCCCATTCGTTTTTTAAATGTTTTATTTGTGACATTTTTAAGAGAACTGTTGTCCTGTTGTACCTGCAGTAGAATATACAACCATCAGTTAGCTACATTTTCTTCATGCAGAAATCCATGTCGTCAGATACACTCCGTGATCCAATTAGAAATTTCTACTATGTGTTGTGATGTGATGTTGAAGGTTTTCCATACGGGCAGGGGCAGGCTGGTGGAAAACAAAGGCCCCCGAGTTATTGTCAGACCAATGCATTCAATGCATCCCACGTATCGACATGGCAGTGTGCTATTTGAAAAATACCCATACACTTAACATCACGTTGGATGATTACAAAGAAATTACATCTTGTGTTTCACCAACTTGCCTGCTGTCAACATAGTTGCTGTCAAACCTTTTAAAGGGTTCTCTTTGTGCTGCTGTCAGGTGTCATTTCAGCGCAAAACCGGATGCGACCCTCCTCCACCCCAGGCACCTCCAGCAGCTATCAGGCATTCTTCACTCGTTCTGGGTTTTCATCAACTCCCTTCTTCACCACCACCACCAGTGTCTGGACTGCAGGAGGGGATTCGGCCAAGCAGAACTCTGCATCACAGCCCCTTGATTATCCCGGTTTAGGATGGAGTCCAATCGCAAAAGATTCGGCACGATTGCAATATTATACAGTGTAATAAATGTTTGTCAATTCGGACCGAGTCTGTCCTGATTGAACAGGCTATTGTAACGCTGTAAGGTCGGTATAGTTGAATAGATGAATAGGCTTACACACGCACTCTGTTCACTGGCCAAAGCCTCCTCACCTGTGTGTGTGCACGCATTCAATTCAATTCATTTTATTTTGTATAGCCCAAAATCTCAAATTACAAATTTGCCTCAGAGGGCTTTACAGTCTGTACACATGCAACATCCTCTGTCCCGAAACCCTCACATCGGCACAGGAAAAACTACCCAAAATATGAAAAAACCCTTCAATGGGGAAAAAAGGGAAGAAACCTTAGGGAGAACGTCAGAGGAGGGATCCCTCTCCCGGGATGGACAGACTGCAATGGATGTCATGTGTACAGAATCAACAATGTAAAAGATGTACAATACATTCAATTTCTCTAACTGAAATGATACAAGTAATTGCAAGTAGCAGAAGAGCTGTACGGCAGGACCACTGCAGGGACAACCTCCATCAGATCGAACCACCATCCACAGAGGCTTCTGTGGGGAGGGAGAGCAGAAAGATGTTAGTTTTTGATGACAGTAATATGAATCATATTTAAAGAAATGATGGCAGCAGCAGGTGTCAGCAGAGCCATGAGCCAGCAGTCAGAACCGGTGTCCGCACGAAACTATGATCCACGGAGACCTGCTAGGCGAGAAAGCACAAAAAACTCCCGGAAAGAAGCTTAATTAGTGATGTACATTAATAAAACAAAACATGGATGATTGTGGGAGGAGAGAGTGAGAGTGAGAGTGAAAGAGGGGCTCGGTGTGTCCTAAGAAGTCCCCCGGCAGTCTAAGCTTAGAGCAGCTTAACTAAGGGCTGGTCCAGGCTAACCTGAGCCAGCCCTAACTATAAGCAATATCAAAGAGGAACGTTTTAAGCTTTATCTTAAATGAACTGACCAAGTCTGCCCCCCGGACTGAAAGTGGAAGCTGGTTCCACAAAAGAGGAGCTTGATAACTGAAGGCTCTGGCCCCCATCCTACTTTTTAAAACTCTAGGAACCACAAGTAGCCCAGCATCTATGGAGCGTAGATGCCTTGTAGGGCAATACGGTGTAACAAGCTCTTTAAGATAAGACGGTGCCTCACCAGCAAGTGCCTTGTAGGTGAGGAGAAGTACCTTAAATTCTATTCTTGATTTAACAGGAAGCCAGTGCAGAGAAGTTAATACAGGAGTTATATGATCCCATTTCTTAGTTCTTGTTAATACACGTGCTGCAGCATTCTGAATCAGTTGGAGAGGTTTAAGCGATTTACAAGAGCAGCCTGATAACAAAGAATTACAGTAATCCAGTCTAGAAGTAACAAATGCATGAACTAGTTTTTCTGCATCACTTTGAGACAGGAAGTTCCGGATTTTCGATATATTCCGTAGATGAAAAAAGGCAGTCCTTGAAGTCTTCTTTATATGAGAGTTGAAGGACATATCCTGGTCGAAGAGAACTCCAAGATTTCTGACGGTGCTGTTGGATACCAGAGCAATTCCATCCATAGAGACTGTATCACGTGACAGCTGACTTCGAAGGCGCTCTGGGCCTATCATGATAACTTCCGTTTTTTCCGAGTTTAACATCAGGAAGTTGCAGGTCATCCAAGTTTTGATGTCTCCAAGACAGTCCTGAAGTCTAACAAGTTGGTTGGTGTCTTCTGGCTTGATCGATAGATACAGTTGAGTATCGTCTGCATAACAATGGAAGTTTATGCGGTGTTTTCTGATAACGTCGCCCAAAGGAAGCATGTACAGGGTAAATAGAATCGGTCCAAGCACAGAACCTTGTGGGACTCCGTGACCAACATTCATGGTCCTCGATGATTCACGCATGTGTCTGCATGTGCCCAACGAGGAGTGAACAATGGTAAATGTAAAAAAAACAAAAACATACAGACTTTCTTGAGGGGTAAATGCATATCGCAGAAGGTATGGTGATGGAGGTTGTCTGGTATTGGACCAGCCCAACCCCACCGGACCACAAGAAATCCCCCCCGGTATCCCCTATGGCCAGACTGCCCCTGAATCTGGGGCCGCTCAGGTACAGGATGGATGGATATGGCAAAGCAGCCACCATTGGATGGCTGTGAATAGATTACATCACAAAACAAATAATGAAAAAAATCTTTTAATCTGTGAAAATATATTTTTTTATTTCCTTAGAATTTGAACGGTGTGTTTTTAAGAATAAAAAAGCCCTTATGAATTACTACATCCAGGTAGTGTTGTTACCTCCGACTCTCCTGCTTCGAAGCTTGTGTCGAAATATGAACCAGTGCAAGGTGAAGCAAATGTATCGGTGCTTGGTTCGTTCGCAGCTGATCACGTGATCAGTGACGTCCGAAGCTTCGTTCCGGCGCACAGTCACGTGACCGCTTCGATTTGATTCAAATGGGTGCGAAACTATGGGGCGCCGTTTGTAAAATGCTTTACATATTTTATGTATTTACATGATTTTGACTCCAAATTTACTCCAAAAGTGTGAATATTGTCCTGCTTTTTTTATTCATATGATAATGCTAAATGTATGAAAATGGCGCAGGATTTTAGAACGTGCTACATTTTACAAACGGCGCCCCATACAAAACAGGGATCGGGCTTGGCTGTCTGATAGTCAAAGTCAGTGTTGTTGTAAGTAGCAAAGAGCAAATTTACAATGGAACCTGTGGCAAAGATGTCTTTCCTGAGATGTGTGAGCACTTTGATTTCCTCTAACAAGGTTAGCAATAAGAACGCCAAGTCTGTCATTTGTATTGTGTAATTATTAATTAGTTATGGATGTTTATTATATCTCAATAAAAATCAATAATTTCATGCCCCATCCCATGTGTCCACAAGCACCTCAATATCCTGTCATAACAAACCTATACAATCACTGCCCCACTGCCCTTTCCTCTGTAAATCACTTCCCACATTACAGATAAGTCCCTATGACTGCCATGAAGTGCACATGCAGTAGGAAGCACTTGCTGGTATTTTAAATTATATTGCTTACATATAACTATACTATATATATATATCTTCTATTAATTCTTATGCTAGTATTATCACAAACATACATGCACAAAGGTGCAGAAAGACACAGATAAGTGTTTGTTCCATTTCTTTTCAATGTACAAAGAACTAAAAAACACAAACAAGGACACAATTCAAACCTGAAAAACAATAGTTGTATTCATATAGGAATCCATGTATTTATTAGATGATTTATTGGTTCAACCTTTCTTAATCATGTTCAACCCACAGAGACTGGGCCAAAATATACTGGTAGTCTATTTGAAACGTGCACTACACGTATTTAACAGCAGAGGTCATCATAGAGTTTGCGATGCATTGAATGAATGAACCTTTTTCCGATACAATTGACTGGAAAGCTTCACTGGTTCAGAAAGCTTCACTTTGCCATCACTACATCCAGGTAAAAGGATAATGCAGTGCTGTTAAAATTATTTTAAAGGCAAAGAAAACAGCATTCAATGACACTGTTCCATGGTCTGGTAGAGCTCAATCTGCCAATGTGGATGTCAGAGCCACCCTCTGTTCTCTGTGACCCCTGGTTACCCCTTCTCACCTGACGTCAGCAGACATGGTGGCAGCCATCTTTACTTCAAATAAAAGATTGAAAGGGTTGTTTCTCAGTGCTTTATACCTGTGCTGTTGCATTGTGGGTAATGGGAGAAACCAAGTGTGGTGGGAAAGGAGGGGGTAAATTGTGTGGGCTTAGTGAGGTTTGCTTCCTAATCATCGTTAAAATTACTTGTGGATGTGTACGGTGTTATGGTAAAATCTGTTAACAGAGGGAAATGGGGTAGGCAATCTAGCAAGACCGGGTCTGCATAAGTATCCCATGTTAATGGTCGTTATTATCCCCATGTGATTAGGGCCTTAGAATTGGTGGGACCCAGGTGTATAAATGTCTCACCTAGTGGAGTAATCGGGAGGTTGGTGGGCCACGCCTGGTGGGAGCGGTTGCACCTGTGAGCACCTGCACCGGCTTGGGAAGAATGGAAATAAAAAACTTCATTGGCATATAACGTCCTCCGTTTGTGATTGTGGAGGAACTCGGGATGTCCTTTTGACAGTGGATTATCAATAATCTGCAATTAGTATCTGTATCCAAACATCATGTTTGTTCCCTTTTCTTTCTTCGATGAGAACAGTAAGTTTTATAATCTGCTGCACCACTAGTTGTCAAAACAGTATTTTATTACGTTTTTTGGCCTGACAGCTGGATTTTGTAATCAGGTCATAGAATCTATTGGGTCACAAAATGTAATGTAACATGTGGTCAGGGACATCAATCTAAAGAAATGTGCTTGCTTTACCTGTGGTGCTGCACTGAGGAGTACGTGCCACTATGTAGCATCCAAACTGACCAGCCTTTGCTAGGACATATAAATGCATGCACAGGAGAGACTCATTTTTTTTGATCAGCACAACTTGAAAGGCATGACAAGTCTTTCTTTAGACTGTGTGTTGCAGACCCCTTTTTGCTATTAAAAAACGATCCTTTTAAGCCTGCTCCAATTTCAAGGTAAGTGTGATAACACAAGCTCGGTGAATCATTCTGGATAACATTTTCTTTTGTCACGTCCTTCTGATGGAACCCAAACGCAGACAAGACCAGATGGGTATGGTGAGAATGAGTCTTTATTGATAATGTGCAAGAGTAGTCCAAACGTGCAAACTGGCGAATCCAGGTGAGGTGGTGGGGTGGAGGCGTCCCCGTGGCCAGGCGAGGTTGACTGGTTCCCAGGTGCGAAACTAGAAGACGGGACAAAAGAGGGGTACGTTTTCTCAAGGGGTTCACGGCATCTCAGTATGTAGCGGTGGTTGTGAATGCAGGCACACATACTACTACGTCTAACAATCCGGCAGGGACTGGATGTCGATCTCAGCTTAACTAGGGTGGCTAATCAAGATCAGGTGTGTTGCTTGATTGGCCGCAGGCCTGGAAGCCCTGGAACTCCCCGCCTCTCCTCGTTGCTCGGCAACCATGAAAAACAGACAGACAACAGGGAAACATGCTCAGGGAGCTGGGGTCGTGACATCTTTGGGCCCTTCAGTTAATTGTTTCTGTTTAACACACAATAGTTTCCAGTGTTAAACATGTAGTATAAACTAAATTCTGCTTCTTTAACATATTCCACTCCATTCTGTGTCCCCTCAACTCTGCAAACCATCCCTGTTGTTGATCAGCTAGAATAGAGCTTATTATTTAAGCACAGACACATGCAAGATCAGGACAAAGCCTTTACAAGGGAACTGGAACACAAATGGAGACCAAAAAAGAAGAAAAAAATGTGTAACCCAGTTGAATCGAGTCCTGTCTATCCTCCCATTCTCTTGTATCTATGCTGACTGGACACTTCTTCTTTGTCCAATCAGCTGTTAAGCCATTTTGCAAGTGCCACATCAAATGGCACCAACGGCAGTCTAAATCTTGCACACGTTGTTGTTGTTGTTTTTTTAATGAGATGCATTGTTTCATTATGCCAGGAAAGGGTTGGGATGATCAGATGTACAGTGAAGCACAAAAGTCATACTTTTAACAGAAGAATCAGCGATTTGTTGAGACCAACTTTTACTACTTAGTACTTAGCGATAGTTATGGAGTGCAGATTTGTGTAAATCTCATTTAATTCATGTATCATTCCCAGTTTGAGCTCTCCTCACATAGCTTCATGTAATATTCCCCATTTGAATTATCTGTATTCAAATAATCTTATCTGTAGCCTCTCCTCTGCTGCTGAGCTGACATCTCCATGGGGATCATTAAAGTTTCATCCGACCTGATCCAAAAGTGCCTTTAAGCAAGGCACCAGTGGAGATGCTCAATGTCCATCACTTGGAGAATTTGAAGGGTATGAAGATGCTGCTCGCAGTTGCAGCCACAGCCAAGGACAAGGGCAGGCTGCAGCGTGTCATCCACTCTGCAGAGAGGCTGATTGGCTGCAATCTTCCGTCTCTCCAGGACTTGTTCGCTTCCAGGTCTCTGAAGCAGCCAAAAAGATTGTAGCCGACCCCTCCCCCCCACCCCGGACATGAACTTTTTGTGCCCCTTCCATCTGGCAGGAGGCTGAGGTCCATCAGGACTAAGACCTCCCGCCACACGAACAGTTTCTTCCCATCGGCAGTCGGGCTCATTAACAGTTCGGTTGGCTGCTGCACTTCATTTTTATTTTTTATTTTTAACTTAACTAACCAATAGCATGTCTATAGTCAAACTGTCTGCTGTCATGCACCAACCCCTAAGTCAAATTCATTGTATGTCTGACATACTTTGGTAATGTTTCCAGATTCCTGGTATACAAAGGCACAAAAGTGTAATGATTCCTCTTATTGATCTGAAAGGTTCTTTCTCAGACAACATTTAAACCTGATATCTAAACCATTGTTTTTCTGTATTATTGACTAATGGTGTTTTCTGAAATTGGTCCAGTATTGAGTCTCAAATTGCTCTTGTGAGCTGAGCCTGCCAATAAGTGTAAATGTAAGATGGACATGAAGGGCAGGTGAAACCTTTTGTGGTACCCCATGCCATAAGTGAATGATATCATGTGCTTTACAGGAACAGTCCTTTCACCACTTACTACAATGCAATGCAATGCAATGGGAAAACTAAATGTGGGTGCCATTGAGGCCCACAGAGAAATAACGCTGTCAAATTGTATGGTTCTGTGCGAGCTGTGGTCAGAAACGTGTCAGTGGCAAGAACCAGCAAAACATGGCCGTTGCAGCTGGATTGGCTGCTGTAGGGAGCAGCGTTCTTAGTCACTCAGACAAAAAAACATTGGATAGCAAATTGAAAGTTTCCTTCTAAAATTGGATCTGGATAGAGTAATGACATGTGATCAAAGGCGTTTGCATTTTGCTGATATGAATAAATTTTCTCATTATCTGGTTTTTGGCTAGGAGACTGAGGTCTGGTTACAACTTGAGTCAGAGTACCTCCAGATGCGGTTTTCCAGATTCAAAAGCTTTCTAAGTATGATTCATTTTAGATCCATTTAGACATTGCTTAAAAAAATGTACATTGTGTTTGTTGGTCAGTTGATCATATTTTAATTTTTAAATAATGTGTTTGGTCATGTTTTGGTCAGCTTAAGAAATGAATGTAATCTAGTATTTGTGTAGGATTAAAAAGTAAAAGCATGTTTTTTAATTTTGAATGTTGGCAATTTGAATTGGAATAATCTGTTACACAAATAAAATAAGCTACTGAATATTAAGACTTTAATCCATTCCAGTGTGCTATGTGAAGTGCAGTTTTTGGTCCTAATTCAAGTTGAAGAGAGACATGAATGCCGCGAATATCTGTGGTCAATAAAACATAAATTACATCCTTTATGTAGATGCAGCGTGAAAAGAACGTCCTCTCTCAGAAGAACATAATGAAGGTACTGTACAAAGACACTTCAGGTAGTTTATCCACTCCGAGAAGCCGTAATGAGATGTACAGAACTGTAAGCAGAGGAAATAGACATGCTCCTTAAATCTGTGAACTTGCACAGCTGCTCACGTCTTTTTCATGTTTTGTCTCTTTACTTCTTGAGCGCATATATATATATATATATATATATATATATATATATATATATATGCATATATACCAGTACTGTGTGTACACACAAACAATTTATATGCAAACAAGGCAAATACAATTAATTCTGAAAACATGTTTACTTTTAATGATAGTCATAAAACCACATAAAATACAATACAAGTAACAGTCTTGCAATCATAATCCAACTGAAATTTCTCTGTAACTGATATACTATCATATCTACTTGATTGGATTTTGAAAATGGATGAATCGTTATCCCCAGCAGCAGAATCGCACAATCTCTTGCGTGTCAGTGGGTGAGTGAGTGAGTGCTTCTCTGTCTGTCCACGGCTAATCTGCTTTATATTATGGGTGCAAAGTCACGGCCCCATACTCGGGGAGCGGTCACTCACTTTCTCCGTTTGCTTGGCCTCGGTACTGATGACACAGTTGAGTCAGCTGCCGACCAACAGCCAGCCATGTGATCAGTGGATAAACATTTTTGCATTTTGAGCCCTTTATGAACCCTTTCTCTATTAATCAGCATTGGATGCTGACTTTGCCCAGGGAAATTACCCACAAGTCATTGCAATGTGACGTTGAAAACATGATTCATCATTCATCATCCACGAAAAGTGAAGATGTAACTGGAGGAAAAATAATAAAGGAAGATTACAGAGGGATAAAGCTCAGGGCCACAGACAGCCGGTGAAAAAGCGAGCTGTGCCTCTGCGGGTCCTGTCATCAGGTTCACTTTTAAAACTTCCCAAATGTGTAACACTGTGTTGAAAAGGGTCCTCAGCAACACAGTCAGAAAGGTGCATAGGAATGAACAGTTTCAGCTGAAGTCAAGTGAAGGTCACTAAATTTAAATATTTGTGTATATATCACGTATATATCATTTGTTTAATCCTTAAATTACTCTTATTTAGGATTTACAATACAGCTATGTACACTCACCGGCCACTTTATTAGGTACACCTGTCCAACTGCTCGTTAACACTTAATTTCTAAGCAGCCAATCACATGGCGGCAACTCAGTGCATTTAGGCATGTAGACATTGTCAAGACAATCTCCTGCAGTTCAAACCGAGCATCAGTATGGGGAAGAAAGGTGATTTGAGTGACTTTGAACGTGGCATGATTGTTGGTGCCAGAAGGGCTGGTCTGAGTATTTCAGAAACTGCTAATCTACTGGGATTTTCACGCACAACCATCTCTAGGGTTTACAGAGAATGGTCCGAAAAAGAAAAAACATCCAGTGAGCGGCAGTTCTGTGGGCGGAAATGCCTTGTTGATGCCAGAGGTCAGAGGAGAATGGCCAGACTGGTTCGAGCTGATAGAAGGGCAACAGTGACTCAAATAACCACCCGTTACAACCAAGGTCGGCATAAGAGCATCTCTAAACGCACAGTACGTTGAACTTTGAGGCAGATGGGCTACAGCAGCAGAAGACCACACCGGGTGCCACTCCTTTCAGCTAAGAACAGGAAACTGAGGCTACAATTTGCACAAGCTCATCGAAATTGGACAATAGAAGATTGGAAAAACGTTGCCTGGTCTGATGAGTCTCGATTTCTGCTGCGACATTCGGATGGTAGGGTCAGAATTTGGCGTCTACAACATGAAAGCATGGATCCATCCTGCCTTGTATCAACGGTTCAGGCTGGTGGTGGTGGTGTCATGGTGTGGGGAATATTTTCTTGGCACTCTTTGGGCCCCTTGGTACCAATTGAGCATCGTTGCAACGCCACAGCCTACCTGAGTATTGTTGCTGACCATGTCCATCCCTTTATGACCACAATGTACCCAACTTCTGATGGCTACTTTCAGCAGGATAATGCGCCATGTCATAAAGCTGGAATCATCTCAGACTGGTTTCTTGAACATGACAATGAGTTCGCTGTACTCAAATGGCCTCCACAATCACCAGATCTCAATCCAATAGAGCATCTTTGGGATGTGGTGGAACGGGAGATTCGCATCATGGATGTGCAGCCGACAAATCTGCGGCAACTGTGTGATGCCATCATGTCAATATGGACCAAACTCCCTGAGGAATGCTTCCAGCACCTTGTTGAATCTACGCCACGAAGAATTGAGGCAGTTCTGAAGGCAAAAGGGGGTCCAACCCGTTACTAGCATGGGGTACCTAATAAAGTGGCCGGTGAGTGTATGTGTCGGGTTCTGAAACAGGCAACAATCCTGGGCAAAAACCGTGGCACGGCATATGGTAGCTCCTGTCCTCAATGGATGAATGATGTTAAGCAGTTAAACTGCTTTGAGTGGTCGGAAGTCTAGAAAAGTGCAATACAAGTACAGTCCATTTAGTTGGAAATATAGTTTTCTTAAAATTATAAGGCAATTTAACTTGACATCCATCATTGAAAATGTGTTAAAGATGGCTCTGTTGTCCGCTGAGAACTTGACTGAAATAACAATTTTACTGAATTCTCTTTCCTTTTTTTAAATTTCCATTTGTGGTAGTAATCACTTGACCAACTTATTTGTGTTTTTTAAGGTGACAGCAGTAACACAGAAAAAGCATTACATACCGCCTCAGAGACAAAAGCTTGTGCTCATCAGGCGCCATTGTCCTTCTTATCATGGACCAGACTTTTTACTTTCAATTTAAAATCCTGATGGATGAATTTACTGAAGACAGAGTGAGTATACGTTTTATAACTCTATACTCAGATGTGAGGTGTATTGTAGATGGTTAACCCTCCACTACATTACATCATACTCAGGGGCGGTTCTGCTTTGAATGGCACCCAGGGCGAGACCCCCTTTGAGCGTCCCCCCCCCTCCAAAAAAAAAAAGTTCACAAAATTCTGCAGTTATATTTTTATTTTTTATTTTAATATAAGTGAGAGAAAATTACATTAGAAAAACACACTTAACAGAATCCAGTTACTGTTGCAATTACAACAGGAAACACACATTTTACACATTTGCACAAAATATGTCGTCTAGGCACACACACACACACACAAACTCACCTGAAGGCTCATGCTGGGGAGAAGTACAGGCAAAGAGGACTTCATCTTCAATATCAGATATTTGTGGAGACATATGTGTAGCTGAGGATATAGATGGTAGCTCATCCTGAGGCTCTGAGACTATTCCAGCAGCAGAGTCATGTGTAGGAGGGGAGGTAGGTGGCTCATCTTGACCAGTAGCAGAGGACGCTCCAAAATATTTTAAAAGTGACCCTGAAATTGTAGTTGATTTGCAATTGAAATTTAAATCAAAAGACCGTAGGATTATGTTTTATACAGCTAAAACTGCCTGGGGTCAAATTGACCCCGAACATAATATAGTAGGGTTAAATAAACATGCCCTTACGCTAAATGTCTTTCATTACATGCTATATTAATCTAACTTTTAGGGAGGAAACATTAGCTCCTCGGTTACAGCCTTGAATTCTATGCATGGCACACTTTTAGTTCTGACTGTTAAACTATACATTGTCACAAAAAAGAGTTAGCAAATAGCAAATGTCCGTCTTTGAAACTACCTACAGATTTGAAAATTCCGTTGGTTAATGACAGGACGTTAATGACAGGACGTTAAACCAAATGATGGAAATAAATAATAACTGAACTTGTAACAGTTTTGTGGCAAAGCACATATTATGGTGAAATTACAAACCTTGTGTTTGTTGAGTTAATCTGACAACTCCCCACACAGTGAAACGATAGATGATAGAAAACTGCTTCGCGGAGCAGAGGATTGTTTTTTTCCAAGTGCTTGTGCCGACCCCCACGAGCCATAAAAAAATGACGCCCCGGGCGTCTGCCCGGTTCGCCCGTGCCCAGAACCGCCACTGGTCATAGCCCACCTCCTCTGAAGGAGCTGAACATTTTAATATTTGAATGGTCTAAATAGCTGAAAGTGTGAAGGAGTTGAAACGCATCAATGCATTTCAACAAGAATATAAATGTTGAATAAAGTTGAATAAAGATTAGAAGAACAATACTTGGAATGCATCACTCGTCATAAAATCACACATGTTGAAATTTATGGATCTGGGCAAAGTCAAGAGGGCCCTTATAATGTATAAAGCGAGAAATAATCTATTTCCAATAAATATACAAGGATTGTTTAGTGAAAGGGAGGGGGGATTTAATCTGAGGGGAGACCTAAATAAAAAAAAAATCGAGCTATGGGCTGACTTTGTGGAATAGTCTGGGGACTGTCATAAAACAAAATGCAAATATAAAATTGTTTAAAAAAAGGTATAAAGGTAACATTTTTTGCTTAAACAACTATATGAAAGAGGAAGGATGTTAATGGAAGATGATGAGGGATTAATCTTTAAATAAAATAGGGTTGATTGTTATATTGTATTTAAATTAGTATATGGTATATAAATACTACTATATGGGGACAGTTTATGTTTATATTTATATGTATATTTACAGGGATATTTGTATAAACTTATTTTTTGGTGATTATATATTTATATGGATATTTATGAAGTGTATATGTGGTATATATGTATGTATATATATATAGGTGTGTTATGTTGAGAGGTTATCGGTGCAAACTGAAGAGCAGCTATAAAGGGTTGGGAAATCAAAAAAGTGTTGTACTTCTTCCCACTCCCACTTTTTTTTTCGAACAATGTATGGTGTGTTGTTATGTCTTTGCTTTGTTATTCTGCTCTTAAAAAAAAGAATAGGAGAAGAGTATGTACAAATAGTTATACATTTGTTTTTATGTACATGTTCGAAAAAAATAAATTCATTCATTCATTCATAACACAATCCCAAGGTTTAAATGACTAGAAAGCATTAGTATGGACCTTATTGAACTGGATTAATGTAACAATCAAGTTACAAAGTGACAACGCATCTGATTTCTATTTTTGGGAGGAATGTGAAATATCATTTGCCTGTGTTACCCACAGTCACAGTCACAGTCAAGAGAGACCATCCTGAATCCACCTTATGCAGGATCAGAAGCCATTTATTGCCACATATCATATTACTCTATGTGTGTGACACACATAGAGTAATCTGTCTTAATAGTTTGCATGTTACCTGTTTCAGGGCTGGTCGCCAATAAACCCAGCTGCCATGTCTCAGCCTGAATAGGGTGCTGTTTGCTGATAAAGCCGGGTGCCACGCAGTGTTAATTTCGTTAGCTCTATAGCTCTTGTGCTATCAAATCATTTAAATCTTCAAAATCTAGACATGTATATTCTCTTATATTTCAATGATAATACTGTTTATCATTGCCGTACATATATCATTTACATCTAATTGATTGGAATTCAGCGGTAGACGTGTACTAGTGTTTTATGATCAGATGCAACAAGTCTAGCTTGAGTGATCCAGATGCAGCTTTAATGCAGGTTTCTCATTTAGACATATTTTACACAGCTTACATACAAACTCCTCGCGCTCGCTCTTACTCTAGCTATCCCAGCATAAATTACAGTGTGGTTTATATCACAACCAGGGCTGGACTGGGACAAAAAAAAGGGCCCTGACATTTTTGCTCAGACCGGCTGTAAGGAGACGCCGGATTCGGAGGGATCCATTTGCAGTTCTTTATTAGAGCATCAGACAGGCAGAGTCAATGACAGCAGACAGGGCAATGTAGAGCATACAGGATCGTAGTCAGCGGGCAGGCAGGGGTCGGGGCAGGCAGAGAGAATCACAGTCCAAAAAACAATCCGAGTGGTGGTAGGCAGGGAGCAATCAGCAGTACGGTCCAGGGTCAATAAACAGGGATCAAGACAAGGAGAAAACGCTCGGAAATGACAGCCGGGGCAGAATCAAGACTTCGCAGTGAGTGTGTGGGTGTCAGTGGCTTTTGTGTGTGTGTCAATGAGGTGCAGGTGTGTGTGTCATCAGTGGTGTTGCGGAATCAGTCCCAGGTGTGAAGCATGATGGGAGATGGAGCTCGAAACCAGTTAGTACTCGGGAGAGGGGTCCCTACGATGGCGAGAGGGAGGCGGTACGGGAGCCTCCTTCGTAACAGAGCCCCCCCCCTGTGAGCGGCTCCTGACGCGAAGAGATACGCGGCGCCGAGGTCTTCCGCGGGGACGAGGGGCCGGCTTTTCCGGGTGTGCGCGATGAAACTCCTCTGTGAGTGTGGGACCAAGGATGTCCTTAGCGTCGACCCAGGATCGCTCCTCCGGACCGAACCCCTCCCAGTCCACCAGATATTGGAGGGTCTTGCCCCGGCGTCTGGAGTCGAGCAACTCATGCACACGGTAAGCCTCCTCGCCGTCGACCAGGATGGCGGGGGGAGGTTGTGACGTGGCTCTCTCCTCCCGCGCTCCTCTCGGGCCATCGGCAGGTTTTAGCAGGGAGACATGGAATGTAGGGGAAATACGGTAGTTGGCGGGTAGGTCTAATCGAAAGGATACAGGGGTAATTTGCTTCTTAATTTGGAATGGACCCACATACCTGGGACTGAGCTTGCGACATGGAAGTCGAAGTCGGAGGTCTTTGGTGGAGAGCCAGACCCACTCTCCGGGACCGTACTGGGGACCAGGGCGACGGCGACGGTTGGCCTGACCTTCCTGGCGTCTAACGGCGTGGAGGAGGTGAGTGTGGGCCTGGTTCCAAGTCTCCTCGCTTTTCTGCAACCACTCTGTAACGGATGGTAGGTCAGTGGGCTCCCCTGACCACGGGAATAGCGGTGGCTGAAAGCCCAAGACGCATTGGAACGGGGTGATGCCCGTGGCGGGTTTGACCAGCGAATTCTGGGCGTATTCGGCCCAGAATAGATATCTGCTCCACTCCGTCTGTTGTTGCTGGCAGTATGAGCGGAGGAAACGGATAACGTCCTGGTTCAGACGCTCAGTCTGCCCATTGGATTGTGGGTGGTAACCGGAGGTGAGACTGACGTTAATGTTGAGGCGTTGGAAGAAGGCGGACCATACTCTGGAGGTGAATTGGGGTCCCCGGTCTGACACTATGTCCTCCAGTAGTCCGTAAAAACGGAAGACCTGGTTGCAGAGCAGTTCCGCAGTGACTAGTGCTGTGGGAAGTTTGGGTAGTGGGATGAGTCGGCAGGCCTTGGAGAATCGGTCCACGATGGTGAGGATGGTGGTATGTCCTTGCGATGCGGGTAGATCGGTGATAAAGTCTATGGCAATGTGGGACCAGGGTCGTTGGGGTATGGGTAGTGGTGTTAGTAGGCCGGCTGGTAATTGTCTGGGAGTTTTGGAGGTGGCGCAGTTTGCGCAGTTCTGCACGTGTCGGGTGGTGTCAGGAGTCAGAGTGGGCCACCAGAAGCGGTTCTTGAGGAGCTGAATTGTGGCGGTGATACCGGGGTGTCCGGAGCTTGGGGTCGAGTGCACCTGATCGAGGAGTCGTGAACATAGCGTCTCGGGAACAAAGAGGAGATTTGCGGGACATTCGGAGGGAGGTGCTTGACGAAGGTTCAGCTGCTCGATCTCCGTGATGATGTCCCATTGAACCGGCGCCACGAGCAAGCTTTCCGGGATGATGTTATCCCTTGTAGTGGATGGAACTCCCTCGGTCTGGCGAGAGAGGGCGTCGGCCTTCGTATTCTTGGAGCCTGGTCGATAGGTTACCGTGAACTGGGATCTCGTGAAGAAGAGAGCCCATCTAGCTTGCCGGGGTTCCAAACGTTTAGCGGAGCGAAGGTATTCGAGATTCTTGTGATTGGTTAGAATGATGAATGGTTGGTTCGCTCCCTCCAACCAGTGCCGCCACTCCTCGAGTGCCAGTTTCATGGCCAGTAACTCACGATTGCCCACATCGTAGTTACGTTCGGCTGGGGTTAGTTTGCGAGAGAAGTAGGCGCATGGGAACATCCTGGCGGGTGTGCCTTGACGCTGGGAGAGAATGGCCCCTACTCCGGTGTTGGAGGCGTCGACCTCCACTATGAATTGGAGCTCGGGGTTGGGGTGTCGCAGGAGGGGTGCTGAGGTGAACCGTGACCGTAGCTCGTCGAAGGCGTGTTGTGCCTCCTGGGACCAGTTGATGCGGTGCGTGTGGCGCTTGGTCAGGGCGGTTAGAGGAGCAGCCACTGTGCTGAAGTTTCGGATGAATCTTCGATAGAAATTCGCGAACCCCAGGAATCGTTGCAGTTCCTTCACCGTGTGGGGCACTGGCCAGTTCGCCACTGCCGTAACCTTCCTCTCGTCCATGGCCACCCCCTCCTGACTGATTATATACCCCAAGAATGCAGTTCTGGTCTGGTGAAACTCGCATTTCTCTGCTTTGGCATAGAGCTGGTGTTGAATGAGTCTTTCCAGGACAAGTCGGACATGTTGGATGTGTTCCTCCATGGAGGTGGAGTAGACCAGTATGTCGTCGATGTAGATGATGACCCATTTCTCCAGCATGTCACGGAAGATGTCATTCATGAAGGACTGGAACACGGATGGGCTGTTCGCTAGGCCGAACGGCATGACCAGGTATTCGTAGTGCCCGCTAGTGGTGGAAAATGCCGTCTTCCACTCGTCACCCTCACGGATGCGAATCAGGTTGTATGCGTTGCGTAGGTCTAGTTTGGTGTAGTATCGGGCTTGACGGAGTTGTTCTAGGGCGGCTGGGACGAGAGGCAGAGGGTATCGATACTTGACAGTGATGTCATTAAGTCCACGATAATCGATGCAGGGACGAAGAGATCCATCCTTCTTTTTAACGAAGAAAAACCCGGCCGCTGCCGGTGATGTTAATGGTCGAATAAACCCCTTCGCTAATTCCTCCTCGATGTAGTTCCTCATCGCTTGTGACTCGGGTTGTGACAGAGGGAATATTCTCCCCTTGGGGGGAGAGGTGCCTGGCAGTAGGTCTATGGCGCAGTCGATTGGACGATGTTCGGGGAGTTGAGCAGCCCTCTTCTTGCAGAAGGCCTCAACGAGGTCGGCGTATTCAGGTGGCAGATTCTGTTCTGTTGACCCGGGGTTGACGGGTTCTGGAGGGTGATGAGGTGCACGGGGTACCCTGGTTAGGCAGTGGTTGTGACATGAAGTGTCCCATTGTGTGATCTGATTCTCTCTCCAGGAGATGTGTGGGTTATGGGTGCGTAGCCAGGGCAGGCCCAAAATCACAGAGTGGTTGCGAGCCTGGATAACGTAGAACTTGACCCTCTCCGAATGTAGTGCACCAACGTGCATGTTGATCTCTTCGGTGAGGTGTTGTATTCTTCCCTCCCCTAGCGGTCGGCCGTCTAACGCCTCCACTGTGAGGGATGAACCACAAGAAATAAACCTCAACTGGTGATTAGTGGCAAACTCACGTGACATGAAATTCCCCGCGGCCCCAGAGTCCAGTAGCGCTGTGGTTGGGATAACTTTGCCCCGAACCAGCAAACGAATGGGTAGAGTGAAGCAGGAATTTAGTGTGCTAGATTTGGGAATCGCAGTCACCGATTGGGGATCGTTAGGGGGGCGCACTGGGCAGGCGGCCCGCAGGTGTCCGGTTTGTCCGCAGTAGAGACACAGATGTTTCTGCAAGCGGCGTTCACGTTCCTCCTGAGTGAGGCGAGTGACACCTAGTTGCATGGGTTCAGGTGTGGTGGAGGTCTCCCGTGTGAGCCGGGGTGGATACCGGTTAGGACGCCGTGAACGAATCAAGTTGTCGATTTGAATGGCCAGGTTGATGTATTCGTCCAACCCTCTTCCCTCGTCCCGACAGGCCAGTTCCGATTGTAGTTCGGCAGATAAACCTTTGCGAAAGGGTCTTCAGTGTGTCCCCGACCCAGTTAGTTTGCGCAGCGAGTGTGCGGAAAGATAAAGAATACTCAGCTGCGGTTCTCCTCCCCTGAGTCAGTTCGAGCAGCTGCTCCCCGGCATTCCCGTATTCAGTGGGGTGTTCGAACACGTTACGGAACTGTAGCAGGAAATTGGTGAACGTGGGGAAGGTGGATCCGTCGGGTCTCCAGACGGCGGTCGCCCACTCCAATGCCCTCCCGGTGAGTAGCGAGCTGATGAAAGCTATCCGACTCGAATCCGTTGGATACATCGAGGGTTGTTGGTCGACGAAGAGTGTGCATTGGTGAAGAAAGCCTCTACATTTTACAGCAGTGCCATCAAACTTCTCCGGAAGAGCCAGACGAGGATTAATAGAATGGTTTACGGTCGCTGGGGAGGCATTGGGAGGAGGATTCGGTGGCGTGGCGTCTGCTGATACCCGTAGCCCGTGTAGTGCGTGCACTAGTTCCTCGGTGAGGGTGGTCAGACGCTGTAGCTGATGGTGGTGCTGGGCCAGCTGGGTGGCTTGAGCGGAGAGCCCCGAAGACAGGTGTACGCGGCCTGCTGGATCTGTGAGCGGCGAAGTCTTCTGTAAGGAGACGCCGGATTCGGAGGGATCCATTTGCAGTTCTTTATTAGAGCATCAGACAGGCAGAGTCAATGACAGCAGACAGGGCAATGTAGAGCAGACAGGATCGTAGTCAGCGGGCAGGCAGGGGTCGGGGCAGGCAGAGAGAATCACAGTCCAAAAAACAATCCGAGTGGTGGTAGGCAGGGAGCAATCAGCAGTACGGTCCAGGGTCAATAAACAGGGATCAAGACAAGGAGAAAACGCTCGGAAATGACAGCCGGGGCAGAATCAAGACTTCGCAGTGAGTGTGTGGGTGTCAGTGGCTTTTGTGTGTGTGTCAATGAGGTGCAGGTGTGTGTGTCATCAGTGGTGTTGCGGAATCAGTCCCAGGTGTGAAGCATGATGGGAGATGGAGTTCGAAACCAGTTAGTACTCGGGAGAGGGGTCCCTCCGGTGGCGAGAGGGAGGCGGTACGGGAGCCTCCTTCGTAACACCGGCCCACCACAATCGGTCGGGCACAACCACCAACCAGTACACTATCCTAGCTTTCCCTGTAGATATGCATATCTACTGTTCCGTTCCCAAAAACCCATACAAGGTTGAGAACTACTGTAAGTGCCATGGACAGTAATGTCGGTAATCAGACAGTTGATGGACTCCATTGACTTCCATAGTAGAAAAAAAAATACTATGGAAGTCAATGGGGTCCATCAACTGTCTGATTACAGACATTCTTCAAAATATATATTTTTATTTATCAGAATAAAGAAATTCATACAGGTTTGAAACAACTTGGGGGTGAGTAAATGATGACACAATTTTCATTTTTGGGTGAACTATCCCTTTAAAGAGTACAAACCCCTCTTTAATATGACACCAAACAACATTTACCTCTAATTGTTGAGATACTTCCCATAAAAAACCTATACAAACAAATTACTCACACAAAACGTCGTGCTAATATATATATATATACACAATTTAGAGTATTCACGTAATATTGCATATTGATGATATTAGAAATTCAGATGAAACATTATAAAATATCTAGTTAGTTGAATATACAGCTTTCAAAATGCAAAGCGAGTTTTTAACCCCCAAATAACATACGTTACCTCTTCTAACGTGTAACTCGTTGTGGGCAAGTAATAATTAAAATAATCAAATGGCATCATTTCAGTTTTTTTCTAGAGAAGAAGGGCTGTCGACGTTATGAGTTTTAAATGTTTACATTAGAATATCCCAAGTTGCAATTGAATAAGTGAACTCAACTCTGCTAGCTACAAAAACAGTGCAAAATAGCTTATGCTGTGCTATTTTACTTTAGCTAACTGAGTGGCCATTGCAGTCACTTTTAAGTGACAATTTGACAAATGACAACCTGACACTCAGACTTTATAATAGCAACAACCGACAACGATAATGTTTGTTGCCTTATTATAAAATTCATTAATTGAGGTTAAATCATCATCATCTTGGTTGTGGCCCAGCCAGGCCCACACACACTGTCCTCATGCACCCGCCCTGATTAACACTCCCTCCCTGTTCATGTAGCTACCTGCTTGCTTACCGTTTCAATGACACCCTCCTGCTCACTCTGCCCCTCCTTGACTTCACTGTCAGACTGACACCTGCTGCACCTTCTCCTCTGCTGCCTGCGAGCTAGGTTTGCCAACCGTCCCGTATTACCCGGGACATCCCGAATTATGGGCAATTTTGATTTGTCCCGGCCGGGACAGCTCCAGTCCCGATTTCAAATCACAGCCTGCTAAGTCAATGACGCGCGAAAAACTCCCGGTTGTTGTGAAGTTGTGGCTTGGGGTTGGCAACCCTACTGCGAGCCGCAAGCACCGCTATCGCTATGGCTAGTCACCTCTCATCCTCCATGTGCTATGTTCACCTCCTGTTTCTGCAACATGTCATCAGGTTCTGTAGTAGTTTTGGAAACTGAAGCTACAGCACTAAACACGTCGTTTATTTTTGAACATGTTGAGGCATCAACCTCTAGATTTTTTTTGGCCCGCAATTTCTCCGCGCCCCCCTTGCTCTTACGTTTTTGTTTCTACATCTTAATCCACACATTTCTTTCTAGCTCTGAGTTACTGAATGCATCTGACTGACACACGGAGAGGGAGGGGTGGAGCCTCTTAAGAGATGATTGCGCCAGCCCAGTGTCAGTGTGGAAAATGAACCAATGGGCCGCTGTCCCTGCTTTATGGACCGGTCGAAAGCAAAAAAAATAAAATGTTTTTATAGGCCTATCGACCGGCCCCCAAGTGCGTCGGCCCACCGGGCATTTGCCCGGTATGCCCGATTACCAGTCCAGGCCTGATTACAACAGTCATTCTGTTGTCATTGGTTTGCACCGTTAGGCTAAACAACAAATCATTAGAGTGCCACCTAGTGGCACAACTACATTGTAACAACTAGGAGATCTGTATATATCCTAAAGACTAATTGTATCCACCGTTTTTTCACCTAGATCCCAGACACAAGACCGGAAAGACCAGAAAAACAGCAGCCTGATCCAAAGAGGAGGGCGTCATCTATTCAAGCCAACTTCTCCTCACCAGTGAAGTATAAAGCTGACTCAGTCGAACAACAAAGCAAAGAAGAGGCTATTGCCCAGTGGATTGGACGCACTGGCCTACCTGCCTGTTCGGTTGAGGACGAAGATTTTGTTCAAATGATGCTGACCATTGATAAGAGGTTGACTGTTCCCAAGAAAACAAAAATAACTAATTGAATTGAGAAACTTTAAAATGCCGAAAGGAAGACATTTAAAGACAGACTCGCCACAGCATGCAAAATTACAATTGGGCTGGAAATATGGACAAAAAAAAGGGCTCACAGCAGCTTTCCTTGCCATTAGTGCATGCTACTATTGCACTCAGCAAAACAGGGCAAAACACATACTGCTGAGGCTTAAGCAGATCTCCCACCCACACACTGCAGAGTGTATAAAAACATGTGTTGACCGATGCAGAGGACTGGGGAATTTCAAAAGAAAAGATTCTGACTGTAATAACAAATAACGGGAGCAACATGGTTGCAACATTCAAAAACGAAGATGATGATGAGCACAGCTCTGAGGATGAAGAAGTCCAGAACAGTGATGAAGAGTCTGAGGAGGGGAAAAAAGGTAAATTATTTTTGATTGTAGCGGTTTCAGTAGTAGGCCAGATAATGTCTGTCATTGAGCTAGGTTTGGTTAATAATTCTATGCTGTTATGTGTGTTAATACATTGTATATTGTGATTGCTTTGTGCTGCTGGCAATTGGCAATTTAATTTCCCATGGATGATTAATAAACTGCCTGTCTTCTCTCTGTTTGTTTGTCTATCTGTCTTATTTACTATGTACGGAGCCATAAAGAGGACACCCTGCGCTGTACACACGATGCAACTCGTGGTTAACATGACCCAGAAGGAACAAAGTGTAAAACGACTCTTTGAGAAAGTAAGAGGACTTGTCAGGCTCTTCCGCAAGTCGTGTGTAGCAACTGAGCGACTGCTCGAGCTGTGTGGACTTACTCTGGTCAAAGACTGCGTCACTAGATGGTCCAGCTCATACCAGATGATCCCCCGCCTTCTTGAAGTGAAAGACTTAATTGTCCAGGTTGCTGATGGGATTGACTGGGACTGTCTCCTGCCCAGTGAGTGGCAGAAGCTGGCTGCTCTCAGAGACCTGCTCCTCCTGCAACCATCAATGGGCCAGAACTGGTTTCAAAGCTGGTTGCTGATAAACCCAGTTTGCATGTCTCAACCAGAATAAGCCCAATTCTATAAAGCCAGATTCGGCACATCTTAGGAAGCCATCAAAGTGCCAAAACCTCTTTCAGTGCTAATTGCAAATTAATCCAGCTGCCTGTCTCAACCAGAATAGGCCGAATTCTATAATGCCAGATTTGCACAGGTTCGGCAGTCGTCAATGGGCCAGAACCGGTTTCAGTGCTGGTTGGCAATAATAGGGCCCTATTGGCCGCATCGAGCCAGAACACAGCCGCAATGCAGCTATGTTCCGCTGGCTACCTGGGTTATGACCATATATGATATTTCAGTTTTTCTTTTTTAATAAATTTGCAAAACGTTTTACATTTCTGTTTTTTTATGTCAAGATGGGATGCTGAGTGTACATTAATGAGAAATAAAATGACCTCTGATTTTGGCAATGAAACAAAGAGTGATGAATTGAAAGGGGTCTGAATACTTTCTGTACCCACTGTAGTCCAGTGTTTACCTTCAATTCCTTGTTCCTAATGAGTGAATATGTTAAAGCACATATGTAAAACTCAGCGTGCACCCCCCCACCCCTCCCCTCGTCAGCCGTTTGCCGGTCGGACTATTATTAATAGTTCAATTGATGTAAATGTCTTAACTTCACACTAGCTATTAATCAACACAATGCCTCTTCAATTCAATTCAATTCATTTTATTTTGTATAGCCCAAAATCGCAAATTACAAATTTGCCTCAGAGGGCTTTACAGTCTGTACACATGCAACATCCTCTGTCCCGAAACCCTCACATCGGCACAGGAAAAACTCCCCAAAATATGAAAAAAACCCTTCAATGGGGAAAAAAGGGAAGAAACCTTAGGGAGAACGTCAGAGGAGGGATCCCTCTCCCGGGATGGACAGACTGCAATGGATGTCATGTGTACAGAATCAACAATGTAAAAGATGTACAATACATTCAATTTCTCTAACTGAAATGATACAAGTAATTGCAAGTAGCAGAAGAGGTGTACGGCAGGACCACTGCAGGGACAACCTCCATCAGATCGAACCACCATCCACAGAGGCTTCTGTGGGGAGGGAGAGCAGAAAGATGTTGGTTTTTGATGACAGTAATATGAATCATATTTAAAGTAATGATGATGGCAGTAGCAGGTGTCAGCAGAGCCATGAGCCAGGAGTCAGAACCGGGGTCCGCACGAAACTATGATCCACGGAGACCTGCTAGGCGAGAAAGCACAAAAAACTCCCGGAAAGAAGCTTAATTAGTGATGTACATTAATAAAGCATGGATGATTGTGGGAGGAGAGAGTGAGAGTGAGAGAGGGGCTCGGTGTGTCCTAAGAAGTCCCCCGGCAGTCTAAGCCTAGAGCAGCTTAACTAAGGGCTGGTCCAGGCTAACCTGAGCCAGCCCTAACTATAAGCAATATCAAAGAGGAACGTTTTAAGCTTTATCTTAAATGAACTGACCGAGTCTGCCCCCCGGACTGAAAGTGGAAGCTGGTTCCACAAAAGAGGAGCTTGATAACTGAAGGCTCTGGCCCCCATCCTACTTTTTAAAACTCTAGGAACCACAAGTAGCCCAGCATCTATGGAGCGTAGATGCCTTGTAGGACAATACGGTGTAACAAGCTCTTTAAGATAAGACGGTGCCTCACCAGCAAGTGCCTTGTAGGTGAGGAGAAGTACCTTAAATTCTATTCTTGATTTAACAGGAAGCCAGTGCAGAGAAGTTAATACAGGAGTTATTTGATCCCATTTCTTAGTTCTTGTTAATACACGTGCTGCAGCATTCTGAATCAGTTGGAGAGGTTTAAGCGATTTACAAGAGCAGCCTGATAACAAAGAATTACAGTAATCCAGTCTAGAAGTAACAAATGCATGAACTAGTTTTTCTGCATCACTTTGAGACAGGAAGTTCCTGATTTTTGATATATTCCGTAGATGAAAAAAGGCAGTCCTTGAAGTCTTCTTTATATGAGAGTTGAAGGACATATCCTGGTCGAAGAGAACTCCAAGATTTCTGACGGTGCTGTTGGATACCAGAGCAATTCCATCCATAGAGACTGTATCACGTGACAGCTGACTTCGAAGGCGCTCTGGGCCTATCATGATAACTTCCGTTTTTTCCGAGTTTAACATCAGGAAGTTGCAGGTCATCCAGGTTTTGATGTCTCCAAGACAGTCCTGAAGTCTAACAAGTTGGTTGGTGTCTTCTGGCTTGATCGGTGTTTTCTGATAACGTCGCCCAAAGGAAGCATGTACAGGGTAAATAGAATCGGTCCAAGCACAGAACCTTGTGGGACTCCGTGACCAACATTCGTGGTCCTCGATGATTCACCGTTCACAAACACAAACTGGGATCGATCCGATAAATAAGATTTAAACCAGCTGAGTGCAGTTCCTTTGATGCCAATCAAGTGTTCCAGTCTCTGCAGCAGGATACGGTGATCGATGGTGTCAAATGCAGCACTGAGGTCCAGCAATACAAGAAAAGATACAAGTCCTTGGTCCGATGCAAGTAGAAGATCATTTGTAATTTTCACCAGTGCCGTTTCTGTGCTGTGATGCATTCGAAATCCTGACTGGAAATCCTCGAACAAAGCATTGTTTTGTAGAAAGTCACATAATTGATTCGCGACAGATTTCTCCAGGATCTTAGCGAGGAAGGGAAGATTAGAGATGGGTCTGTAGTTAGCCAACACCTCTGGAGCTAGGGTAGGTTTCTTCAGAAGAGGTTTAATTACAGCTACCTTGAAGGACTGTGGTACATGTCCTGTCAACAAAGACAGATTCATAATATCCAGTAGGGATGTGCTAATTAACGGAAAAACTTCCTTAAGCAGCTTAGTTGGAATCGGATCCAGGAGACAAGTGGAAGAGTTGGATTTCAAAATTGTAGAAGTCAGTTGATCAAGGTTGATGGAAGAGAAACCATCCAAGTAGGTATCAGGGCCCACGGCTGCGTCCAAGGATCCTACATCCGCGGACGGGTTGGCTCCGGTTGGGGGTAGTAGACCATCAATTTTCTCTTTGATAGTCAGAATCTTATTATTGAAGAAGTTCATAAAGTCGTTACTACTGAGGTCCACAGGAATACACGGCTCGACAGCGCTGTGACTCTCTGTCAGTCTGGCTACAGTGCTGAAGAGAAACCTGGAGTTGTTTTTATTTTTCTCGATTAATGATGAGTAATAAGATGCTCTTGCGTTACGGAGAGCCTTCTTATATGTTTTAACGCTGTCTTGCCAAGTTAGCCTAGATCCTTCTGATTTGGTGGAACGCCATAACCGCTCAAGTTTCCGCACAGTTTGCTTTAGGTTCCGGGTTTGAGAGTTATACCAAGGCGCGAACTTCCTTCTTGTTGCCATTCTTCTTTTGAGGGGAGCAATACCGTCCAGCGCCATTCTCAAAGAGCCTGTGGCAGTATCGACAAGATGGTCGATTTGTGACGGACTGAAGTTTTCACAGGAGTCTTCTGATATCTTGAGACAGGACACTGAACTTAGAGCAGAGGGAATGGTTTCTTTAAATGAGGCTACAGCGGTGTCACTGTTACAACAGTCTCCTACACCACAGAAACCCTTTTGACTACACTGTGTATCTTAAGGTATTTGATGAAACCGAAGCACCTGAGAAAATCATAATGGACATGGTGAGAACATGCAAAGTCACTTAGTGAGGCCCCAAGCTCAATGTGAACCCAGTACTCAACTGAGCCACTGTACAGTTTTTTGGGAATGGCAAATTTAATGGTGTGGGGGTGGTGTGTGGGATGGCCTTAATTTATCCACACGTCACTGGACTTTGGAGATGGGATAATGGGGTTGATGTCAGCTCCTTCTCATACCAACCCTCTGACCTTACAGTGGGTGGAAAGTAATTGTGCTTCGACAGGCCTGCAAGCAACCTTGGAATGGTCCTTAGTGCGTGGCTGTGGCATTGTGGAAATTGGGAAGAAGGCCTCTGCTTGTTCTTGTGAGCCACAGTTTGCCTATTATTGACACTGTGTGTCTTAAGGCTTTTCAATGAAACCGGAGCACCCGGAGAAATTGAACTTTCCATATCTGGACTGTGGAGAGATGTAGAGACGCTGGAGTTGGCTCTAGTAGCGACCCGTTAATCTATGTTCCTAAAGCATACTCCACTTTTTTTGGTCTATTTGACTCTCAATGGACCATTTACTAAATAAAAACTTTTAAAAACTTGAAACCATATTGAGACCATAGACCCTCTTATAGACTTCAAAATGTGATTTCTTTGTATGACTGGTGGAGATGCCCCCTGCTGGCCATAAGAGAGAATACAAGTTTTAAGACACTTTTGCATGGAGGTTGGCACCTGATATTTGCACACTAAAATGCAGTATTTTACACCTTTTTTGTATCTTAATCACATTTCGCAGTAGTATATTTGACTTCATTGTATTTAGTATGAATCTCCCCTCCCCTTTCTTCATTACTGACACTAAAATGCAAAATTCAAATGCATGCAATGTGGCCCTCCATTTCTTACAGCAGGAGATGTAGGAGTGGAGCTTTTCATGTGACTTATTTTTAAATTCAGCAAGTCACAGTCCAACACTGAGCTGTTTATTTTTGGCTCTGTCTATCTATCTCACAGCCCTCACAAAGCCTGTGTGATCTGGCTTCTACCTGTTGGACCTGTTGGCATCAGTGTATGATGGTTTCTTGGCTTCTTCCCTGCATGTTTTCATGTGGTAGCAGCCAGCAACCAATCTCTATTTGGCCTTGTCAGAGTACCCCCCCATTGGTAGTCCTCTTTTTGTTTTGCTTTTTGTTTTTTTTGGTGTTTCACTTTGTCCACGATTTGCCTTCCCACGTGTAACTTCTGCCTCACTTCCTCTGAATATTTTCTCATATTTGTATGGCTTGATAGCAAATGATCTGTGCAGGAAATCTCGAGCTTAAGACGTGAACTTAATTTAAAAGATTTATTTTAAATTAAAGATTTATTTTAAAAGAAAATTATTCTTTTGTTATTTGGCCACATGCCACTGAACTAATTACAGTTACAAATTCTATATTGGACCACCCCCCAAATCTCCTTTTGCCACATTGCATTATAAATTACGCCCTCTGAATAAAAGCAGGGAATCAAGGCAAAAAAAATGTATTTGCAATTGCAGCAAACAATACAAATGAGCACTCAATTCTTCAGGTAATTTTTTCTAGGACTGCGACCTGCGATTGCCAGGCTTTCCAACAAGACACACTCAAGCTTTGTGAGATTCTCCTGCTTTCTGAGCTGATCCCCCATCTCCCATCATCTGCTTATCAGAGGTAACACTCGTCTCCTCTCCTCTTCATCTTGTAGTTCCATTTGGGGATCTGGAGGTCGTTGTGATAACCGCTCTGTTTGAGTTTCTCCGGTACGAAGCTGGGAGCCAGGTCTTTGCAGAGCCTCACCTTGGGAACCACAATGCCGGGCCTCACGCTGCTCCTCCTCAGCATATTCAGAGGCAGGAGACTCGCGCGCCTCATGGCCACCGCGGCTACGTCGCTCAGCAGCTGAGTCTGCAGGCTGGCCCTGCGATCCCTTGCCTTGGGGATGAGGAGGACTCGCGAGTTCTGGAAAAAATTCTTGTAGTTGTTCAGTCTATCTGGGCCCAGGCGCTTTAGCTCCGACACCCGCTGCCTCCTCAGGATCTCTTGCACAGCTGGCCGACGCTTCCCGATGCACGGCGGGCTGCCAG
Organism: Pungitius pungitius; assembly: GCF_949316345.1. Classification (NCBI taxonomy): domain Eukaryota; kingdom Metazoa; phylum Chordata; class Actinopteri; order Perciformes; family Gasterosteidae; genus Pungitius; species Pungitius pungitius. Next base: position 15,742,535 of record NC_084914.1, read on the forward strand.
GGCACACCGTGTGGCAAGCCGTGGCTATGGCCGGGCTGGAGAGAGCGGTGGTGAGCTGGACCATGTGGTCAAGGACGCCTTCATCCACGGGGTTCACTTTGTTGTTTATGTAAATCCTATACGAGCAGCAGGACAGGACGTTGATCAAATGCCTCCGGTAGGACTTGGGCTCCTGGGCCTGGGCCACCAGCTCCTGCACAAATAGATCAAACGGTATAGTTCAAAGGAATCTCGAGTTCATAGCGTTGTGTGGTGCATTCATTAGTAGGGCTGTGGTCATGATAGATTTATTACACCTCCAACGGGGGCCACTCCAGGGAGAAGGAGTCGCAGAACTGCTCAGCACATGGCTTTGACATCAGCCGATGCATCAGATGTGCTGTCTCGTATCGACCAGTGAAGAGAGCCCAATCCCTGGGAGTCAAACTGCGGCCGTTGTCCCGAGCTTGGATGTCACCACCTGGAAATATTAGGATTTCATCTGTAATTAATGCCATAATCTTCTCTACGGGTATCACTAGCACGTTTTATACTTGTAGCACTGAGCTGCTCGTAAGTAGAATGAAGCTTTCATGTAATTATCTAGAGTGACGGGCCATTGTACTTAATCAATAAGTCGCATGTGTTTTACCAGCCAGCATGAGAGCCCTGACGCACTCTGCCTGGCCCTGCATGGTAGCCTTCATCAAAGCTGTGAAACCGTGACAGTTCCTTTCCTCAATGTCCATCCCGGGGAAATAGTTGAGTAGGTAGTTTGAGATGAACACGTAACCTGCAGACCAGAGAGAGACGTATGTCACGCATGATTGTTTCTACTTTTTGCCACGAGCAAAGCTTCTTTGCTTATGAATCACATCGCCTTTGTCTTTTTCTAAATTAAACCAACAAAGAACCTCCCATCAACTGTAGTACTTATACTGTTATTTAAGCACACTGCACCTTAACTGCTTCTTTTGCATTTCTGGTTAGATGTAACTGCATTTTGTTGTCCTACTTGTACTTTGTGCATTAACAAATAAAGTTGAATCTGAATCTCTGTACAAATCTGTACATATTTGTGGTAGGCCTACATTTAAATACATTCTTATTCACAGCTTTTAGCAGTGCATGTTTGACCATACTAGCAGTAATGCTCCGGGGTCTGTTGTCCATTATTGTACTTCCGTCATGCAGCAACCGCCAAGTCAAATTCCATGTATGTCTGACATATAATGGCAATTAACGTTTCCTGATTCCTGAAGGTTTCCACCATTGCATGGGCACATTAACATTTGCTACATAGATGCAGGCTGTGAACTGCAGTGCAAATTAGCAATTAGTGACCTAATTAGCAAAAAGCATTGGGAATGGTGAACATTTGCTAAATTGCAGCATATTATTGCCATTGTAGGTACGCTAGCATTTACTTCAACTTCCCTGCCAGGCAGTCATGCTAGCAGCATATAGAACTGCTAGCATTGGCTATAGGGCGGTTAGCAGAAGGCTAATAATGGTGTTAGGGTATACAAACACTAATAATTAGTATTGACATGATCAATTGTGATACAATCGTTGCCAGATCTAGAATTATCTTACTTCTACCATTAATAGGAATGAAACAAATGCCGTGCCTGTGTTGATAGAAGATCAGGGTACTTCCATCTAAATTTTGTACATGCACATTAAACTTATTTTTTATTTTTCCACTAATGCGGTTTCAAGTTCTCTTTACACATCCAGAATGTTTTGTCAGCCGCTCTGGGGATCGTATTGAGTCACTTCATTTTTGATGATGGCATGCTAATGAGTTCCTAATTGAGTAAATCCTGTCTAAATCCAGAACGAGACAGCCTAATCTACTTAAATTCCTCGAAGTGAGCACAAGTGACCAATACGCAATACGTACAAGGAATCTATTTAAGAGGTACGTGCACAAGCAGAAGCATGGGGGTAATGTAAGGGTGAGGTGGATGCTTACTACTTGCAGTTCACCTTAGAGGACCTTTGTTTTAATATAATAACTAATAACTACTTGCAGTGAAGGGTTTTAACAGAAGCACCATCCCTCATAACACAATTTGTAGTGGGAGGCAGAATCATAAAACTCAAAAGACGGATTGACTTCATGCAATACTACAAATAGAATGGGCTATTTGTAAAAATCTGGACCTCATGTAATCTTTATACAACCATTTTTTTTTGTTCTGAGGAATGCTAACGGTGAAACATTTCACATTGCGTTACTGTGTGAAAGATCAGAAAAGCAAACTCTCTATCATCTCTGCAAAATCTTCCTGGATCCCAGTCACAGTCTGCATGTCGGTATGAATCTGTTTCACTAAAATAGTTGGGCTTCTTCCAGTGATGATGAAATGTATATTTTTCATTTAGCTGACACTTTTATCCAAGCGATTTACAATAAGTGCATTCAATCAAGAGGGAACAGAACCAGAACAACAAGAATCAGGAAAGTACAATTTCTTCAACAAAACCAGTGCTACAAGTAGGTAGCGTCTTAATTGCAAGTAAAGTGCTTTCTAGTCTGGTAGAGGTGTTTATAGTGTTTAGCTTTCTGTGAGGGAGCAAAATAAAAGTGCCATTATGAAATAAAAGTCTCACGAAATAAATAAAAGAGCCATTATAACACAAAAGTACCTTGAAATAAATAAAAGTGACATTATGGAATAAAAGTGCCATTATGAAATAAAATTCTCACGAAATAAATAAAAGTGCCATTATGAAATAAAGGTCTCATGAAATAAATAAAAGTGCCATTATGACATAAAAGTACCATGAAATAAATAAATGTGTACTTATGAAATAAAAGTACCATGAAATGATTAAATTTATTTAATATTTATGTATTTATTGCCTCATTTATTTATTCCACGATGTATTTCAAATACCATATTTCAATACCATATTGGTACTCAATCACTCACTGCAAATAAATGATCTGATCAAGACTGGTGTGAGAGCAGACTTGTGTCCCGGGCATTATTGCGCGTAACGGGTGTTAACTTTTCACTTCCACTTTTAAGTTTCCTTTGGAGTGGTTATGACAACGTTGACTGAGGAATAGTTTGGGAGATAAACTACGGATTTACACATTTACATTTTGGTTTTTAAACAAAAAAAGATGCAACATGTGCCAGCAGTTTTTTTTACCATCAAACATTAGCCGGCTAGCTATTGTTCTCAGTCGGAATACTAAGACAACATGTCACAAAATACTTGCTCTAACAATCCTGTTATACGATGATCCGAGGTACGTGTTTACCTGCTTGTGCTGCAATAATGACTTCGACTTCGACCTCCAAAGCTGTGCTGGGTCTCCCGGCGGGCAGCCAGGTATGTATCTGCGAGCTTGGCTGCTTCTTCTGCTGTGGCTGGAGCACGCTCCTTAATCCACACTGCCATGTCAGAGTTTATCATTCGCATGAATTGCTCCAAGATAATAATTTCAGACATCTGCTGAATACTACACGTCTCTGGCTTCACCCATTTTGAGAAGAGATCTTTCAATCGTACATAAAGCTCACGGGGGTTCTCGTCTGGCCGAATCTCTACTGAGCGGAACCTTTGCCGGTAAATCTCTGCATTAATCTCATATTTTATAAGTATGGCCTCCTTCACTTTATCATAGTCCTCAGCATCATTCCCATCCATGGCTACATAGGCCCCACGTGCCTTTCCCGTCAGCAGGGGAACCAGTCTTATCGGCCAATTAGCTTGGGGCCACCGGCATGCCGTAGCCATTCTTTCAAAGGTTGTTAAGAACTGCTCAATGTCGTCCTCTCTGGTCAAGGGGTTTAACCTTGGCTCGATAGTTCCAAACGACGTACCTTCTTCTGTTGGCACTGGGCTTGCAGCGGTAGACACGGCCTGACGTGCCCTTTGGTCCCCTCCGGCCTGGATTTCTCCCACTTGGTGCTGGATTTGCTGGAATTGGTGCTGCATATTTCGCCAACGCTGGTCTTGTTTAGCCATTACTTGCTCCATTCGATCGTCACGGGCAACTTGGGACTGTAGGAGGACTTTAACCAGGCCCGCCAGTTCTGAGACAATTCCCTCTGTTGGGCCCACAGCAGGCGAAGTTACGGCGTCACCCCTACCAACAGCAGCTGGTTCTTGTAACTCCGTAGAGCTGGCCGGCTCCTGCTCCATTCCCCCCTGCTCCTCTGTGCCCGCACCTCGGTCTTGCCTGGTCTTGGGTGGCATAATGATCCCACTTCTGACACCATTTGTCAAAAGGACATCCCGAGTTTCTCCACAATAGTAGACGGAGGACGTTGTATGCCAATGAAGTTTTTTATTCACATCCTTCCCAAGCCGTAACGTGCAGGTGCTCACAGGTGCAACCGCTCCCACCAGGCGTAGCCCACCACCTCCCCATTACTCCACTAGGTGAGACATTTATACACCCGGGTCCCACCAATTCTAGGGCCCTAATCACATGGGGATAATAATGACCATTAACATGGGATACTTGTGCAGACCCGGTCTTACTAGATTGCCTACCCCATTTCCCTCTGTTAACAGCTCTTATCATAACACTGTACACATCCACAAATAATTCTAACGATGATTATGGAGCAAACCTCACTAACCCCACACAATTTACCCCCTCCTTTCCCACCACACTTGGTTTCTCCCACTACCCACAATGCAACAGCACAGGAATAAAGCACTGAGAAACAACCCTGTCAATCTTTTATTTGAAGTCAAGATGGCCGCCCCATGTCTGCTGACGTCAGGTGAGAAGGGGTAACCAGGGGTCACAGAGAACAGAGGGTGGCTCTGTGACACTCAGTCTAACAAAAAGAACAGCTGACAGACTGATGTTCATTCAGACTCTGACCGGCCGGTGGTGTGACGCAATGTGGAGACAGGCGTCAGATCTGCACCAGCTAGATACACTGTAGTATGAGTATTATGTAGCTAGTGCAGATAGTGACCAGCGAAAAATAAATGAGGTTTTATTGTGGCAGTTAATGTATACCATGTTAAAGAGCCTCCCTGAGTGTCACAGCCGGTGTCTCGTCAAGTGTTTGTCTCTACCCTCTCCCAGGTGTTTCTCGTTCCCTGATTGCCTCCCCGGTGTATTTAACCTCTGTTCGTTCGTCGGCTTCCTGCCAGATCGTCTTGTGTTGTTTCCAAGGTTTCCAGCGTTCCTGTCTCCCTTTTTTTCCCGGCCTGCTCTTCGTACCTGATCCTCCCGCCTGTCTGACCACGTCTCTCTCCTGCCTGACCATCCCGTATCGTGCTCTCGCCCAGGTCACGCTACTCACAAATAAAACTCTGTATCCAGCTTACCTGTGTCCCGCGTCTGCTATTGGGTCGTTTCCTGACGGACCGTGACACTGAGGACACAACCAGATTGTGTGCACACGTTCTAGTCCACCATAGATTAGGTTGGGAGTAAAATATTGTGTATTGTCTAAAATTGTGTTCATGCACACACAACACATTGTGACAAGATCCCGCGGACCACAACAGGTGGTGGTGGTGGTGTGTTGATTGGAAATAATTATCCAGAAAAAGTTTTCACAAATCACTTTATGATACCGGGTGTAACTTGGGTCTATGGCAAGTACAGTGGGTCAAATATAGATTACATAGTTACCTGTTAAAAAAAGTCACTGTTTGACACCCCAATCCAGAGAGAAACACTGGATTGCTGACATACTAAAGTAAACAGAGCAACCAAGGTTCAAACGGCTTAAGATTCAGGATACGGTGACACCATCGATCCCCGTATTTTGCTGCAGAGACTGGAACACTTGATTGGCATCAAAGGAACTGCTCTCAGCTGGTTTAAATCTTATTTATCGGATTGATCCCAGTTTGTGTTTGTGAACGGTAAATCATCGAGGACCACCAATGTTGGTCACGGAGTCCCACAAGGTTCTGTGCTTGGACCTGGACCGATTCTATTTACCCTGTATATGCTTCCTTTGGGCGACGTTATCAGAAAACACCGCATAAACTTCCATTGTTATGCAGACGATACTCAACTGTGACACCAACCAGCTTGTTAGACTTCAGGATTGTCTTGGAGACATCAAAACTTGGATGACCTGCAACTGATGTTTAACTTGAAAAAACGGAAGTTATCATGATAGGCCCAGAGCGCCTTCAAAGTCAGCTGTCACGTGATACAGTCTCTGTGGATGGAATTGCTCTGGTATCCAACAGCACCGTCAGAAATCTTGGACTTCTCTTCGACCAGGATATGTCCTTCAACTCTCATATAAAGAAGACTTCAAGGACTGCTTTTTTCATCTACGTAATATATCGAAAATCAGGAACTTCCTGTCTCAAAGTGATGCAGAAAAACTAGTTCATGCATTTGTTACTTCTAGACTGGATTACTGTAATTCTTTGTTATCAGACTGCTCTTGTAAATCGCTTAAACCTCTCCAGCTGATTCAGAATGCTGCAGCATGTGTCTTAACAAGAACTAAGAAATGGGATCATATAACTCCTGTATTAACTTCTCTGCACTGGCTTCCTGTTAAATCAAGAATAGAATTTAATGTACTTCTCCTCACCTACAAGGCACTTGCTGGTGAGGCACCGTCTTGTTAGGGATTGTGGTGGTGTTTGGACCCCAAAGCAGAGACGCAGGAGTATGGGGCGCCGTTTGTAAAATGTTGCACGTTCTAAAATCCTGCGCAGTTTTCGTACATTTAGCGTTATCATATGAATAAAAGAAGCAGGACAATATTCACATGTCACTTTTTCAAACATTTAGAGACAAAATCATGTAAATACATGCAACAACTTTTCCAGTACAATGTTTGGCAGTAACACAAAGTTGGTAAATAATAAATGTTAAATGTAAATGTTAAATGTTATATATAAATGTTAAATCTAAATGTAAATGTTAAAAATAAATCTAAATGTGAAATATAAATCTAAATGTTTAATCTAAATCTAAATGTTAAATCTAAATGTAAATTTTAAATGTAAATCTAAATGTTAAATCTAAATCTAAATGTTAAATCTAAATGTAAATGTTAAATCTAAATGTAAATTTTAAATCTAAATGTAAATCTAAATGTTGAGTTTAAAGGTCAGACATGACGACTGACAATTACAATATTTACGGTAATTCATGCAGCAAGCCAAGATGGCTGCCGTATGAATTAGCTCTTGCTATAGAGCAGGGGTACCGCGCACCGCGGCTGTTTCCCACCCCGTCGATCGGACCATCTGGAACGGCTGCAGATGGTCCGATCGACGGGGGCCGGACCGTCCGTTAAACGGGGCGGGGGCGAACAATTGCGGCCGCGTTTGGCGATGCTCGGCGATGGTCCGTTAAACGGGGCGGGGGGAACGATCGCGTGGCCGCATTTGGCGATGCTCAGCGATGGTCCGTTAAACGGGGCGGGGGGAACGATCGCGTGGCCGCATTTGGCGATGCTCAGCGATGGTCCGTTAAACGGGCGGGGGGAACGATCGCGTGGCCGCATTTGGCGATGCTCGGCGATGGTCCGTTAAACGGGCGGGGGGAACGATCGCGTGGCCGCATTTGGCGATGCTCGGCGATGGTCCGTTAAACGGGGCGGGGGAGAGAATCGCGGACGCGTTTGGCGATGCTCAGCGATGGTCCCAGATCCTCACAGTCTTATCTTAAAGAGCTTGTTACACCGGCATCTGCGCTCCATAGATGCTGGGCTACTTGTGGTTCCTAGAGTTTTAAAAAGTAGGATGGGGGCCAGAGCCTTCAGTTATCAAGCTCCTCTTTTGTGGAACCAGCTTCCACTTTCAGTCCGGGGGGCAGACTTGGTCTGTTCATTTAAGATAAAGCTTAAAACGTTCCTCTTTGATATTGCTTATAGATAGGGCTGGCTCAGGTTAGCCTGGACCAGCCCTTAGTTAAGCTGCTCTAGGCTTAGACTGCCGGGGGACTTCATAGGACACACCAAGCCCCTCTGTAACAGCTGGGTTACTATGGGGGGAACGTAAGGACTCACGGACACCTGTTCACAGTTGGTAACCGTCTTTATTGTTATTATCTCTCCGGCTTGCTGGAACCCCCGCTCGCTCGGTCGGTCTCTCTTTTAAATAGACGGGGAAGCATCTCTTCAATTGTCCTCAGCTGGAGGTTCATTACCTCCAGCTGTCACCATTCCCCGAGCCACTCCCCCTCTCTCTCCCTCTGCAGCCGAGCCGAAACCACGCCCGCCACCACATACCCCCACCGCCCGACTTAGGCCGGGGAGCCGTCCGGCCTAGCTTACTCCCCCCCCCCCCTCCCTCCAGAGGGCGAGAGAGGAAGTCCGCCACGACCATCTGCGTCCCCGGCCTATGGACCACCTTGAAGTTAAAAGGCTGCATGGCCAGATACCACCGAGTGATCCGGGCGTTAGTATCCTTCATGCGGTGGAGCCATTGGAGCGGGGCGTGGTCCGAACAGAGGGTGAATGGGCGTCCCAGGAGGTAGTAGCGCAGGGAGTCCACCGCCCACCGGATGGCCAGGCACTCCTTCTCCACCGTGCTGTACCTGACCTCCCTCTCTGACAGCTTCCGGCTGATGTAAACCACGGGGCGGTCGACCCCCCCCACCTCCTGGGACAAAACGGCCCCCAGCCCTCTGTCCGATGCGTCGGTCTGCAGGACAAAAGGGAGAGAAAAGTTAGGTGTGTGGAGGAGCGGCTCCCCACAGAGAGTCTGTTTCACAGTCTCAAACGCCCGCTGGCACTGCTCCGACCACTGGACCGGATCTGACGCACCTTTCCGGGTCAGATCGGTTAAGGGGCTGGTGAGGTCCGCAAAGCCGGCGATGAACCGTCTATAGTAACCTGCCAGCCCCAAAAACCGCCTCACCTCTTTTTTTGTCTTGGGGCGTGGGCAGGCCGCGATAGCTTCCGTCTTGTCCACCTGAGGACGCACCTGCCCACCCCCCAAGTGGTACCCCAGATACCGTACCTCCCTCCGTCCAACTGCACACTTCCCCGGGTTGGCGGTGAGCCCGGCCCGCCTCAGCGACGCCAGCACCGCATCCACCCGCCGCACATGCTCCGCCCATGTGGTGCTGTGGATGATTACATCGTCAAGGTACGCGGCCGCATATGCGGCATGTGGACGCAGCACCCGGTCCATGAGGCGCCGGACCGTGGCCGGGGCACCGAACAAGCCAAAGGGAAGCATGGTAAATTGGTACAAACCATACGGAGTGGAGAAAGCAGTTTTCTCTTTGGACTCTGACGACAGGGGAATCTGCCAGTAGCCCTTAGTCAAATCCAGGGTCGTAAAGAAACGTGCAGTGCCCAGCCGGTCCAGGAGTTCGTCGACCCGGGGCATTGGGTAGGCATCGAATCGTGATACGTCATTCACCTTGCGATAGTCCACGCAGAACCGCACGGCCCCATCTTTCTTGGCCACCAGAACGATGGGGCTGCACCAGGCGCTGTTGGACTATTACTCCCATCTCCAACATAGCCGCTAATTCCTCCCGAACCACTTTTCTCTTGTGTTCGGGCAGTCTGTAGGGACGTGACCTCACAGTCACACCCGGGGGAGTCTCGATTCTGTGCATTATCAGGTCGGTCCGGCCTGGCAGGGGGGAGAACACATCAGCAAACCGCTTCTGCAACTGGGCCACGTCTGCCCTCTGGTCCTCAGAGAGCCGGGCCTCACACGGGAGCGGGGTGGGATTGACCGCTTTTGGCACCTCCGGCGCCAGGTCCTCTCTTTCTGATACTGTGGACACCAGAGAAACAGACTCCACCTCCCTCCAGGCTTTCAGGAGGTTGAGGTGGTATATTTGTGTAGCACCGCCCCTGTCAGACCGCACCACCTCATAATCGACGTCCCCCATCCGGCGTGTGACCTCGAAGGGCCCTTGCCACTTAGCCAGGAGTTTCGAGTTGGAAGAAGGAAGTAATACAAGTACCTTTTCTCCCGGTGTGAATTCTCGCAGCCTGGCTCCTCTGTCGTACAGCCGTTGTTGTCGTTCCTGGGCCTGGAGCAAATTCTCCCGTGACATCCTACCCAGTGTGTGGAGCTTTGCTCTCAGGTCCAGGACGTACTGGATCTCGTTCTTGCCGGGGCTCGGACCTTCCTCCCAGCTTTCTTTAATAAGGTCCAGCACCCCTCTTGGTGATCTGCCAAACAAAAGTTCAAAGGGAGAAAACCCTGTGGAGGCCTGGGGGACCTCCCGGACTGCAAACAACAGAGGATTAAGCCATTGGTCCCAATTACGTTCATCTTCGCTAATAAATTTACGGATCATAGACTTCAGTGTCCTATTCATACGTTCCACCAACCCGTCAGTCTGGGGATGGTACACGCTTGTGCGGACCGACTTAATGCCTAGTAACCCGTAAAGTTCTCTCAGTGTGCGCGACATGAACGAAGTGCCCTGGTCTGTTAGAATCTCTTTCGGGATTCCAACCCGGGAGATGACCTGAAACAGAGCCTGCGCGACGCTCTTTGCAGAGATATTGCGCAATGGCACTGCCTCCGGATATCGTGTTGCGTAATCCATGAGGACCAACACAAAGCGATATCCGCGTGAGCTCCGGTAAAATGGCCCGATTAAATCCATGCCGATTCGCTCGAACGGAACCTCCACCAAAGGTAGAGGCCGCAACGGGGCCCTCGGAATGGCTGGTGAATTGACTAACTGACATTCCGGGCAGGACGCACACCAGCGGTGCGCGTCTCCCCGGATGCCTGGCCAATAAAATCGGGTCATTATCCGGTCTAGTGTCTTCCCGTATCCCATGTGACCCGCCATCGGATTATAGTGAGCCGCCTGGAAAATCATTTCCCGGCGGCTTTTCGGCACCAGCAACTGGGTGTTTTCCTCCCCCGTCCGAGTGTCACGACTCACTCTATACAGTCTGTCCCTAATCAACGAAAAGTGCGGATACGACTGTGCTGCGTCAGGGCGCACCAGTTGACCATCAATTTTTCTTCACTTGGTCGTAGGCTGAGCGTAGAGTATCGTCACGAGACTGCTCGAGTGGAAAATCTTCCATGGAGCGGAACTCGGGAACCGCTGGAGTCTCCACGGGAGGCTCCGCCGGTTCCCCCTCCCCCTCGGCAGCGTCGGACGACCTCGCGCCACCGCTGAGCACCGCACACGTATCGCATATCCCTGTCGGTCGTGAACGCACCCCCGCAGCCTGCCCCATTAGCGTGTTAAATCCCGCCCAATCCGTTCCCAAAATTACGGGGTGCGTCAGGTGGGAGCTAACCGCGACCTTTATCCTATATTTTTTTCCCTTGAACCTAAGTCCTACGGACACAATGGGATACTCGTGAATGTCCCCGTGCACACACCTAATCCTCACCCGCAATGCCTCCACCAATGCCCCGGGCCGAACCAGGCTCTGATGGATCATAGACTGCGAACAGCCCGAATCCATCATCGCCTGGCGTATACCCCCCTGGATGCTTACCGGAACGCGGTACGTCGCTCCCGGGCCGGGGGAGGGTGCTGGAGCGCCGGCAACCCGGATCACCTGCCCCACCTCCATCAGCGGGCAATCTCTCCGGAGGTGTCCCGGCTGCCGGGGGGAACGTGGCTCGCCGGGCCGGTGTGGGTCGCTCCGCTGGCCGCAGCTGTCTTCCTCCCCCGCTGGGATGCACCGCCAGATGGTCCTCGGCCAGGGTAACCGCTGCCTCCACGGTCGGGGGTCGGTGACACTGCACCCACGCCGCAGTCCGTTCCGGGAGCCCCACCATCAGCTGCTCCAACACCACCTTCTCCATTACTGCCTGCGCCCCACCCGGCCCGTTCGGCAGCAACCATCTGGCCGCGGAGTCCTTGAGCCGCTGCCCGTATGAAAATGGCCGGTCCTCCGGCCCCAGCCTGGCCTCGCGAAACCAGCGGCGGTGGTCCTCCGGGAGTAGTCCCAGCCTGTCCACCACGGCCTTCCGGACGGCCGCATACTCCCGTCGTGCCGCCGGTGGGAGTCCCATGGCCGCCGTCTGCGCTTCCCCCGTCAGGAGCGGTAACAGCCGCACCGGCCACTCGTCCTCCGGCCAGCCACACGCCTCCGCCGTCGCCTCGAAGGCCTCCAGGTATGCCTGGACATCATCCCCCGCTGTCAGCCGGTGTAGTGTCAGCCCGGCCAACGCCGCCATCCCGGGCGCCGGCGGGGGTGCGGCTGGCCGCCCCGCGAGCTGCTCCAACGCCTGGGCTTGTCTCCCCATTTGGGCTTGGAGCGCCCCCAGGAACTGACGGTTGGCCTCCGCCTGGTCGCGCTGGATGGCCGCCAGCTCCCTGATCATTCGGCCCAGTGCCATAAACGGCTGGGTCGGTATCTCCTGCCTGTTGTCGTCCGTCATTGTCCCCCCTCCACGTTTGGCGCCACTGTAACAGCTGGGTTACTATGGGGGGAACGTAAGGACTCACGGACACCTGTTCACAGTTGGTAACCGTCTTTATTGTTATTATCTCTCCGGCTTGCTGGAACCCCCGCTCGCTCGGTCGGTCTCTCTTTTAAATAGACGGGGAAGCATCTCTTCAATTGTCCTCAGCTGGAGGTTCATTACCTCCAGCTGTCACCATTCCCCGAGCCACTCCCCCTCTCTCTCCCTCTGCAGCCGAGCCGAAACCACGCCCGCCACCACACCCTCTCTCACTCTCACTCTCTCACTCTCTCCTTCCACAATCATCCATGTTTTATTAATGTACATCACTAATTAAGCTTCTTTCCGGGAGTTCTTTGTGCTTTCTCGCCTAGCAGGTCTCCGTGGATCATAGTTTCGCGCGGACCCCGGTTCAGACTCCTGGCATGGCTCTGCTGACACCTGCTGCTGCCATCATCATTACTTTAAATATGATTCATATTACTGTCATCATAAACCAACATCTTTCTGCTCTCCCTCCCCACAGAAGCCTGATGGTGGTTGTCCCTGCAGTGGTCCTGCCGTACACTTGTTCTGCTACTTGCAATTACTTATTACGTATCATTTCGTATCATTTCTGTTAGAGAAATTGAATGTATTGTACATCTTTTACATTGTTGATTCTGTACACATGACATCCATTGCAGTCTGTCCATCCCGGGAGAGGGATCCCTCCTCTGACGTTTTCCCTAAGGTTCCTTCCCTTTTTCCCCATTGAAGGGTTTTTTCATATTTTGGCGAGTTTTTCCTGTGCCGATGTGAGGGTTTCGGGACAGAGGATGTTGCATGTGTACAGACTGTAGAGCCCTCTGAGGCAAATTTGTAATTTGCGATTTTGGGCTATACAAAATAAAATTGAATTGAATTAAGATTCTCAAGATTATTTTAAACAAATCAATTGTACAATGCAATCAAATACAATAAATACCACACCCTACAAATAGTTTTATGAGCTGCATTCCTATTCAATCCCAATCATTTGAGTTTCTTTTTCTTATTCCCACTGCGCTCTAAGGAATACATTATGCATAAGACATAATCCTTCTTTACCACTTTATGACTAATGAAATTAATTGAATTCATCCCTTTTTGAATGTGACTTGCCTCATCAAATAGTAAATGGACTTCCACATGTATTGCGCTTTAATAGTTTTAGCAAAGCAGGGTATGGAACTTCCGAGCCTCTTATAGAAGGACCATACCACTTAGTGGCCGTCTTCCCCTCTAAAGAAGTCAATCTAGCGGTGAGTAGGCCATTCCTCTTACAGTCCATTAGGCTAAGAATCATCAACTATTCTTGGCCTCAACAGATTATTAATAGAAAATGTCACACCATGCACATTTCCATGGAAACCCATACTGAGTCTCAAGGTGTTCTTACTGTTGCAGTACTCCAGTACAACCGTCCTGTAAGCAAGCAGCATCTTTTATCTATTATCAACTTTTCAGGTCAAAGTCTTGGGGAGCCCTTTGACGGCTGAGCCTTGATGACAAGCTGCTGCCAGATACTGTCTCCATCTGTCACCGTAGGATTAACCAACCGCTTCAGGATTTGACCCTCAGCGACCTGCTGGTATTCAGGACCAGGACTAGCTGGCCTGGTGCAAAACCCTAAAGTGACTGCTGGTGAGAGGAACAGCCAACTTCCCTCCAGGTAGTGATTATTTTTTTCATCTTTTTCAGTTTTTTACCGTAACAAGAAAAGCTGTTATGTATATAAAACAGTGAAATAAATTCAATATTTTGTTTGCTGATCTGAACTAATAACCACAACATTTCAAAGAGTGACCGATCAGCATTTCAGGCACTTACATAAGGTTATATGCATGCTGGGAAACCGCAACAGCGCCCATATCAATAAATCAGTCATTTTGCTTTTGAATTACATGATTTTCACATGATTCATCTCACTACCTGCAGTAGTATCCTTTTTAAAATGATCTCTACAATACTTTATGAACCAGACCTTCAACTCAATGTCATCTCTTTTTTTTGGAGGGGCAGTTGGTTGCTGATCAAGTGTTGTATCATCAGATAAGCCCCACAGCTGTGCATTAACACAATGGTAAAGGAGACTTTGATTAGTTTTTGACAGCAGCAATAGTCAAAGTTCATGGGGCCAGTGTTTGTATTTAAACCTGTGTGCAGGGTATTGTGAGTACCTTTTCATAACTGGAAGGAAGAACTTAGCAGTAGGTTGTCAATTCAGTAGCTGTGATAAAAGAGCATGTAAGGTCACTCAATTGTAAAAAGAGAATATACTCAGTTTACTAGTTTTTTGTCACCATCAAGTGCTTTGGGAAATGTAGGCCTTACTAGTTCAGAAAACCTAAAATGTGAAGTATTTAAACTATCAAATCTAGCCCATTATTGCAATGTATTTTATTGAGTTTATTTAACTTTTTATTGTTTTTTTTACTGTTCTAAAAAACATGCAAGGCCAGTAAATCAAGTGCCTTTCCTGAGGTACTCATTATACAACTTTTGTTTTAACTTGATCTCATTTTCGTTTTTTCTATGGTTAACTTTCCAAAATAATTAATATATATAAATAGCTGCATATGTTTCGCATTTTGAGCAGATGAACGAGGTGACCTCGAATGCATCATTTGCCTTTGTTACGGGTGCTGCTCAGCACAGGCGCTGTCTCATCCTTTTGTGTCCCCTGTCCAATCGGGGCTCATATACGGTTTCGCGGCTGCTGATAGGTCGCGAAGGAGGAAGATGCGACTGCAATGGAGAATGGACCGAGGACCTGTTTAAGCGTTCTACGGATGTGATAGATATTGTGAAATAATTTCCACGCATTGATTCGTCTCGGACAAAGTCGTCGGAGTGTTGCCTACAGCACGCGGGACTGCTTCGGGTTATTTTTTTTAGCTTAGTTCAGCGTTTTTGGTCGGATGGTTTGATGGGATGGCGGCCCTTCGCGCTGCTTTGAGCGTCAAGTCACTCCCTAGAAGTGTTAGCTTGTGCGGATAGAGCGATCGAGTGAAGGTAGGACAAATCGTCGACTCAATTCATTTCAAAACATTAAAAGAACGTAATTTGACTCGTGGTTCAGTTCCACACCCCATTCTTGACTTATGGGCCTAGCTACTGACGGGCTGCCAGGTTAGCCTGAGATGCTTAGCTTCCTCCAGAAAGATGCGGAAATTATTCAACGTTAGGACGTGAGAGGGAATCATTTCTTAAAAAATCCTCTGATGCTTTGACTCCTTCTGGTGTTGTATTGATCGAGGGTAATACCATGTAATATTATAGTGTCTGTGAGGCAGCTTTGTTCAACTTCAGCACCATACACTCACCTTGAGAGTATAAAGAATGTCTCAGTCATTTGCACACTGTGACGGATGGATGTGATTCCATGGCTGCTCTTCTTGTAGGTGCTGGCGTGTGAACGATGCACAAGCGATGTCTGATGTTGAGGCCACGTATGCAGACTTCATCGCCTCCGGCAGGACAGGGCGCAGGAACGCCATGCACGACATCCTGCAGAGTCCCACCGACTCAGATGGACGAGGACTGCCCCTCACCCTGTCTCTGTCCCACCTGCACATCAACACGGGAGGGGGAGGTAAACCGCTGCATCGAACTGAGCATCCTGGACTGAGTTAACCTGAATGTTTAAAAAAAGGCTGGGTAACTGCATGTAATGTCATCGGGCTACTGATTCAAATACAGACAAACATTTGTATGGAGAATGTTCTCGACAGACAATACAAACGTTTTCCACAAGGGTGATATAACAAACGACTGTGTCTGTATGGAGCAGGTATCAAAGATGTTGCTCTGCAGTTTGCGGTGAAAGGAAAAGAAGAGACAGGCACTCCTGAAGAACTATTTTGTATTGGCTTTACATCAGTTATCATTGACCTCTTACATTTGCAAAACACATTTGGTATATAACTCACAGTGGTGTCATGTTAAAGAAGTTGGGTAACTGCATGTAACGTCATCGGGCTACTGATTCAAATACAGACAAACATTTGTATGTAGAATGGTCATAAACTGCATTCAAATATTGCGTGCTGAACAAAAATATAATGTTGCTAGATGAAAAAGTCAGAGGATTATAATTATTAATTTATCCTCTGGGAAACTCGAATATCCAATAATTTGAGCGATATATCATACTGGACCTAGTCAGACAAGAGCCACAACGTTAAGGATGATTCAGTCCCACGTACAAAAGCCCAATATAGTCCTGTTGATATTTAAACGGTGTAAATTGTCCTCCCTCTGCTCGTTAGATGGAGACGACACCGAGGACGGCCAGGGCGCTTCCTCCTCGTCCCACAGGGAGATGGGGCAGAGGAACAGCTAACCAGCCACACACTCCTGCCAGTGGACAGCAAGCTGTGGGACGGATTCAGGCCACCATTGCGATGGAAGTCCGAAGCGGGCTGTTAGCCGCAGGGTACCACCACCGCTGCTGATGTGCCATCAAGGAGGGCGCTGACCCTCCCCTCCTCCCCCTTAGTCCACTGTAGAGGCGTTGTGATAACTCAGTGCTGCCCCGTCCCCTGTGACTCTGCTGTGCACTACAATACATAGACAATACATGGCAGGGGGGTGTTTCCGAGTGGGAGAACGCAAGAGATTACAAACGCGTAGATGATGGGACTGAAAAAGAAGACATAAATATCCCCCATGTGTGAGTATTGTAGTCGTGGCAGCAATTTGTGAGAGCACTGAGACGTGCTGATGCATCGTGGCACAGTGGGAGTAGCATGTTCGTAGTGCAGCGGTTAGAGATTACGTTGCCGGTTAATGGCTTGTTCTTCCTTTAAATTGACAACACTGTAGAGTGAATAGTACTCCTTGGCTGTAGTGAAGCTGGAAAACACAGAAGACAAAAATCACTGGTCGCTTTGCGTGTTTGCTTTTACTGCTGTGACTGATAGGGAAAATTGACTGTTGGCCGACAATACATAATAACACATTTACAGTGCATACAGTATGGATGGCGTTTGTCAATGGCCCAGTGACAGAATGAAACATGATGATGGTGCACTCTTTTCAACTGTTGATACCTGTTTTAAAAAAAAACCTTTTCTAAAGATGCCTATTGGCATTTTGTGCAGCCAGCTTAAGGGACCAATACCAATCTCATGTCTGTATGCTTGAAAATGTTCCATTAACATGGTTATCTTAGCTTGGGAAAAACTTAAAGACGGGTAAACAGCTAGCAGGCCGATAAGTAACAGAATTCCCCTAACACCCCCTCTAAAGCTCGCTGATAAACATCTTATGTCCTCTTTCCATAACTCATAGAAAAAGAGTTTAATACTTTCTGTGCTTTTCACACTACAGATTTTTTGTACAGGAGCTTTAAATAGTGAGCTTCAGAGGTGCTGCTGGAAGTATTTTGTTGCCTTTGAACTAAGCCAGGCCAACTGTTCCTCTTGTTTCCAGTCTTTATGCTAAGCTAAGCTATGCTAAGCACTGTATAGGTGTGGCATCAAAGCGCTTGTTTGATTCCTCCTGACTTTTAAATTAAATTAAACTATGTTTTAAGCCGAGTGTGTTCCGCGGATTCTCTGTTTATGTTCATTCAACTGTGTTGTTTTTCTTTTTTTAGAGAAACAAGTGTTGATTTGTGACCCTAATATGGATTTGCTAATCAAGCTGGTCCGCTAAAGCTAAACTAGAAAAGCAACTCTCTCCAGCATTTTTTTTTATCCCACACACATCAGAGTGGTATAATTCTTCTCTCACTTCTGACAGTAGGGGGATCCATTTCCCAAAATGTCTAACTTTTCCTTAAATGTAGATATGCAATACTCAGTAGAGCTTCCGGTAATGTTTGTGTGAAGGATTTTTTCAACTACATTGCTGCTTCTTTGTGTAGTAATGGATTAATCTTATAATCTGACCGTCATGCATGCATCAAAACTGTCTTTTCTTACTTTCTCACCTGTTGTACCAACTGAAATCCTTCTATAATACTGCAGCTCATGCAGATGGTAATTGGGAAAACATCCATTTTTACTTTGCTCTTTCATTCAGGTTTTTCCAGTTGTAAACTGCCATGTGAACGTGTAGTGACTCCCACCGCTTCAACATTACGGCATAACTCAACCATTCATAATTCATGCAGAAAGCATTAAGCATGCAGAAATATAGCACATGCACGATTCTACATGTTTAGTTGTTTTCTCTGTCTATTACCGTGTTTTCTACTCTGTGTCTAAATAAAAATAATGAACCGATATCAGTAAACCTAGACTTTTGTTGTACTTCTGCAATTTGGCCAACAGGCAGCACTGTGGGCAAATTTATAGAACCCAACACACAAACATGTATGGCACTCAAATTATAATAAATAATAAGCATATACTATGTTTACATGAGCTTTATGAACATATTTAAAATGAAATATTTCATGAATATTTAAATGAATGTAAAATCTTAGTTTTCTCAAGGGATTCTGTTTGTGTCCTTCGTTACACAAAAAATATTCTTTACTTTAACATCAACAAAACGTATGTGCGTCTGCCTTATGTAAAAATATAAAAGGCCATGTGCCTCCCGTTCCTTAGTTAGTGTCCCCATGTGTGTGCGTGTGTGTGTGTGTGTGTTGCTGATTATGCAAAAAAATATTCAACAATAGTACCAGGAAGTTTCAGCAAGAAAAAAAATACCCGGCCAGTTCCTCATTCTGGCAGACGAGCACAACAGTCCTTGTCGACCAGCTGAGCCACTCAGTCGAACCAGATACCAGATAGCGTCAACGTCAACCTGATAATAAAAACACAGAGAAGAAGAAGAGGAAAGAGGAAAAAAAGGTGGCAGTGGATGAACTGTTTCCTTCAGCGGGGACTCAGACCAACCCAGGTAAGGACACATGCTTGTGAGGTGTGAATTGTCAGAGATGTTCACCAGGTCATTGTGTGATATCATCATGGTCAGCTCACACACACACACACACCAAAACGCAAACTTACTCACACAAAAGGGGTTATTCATATTTGTAATTCATTTTAATTTGATAAGAAACAATAGATGATGAGTGACTTGACTTAAAACTTCTGGAGTTACTGTGCTTTTAAATCAAGTTAAGGTCTATTTGAAAATGGTTTGATAGGTTTTTCCTTTAATGTCTAAGACTTTTCTTATGGAATTTAATTTATGCTTTTTCATGATTTTCATGGACGGATTGAAATCATTGTCTGTAAGTTGTATGTTTTGTAAATAAATCTGGTTTAAGTTAACTTGATGTAGGTCTTATGTGGCAGCATCTTATTTGCCAAGTGCAGCTGCGTCGGATTGTGCATCTCAGCCGCTGCTTTCATTCGTTCACCACTCCAGGCATTGGGCTCACTCCAATGCCAAAGGAGGAAGATTGTGTGTTGGTCATAGCAGACCACACTTGTGTGTCTTTGTGTGTGTGTTGGCTTAAATTTGTTTAATTGGTTTCCGGCGGGTTTGCTGACTACCAAGTTAGAAATATAACAAAAGGACTGAACCAATGAACTGTGTGACTAATTGCATAACTGCACACATGTTTGATTAATAACAATGACACTGATTCAAAGAAATCTGTTTAGTCAACAATTCATACAGACCAAATTCTGCTTTTTTAGGTGTGTTCATTTACAACTAAGTAATATCCTGACTTTTCATCTTTCCCATGTCAAGGCCAAATCACAGGATGTCCGATGTGATATAAAAACCCTGTCAAACTAATGACAGTTCCCTCTCCAGCAGGAGTTCTTTGTGTTTAGTGCTGATGATTTGCAAACATTAGCATTTTAATATGCTAAACTAAGATAGAAAATTAGCAAGTTAGCTGTGTCACTGTGAACATATTAGCATGCTAACACTAACTACGATGGAGTTCATGCTACATTACAGGCTTAGGAGCCATGTTGCCCAACGCCCAAACGTGTGAAGGTTTTGTGGATGGACTAAACCACCTCTGGTTATATTTGTATAATGTATTTATATTCTTTTTTGCGACCTTTAGATACTGACCTAGCTAACATAGCCATATTTAGCATTAGGACAAGTCATATATGTTGAGAAACCCCAGTCAGTTACAACTCTGAGGACTTCTGAGACTCAAAGCCACATTCCAAACTTAATTTGCTTGAGAACAAAATAAAAATGTGTGCTATCAAAGTTTATTTTAGCTGCCGTCAAGGCCAAAGAGCAAAAATGTCTTATCTAACGGCATTTGTGTAAACAATGCTTAGTAGTTGCTTTTCATTGGTGATTAACCTGACATGTGACTTGCAGCATTCTTTCATTTCTGAGCTGCCAGTACCATTTAAAGTAAAATCAATTGTGCAAATTCTAACTTCTAACATTAGAGACTCCCTATGGTTAAAAAAGGATGTTCCTGCCGTCTCTGTTTGTGTTCACTCATGCATTTTGTAGCAACAGGGCTGTTTATATTCTTTTAACAGGTGTTCATTTGTGACCATAACGCATCTTTGGATCTGTTATCTACTGCTGTGTTATTTTGAAATACATTTTAACATTCAACCAGCACCGGCACTGGACTCTTACTTAGAAGCAATTGTGGTGATGATTCCTATACACACTCGATAGTCACACTTAATAGTTGCAATTATTTTAATATTCATTAATATAATAATTGGTCCAAAGTTTGAGTAAATATTACACATGCCCCGAGGAACCCTGATGTTCTCAAACAAATCTCTTGGTCTGCATTATTTAGAGCATCACATGTCCTTTACAGCAATTATATTTCTACAATGAAAAAAGCCAATTCAAAATGAGGGCTACTTGCTGTATTTGCTCTTAAACAATCAAACTATGTGTGGCAATAGTTAAGTCATCCTCTTTCCCTAGTAAGAGTTTGTGGTGAACATACAAGGTTGGATGCCAAAGCAAAAGTCAATTTAAGGAATGTCTTATCTCATCAAACTGTGACAATGACATCAGAGTGAAGATGCTAGAGCGCTTAAAAACAGAAAGTACAAAACTGTCAACAAAGGGAATTATTTAATATCACTTCCATATCATTATTTTCTACAGCATAATATAGACAGACATAGATATAACACCTTCTATATGTGCTGGTGTGCAAACATGGTTGTGTGTCATTTGTTTGTGGGCAAACAACCTGCAGCATCAAGTCCCAATAAAATACGTATAATACAGCTTTCCGTATACTGAATTGAGTTGATGCTGAAACAAAAAAAAGAGTGCAGTGGACCACAATTTAATAGTTTCCTCACTGATCACAGTATGATTTTAATACATTTTATTTGTTTTTCTAAAGGTCAATTTCCTCTTTCCCCTTTTTTAAGACATTAGGTGATAAATAGGTAATAAGAATACATTCCACTGATTCAGCCATGTGATAATGTGACGTGCTAGAGGTGAAAAGTCACAAGTGTGGGAAACATAGAGTGTGTGCTGCTCTAGCAGCTAAATGTGGTTAACATGTAACACTCCAGCACATGCTTCCTTTTTCTCACTTTCCTCTGCAAGGGAGTATGGGCTGCATGAAGTCCAGGCTGACAGGCGGTCTGAGCGGAGGTGTGGAGGGGAAGACCGAGCAGACTGTACGTACCGACCACATGGACTTTGTCAGAGACCCCACCGCCAATAGAACAAGCAACATAGTAAGTATCCATAAATCAGAGATTGTGATCTGTGTTCTCTGAGATGCACTTGAGCGTCACAGTACAGGTTTTAGCCCCAAAGGGAAAAATCAAATCATAAAAGCAGCTTGAATTGTTTTGTTTTTTTACTGTGCCCTGGTAAATTAGAAATTCTACTAATGGGTGTAGGGTTGACATTTACAACATTTACAAGTAAGATACACTCTTTCTGAATGATTTGTGACTCAGATATTTCCCGATGAACGGAATTTCCCTGTCTCACACTATTACATCAAGCACTAGGAAATGGACGCCTTTGAAAAGGCCGCAGTCGAGAAGACATAACTGTGTCAGTTGAAATAATTGAAGACAGACAGACAGACAGAATGAAGGGTGACTGAATAGATGTACATATATAGATAGATAGATATAATACAAATACCATTGAGTTAATGTCTCTATGAACGCAACTTTCACAAAACTCTGCCTTTCAGGATAAGTTCCTGTTACCTGGTCAGCTATTCCAAAAGAGGGAAGGTATGACACACCTTTCTTCTTATGCATGTTTCATTTTTACTCTCTGTTGCAAAAGCATTGGTATAAAATCCAGGTGTTGGATTGCTTTCACATTTGAAAGTGAAAGTGTATTTGGGAGGAAGCAGCACATCTTATTCATAACAGACTATAAGGATTCAGAGTGACTCTGTGTACATATTACACACAGAAAGATTTAAGCTAAACCTCAAAATGAGGCCTTCGTTGTGTGAGTATTAAGCCTGGACATCTTCCAAAGGTAAGTTTGTGGGGATATGTGATGCTACTGTAAGTCATTAAGCAATATTAAATAGGTACCGTAGATACCTCTTGGGAATTTCTAAGCTTTAACGTGTCTTAAAAACAAGTAGCCTGATAAGAAAAATCATCAAGGTAACTATTCCTCCTTTATTTTCAACCTACAAGCTACACAGGTTATTTAATAAAAATAATTTTGTTTTTTTGGAAAGGCAATCAGGGAGATGCTAACTCCTAGCTTCAGAAAATGCTCACAAACCACTGAGCCCTGACACTGGAGTTGTGCTGCAGATGCACAAAGTGATATTTATTCTATGCTGCAGCTAATGATTTATCTCTTTTCCTCTGTTCCATTCTCACACAGTATATTGTGATGTTTTATTCCTAGTGTTTTGTTTATACTCTGCAACCAATGTAATGAAAGATGAAAAACAGTACCTTAGCAAAATGAGACATTTTGAAAGAAATCAAAAACGTAGCAGTGCACAAAAAAATGTATCAGCAACAAGAGTCAATGTAGTTTAAAAATAGTTATTTAATGATAAAAAGCTGGCTACATCGTTAGACTAGCTTGCAAACCAGTAGGTGAATTGCCTTGACCCCTTAATTAATTACTTTAAAAAATGTTATATACAAAATGTACTATACACAAGTATTCAGCATGCCTGTCACACTAAGTGGTCTAATACCTTATTTGTGGATTTGTTGATCTCTTTTTAAAATTTGTCTGTCATTGATTTTTACGCAAATTGCAATTTTTAATAGCAGCGGGCCTATTTATTTTGTCGTGCTATGATTGACGGGCCTAATACCTGTTTCTGTTTCCTATCCTAGAGCAAAGTGGGGTCGGTAAAATTGTGATCAGCCTTTACCCATATGAAGCTCTGCATGACGACGACTTAGGATTCAAGAAAGGAGAAAAGATGAAAATTTTAGAGGAGTAAGTGTCTGACGTCAATGGTGACCGATTCAACTTCTAGGAATGTTAGTCATACTGCAGCGTGAAGAGGGCGAGAACCAGTGTAAACACACACACACACACACTATCATAACACCTGAATAAATGCCAACATAGTTATTACACATGATTTTGTCACTGACAAAAATGAAGTGCAACAAAAAAACGGTGACAGAGATGAGTCAGGCTTTTCCAGAGGATATACAGCAAATGCAATACAGAGTAGGTTCAGTGATATTACTTAATGCTGTATCAGTCTCCTGGGGTCCGATTCAGGTAGGAGGTTCATCAAACTCTGAGTCAAACCCTGAGGTTTAGTTACCTCACTTTCTGAAACAGACAACCCAGAGTTTCCCTCATCTCGGGGTTAACAAACTCTGAGTTTCAACTAAACCCGGACCTCAGCTGCCACTTCACGCCTCCCCTGTGTATAGTTTCCCTCTTATCAAAATCTAAATTTGATGGGGAAATTGTGATTCCAGTTGCCAGTCTGACCGTTTCCGTCACACAAGCTGAAATCAAAGAAAAGCCATACCTGTGCTGAAATAGATTGTTGTCTCCTGCAGACATGGGGAGTGGTCCAAAGCAAAGTCACTGACAACAAATAAAGAAGGATTCATCCCGTGCAATTATGTCGCCCAAGCTGACTCCATGGAAACAGAGGAGTGAGTATTACATAACTTTTGCTCTCAGTAAACATTTAAAAAAGGATGTTGGATTCAACAGACCTCTTGTTTCCTGCTGACAACCGTCATTACAATGCAAATTGGATTTGTTGAGTTTGTTTGATTCTGAAGTTCCTCATCCTCATGCGTCCTGTGTTTGGTTTTACTTCCTTGCCTATTTTGTGCTTCCTGCCGTTGGGTTGTCTGTCCCATCCTGATTAGTTCAACCTATCTGTTGGTCCCTAAACTTCACACTTCCTCATTTGTCAGTCCCTATTTATTCTTCCTCTGATCTTTTGGTCTTTTGGACTTGTAACTAACTTGTAAGTTATTCTCTGATTAAATCATTTTATTCGCTGTCGGCCCGGTCTGCGTTTGACTCCTTCCATTACTACCTGCCCCCACTCCAAGAGTGTTTGTTTTGTGTATTCATTACATTCCCACACTCATTGCAGGTGGTTTTTCAAGGACATGACAAGAAAAGATGCAGAGAGGCAGCTGTTGGCGCCTGCTAACAAACCAGGCTCCTACCTTATTAGGGAAAGTGAAACATCAAAAGGTATGGAAATCACAACAGCCCTACCATATATTCCCCACTCTCTCGTTCGTCTTCATTTCCCATCACTCTCTCTCACTTGCGGACTTTTTGTGCAGGAAGTTACTCGTTGTCCATCAGAGACACGGGTGCTGGGGGGACTGATTCGGTCAAACACTATAAGATCCGGATGATGGACAATGGTGGCTATTACATCTCCCCTAAAATCTCCTTCTCCAGCATCGCTGAGATGATCAAACACTACCACAGTGGGTACCGCTCCGGAGTGGAGACAATTAATATCACTTCTTCCAAAGCAGTCATGCAACCCCGCTAATGGGGTTGGTTAGTTGCCTTGATTTATTTTTAAAACTGAATGGTCAACACGAGGATGCCTTAGACCTCAGTGACAAGTGTGTGTGTGTGTGTGTTCCAGACAAAGCCGATGGCCTGTGTCGTAAACTGGATCGTGCATGTGTGAAACCCCAAGCTCAGAAGCCATGGGACAAAGATGCGTGGGAGATTTCCAAAGATTCTATTAAGATGGTGAAGAAACTCGGAGCTGGTCAATTCGGAGAAGTTTGGATGGGTGAGTAAATAAATACCCTTGGTACCACATGTGAAACCCTGTGGCACACCAGGCCCCAATGAGTCAAAAATAGGCCTTTCTTTGGTGCTTTTAAACTTGTTGTGATAGAGAAGCTTGTAAATGGTGTGTGATTGTTTAGCCCTTAGTCTCCCGACAACTCAAAGCACTTTAACACTTCATGATCATCACTCATCCATTCACTGCCATTCACACACCTGCACATCATTAACTAACATTCAAATCATTCACACACTATAGTCACAGCTATAGGAGCAATATTAGGGTTGCACAAACTTGGACAAATTGACACGTGGGTTCAAACCGCCAATCCTTTGATTGGAGGAGGGCCGTGCAGTCACTTCTGTGTCTCAGTGAACCCGGTGCTGAGATGGTTTTAGCTCCCACAAAGCTGTACTGGTCTGAAAGGCATACCTACTCTCTTGGCTTGCAGATGTGCTAAGCTAATCACTCTTTACATATTGCACTTAAACCATTGAGAAACGATGAATCCACATATCATATCATCAACATCCGCAACCGTGCTACATGAGCTGTAGCGACCAGGAGTTCGAGAACAGTGCAGAGTGGAAGGAGGGGCTGAGCTGATGGGGCACGCTAACATCCACCAAAGTCCACAGAAAACACATCACAACAGACACAGAGGGAATCCTCTGAATATCGTAAAGAGGGCTTGAAGCTCTTGTAACTTCTCACAATGCAGACAGCTAAACAAATGGAAGGCATTTATAGTACCAGCTTTAATTTCCTGCCTGGAGCCATGGTTTTGATTGTGTGAACAATTGGGGGCGTCGTACAAGGTTTCTAACTCCTTTGTCTTATTTCTGTCAATTCAGAGCAGCAGATGTTAACAGTATCGGGAAGTGCCGTTTCCCCCTTATTAAAACAAAAGTGACCTCCTTAGTTCCTATGTCAAATAGTTATGAGCAGAACTGATAAAGTGCTCAAATGTGTCCAAGCATGTAGTCAAGGCTGTTGTGGGAAGATCATGAGCGTTTATCTAGTTTTATTATCAATGGGAAAAGTGATTTGCATCACCACTTCCCAAAACTGTGTCTTCTCATAATTTCTTTTCTAGTGTCATGCATGATTGGTTTTGCCATGTGATGAGGCTTTTTTGGCTGCCTCTGACCCTCCCAATTTCCACAAAAGAAAAATGTCTTCTTCCTTTTCTTTCCGCCAAATCAGCCTACTACAACAATACAACCACAGTGGCGGTGAAGACGCTGAAGCCTGGCACCATGACGGTCGAGGCCTTCATGGAGGAGGCCAACGTCATGAAGACGCTGCAGCACGACAGGCTGGTTCGGCTCTACGCTGTAGTCACCAAGACACCACCCATCTACATCATCACGGAATACATGGCAAATGGTAAACAAGCTTCTCTTTTTTTAACAGCATTTTTCTGGAGCAACTTCCAATGAGAGAAGCAGTAGAATTAGTACTATAGCGCAGCAGATTAGTTTCACTTTCACTTTGTGATACAAGCATCAAATTTGGTAGAAATACTCTTAAACACCAAAAAAGCCCGCTATCCACAATAGGAAAACAATATTGCCGCCATTTTTTAAGACGGCCACCAGTACTGGCCTGCATTGTGGATGGGTTATCTATTATGATGGTCTTGCTATCAAAATATGGGATTCTGAGTACGATAAATCCAATTCTGCCCTTAGAAAGTCCAAATTGTCAAACAAAAATGAGAAACAAGCCTTTTAATTACAAAAATAGTGTTGATCAGTGCTCAATCTGATCAATCGTTGACTGAGTTACACATTATTGATACATAGTCGTGGGAATGCATATAGATATTACACATATTATAACAAAGTTTTACATGCTGCTCAAGGGATGAAAGGACATCTGCTTCCATGGAAATAGGTCAAGTCTTGCCTCATCAACCCCATCAGCACGCTGTTTTTGTTGTACATTGTTACAAAAAACTTCTCCATCACGCTGAGGTCTGCATAATCTGTAACTGGTGGTTTTCAGAGGTGAAAAGAGTAACACAATTTTGTACTCAAGTAAAAGTACTCTTACTTAAGTAAAATTTTACTGAAGTACAAGTAAAGTTACCAGTCTAAAAATGTACTCAAGTAAAAGAAAAAAGTAGCTCATTACAAATGTACTCAGAGTAAAAGTTACTGAGTTACTTATTTAACAGCTGGATGGGGTGCGGGATTCTAGTGTAGTTAAAAAAAGACAAGGGAAAATAAATCTCAATCTAGTTGTTTTTAATTGAAGGAAGACCGTTACAAACTAAAGTGTAATAGCAAAAATAATAAAATAAAAATAAAAGAGATAGATGATTTTAGTGCAGATCATCCAATAAAACACTTTAAACATTACTACAACCACTAAATATGGCATGAACTGTGGATTCAGTAAAGCAGGGGTGTCAAACTCATTTCAGGTTCGGGCCACATACTGCCGACTTGGACCGAACGCGGGCCACTAAGGAGGTCTGATGTAGAGTTTTTATAAGCTGCCAGACCAGTCGCCTTTGGCAAACAGTTTACACTGCACGATAAAGCTGACGCCTTTCTATGGCCAAGGCTTTGCTTCAAAAGTTTATGGTATTTTGATTTCAGCTGGGTTTTCATCTGTTTTGTCCGTCTCCATCATTCATTGTTTAGCGCGTTGGTTCTCATCACTCAATCAGTGCACTGACCTTAGTTTCCTGGGTGCGATTTTTTTTTCTTTGCATTTTTCTTTTTTTACTCAGTAACGGATATGATTTAAAATGTAGCGAAGTACAATACTTCAAACAAAAAATACTTAAGCAAAAGTAAAATTACAGATTAAAAAAATACTTTAAAAAGTAGAAGTACACAAAAAAACACTCAATTACAGTAACGCGAGTAAATTTAATTCGTTACTTTCAGGGCTGACTTTCCGGGAAAGGCACACTTCCCAGGTTTGCCATGCAGTCTTTTTGTCTTTAACACAAAGGGATGATACAAAATCACAGCAAGTGAAGGTTTTAAAGAAAAGGCTGCCATGAGATTTTTGAACCAAAAAAGGATTTGATTCGTTGCTCAATGGCGTGCAGGAATATTCTGTTGTCAACCTCTTCAAGGTCAGACTTTGTTGCAAAAGACATGTTCCCCTTTGATCACAATCAGAACATTTTCCATACGATTTCACAATTTCTTCGGCCAGAAACTCCGAAGCTGAGTCTTGTTGTCCTTATCTCTAAGTGGGTTTGTTTTGTCTGTGACTCCACGTCTACCTCCTTTGCCTTGTTTTTACCTTTTTTTCTTGATTTTTCTTAAACCTAAAAAATAGCAGCCATGTTGAATTTGTATCTGCACCATTGCACTTCCTGTGTAAAAATGCATACATTTTGATGTCTTTATCAACAAAATATGTTAAGACATTCAAGTTCGACACCAAAAAACCTGGCCGCCATCTTGGAATTTCTGGTGGATACCAGGCTTTTCTGAAAGAGTAGTACTTGCATTACTCAGGCCAAATTTAGGTTTTTGTATCACCAAGGGAAAAACCTTCATCGAATATTGACTTAATCTGCTGGACAACTAATAATAAGTGCCAATCTACTGTATGTAGTTTGTTTGAATTGAAGTCCGATCTCTTTTGTTCTAATGTTTAATTATGAACTGAACTATAAAAGGAATTGCTGACACCTGAAAAAAAAATCAGTAGATATTTACCACCATGCAAGGACACAAGCACAAGGCACGTACATTATTTTTTAGCAAGTTAATATTCTTTTTTAAAATTCATTTTCTGATTTATGACCCCAAAAAGTCCCCTCGTAAAAGAAAATGTTCTTTTCTCACTTGACTTCCGTAGGATAATTGCAAGATGAGCAAAAAACACTTTCAGAACTGTTTTCTGAAAAAAGGGTTTTGTGGAGACCAGAATACAGACACCACCGCAGTCACCGCATGCAGTGCACAACACGCAAGGATGCTGGCATGCGGGACGCTGACATTGTGTCTCTTTGTCCCTTGTCTTCAGGGAGCCTACTCGACTTCTTGAAGAGCGACGCGGGATGCAGACTCCAGCTGCCGAAGCTCATCGACTTCTCAGCACAGGTTATTTTCACACTGACCCCAGAACGCAGCCCACACTCCTCCCTCGTTGTGAAACAGACGTGAAGTCACTGTTTCCATTGCTGAACCGAAAGGAGGAACCATACACAGCCACAAAAAAAGACCACTGATAAAGAAGGAATATATATTATTATATTATATTATTATAATATATTATTATGTTATATATTATACTCATTATACATTATCATTATTATTATATCATTCTTTGTAAGAAAAACACAAAAATCACAGCGTGTTAAAAATGTTTAAACTGTTTCTGTCAGTACACTTGAAAAAGGGGACTCTTGCTCCCTAAATGATTATCATGAGTGTAACTTAAGGTTGAATAAGAAATGAATACTAAAAAAGCTAAGCTAAGCTAACAGGCGTGACCTGAGGCAGAGTTTGTTTGGGGGGTTTGTGGATTATTTGGAGATTTAAGTTATCGAAATTTCAAGATTTGAATCTGAAATGTCTTTTTATTTTGAGGAACAGTCAAAACCACAAATGTTTAGAGTGACATCAAATACACAAGATGGCGAGTTAGTCAGTCAGATTTGCAAATGACAAGTGTTTCAGCACTGGTTAGAAATGGATCCTCACCTCGTTTGAGTTAAATCCGTCTGAATCAGTCCACCACATCAGACATGCACAGAGAAGCAGGAGACACATTGAAAACATACAGAGTGTTATGCTTTAAGGCTACTTTAAGGTTTTCTTCTTAAACCAATATGAATTTGGATAGGGTTCAAAGCGTGCCGTTCTTGTACAGCATATTTGTCTTTGTGCTGTTGCAGATAGCGGAGGGCATGGCGTACATAGAGAAGAAGAATTACATCCACCGAGACCTGAGAGCGGCTAATGTCCTGGTGTCAGAGAGTCTACTCTGTAAAATAGCTGATTTTGGACTAGCAAGAGTCATCGAGGACGACCAATACTCTGCTAGAGAAGGTAAATTGTTTGTTTGTGTGTCCATTGTTGTCTTGTGTAAGATAGATACAAGCTGACTTCATGACTGAACACCAAGGACACATTCAAATGAAAAGAACTGGAGGCAGAACGACTGATTACCGTAATGTGTTTGTGTGATAAGCTTTTGTGTCATTACATATTCTACTTTTTGAGATTAAATCATGTGCGCCAGTACTCCCGAACCAGCATTTCCACTGACCTTAAACTAAACACTTGGTCTATTTCCTTTTGAAGCCGACCAGCCTAGGTTTATTAAAGTCAAGTATTTAACAACGTGCCAGAGATATGTGTGACAAGTGTACGAGCAGTTGGTGCTATTTGAATGCAGTAGTCAAATTATAATTCTCATATACAGATCTTAAAAATGGCATCTTTCATGTCCTTGCGTTAGCGGTGACACAACGCCAGTGTGTGTGTGTGTGTGTGTGTGTGTGTCTGTGTGTAACTGTGGACGTGTCCTGTTACAGGAGCCAAATTCCCCATCAAGTGGACCGCTCCAGAGGCCATCAACTACGGCTCCTTCACCATCAAGTCAGACATGTGGTCCTTTGGAGTTCTGCTCTTTGAGATCATAACCTACGGGATGATCCCGTACCCAGGTGAGCCTCAATGTATCACCTGTCATAATTAGCTGGTCTGCTCTGACTGTAGCTGAGGGGGACTGTTGCGTGAGGACTAGGCCACCTGTGCGTGCTTTGGGCGGGAGGGGGGCCATTATGATGTCACACCCCAAAGGAGCGGCTTCCCTCAGCCAGACTCGTTGAGAATCCCTGCTCTAGCTCATCATATTGTATTATATGGCCTTGATTTGTGCCTTAAGTCATTCCAATGGTTTAATGGTTCAATAGACTCAATGTTAAGTTAAAAATGAGCAAATTTGTATGCGCATCCACAGTGGCAGAGTCACTGTAAACACTTTATCTGCTGCAACATTAAAAGTTGTATGATATGGATTTTGATGCAGGGTCTCTTTTTAATCCTTAGACTTGGGGTTGGCAGATCAAACATGAGCTTCCTGATATTGCTATTTTTCATAAAAGAAAAACAATTGGTGGCACACAGTTTTTTTTGCCACAAACCAGTTTTGGATGTGGGCACCTTTGCTAGATTACCAAGCAACTGAATCAAAATGACAATGTGACCTTGTGACCTCTTAGAGTTACGAAGCTCTGCTGCTCTCTGCAGGTGAGAACGACCCCATCAGTGTTCCGTGTTTGTGTCTCTAAACACGTCTCGTCTGCCTGCACCGCCCTCAGGTATGACCAAAGGGGAGGTGATTTCCTCGGTGCAGCGCGGCTACCGGATGCCTCAGCCCGGCAACTGTCCCAACGAGCTGTACGCGATCGTGATGTTATGCTGGAAGAACAAGCCCGAGGACAGGCCCACCTTTGACTACATGCAGAGCGTCCTGGATGACTTCTACACGGCCACAGAGGGACAGTACCAGCAGCAACCGTAGAGACGGAAAGACATTCACTCTACATTATGTTTGAGGCTATTTTAGATATTACTTTTGAATTATTTTGTACATATATATACAGTATATGACATGTTCTTTACATTTTATACACTGCATTTGACGTTCAGTATATGCAGCTTGCAGAAAATAATATAGTGAATTTGTGCATTTTGGGGGGTATAGAGGAGATGGACTGTATAAAATATGTATAAAAACTGAAAAACAGTATATACAACAGGGACACGGAGTCTTAATCATGTGTCTGGAGTTCTTGTGCTGAAGTATTTAAACATTTGGACCAAATTCATTTCATTTAAACTGAGCAAACAGTTTCATCATATTCATGTCTTGTTATTTAAACGACTGAATAGTTTTTCAACAATACATGTAATCATCAAACTTAATGTTACTTCCTAAGCTTTAACTAATGCTAGCCCTTTCTCAATCTACCACTTGTGTAAAAATCTGCATTATATGTTGTTGTGTTGCATGATATTATTTACATTAAGTTGATAGTCAAAGAGGTTATTAGTGTAAATCATACCCCACTTAAAGTGTATATATATATATAGTACCCAGTATAAGTTATATATGAGTTAAGGTTATGACTACCCATTTTAAAGTCAATTATTTTCTACAGCACCCTTGAGTTTTCTGAGTGTTTCTTTTGCGTTTCCTTTTCATTGTGTCACTCCATATTGAAGTGCTATATTTCCTGTTTTTTTATTTAGTGTATTTCTGTGTTTCAGGGGGCTTAATCTGTTCCTTGTATCATTTCAATGAAGGTATAATCAAAAGCGTAATCTGGAGTTTGAAGTGACATTGGATAGCTCGTGATAGTAAACCATTTAGAACCTTTATTGTACAGAAGGAGGGTACTTTATAGCCCTCGTGTGTTGTGTTTTTAACATTGGGTCCATCTCTTTGTTTGCTACTTGATATTTGGAATGAGAATGTACACATTTTGTATTGACAAAATGTGCATTAAGTAAAGTATATTTGATGTTGGATATTTGTACATCTAGCTCTAAGAGACTAAGTTCTCATTCCCTTTTCCTGACAGATTTTTTTGGGTTTATGAAGAAAAAACTGTTGATACGCTTTTGAAGTCAATTTGTTGCTACCTCATTGCCTTCTAGTTAATCTGAGTGACCTGAGAGAACTACACAAACAGGTTTATGACTTATCTAGAAGTACACCCCAAAAAAAGAACCATTAGATTAGAATGTATATTGTTAACCTGTTTTATTTTAATATTGTATTCAGAAACCATGCATGATATTCATTGCATTTACATTGTACAGCATTAAAATCTGTATTATTATTTGGATCAATTTTTAATCCATCAATTTTATGAGATTCTGCAAATATGTTTAATATATGCAACATGTTTTTTTTAATACATTCATCAAGTTTCTTTCTTTTATAACTAAACTAAAGAAGTCTAAAATGAGTCAAATTGCCAAAATATTTGATCATTATATGCAAGGGGTACTTGGCTCAAAAATAATATTACGAGAACCTGTGTTATAAGCAGCCAAAGAAAGGTCAGTGCCTATATACAGAGCTTAATTTTTTATTCTTAATATTTATAGATGGGCACGGGAAGCATTTGAAACGGGTATGTTCATAAATCAACTTTTGTTATGCCATGTATTTATTTTTCAAGTTTTGGGAGAGGATGTTTAATTAAACAAATGATTTGTAACCATATGATATTGTAAGTAATAATGGCATTTCTCATGTGTTAATAATATCAATGTGTCAATCCTATTTTCAGGTGTAACACACAATGACAGATTAGACATTTTATTTTGAATGCGCGGCTCGTTTCCTGGTTTGGTCACATGTTCTTCCAAGATGGCCGCGCCCTGGACTGTTTGAGAGTTGTCGCAGAAGAAGTTGTGCAAGCAGCTTAAATAACAGCTGAGGAGCCGCTGGTCTCAATTGACATCTCCAGAGAGAGACAAAGGAGCGTCTGAGAAAGCCGTTGCCCTCCTCAGCCCGGCCAACATGAGCAAGGACGCGTTAATCCTGTAAGTACCTCTGTTAGCCTGAAACCAATAGCACGACATCAGGGTTAAGGCTAGCATTGTGCATGCTAGGTGAGGGACGTTGTGACACTTGCCTGTGTCATTCTTATGAAAACATTTCCTCAATTATTAACTTCAACGAATTTGGATTTTTTTCTTTTATCAATTCGGTATATGGCATTTCTTCAAATAAATTAAAATGGTTAAAATTGTTACTCGTATAACTTCTATAGTGCCATTTAGTGAGAAAACATATTGTGGAAATAAATAAATGAATTGTCCAAGTTTCATTTCATGTAAATGAAGAGTCTAGAAGCAGTTATGCATTTGGAGTTGGAGTTTGTTAAATTGTTATAAAATGTTAATAACTTATCATTGTTTATAATTTTTCTGATAGCTTATACCTTTTAAGTCACAGGAAAGCAATTTTTAGGGCATCAAATGACCCATTGTGTGTATCATTCAGTTATGAAGCATCCCTGGCTACATTTAAATCAGCCTCTCATTCAACCGTTGTCCCACTGCTGGAGGATGATAAGAGAACAGAGGAGTGTCTTCTCTCATATCTCCTTCATTGAGCTGAGGGAAGGGAGGGGTCTGCCTGTGTGTTAGATTACAGAAGCTTGCTGCCACGTTGGAGACCTCACATCATAGTGATTAAAACACTGGTGGCTGACTCTGCTCTCATTTCAGGGCAGTTACTTTTTTAAACCTAATCTTTGATTGTCAGATTTTGCATCAGTTTGTACTATTAAGCCTCGTAAAATTGGTGTGAATAGCATGACAAATGGGAGTCATCGGGGAGCATTGTGTTGATGTTGTTCTCGTCAGTAGCAGCAGGTTGGTCCTCCTACTCATGTTTGATGCGGCATTAAGCTGATATATAAGACGGATGATATTTTTTGCCAACCAGCCCCGAGGACTTCCCCAAACTCCAGAACGACACATTCCTGCGAGCAGCACGAGGAGAAGAAACTGAACATGTCCCTGTTTGGTGCATGAGGCAGGCTGGAAGATACCTACCAGGTACTGAGATCAGTTCTCATATCTTCTCGGTCCTGAGCTACGACTTTCTCTCCGTGACCCAAAGACTTCTGATCTGCCTCTCCGTCCTTTGTCCTTTAAAATTGGGTGATTAACCTTTTGATTGATCTAATTTGCAGAGTTCCGTGAGTCCAGAGCGGGTAAGGACTTCTTTGAGACATGCCGTTCACCGGAGGCCTGCTGTGAGCTCACTCTACAGGTCTGATCAATGTCTTTTTCACACAGGTTTTATTTGTATCTATCTTTGTATAGTTTGAAAATATTAACCTCCATGACGGAAGTGCAATCCAAGAGATTTTAGATCTCCTGAATGAAATACCCATTAAAGAAATAAGTTGATTCATTTAATTACTGGAATTAAAAAATAAAATATTGTAAAAAATAATAAAACAATAATAGCAGGACACCAGTAAAATAAAACTCCCAAGATATACTAATGTGTTCATACTTTAACATGCAAGACTCTACAATGTGCCGAAGAACCATTCATAACACTTTAAATTGCATCTTCCATTTAAAACATTTGATTCCCTAACTTCAGGTCACCACTACAAGGCAATAAACATTTTTATATGTCCCATTTTGTTTTCTTTTTTAAATGTTGTCCTTCTTTTGAACTTTTCAGCCTCTGAGACGGTTTCCCTTCGATGCTGCCATCATCTTCTCTGACATCTTGGTGATCCCACAGGTAAAGACAGGCTCCAGGTTTTTAGGACCACAGAGTTACTAACTGTCACCAGGCGGAGAACTGTTACTGCAACCCTTATCCGTTAGCTAACATGTTAGCGATAGCTACTTGAAGGCCAGAGCAATGTTTTGGTTCTGTCAGATTGTTCTGATGTTTCTCTGCCCCTCTAGTGGCCAAAACCGATTACTGCATCTTAAACAGATTCTTAATCAGAAATCAACAATCCGCAACATTTATTGCCAAAATATGTTTTAATACAATTTGACATGGCGGTTGGTGCATAACAAGGGACAGTAAGACAATGGATAACCTAGTGTAAGATAGTGTTCAATTTACAATTTAACTATATAAGGCTATGGGCAGGAGGGGGGGGGGGGGTATAGAATTAACAATTAAAAAATAACGGATAAGGAATTTAAGTGAACATGCAACCATACTCTACACAACTGTGTTGTTGGAGTGACCAGTGGAAAAAGGGATGTCAGAGTCAGTCAGGGGGGGCCTGGTTCTGTTGATGAGCCCGACTGCCGATGGGAAGAAACTGTTCGTGTGGTGGGAGGTCTTAGTCCTGATGGACCTCAGCCTCCTGACGGATGGGAGGGGCACAAAAACTTCATGTCCGGGGTGGGAGGGCTCGGCTACAATCTTTCTGGCTGCTTCAAGGTCCTGAAAGCGAACAAGTCCTGGAGAGACGGCAGATTGCAGCCAATCAGCCTCTCTGCAGAGCGGATGACACGCTGCAGCCTGCCCTTGTCCTTGGCTGTGGCTGCAGCGCACCACACGGTGATGGAGGAGCAGAGGATGGACTCCATGATGGCCGTGTAGAAGTGCACCATCATCAATTTCTTCAGCTGCCTCAGGAAGAACATCCTCTGCTGAGCCTTTTTGGTGATGGAGCTGATGTTCAGCTCCCACTTGAGGTCCTGGGTGATGATGGATGGTTGGAGGAGCTGTGAGAGAGTCCGGACATTGATCAAATCTGCAGTAGAACTCATTCAGCTCATCTGCCAGGCGGAGGTCATTCATGGAGTGTGAGGTTTTGGGCTTGCAGTTTGTGAGGTGTTTAAAGCCTGTCCAAACCGAAGCAGAGTCACTGGCTGATAACTGTTGTTGAAGTTTCTTTGAGTACAGTAGCGTCTCTCACCGCCTTGCCTTGTATTTTGAGTCTTTGTCCCCACTCCTAAATTAATGTGTAAGCATACAAGCTGTCAGCCTGCCTGGTAATTAAAGATAAAGGGACATAGCAACTTTCCCACCATATTACCACCGGTAATATAAGAAAGACCCTCGCTCTGTCTGTATATCAAATTGTAGCCTGCGTATCTTCATTCCTTCTTTCATTCACCTCTTCCCCCTCCAGGCGATGGGTATGGATGTCCAGATGGTGGCAGGTAAAGGCCCAACGTTCCCAGACCCCCTGAAGGAGCCTGAGGACCTGCAGCGCCTGCAGGTCAAAGTGGACGTGGCCAAAGAGCTGGGCTATGTCTTCAAAGCCATCACGCTGACCAGGCACAAGATAGAGGGCAAAGTTCCGCTGATAGGATTCACTGGAGCTCCGGTCAGAGACGCTGCTCACATAATTGAGTTGTTGTGTGAGAAAGGATGACCCGCGTTGTGATTCTTGCTCTCTGCTGTTTCTCCCCGCAGTGGACGCTGATGTCCTACATGATAGAAGGCGGAGGCTCCAGGACCTTTTCTAAAGCGAAGCGTTGGCTGTATAGACACCCTGAGGCCAGCCACATGCTGCTGAGGATGCTGACGGATGTGATCGTGGAGTATCTGCTGGGACAAGTGGCAGCTGGAGCTCAGGTTACAACAAACCCGCCTCTCAGTATCAGCACAAATGCTCACAATTTTGCAAACATACTTTGCACGTACAACATGCCATCTCATTCAGATTAGGCGGCCTCAGTATTATGACAGTAAAATAGGCAATAACGAATGTCCTTACTTTTCTTTTTTCTGCTCTTAAAATGAATCTGCTATATAAAAGCTACAAATATAAAATGCTACAACGGGTATTTTATTCCCGTCTTGCTTTCAGAAAATACTCAAATGGCTTCATTAAGGTTCAGCCAAAAGTGCTGTCAATATTATTGTATCAACAATGGATCAAATGACATGAAAAATAAGAATTATCTTTACTTTAAGTCATCCTTTTCTTTTTGGCTCTAGTTCAGTCCCTCTGCTTGTTTTCATTGTTAAATAGAAATGCAACTTTTGGGGGAGAACCTTTACCAAACCCCCGCTACGCCACATGCTGACGGACAGTTTAGCAGCGAGCCTTTGAAAGAAGTGTAGCATTCGATGGCTAAAGAGACATATATGTCCCTCAGTAAGTGGAGACTCCCACTGAGCTGGAAGTAGTTCAAAGTAGAGTCAGTGTTGGTCTTGGATGTATCTGATGGATGCAAACGCCGCTCTCAGTGAATACTAACGTTGCTCCCTTGCTCAGCATAAAAACAGGGTGTGTGTGTGTGTGTGTTCTGCAGGCTCTGCAGGTGTTTGAGTCTCATGCCGGCATTCTCGGGCCCTCGGAGTTCCAAGAATTCTCTCTGCCTTACCTCCGAGACATCGCTCGCTGCATCAAAGATAAACTCAAGGAGGCAGGAAAGGACGTGCCCATGGTGAGAGGCAGCAGCACACATAAACATAGATGGGCCTCAATCCACAACACACACACATTCCATGCTCTTAAACATGGGTTATTTTTCACGATGTCGGTGGCTAATGAGGCTCATCATCTACCCTGCAAACAACTCGTCTCTGTGGTGCAGCTCCATCATTTATTTTCCTCTCGTTAGTATCACGTTCTATATTAGTTTCAGTACTCTGTTCTATTCTTATCATTTCTCTGTTGCTTCCACATCACTGTTTCCCACGGGGTATCATTAAGATTTATGTGGTCCGTTTATAAATATACCCTGATCTGCTTTATCACCAGAAGGGGGCGGCATTTTGCCAAAAATGGTTTATCACAAGTTCATGAAAATGTCTCTTTTCACTTTTCCAGATTGTGTTTGCAAAGGATGCACACTATGGTCTAGAGGATCTGTCTCAGTCTCATTATGAGGTGGTCGGGCTGGACTGGACCATTGACCCTCAATCAGCACGGTAACACAATTCTCTAATAACTGTATTAAAAGTTGAAACCGCTTGAAACCACTAAATAGAATCATATGGAAATCTAAATTCAAACTTGCTAACCTGTTAACTACAGACACGACACACTGTTAGAATATCCTTTCTGCATCAAGGTCTGTTATATCTGCCACATCGGCTTTAAGTTTCAACAAGAGCCGGCCCCTCCGCCGGCCGCTCATGAGATTCAAAGTGTTTGAAGGGATAACCGGGAGGAAAGGATCAATACCCGGATCTCCCCGGTCAAAGGCAAATACAGCTTCAAATTCCTCCGCCGTGGTGAGACTGGAGCAAAATAGAACTGCCGTAATCATGAAGAGGAAGTTAACTATTGGTGACCTCTCCCTCGTCCCTGATTGGTCCCTGGGTGCAGCACTTAAGTCAACATACGTCCGCGCTTCCTGCTTTGCACAACACATACTTAACCTGTTGTGTGTGTGTGTGTGTGTGTGTGTGTGTGTGTGTAGGAAGCGCACAGGAGGGAAGGTCAGCCTGCAGGGGAACATGGACCCTTGTGCACTCTACGCTCCAAAGGTAAACTTGCCCATATACATGGAGGAGGAACCCAAAAAGCATATTATTAGACAGTGTGATACGTTGAAATATATAATATAGATTCTGCATGCCACTAATATTGCAGCACAAACCTCAGCAAGGCGTCATAAACATGCTATTGAGCTTCTACAGGAACACTGTATTCTGTTTATTTGGAGATATTGGGATTCTGTTAAATTGAACAGGTGTAATGTTGGAGCCTGGAACTGGTCTTTGTAGTTTTGTTCCACAATAAGTCTCTTTCTCAGCATTTTGTAATGTTTTACATTGACCCAGTTTGAGCGCAGCACGACGCCTTAGACGAGTATTGTCTCAGACTAATAGCTCAGACTAATGGAAACGCTCTTCCTCCTCCTCCTTCTTCATCATCAGGAGCGCATTTCAGAGATCGTGAAGAAGATGGTGGAGGGCTTCGGTCCGAGGGGCTACATCGCCAACCTGGGCCACGGCCTGTACCCCGACATGGACCCGGAGAACGTGGGCGCCTTCGTCCAAGCCGTGCACCAGCACTCACAGCGCATCATCAAACAAATGTAGAGGAGGCTGTGTGAGAGTAATGAACCATTTTATTAAAAACATAAAACATTCATTACATCTGTTTCAGAAGTTGGATAAGCCATTTCCAGAGATATGGGTTTTAGGAGGAAAAAAAATCATTTAAAGAAACACTGTCCTTATATTGTTTCTTACCAATTGAAAAAAACGTTCTACATTCCCCAGTGTATATTTTTGAGGATAAACTGGATTTTCTGTTCATTTTACGATATGTTGGTCTGTCCGGGATTAGATTATCTTTTGGTTCTGCAAGTGCATTCACATCACAAACACATTTAAGTTGTGGGATTTCATTTTTCATATTGGATCTATTCAAAATGTTTAAAAACAGCTTTGACCTTTAAGTTAAAGCTTTTTTTGTCATTGAATAACAGTACCAATACCCATCACACCCGTTGGGTCTTAATGGTGTTGAATGGCTTCAATCAAAACGGATCTCTTCATTAGTGAGAGTGGTGTCTTTGTCCACAAAGTGAGAAAACTGAGGCTTCTGATTGGCTGAAACAGATCCAGGATGAGAGGCATCACTGCAGTTATCAAATGATAGTTTCATGGAAAATGTCAGCACGCACCGGTTGATGATCCAACATCTTAACGACTAAATAAGATTCCCATCCACATCACAGAATGAAAATCGGAGAAGTGCCCGAATGTTAGACCGCCTTTTGTTTCCTTCATCGAGGAGTCACATGGGAAGCATCCTGAGCATTCTGTCAAAGGTTTCAGGCTTATCAAAACCCACATGTGTTTATCTTTTGTCTGATTGAAATAAAACCAACAATGTAGTTGTGAGATGTAGTATTTCATATCAAGTTGTTGACTTGCCACGCCGTAGGATGTAAATGCTTCTCGCCTCTAGAGGGCCTCCAGGGCTGTTGACGGGGATCATGGGAGTTTGCCCATCACATCCAAGTGTGTTTTGTGGACTTGGAGAAAGAACCTTGGGTTCAACCTGGGGGAGTAAAAAGTGTGAA
The DNA here is from genome assembly GCF_949316345.1 of Pungitius pungitius. Classification (NCBI taxonomy): domain Eukaryota; kingdom Metazoa; phylum Chordata; class Actinopteri; order Perciformes; family Gasterosteidae; genus Pungitius; species Pungitius pungitius. Next base: position 15,783,506 of record NC_084914.1, read on the forward strand.
AATCAATACCCTCAATCACACATCATTTGTTGAAGTCACGGTGACAGAATATGCAAAGTCCCATTGTTATTGACACCTTTTCAGGCCTTACAGACTCTCCCAGTGCTTACTGGGGGACACGGCGATAGGGCCCTCCTCTCACTGCGGACCTTTGGTTTGGCTTTTACTTAATTTTATTCTCACAGCACCCAGGCAGCACATCTCCTACACTTCCTACACTACAGCCTTCCTCACATCCATTTTTTGGCTCAAATTGACATACTTTTGGGGTTTAAAAACCTTTAATCGTACGTGTGCCAGTGAGTCTCTGTTTTAGAGCCAGGCTGTGATAGAAGAGGCTCTGTGTTCAAATAAAAACACTGTGTTCCATGCTGCATGGTACAAAAATAATGATGTCACCCCATCAGCACTTGAAGGGAATCAACCAAATGGACCAAAGTCCTATCAGCGTTGTATAAGGTTATGATTATTCAAACACAAATATAAACATCCAACCTTACATAAACCACAGAGGTTTCCTTTTTTATTCTACATAATGTAGACAATGTGAATTCAGGTGTACTATACCCTGTTTGTAATGCTACACAGTGTTTTTATTTTGATGAACACATCAGAGCCTTTTCTCTCACAGCCAGGCTCTAAAACAAAGGAGACTGACAGGCACACTTGAGATTAAAGGATTAGGCTTTAAAAAGACAAAAGAAAGGAGGGGAACGACACCAAATTACTGATGAAGATAGATATTAGAAATCACAGCTTAGAAATCAGTATTTCATATAATGAATCAATGAATGAAAAGAGTCTTACTTGAATGATCTTGCAGCATTTTTGAGAATGTCTTCCCTCTCGTGTGTGATCGTTACGCTCTTATAGATAATCACCTTGTTTGCTGCCACACAACCAAGTAAAAACCCTCCAAAAGCACTGGAAGCATTGGAAGGACCTCCAACCAATCAGAGGAGGCACGTGTGAGAGCAGCGGCTACATGAGGCCTCATGTACAAACACCAGTGCATTGTGGGTAGCGCAGGCGCCAGGTTTGGCCCATGAAGGCAAAAAAGAAATGTCTGCATGGTCTGCTGCAACATTTTTCATCCTTTTTGTGTCAGTCTGCTGATGTTGCATTACTGCAAAAACATTTGTTCTTGCTAGTTGGCACTGAATAAACTACGGACGTCTTGTGCTGCCATTTCTTTAAATCTGTATTTTATAAAAAATGTGACAGGCTGTGACCACCATTGTTGCTCCAGGCTCATGTAAATGTGGTCCTAAACATCTTCTAAAGACTGGATTGATTGTAATTTCGATGTCTGTAAAATGAAATGTGTTTCATGAGCACTTTCTACTCAGATGAGTCACTGGAGCTGATCATCAGCTGTTGAGCTTCCAATGAGCTGTGGTGTGTCTAGATCAAGTCCACTTCAGTTTAACAGAGATGTGTTCTCTCTGTTTTCGGCCTTCCACCTTCACTAAGCCGTACATTTACAATTCCCAAAACAAGACCCTTTTTTCTTCAGAAGCCCTCGGAAAACACAAGGTAATCAATCGGGACCCTACGGGTTCCGTTACTCTGGAACTGTGGGAAACACTTGTGAGGTCATTTCAGGACAAAGTCAGGCTTCATCTTCACCAATCAGAACATGGCGCCACAGCCAATGAAGCCCTGCGTAGGAGGCAGCGGCGTCCAACTCCATACCTCAAGTACAGCTCCTTTGTATCCATGAACGTTTTGGGGCACACTTTGCCTTCATGTGCATTATTACTGTAATCACGATGGAAGCTCTTTACATGAGGATGAGTTAATCTCAGATTGTGTTGTTCCCCGCTCAGAACGCCAGATAAGCAGATTCCAGCAAAGCCGGTTGTTTTGGTTGTCGATGTTGTTGTGAAGGATTCCAGCAGAAAATCATAACATCACGCGACTGGATTGTGTTGTTGTCACTGCGGTTGAACGGTGTGGACACTGAATGCATTTTAGACCGTTTTTGTTCATTCATTTCTGCTACTTCCCTTTTCCTTTTGATTGACAATTAATGAAATGCAGTTTGCAATCAAAAACTGCACTTGAAATGTTATCTAATTTACATCTGAATAACAAGAATCTAAACAGCCAACCGTCATAAGACATTTTTAATTTGACAAATATTTTGAATAAATGTCAAAGAAAGGAAAAGTCATGTCACCCTGTCATCAGGGAAGTAAGAGATTTCATGTTAGAAAGTACAAATTAAACACAATATCATCCTTGTAACATTGCACTCTTTTGTGAAGCCAAAGCTCTTTATAGAAAGATAAAGCCACGTTTCTATGCCCTACTTTATATACTTTCCTTAAATCAACCAATCGCGGTCCGATTGTTCTCCTGCTAAAGACGTTAATGTTTTAAAGCAGGTCCCAACCGCACACCGTGTTGTTAAAAAGGCTCAATGAGTGGCTGAAGCAGCTGGCTGTGATGCTCAGGTCCTCAGCATCGGTTCAGGGAACATTTTCAGCTGCAGATTATTGGAATTCGGGTTTGCTCCGGGGTGTTTTTTCCATAATAATATATTTAGGTTATTGTAGTTTTTGATGTTTTCATGAAAAGCTTCAAACGATTTTTGGAAATAAACTCTAAAGGAGCTGGAGCCTTTTGCAGATCCGTTGTTGCTTTGCCCTCTTGAATTGGAACCTCTGAGTAAGTGAGACTGAAGAGAAGCTTGTGGGCCTCAGCGTGATTAATAAATACTAAAATACACAAAGCTCAAAGCAGCCGAATTAACATGTGGCTGATGGGGAAAGGCTCTTCTTCCTCAAATAAAAGCGGCCTTTCATTTATCTCTGTCCTTTGTGGTGCTGTAGTACCATGAACACACACACACACACACACACACACAAAGGCTTTTGTTGTGGCCCCCTATTGCGTAAATAGCAAAGACAAATGAACAAAAATCAGCGGTGATTGTCGACAGGTAGGACTGAAGAGGCCGGGGCTGTGTGTCAGTCGACCATCTGGGAACAAAGTGACAGGCTTTGTGTGTGTGTGTGTGTGTGTGTTTGTGTGTGCAGGAGAGAGAGAGAGAGAGAGAAAGAGGTTGCAACAATGAATCCATGGTCTTTAGAAATGGAGATCAATTTTTCCACAAGGCTTTTTAAGGCTTTGGCGGAAGAGTAATATGTAAGTGTGTGTTTGTGTGGCTGTGTTTATTTGTCTGCCTGTCCACGTGTGTGTGTGTATGTGTGTGTGTGTGTGTACCTGCTTGAGTCATTGCATTGTGTGGGCTTTTATGTGCTTATTTTGTCCAAAGAGATTGAACAGGTGGATGTGTGTGTGTGTGTGTGTGTGTGTGTGTGTGTGTGTGTGTGTGTGTGTGTGTGTGTGTGTGTGTGTGTGTGTGTGTGTTTAAAGGAGGTCCAGGCTCCATCTCACAGCAAATCAGCAGCCCTGAAAATCCAATCTGCCTGCAGACAGCAGGCTGTACATCATCTGTCATGGATGGACACTATCAGCGCTTTATCAGTGACCGCCCCCCAAAACTGACACACACACACACTTTATCTTTCACTGACCGCACGCATGAATAAACACACACATCTGCACACAGCCCGCTGTGACAGAGACTGATAGGCGTTATTACCACCCTGGAGGGAGGCAGATGCAAACAGCTGTTTGCAGACGATAGCCTCCTGCCCCGCCGTGGTCGACCCGGTTGGGACCCGGTTGGTCATTGCATCACCTCCAAAAACGTGTCTTATTATTTATATATTGGTATATATGTGCAAACTGGTTGGTAGTTGGTTTTAAGCGATCAGCACAATTTGGGATGGAATATCGCTGACTTCCTTTGTTTATTGAGGCGTGTTGGCGGTCGCCGCCCTGCCCCCCAGGGCTTAAACACGACTTAACAGTGCAGAAACCGGGTGTCCTTGCTGATAGCAAACTTCTAAGACTTTATGGTGCGTCCATCATGTGATTGTCGGCAGGATGTTCTGACCGAGCATCCAGGGTCTGACACCGCCACTACGCACGATGCGTTCAGGGACTGTGTACCCACGTTGTACCATAGAGCAGAAGAACAAACTAATGGAGTGTTAGAACACACTTCGGGTCACGTTGACACACGTATTACTTAAGTAAAACTTACCTGTAGACAGCAATGAATGCGGCGAAGGAGGGATGGAAGAAAATATTCTGATTAGAGACAAACGGCCGAGAGATTGATGGAACTACGCCACGCTGTGTGCGCTTCATTTATCACTGATGGGGGGTTGAATTAAATTACAGTAAAAACTTCTATGGATTTAAAAAATCCATATACAGGTGAAACTCGAAAAATTAGAATATTGTGCAAAAGTTCATTTATTTCAGTAATTCAACTTAAAAGGTGAAACTAATATATTATATAGATTCATTACATGCAAAGTAAGATATTTCAAGCCTTTATTTGATATATTTTTGGATGATTATGGCATACAGCTTATGAAAACCCCAAATTCAGTCGTCCACGTAGCTCGTCTGCTGAAGGAAGCATGAAGTGCTTAAAATGTCCTGGTGGATGGTTAAGTTCAATTAATGAAATAAACATCTCACATGATTTTTGTTGAGGGTGAATAGGAAGCAAACTGATAATGTGCGTGTTCAATTTATTTATATATATATTTGTAGAAAGTTGAATGCACTTTGTGGAATGAAAAGTTAAAATCCTCAAAAATGTCTTATCCAAGAAATTTCAAATTCTCCAGTAAATGGAACACATTAAATAAAATAAAAAGTTTGAAACTTCCCATCACTGGTTGGGTGCCGCAGACCTCACACAGGAAGTATCAATAATAAAGAGGTCCTTGTAACGTGTTTCACACTTTATTTATAGAAAAGCACTGAGATTCCAACACAAATCAATATAAAATGGTAGTAGCGTTACATAAATAGTAATAAATTCTCGCTTTATAGACAGTAGCTCAAGAAGATGCACAAAAAACTGTAAAATAAACGAACAGAAAAGAACAAGTGTTGATGGTAAGCTTTCATACTTCTGTGGCAACAAATACTGGGAATACCGTTTAATCAGTAGCACAAAGAGGCAACAAACACCTTTTACCCCAAGTTTGAAAGAATCCAAAAGAACCACAAAGCGGGAAACAGAACAGGAGGAAAGAAAGAGGGCGCCAGTGAGAACGGGCCGAGGCAGGCGGCGCTTCGTTGTCCCGCGGTCAGTAAATGCCTCACTCAAAGGCTGTTGGCTAATGCAGGAACGAGTTATCTCGGTTTCACCAACAACAACAAAGGGATGGATGCCCCCCCCCCCAGGTTAACCATCACGGAGAAGCCTTACCAGCAGATGGACGCCGACCCGCTGCGCGGACAGTAAGAGGCTCAACACGTTTACAAGGTGTGGTAATGAAGAAGAGGGGAGATGAAGAAGCAGCGAGGACACGAGGTCATCCGCTCGCGCACCGCTTCTGACTCGCGGACATCTGTGTACAGTTCTGTCCCGACACACCACTGAGAAGACACTAAAGGCTTTGAGTCCTGCTTCAACAAAAACAACGACAAACAAGTAAAGCACAAAAATAAACTTTGTACATCGATCGGTCACAAAGGCATTTCCCACCGTATTCATTTTGTTCCTGTTTCCTCTAAATGTTGCAGCGTATGCAGGCCGGCTATGGCGCATTGTTCCCCCCCCCCCCCCCCCCCCGTTTAGTAGTGGTTTAGTCCACAGAGTCTCTTCTTCCACACTTAAGGAGTCCTGGAGAGGTGACGAGACCATCAAAGTGGTTCTGCATAGTCGGGTACGGATCTGTTTACAAATGGATGCCTTTCCTCCTTTTCATTCAGTACAGACACACTTTCTCTTTTGTCTTTAAAAACCAATATAAAAAAACAAATAATTGGAGCCGTTATAGCAAAGCAATGCACACAGGAGCACCTGAGAAATGCCTTGAAGTTTTTGCTCTTTTAAAAAAAAAAAAGGAAAACTCTGTCAAATCCCCGTCCAAAACAGTTCAAGTACCCCCCCGCCAAAAGAACAGAAAAATAAAGTAATAACAAACGCATAACATACTTATCATAAATAATTATAACTTTACAATTTTCTGAATTGACACTTTCATATTTACAATATCTTAAACGCTTAATGCTACTACCTTTTGTTTTGTTTCTTTAAGTGATGTCCCTGAGAACTGAGCGACAGCCTTTTGGTTCCTCTGCTGCTCTCCCTGCGTGTCCTCAGATGGGAGGAGAGACCCGACGACCTGTGGAGGGGCCAGTGGGACGCGCATGGAATGTAAAAGCAGACGACAAAGTCTTCCTCCTTTTCTCACCTTTTTCTAGTTGGGTGTGTGTGTGTGTGTGTGTGTGTGATTCCTACTCAGACATCCAGATTTACCAACACAATCAATAAATAAACGCTGAAGCAGGCAGGAACGGACTGAAGAGGTATTTGTGTGAAGTGCTTATACGATGACGGTAAAGAGGGGGGAGCATGGACGTCCCTCGTGCACACAAGGACTCCTTGTGCCCAGCTATGTGGTGTCATACATGTTGGAATAAGTCATCATGAAGCACACGTATCTTTAACCCTTTGAGAACCATCACAACCAGTAGCCTTCAGTAACTGGAGACTCTTTTCCATCACGAGCACCACAGAACTGGAGGAATATCAAAAATCAGGATCAACTTAGTTGAGCATATGAATGTGTGCCTTAGCCAGAGTGTGGTATGATTACTGCAATGACTGTGGTTTTAAATCTTTTAGATTTAATTTTTGTTAGAGTTTATCCAAACGTTAACACTTGTTGGTCCAGCCATGCTAACACAACAATGAAGTATCATCTCTGGCTAACACACTAGCAACAGATGCTAACATAAGACCTGACACATGAGGCCGAGACGGAGCAGCGTGTGAAAAAAAAGAGGATGGGGATAGCGGTCAATTTAAATGAGCTAAAGGGCTTGGTCGTGCAGCAGAGTTGTTTGGCTTTGTTAGTGACTATAAACAACCAATTCACATCACACATGATCAGTTGATCTATAAACGTTATCATTTAGTGCAGATGTATAAGTGGGAAAAGCCTTGTCCTACTATAAATTCAAAAAATATATATTTTGGTAGGCTTTTTGATTCTAAATATACAAGCAGAGGCTTGTTCCTCGTCACCAGTCCCATATACTGTTTGAAACGTCTCATCTCTTGCTGTACAGTACTACTCAACCATTCTGGAGGTGACGTTTTTAAATAGTGCTTATTTGATTAGTCACAAGTGCTGCATAGGTCCCCCCGATAGTCCAAAGTCCTATCTGCCAGGGTGTCAGGGGTAGGAACCACGACCGATAGAACCAACATAGGAACCAGATTGCTGGTTCATGGAAAAGTTCCGTAGAAACGTCTTGAGATGGAAAAGGGACTTGAGCTATGATTCGAGTACGCTCAAATCAACACAGGTCCCAACATCTTTCAGAGCTTCCTAACAGAACACAAAAAGACATGAAATGAAAGCCGCTGGCTGATGAAGCACAGAGTGTTATTGCTTATGGACTAAATCCCAATCCAGCAAGTGACGGGTGACGACAGGAGGGTCGTCTGGATTTGAAAGGTTTTGCCCACGAATAGCTGTACAACACTGCAGTTGTAGCTCCACAGATTGAGACCCAGTCGTTTATCAGAGCTGTGAAGCAACTTGGTTCTTCCCTCCTTTAAGAAACGCACTGAGCAGCAGATGTGTAGGAACCGGTTAGTACGCCACGTGTAGGTGTGTGTTCTGAATGAAAGATAAGGCCAATTCTTCAGATAGAGAAGTTAAAGCTGACAAATAATACAGTGGAGGTATGACGTTATGCAACGACATCAGAGCGCTCTTTTGGAATGACACGTTCCTTCCATTTTGGAAACCACTTCCTCTTGGCCTTTTTAAAGTAAGTAGACCTATCCAACGAAATATTTTGGTTTTTGAATCCTCATGTGCCAAATCCCCCAAAAGATTTCTTTTGACTTGATGGTTTGAATAGATGGTCTCAATGAAACAGAGCAACACTTCCTGGTTCACATTCAAGAAACAAAACAACAAAACAGGACAAAAACTTAAGACTCAGTCAACAAATGGCTCAACAGAAGAAGTAAAAATACAAAGGAATCCAAAATAACTTTAAATAGAAACAAAAAGGTCAAACTACTTCCCGAGAAGAGCGTCCCTGTGAGGGAGGGGCGTGGTCAGCCAAAGCGCTCCCTGACCAACATCATCAGTTTCTTCTTGCCCTTGTAGATCTGTTTCAGGTTGTCTATGAACTGAGCAAACTGAATATGGCCGTCCTGTGCCAGCAGGAAAGTCTCCCGCGCTTTGCTCAGGAACTCTATGAACTCCCCGTAGTGCCGCGGGCTGATGTGCGTCAGTCGAGAGTGCGTGGTGTTGATGTACGCCGAGATCGTGGCGTCCAGCAGCTGCCGCAGCGGCGCTTTGTCTGTTGACATCAGCTTCCCAGAGTTCCTTCTCCCGGGAATCCCGGCGAGACCCGGCGCCGTCATGGTGCACCGCCGCAGGATGTCGGAGAGCACGGTGGCGCAGTGCACGCTCTTCACCACCAGGGGGATGATGGCGGCGAGCTCGTTCTTCCCCAGGGAGTGGCTGAGCGCGCAGGCCCACAGCACGTCGTTGATGGCGGAATGCGTGTCCTGGTTGTAGGCCAGGTTGAGGTGGGTCATGGCGAGGGAGGCCAGCTTGAAGGAGCGCAGCGGGTACCCTCTGTGCTCCATGTACCTGGCAATGGTGAACAGCTGCGAGTAAGTCATGCCCGTGGACGCCGCCTCGATCACGATCTGGTAGGCCGTCTCGAAGGCGATATGGTCCTTCTCGCAGAGCGTCAGGGCAGACAGGGCGCAGTTCTGGGGGTCCTTCATGGCGCACTGCAGGGCCAGCGTCCTGGCACAGCTGGCCAGCTCCTCGCGCTGCGGGTAGTCCAGGCTGAGGCGCAGGATGGTGTTGTGGGACATGACGGTGGCCGCCACGATGCTGGTGGCCTCGGTCGGCGTGAAGAGGGTGTACCAGCTCTGCAAGATGCTCACCAACGCCCGCAGACCTGAGGAGGGGGAGAAGGCTCGGGGGGTAAATCACATGGTGTGATGATAGCTCTTTGGTACTTGTTTATCAAGTTTTTTGCTCAGTTTAACAGAAAGAATCTGACAAGTGAGGAGAAGAGCGTTTCATTCTGAAACTGGAAGTCGTACTTCGACGGAGCTCCTTGGGTTCAACATCACTCTGAAGGATTTCTGAAGCTAATTGCTGATAAAATGTAAGCGCTGTATTATCATCATCGGCATCAATGTCACTTTCCCAGATTGTAGTTTTTGACCCTTTGGTCCTTTTGTTTTCAGTTATGGAGGACCTTGAAATAAGGCTACAGAGCCAAGTGGAAGTGTCGTAATGACTCTACTTGTAGCACTACTTGTCCTGATTCATTCCCTCAGTAAACATGAGTTTATGGTCTTAAGGTCCTCTGCAATACAGCCCTGGTGTTCATTTAGTGAATTATGATCCATTTAGAGACAAATAGTACTTTAGTGGAATGGACTTTCAGGAGGGACAACAGGTCGCTGCTGCCACCAGAGCCTTATCCTCCCCCCCCCCCCCCCCCCCCGCTTTTTATTTCACACATGGGGACCCTGTATATCAGCTGCACAGAACACAGCCGTGATCTAAGATAGACAGACACCAGGCTGCGGGGCCTAACAGGGAACACTGAGCAAATAACGTGTTACTTCCCCGAAAGGAAAGTCCCATAAACATTTGCGAACAAGTGGTTTCAAACTAACTTCTCAAAGAAAAGAGCAAAGTGTGGAGCAGGAGACTGATCTGGAGTGGCTCTCTTTTTTGTATTCATGTGAGCTCCTTTTCTGCCGCTGAACTCTGAATGTCCCCCCCGGGGGCTTTCAGTGTCATCGGTGACAACTTTATTGTCTATGCACCACACTTAACATGAACATCTCGCTCTTGTAGGAAGGACATGCAAATGCTTTTGCTCTGTTCAACAGGTGTTTTTTTCCCCCCCAAACAAACGATTCTTATATGACTGAAACTGTGTGATTTGATTGGACAGCCATAAACCGTACATATTCACCACACAAGCCAATGATTAGACTGATGTGTGTGTGTGTGTGTGTGTGTGTGTGTGTGTGTCCCACATACCGACTTCAGTGGCACAGGTTACCAGCCAGCGGACCATCTCTCTCCTTCTCCAGTTTAGTGTGGACAGAGTCATCCTCATCACCTGCGGAGCGCACACATCCAATGATTCACACATGCTCCCGCTGCTTCATACAATGGCAACAACACACCTTTTTGTAGAGAAAGGTCCCGCGGTTGCTTCTGACAGACGAGAGGCTTGTAGTGTTTTTTTATATCGATTGGTCCAGTTTTGGTTTCTCTCTTCTTCCTCCGTGTTTACTGTCAAACACTAAAGGCTAAATTACGTGGTTGAAATGGCGAGACGCTGTGTGATGTTTTCTCTGTAAATTTGTAGCAAGGCTGCCACAAATTACAAGTTCAAGAGAACTGTTGTTTTGACAGGTGACCAGTGCTCAGGTTTTTGTTTTATGGTTAAATGATTTATGAAAACGGCTGACTCACTGTCTCACACACACACACACACACACACACACTACCTGCAGTCCCAGCTCCAGTGCCACGTTGAGCAGGGTGATATCAGGCGGGTTGTCTGCAGGTGTGGCAATTTTAAAGGCATCCTGGGCCAGCTTGAAGATTAAGGAAGAGGAGTGGATGTTTTTCTGGATGGCCTCCAGCACCGTCCGCAATCTCAACATGTCACCTACAAGCAAATCAAATGATATATACACATACAAACATCCATATGGGGACATTAGGGTGCTTGGTCGTGTTGACGGGTCGATACCTTTAGCAGCAGTGAGCATGGTGGAGGCCAGCTCGCACTGCTGGGACTCCAGGTGTCCCAGCGTGAACCAGCGTGGGTACCTGCTTGGTACTATGGAGATGCCGTGGTGAGGGTGGCCCACGTCCCCTGAGCCTGTGGAGGACTCCAGCACCGGCAGCCTGCCAGGGAAAGCACCACAACGTTGTATGGTCACCATACAAGTCTGCTGCCGCATGTCCACGGAGCTGACACTCCTCAACTTAAATGTGATATTTAAAATTCTGGAAAAGATCTACTTTTACAACTAGACATTAGTGTTGATCCTAGAAAAGGGTAGTACCTCGAAGTGGCGCCCCTCTACCCTTACCCTCACCTTTGCTTCTACCAAACCATTAGAAAGCTGGTGAAGGATTTCCAGCAGCAGTGTGTGAGCCGCTGGACCTCATGACCTGGCCATTAAAGCCACTTTCTGCTTTGCACACTGACCTCATTGCGCGGAGGGCCAGCTTGTAGGCCAGGTCGGCGTCGTGCGGCAGCAGGGCGGAGAAGAGGTACTTGGCGAAGGTGTGCATGGGGACGCTCTCCCGGTGGATGACCTCGCCCAGGCCACTGAATGGACCAGCTGGGCCGAGAGAGAGAGAAAGAGACGTTGGAATCGTTCTTCCTGAAGTACTGAGCAGAAACGCGCCGTCACTGTACCTTCCAGTAGCTGGATGGCTTGCTTCCGTAGAGTCTGGACCAGGAGGTCGCCCAGCTCCAGCTCCTGAAGTTTTGCGACAATCTGCTCCTCGTTACGACACACCTAGGGCGCAATTCCCACATTGTCAGTGTCGTGCCCATGAAAAATGGAAAAGAAATGTTGACGGCGTGTACTCTCTGGACTACCGTACCTTGTCCTGAGCATACAGGCCCTCGGGCATTATCCTCTGCTGGCCCATACCCATCAGAGCCACCTCTAAGGCCAAGGTCAGGTAGGACTCTCCTCCACTGGAACTGCCCCACACTGGTACGTGGTGGTAGACCGGAGGCCTGGGGTCGCCTTCTAGGAAGGAAGGAAAGAAACAGTACCATTTAGTGACTGGGGCAAAGATGCCTTCAAATCCCAACAAAAGTCTGGCTTTGATGAACCTAAATGCTATTTGCTTTTTGTCGGTCATTGGTCGTGCATTAAAACTTTTATGTCAATATGAATCAATGAGAACAGGCTGAGGCGTTTGGATCTTTACCACGCAATATGCTGTTCACTGAGGTAAAGGCATAGTTTACTTCCTGGTAGTCAAACAGAGATACTTTAACTTGCTTTTATGAAGCCACAAAGCTGGTGTAACATTACATCTATGTGGCATCCATGATGGACTGAGAGTGCTCATGTGAAATGGTCGCTAACCCGACAGGCAATGCTCGACAGCTTTAAGTGAGAACAGATGTCACAAGAGTCTCAGCTGTTGATTGGTGTCTGTTTGTTCTTCCCCCATCCTCATTCTGCTTAAATCCCCTCCATGCAATAGATCCCCTCAATCCTGTTTATTCTATGGATGGATGTGAGAGAGAAAGAGAGAGATCTAGTGAAAGGGGGGATGGGTTTTTACAGGCTTAACCCCAGTGCTAACTCATTGAGTTTGTTAGGTTTTTTTGTCCATTGGGTGTTGACTCATTGGTTGATTTGAAATTTCATTGGAGTGATTGCAGCATTTTCATTGGTCAATGAAAGATTCCCCACCTCCCCCTCCCATTTTCAAAAAACAGATGTTTCCAGCTGTCTTCCAAAGAGAAATATAGCGTAGTTACCAGGCGCACACACGCACACACAGTTTAGTCTGTGTGTGTGTGTCTCTTATCTTATTCTCCAAAACAACATAAGACAATCACCTCATCCATCACCCCCCCCCCCCACACACACACACACACACCAATGAGTGTGCCAGTGGTCAGCATTGTTTGGATTGACAATAGTTCCCTGTGGCCTGGTAACAATGGGAAAACCCGGCCCCTATTCTGCTCTGTTGCAAAGGCCACTAGTGAAAAAAGGGCCCTGGCAGGGTGTGAAATGCAGAATGGTGATGGATTCTATGCATACCACACACACAATCACAGCAGGAGTGTGGTCTAAATGAGCAGGGTGTTCAAGCACGATCCCTTCAGCCCTGCATAGTTCTGGGCCACGTCAGCAGCACAATTGCGCCGCCGCCCCCAGATACAAGAACGTGCAGTCTGCCGTATAAAGGGTCACTGCTGGTGGGAGGTGTGCGTGGTTGGTTATTTGGTCAACAAAAATGGCCCTTTGAGCTGCACGTATATGTTCTAGAGCTGTCAAAATGACAGCATTAATCTATCCAATACATGTGGCAGAGATGCAATATTTAAAGAAATGATGGAGTTGAGAGCACAGAAAAGTGCATGAGGTATTCTACCTCCAAGATGATCAAATGTGTGCAGTTTTGTGATAAATTGCCTAAAATACACGCTTCTTAAAGTGATTACTCATTACTTGTAAGATTTGGTCTTTAGAAGAAAAACAACAATTACAAAATTTGACATGGCTGAATAATATTTTTCTGAGAACATTAGAAATACTTTTAATTTTGCAGCATCTCACTTCCTATAAATTGTGAGGTTAGCTTGTTACTAATGGCGCCTCCTGATGGCAGCCTGAGACGTGAAGCTTGTTCTCAGCTTTGCTCGCCATGTGTCAAAATGACTAATCTACACATTTGAATTACTCCGTACACGAGCCTGTACAGAAGAGAGTAAACCCAAGACGCTGAATACCGAAAGCCAGACAGTTTGTTGGTCTGATGCAACAAAGAGTAGTCATAAGAACCGTGTAAATATTTAGAAAGGAAAATTTGTGTTGATGTACAAAAATATTTGCACTGCTTTATCTTGCCATAAAATTGGTGGAAGGGGATCCCTTTATGTTGACAATGTTCGTTTTCTGTTCAACTTGTGTTCCTTTTTTAGTATTTCACTTTTAAAGCAAATAAAATGATATCAATGAAATTATATTCGGCTCAAAGTTGATTATGGGGCACATTTGATTTTTCTCATTCCCGGCGAGTGCTTACCGAGGCACCACTGAGCTAAAGTAAAAAAAGGGGGGGAAATAGCAGTTGGCTGGTCTAAAGCTTCTTGATGGTTTTCTTTTAGATGTCTAAAATATTTCTTGTTGCTCCCTTTAACAAAGGGATTAGTCTCAATAATGATCTTTAAAAAAGGAGACACAGCGGCATATCTTCACACCTCCGGTGTCCATCGAGTTGTCGTCGTCCATGCGGCAGGTCTCGGTGAGCGTGTTGAACAGACAGCCGATGGGGTCTAAGGGATGACCCACCCAGCCTTCCAGGTTGGTGGTGGAAGTCACGCCCCTCTGGAGAAGCTCTGAGAGATGAGGACAAAAGACAAATATTTATTTTTAACTGTAACACATGCTGCACAAAAATGAAACCCACTAAATATGTGTGTTACCTTTCTTTTGGTGTTTGTAGATGTCCATCTGTCTCTGCTGCTGGAGGCGAAGCGTGTTGATGATGGCCACGGCCAATCGCAGGGCTTCCCTCGAGTAGCCGTGGGAACGCAGGGCGTCGACGCGAGCGCACGCCGTGGGGACGTGGTCTGTGTGTGAGACAAGGTGGTCAGGACAGCTTCCAAAAACGACATGTGGCCAGTGCAAGTTGCAACATCTGACCGCAGATACTGGCCTCAACAAGCAGAATTTGTGTGTGTGTGTGTGTGCGCGTGGAAGTGCCACAGAAACACTGCTGTTTCTCCTCTCTACTTTCAAAATGCAAAAGGGAGTTGTGCTCTGAGCATGTTTGTAGCCTAAACAAACATATATATATAACATAAGGTCAATATCAATATCAATCCTCACCGAGCCAGAGCGGCAGCCCCTGCGGGTTGAAGAGCAGGCTCTCCCCCTCCCTCTGGTAGGACGGAGACACGTAGTGGTCGCTGCTGATGATCCTTTGGAGGTGGCTGTCCTGCCAGTGGAGGTCGCAGGCCTCGACGGCCCGGCTGAACACTGACCTCCTCGGCCTGGACAGAGAGTCTGGGGGGCAGGGGGGGACGCGGTTAGCGCCATTGTTGTTCATTGGAGTGAGACTTCAGGTCAATCCCGTGTGTGTGTGTGTGTGTGTGTGTGTGTGCTCACCTTGTGCCAGGTTGCTCTGCGGCAGAGCGTTGGTGATGTTTGGAAGCTCGCTGCCGTAGTTGCCGTCCTCCAGCGGGCAGACGTCCAGGTCGCCCCACTTCTTCAGCTGCTTCAGCCAGCCGCTCTTCTCTTCGCTCTTACAGTGGGGGTTGAGCACCACGCACACCCACAATGCACCTGGAGTAAAGGAGGGCGGTCAGGGGTCGGGATACAAAGAGAGCGGTTGAACGCTCTACTTTTCTTAAACTCCAGCGCTCATTTAAACAGGAGGAGCCGGACCTCGATGTCACTCCTTACTGGCAGGTTCAAGTCTTTAAACAAAGCGAACAAAGTAACACTGAGCACCGTCTTCAGAGAAACCGTCTTACAGAATCTCTACGTGCAATGGTAAGAAACTCATGAAACAAATAGTGTAGCACAGATGTGGAGTGTTGGCAGCTTTAAATACTCCTAAAAAGCTGGAGAGTTTAGTAGATGAATTTTTATCTCATTAAGTTACTTGATGATTTTTTTTAATGATATATTCGGTTAGTCATATTTCAGAAATAATCTCTGGTTCCTGGTGTTTAAATGAGGATTTCTGTTATGAATGTAGGTACATTAAGATGTGAATGTATTATTATTTTTATACCTGAAAAGCTCTCTGCTCTACATACACAGACCTCACCCTGGGGTCAGCCGTCTGAGGAAAATGATCCGACAGCACACCCCCACCCACCCCTGTCTGCGTCTCTGTGCCCCCACTCCCCACCACTCAGGAAGTGTTCGCATTGACCTCCTAAATGCTGCGATTGATTGCAGAGAAGCCGAGCAGGCGTATTGATCATTTTGCTCCGTGCAGGGAGCGAGAGGCGAGGAGGCTGCTGGCTGGGTGACCAAAGAGCTCACTGGAGGAACGGGTATCCGACACAGACACCCCAAAAAACTAAAGGGACAGGCTGGACACTTATGCCTACTGGGCCGTCCGACCTACAGGAAGCTGACCCGCAGTCTAAACAAACTCTGAAACAAACACTGTTATGTGCAGATCTCTGTACAGCGGCTCCCTCTCCCTTACAGAACAGAGTTGAGTGTCACTCAATTGTCCTCCTGGAGAGCAAAGATGGATGCAAAGAAAATAATTGCAAGGATTTATTCATCTCACATTTTGGGTAACTTTAATAGTTCTAGACACAGCGGGTTTAAAATAAACGGCTCAAAATGAGACAATACATTTCGACCAATGCTTTTTTGAGCCCCAGTGAAGAATAAATGGCTCAATTACCTTTTTGCTTTTGATCTAGAACAGAGGTGCCCACACTTTTCGATCGGTTAGGTCGACCTAAAACAGCGCTGCAGGCCCAGAATGAGTCTATATGACGAAAACAACGAGCCTCCCATCGGTCAGAATAAGGAAACCGCCACAAGAATCCCACACATGCTTGGTCATTCCCTTACTGGAGTCGGCCTGGGTTGCTTTGGAATGAAATTAAATGCATGTGTTAGTAAGCTAGGATCGCTAATTAGCATTAGCATCCGTTTTGAATCTCCCGCGGTCATTTTTTACGATGGCATGCGAACGACTGGTACTGCCTTTGAAATTGGCATCTTGAAGGTCGTCAGGCATTAAGTTATAGATGAGCAGAAGAAATATTTGGCTGGTGGGTTCAGTAATACGCAAGTTTAGCCTTGGACACACACACAAACCTACACACAAGATAAGTGTTCTTACCCAACTCATCCCAGAGCTGCCGACACTTATCCGTCATGCCTGTGCCCTGTTGTCGCCATAGCGACAGCCTGGGGTCCGCCATGAACTGTTCCGTTATGAGCGTCAGCATGCGGGCGCCGTTGGAGTCTCGCATTCGTAGCATCTCCCTGACCTGGAAGGATTGAAAGTGCAGGTTTAGTCATGCATGGAAGCCTCTAGTGGAAACAAAACACACACCGATACTAACGGGCGCCGCAGGGGCCTTCAGCTCGTCCTTGTCAAACACAGAACAACCGTTCCTCAAGCCGTAGTGTGACACACTGCTTATTTTGCTTTAAGTCAGAGGTGGAATGAGGAGGTATGATACTACTGTCACTTTAATATTTTTAGATGGTAGAAGCATGAGTCTGTATATGTGAGTGAAAGTTTTATCTAAAATCAGAGTGAATGAGACAAAGAAGGATTTTTGGCAACAGGCATAATCCTAGACTGCACTGGAGGTTTAACATGTGGCTGCATTCAAGAGGTTTTATAACCTTGTGAATGCCACTAAATAAAGACTTATTGATTGAGGGGCTTTGTGTAAGTTTGAATAGCGTTAACTCTGAAATATCAGCAGGCCAAATGTGCTGTGTGTATAGTTCTGTGTCAGACTCCTTTATGAATCCTCCACATGGGATTTGCAGAGCTACATTCAACCATATTCAAGATTGACTGTATTATGCAAACTGAATGCACTAACCAAAGAAATCTAAAGATGCTCTAGGGACCTGCAGGTGCTTCAATTCTTTGTGCAATTCTCTCAAAGGGAAATCATACTTTTACAGAATTAAGTGGCGTGTTTGAATGGATGAAACTAAAGGAAAAGAAATTCACACTAAATTATGTAGGAGTTTCTTTTATCCATTTGAACAAAAAGTGTGTCTTATGAACTCAAAGTGTGGGGTTGTGGTTGTTACCACACCAAAGACCCTTAATAAACAAAGTGGTGATTTCTACCTTGGCGAACATGGAGTTGAGTTGCTTCCCAGAGCCGTAGTATCCTCCCTGGGAGAGGAACTGTTTCACCTGCTCCCTGACCTGGTCCTCGTCCAGATGCCAGCAGTTGTCATCGTCGATACTGGCGCCTGCAGTTGGGTCAGGAGCGCCTGGGAAAGCACACGTGTTAAACTACGCTGTGACCATGGGAAATAGAATTTACTTTAGGCCCAATCGTGAAGAGAAAGACGGTTTCCATAGCGGCATGCTAACGTGTGGTTCAAGATGAAGCCTCACTTATACATTTTAATTCTGAATCTTTCAATTCTGGTTAAGGCTGTACTTACAGCAGGTGAAAGTATTGAAGTGTTGAACACGTCACCATTTTTCTCAGTAAATATATTTCCAAAGGAGCTATTGACATGACATTTTCACCAGATGTTGGTAACAACCCAAGTAATACATACATACATACAATGAAACCAAAACCAAAACTTCACATAATAGAAGGAAGGATGAATGGGCAAATTTACAGAGACATAAATCTGCTGCCATCTAGCAGGATGATGAAGATGACACGAGGGACAATGATCCCAAAAACACAGCCAAGGAAACTCTCAACTGGTTTCAAAGAAAATAAAGCTGTTAGAATGGCCCACAATCACTTGACTTAAATCCCATTGAAAATCTATGGAAAGAAGACCAAGATTCATAGAAGAGGCCCACGAAACCTTCAAGATTTGAAGACTGTGTGGAAGAATGGGCCAAAACCACAGAGCAACGCATGTGACTGGTGACTCTATACATGAGACGTCTTGAAGCGGTCATTACCAAGTGTTTTTTCCCATTATTACACATAACTTTATTTCTGAACTCTGAACTTTGTTTTGGTTTCGTTGCATGTATGTATTACTTGGGTTGTTACCAACATCTGGTGAAAATGTCATGTCAATAGCTCCTTTGGAAATATATTTACTGAGAAAAAAATGGTGACCTGTTCAATACTTATTTCACCCGCTTTATGTATAGTAGCAGAAAATGCTTTCTGCATATGAACAAAAAGTGTGTAGTGCAGATAGCATTACGGCAACTCTGTAGCGAATAGTATACAGTTCATACAACTTAACTCCACTGTTTGCTGGTATGATCTATGATGACTGGGTTGTTGAGTACAAAAGTCAAAATGGGGATGTTCACACCAAGTTTCATCCATTTCATAAATTGAGGATTTATTCTTGAAAGGCTGATAATATCAAATATCAGGAAACATTTATTGCCATAATATGTCAGACAAACATGGCAACAACTTCATTCAAGATTCATTTGAAATCCTCGATATCAGCCTAAAATGTGAATTTGGTAAAACTTTGGTAATAGTAAATCAGCTGTACATGTAGTTACCAATCCAACTGTAAAAGCAGAAACATTCTGACTCATTCTGAATGAGTTCAAATCTCTACTGAATGTTAGTAGGCATTTGTATTGCATTCTACTTAAAGTGAACCTACTTGACACCCGAGAAAGCTCCTCGACTCAAGCTAATCACACACTGAGGGAATACAAGGCCAGCTTTATTTTTCTTTGGGGCACGGAGTGTTGCGTGTGTGTCTGAGTAATGCAGCGGGGGAAATGTAGATGTGCTTTGATCTAGCAGGAAGCGGACTGAGGAAAGCCCAGAGATGCGTTTCCAACTGGCTCGGGGTACGCAGCAACATTCCTCCATCAAAGGAGCCCGTCGCTCCTGGATCCACTGAACTCGAACCCCCATGATCCCCTTGTCAAACACAGAGGGAATCACAGTGCCCGGGCTTCCTGCACAGGAGTGCTGGGGAATGTCAACATTTGGCCGGGCGCGTTGAAACGGGGAAACAGAAGCAGGCTTTTGGTTTGGAGAAAGGATGCTTCTCGTTGGTTGTTTTCCACTACGCGGCTCTGTTGTGGTCGTCCTGCCCCTTTCCAGTCCATCCAATCCTTTCATCTTCCCTCTCCCGAGGGCCGTCTCTCACATCTCCTCCTCTCAGTGTACCTTCCCTTTTCCACACGTCTCTCTGGACTCATTCACCCCTTCTCCCCCCTCGCCCTCTTTCCCGTCCCTGCTTTCTTCAACATCCTCCTGCCACTGGAAGGAGGCAGGCACCGGAGAGGGGCACCTAACAACATAAACCAACCGATTGAAGCCTGCCTTGCTGCATCGTGGGACCAATCGGCCTCGGATCAAGTCTGGACGCTTTTAAGTCGTTGCTCTGACTGACAGCACCTTCGCAAAACTAACTTTTCACCAGTTAAGTGCTTCTCCGTGCATTTGGAACATTAAAAAAACTTCAATTGTCAATCACAAACTTGTGAATGTAAAAATTTGCCCAACCGGTTGTCCTCTCACCATGGACCTGGTTGATCTCAGAGTTTGAAGAGAGGATCTCGTCGGCCAGTTTCTGAGCTGTGGGCAGCACCTCGGTGTGGTGGGCCGTGATCAGGTACTGGACCAGCTTCTGCAGCTGATCCCGGTTCATCTGGAACAACGTCTCTGAGATGGGCAACCGCAGCTTCACCTGTAGCAAGCAAACATGGGTTCGCCCGTGAGTTCATTCAAACGTGCTAACTCGCTGCTGCCCCCCCCGCCCCCCACCGCGGGCTCATGACCTCTTACAGACACGGACATATGGGGTTGTTTTGAGGCCATGGCGTTATTACCTGCTCGGGCTTGCGAATGCGGTAAAGCGAGAGCGCCACCACGTGGGCGCAGTAGAAGATGTCCCTGTTGCCGCAACCGCAGGTGACCGAGGTGATCTTGCATCGGTCGAAGCTGATGGCGACCTTGTGGGTGACCTCTGGCTCGGACGACGTGGCGGGTTCAGTGACTGTGCCGCTGAGGTGAAAGCCTGCGGAGAGGAGAAAGGACAAGTGGGTTTTATCATTCACTAAAAAATACTAACATGTGACCTGATGATAACAATGTGGTGCTGGGTGAACAGCCACGATTCACACGTTTACTTTATTCTCTAAAGTGAAGTTGTTAAGTTTTGTTTCATCTTTTACCCGGAATCGTGTGTGCAGACTGCCAAGGAGAAAAGCATCAGAGAAGGAGCATTTTCCATAATCTGAACCCTTTCAAACTTACCGAGGGAACCTTCGTCACAAAACACACGCATCAGAACGAGACACCGGGTCATCTGATCCTCTCCTCGCGCCTATGTTCATTTCAAACTAGGGGGTTGCTAGGGTGTGATCATTTCCTGCCCAACCACTTTCTCTCACACACACACACACACATTCTAGCCTGTAGTGATGAAAGCTTCCTCTCATAGTTCATCTTTGGGGCCCCCACATACTAAGCTAACCGCTGGCTGTTGGCAGCTGTCGACCTATTGCTCAGCGTCTGGGGGGCCAACCATCTCTTGTACTTTTTAGTCATACGTCAGGCCTCATTGGCTCTAGCCGGCCATTACAGGGCTTGATGGACTTTGAACATTGACTACACGCTAGTTATTTCCTGCAATGCATGAGGATGGTAGGCCATCAGCAGACAAACAGCTGCTGGTTCTTTCGAGTCAGAATAGCCGTTTGAGCCTTATTAAAAGGGTGTGTAAAATTAGGTAAAAATACTCAACTGGAGTATCTGGAGTACAATGCTACATCGTTATCAAATGTATTTAATCATTGGCTCAAGCTCAATGCAAAATAAATTTTAGGAGCAATACTGCCGTTGAGTGCCAAAAATCCTCATCTTTATCATAACTAATATATAAACTCTTTGACCTACATTAAAATCCCCTAAACCTTTACTAAATAAACAAAAGCAGGTATTCTTTATAGCCCATAGATTAAAACATAATGTGATAACAAGAGAAGAACTAAAAAAAAAAAGTTAAAAGGTGCAACAAATAAAAAGGCAGGTAAAGGCTACGGAGGACAAAGGGGACAAGATAGCAGAAATGTAAGGAGAACAGAAGAGGGGAGAGTGCATCTGCTCTGTTGGCTCACCGTGACAGGTCAATTATTTATAAAGTAAGACCTCTGTGTGTGTGTGTGTGTGTGTGTGTGTGTGTGTGTGTGTGTGTGTGTGTGTGTGTACTGTATCCCACCCAACCATAGCAACCCCTTTGCTACTTTCAGGAGAGAGAGAGAGAGAGAACAGGAAGGCCATGATATTGGCTATTCTGGGTATGGGTTTAAAAAAAGAAAGTTCATGGTGAATGTTAGTTTTTGCAAACACACACACACAAGAACAATTCAATTCTGGGGTATGGGCCAGCAAGGTAGAAGCAGCTTAATGAGCGAGTGTTAAGCCATCTCCCTGGCAAAATCCCACACCTGGATTTTATAAACCAAATGTTGTGAGCATGCACACGCACACGTGCACAGAGAGATCGTATCAACTGCAATCCGCCCTCCCTGGGACAATGGAAGATAAAGAGCTACAGCGGATTAAGAGAGAAACCCAACATCCACCAGAAAGGTTGGAAAGAACGAATTCAACGGCTGATTGGAGGTCAAAGTACTTTCTGAACAGTTAAAAGGTGGACAACATAGTAGAAGCCCCCCCCCCCTCCCAGTTCAGTATACATCTCTCTATATTCCCAACATCCACCAACATGCAAGTACCAGACGTCTACCTGCAGACACCAACCAAGGGCCTTGAAAAGAATTGTCAGGTTGTTAAGTGGACTGACTTTGTAAATCTCTTTTCTAATCTTCCAACCACTCAAATCACTTTAAAACTATGCAGTGTTTCCCCTTGGGGTGTACAACTTCAGGGGGAGGGGGGCAGTGAGAGTTGAAAGAAATGCCAGGAAGAAAACAAGGAGCCTGGATACATCTGTATAATCTGATGATAGTGATAATAGAGACTTGTCCCACAGCTTGGGGTGCTTCTGATCCTTTCCACCTCGGCTCTGAACACCCCCCCCTTTCATTTGGTTAGGTTAACGCCTATTGTTGCTTGGACCACAGACACAAATGTGATGATGATACTGCTGCTCTTTTCACAGTTCCCCCCCCCCCCCCCCCGTTTACTGATGTTTGTAAATACAGCCACAGCAAGCAAGCATTGGCTCATTATTGAAAAGCTAAAATATACTACCAGCCCTGTGAGTATCATCACAATAACAGACCAGAACCTTCAGGTACACAATACCACTTCTATCTCCCGTTCATCAAACTTGTATCTGGTCCCAAAGGCTCAGGGTAAAAATGTACCCCATCTTTTTCTTCTGCCCTGTTTGTTGGAAGTGTGCGTGTGTGTGCGTGTGTGTGTGTGTGTGTGTGTGTGTGTGTGTGTGTGTGTGTGTGTGTGTGTGTGTGTGTGTGTGTGTGTGTGTGTGTGTGTGTGTGTGTGTGTGTGTGTGTGTGTGTGTGTGTGTGTGTGTGTGTGTGTGTGTGTAGAACGACTGAGGGAGACATTGTGTCTTCAGCAGATGGGGATGCAATGACACTTGATAAAAAGATGCTGCATCACTTTGTAGGCACAGACACACAAAGTGAAGAACCCTTTTCGTAGCCTGTCTGCTTTGTTCTTAATGCCACCGCAACAAAACAAACCACTGAGTGATATTCCCCGTGAATATCTGTAAACTCGCTCTTTTTGTCCCACACACACACTTTGTACTCGTCTATATCATTGGTCTGATTTGCAAAAAGCGATGAATTTCTAACAAAGCTGAATTAGGAGTGCAATGAGTGTGAACTGGGAGTGTTGCCAAGTAAAATGATCAGCTCTAATCCTTGGGTGGGGGGGGGGGGATTTTTTGTGGGTCCTTTCTCTGCTTATGAAGGTAAGCGTTCTCGCTCTCAGAACCAACGCAGACACTCTGAAATCTGTCATGCGGAAGAATTAATTTGTGTTTGCCATTTGTTTCAATATGTGTGATAGAAAAAAAACAAAGGAGACAATAAAAATACAGAAAGGACGACTGGAGACCACCAATTGTACATCTCTCTTTTGTAAATAAAGGGACCTCCCCCCACGCACTGATGTATATGTACAAACACTCTCCCTTCCTCCCTAAGCCATCTGCCACTCGGTAACTCCGCCCACACAATCCAATCAGGAGGCAAAGAGCTCCCCACGCTCATAGGCCATTAACTCGTAATCAGCTGGGGAGACGTAACCAGGCAGCAAGCCAGAGTGTGCGTATGAACCCACACAAACCCACACAAACCCACACACCCGTAAACCACCAAGCGAAGCCTCACCACAGACGGACCGACAGTCAAACCCCGCCCACCCCTACACTGGATTTTATAGATGAGGACGGGACTTTTGGATTCCATTCATCGGCTTCAACCACCGCGCTGTAGCATGCGCCCCCAATGCCGCACACGTTCCCATAAGCTCCTCCTTCTCATTGCTGTTTAGATTAGTCTTTCGTACTTGCTGCTCACATGTTGTTGCAAACGCCTTCCTGTGGTATTTGTTAGTCTGAATCCGGCTGCAGCAGAAAAGGAAGCTGCACTCTTCATTCATTTAGCTGGCTCACCTCTGGGTAAATGCCTCAGCTCAAATAACGACTATAAGTGCTTTGCAAATGCTGTAGAAGACCCTCATAACATCACCAAGAGTCCCACGGGGGAATTTCACCAAGATATATTCACCATACCGAGGCCGGTTTACTACAGCAACATGAAGACCGCAACAGGCTTATTTGTCTGTGATTTGATTTCACAAAAACTAAAAGGAAGGCAAAAGATATGCATGACAAAGCCCATATGGAAAACAAATGAATGTTTGCTTTGCGAGGCCTGTCGGCAGCGCAAAGGGAAACTAATTTTAGAAACATGTTTTCTGAATGAGGGGGGGGGTTCAAATTAGGGCTGCAACAACGAATCAATGAAATCGATTAGAATCGATTATTAAAAGCGTTGGCAACGAATTTCATTATCGATTCGTTGTGTCGCGCGACTATTTGAGTTTAAAAAGAAAGTTGCGCGCGCCGCGCAGAGCTGGGGAAAAAAAAGTTGAGCGCTCGCGCAGCAGAACATCGGAGAGACCCGTACTACTGTTCTGAAACATGCGGAGGAAGAGAAGCCAATGCGATCTAAATATTTCACACTGAAATGGGGGGTGCGGGTCCTAGCGGGCAACGGGGGGGGGGGGGGGGGGGGGTGCTGCGGTTTTCTTTGCAGCGCTAGTAGTTTTACGTTCTAATCGCCGCGCTCGACTTCAATGTGTAACCTTTATTATTGTTCGGTCTGAAACAGCGCGCCCAGTGACGGGTGGTGCAGCAAAATTGATGTCCGGGTGGAAATCAGGAGACAGGTCGGTCCGGGATATTTTCGGGAGGGGCTTTGAAATTCGGCAGGGTTGACATGTCTGATTGTAAGATATGCAAAAGCGACATGGCCTGGCACGGGAGCACCACGGCAATGATTCATGATTTTGTGCCTAATATATTTAATTTGGCGGCTGTAAAGTATACATCATGCGATGTGTGTATGTTTTTTGTGTTAGTCCATTTTATTTGCTTACTTAGGGATGTTCAAGGAGCAATCTGTTAGTGCAAAAGATATTTAGGAAGTGCACAGTCAGTTCTATTTTTCAATAAAGGGTTGGAAATTAATGTTTTTACATTTTTAATTTTTTTATCCGATTCATCGATTAATCGAACAAATAATCGACAGATGAATCGATTATTAAAATAATCGTTAGTTGCAGCTCTAGTTCAAATATCATTGACCCTTTTGCCAGGAGGGGCCTACTGCAAGATTCATCCTCCTCCAGCAGCCTTTCCAGCTCCCATCTGTCCTGACAGCTTCAAGGTTTAAGGCGCCGCCGCCCCCCCCCTCTTCAGTCTCATTCACACACAGACACCCCCTGTATTCAATCAGCCATCTAGTGCTGTACAACAGACATGTGTGTCTGTTGTACAGCACACACACACACCTCCTCCCCTCTTCCTATCCATCTATCATCCATCCATCCGTCCGTCCGTCCATCTCTCCCTCCTCATAACAGTTCATTGATTCATTTGTGATTACCCAGCAGCCCCCTACCGAACACACACATGTAATATGCAAAATACTTGCAAACCGACGGGACTCATTTGTCATGATTACATTGAATTGATTCCATGATTTTCTCCATTTGGTTGTAACGGGAGAGGCCGGAACACTGTCATGGGGGGATGGGGGGGAGGGTCAAGTAATCAAGTCCCCTTTCTGCATATGTGTCACTGTAAAAACAAGAGAAAGGGGGAGGGGACTAGTGCAGATCTGAAGGAGAGAGACTGGCAGAAACTCAGCAAAATAGGCTGACATGTCGGTCAACAAAGTTGGAAAAAGACGAAGCAGAATGAAGGAAGTGGCGAGAGGACACTCAGAGGGAGGCAGATTATTCTGGATGCAATATCAACTTTGGCTGAATGCTTGTCAAAGAGGTGGAAAAAGGTCGATCGAAATCATCACAATGAGGGAAAACCCGTCGGATCGAGTGAGTAACAGATAAAGGCTCTGAACAGGAGCCATGGATGGGTGGGGAAGTAGAGGCGGGCTACTTCAGCTGGACACCATCGAAAACTCCAAGCCATGAGGAGCCTTAAAGCGGTCGATGGTTTGGCTTCTTTGTTGATTTCTTAAGCATACGAGTTAAGACAATCTTGTATGCGTAAGCACTGTGATGCTATCATGTTTTGAAGTTCTAAAAAAGTCATACTGATACTTTTCGTCCCAGCAAACGCGTGAAATATCAGCTGGTATGAATTTCCATTTTATATGGCCATAGTCACAGCCTGGTCTAACAAGCTAGTGTGTTTACATCCCAATTTGATTGGATGGGGGGCTCCCCAGCTAAATGTGACAGTCGCTCTACTCTTTATGACCTTTGAACAGGAAATCAAGTTCATATTCACTGGAAGCAAAACATTGGTTATACTTTCAGCCTTCATCATCATGAATATTTTGTAACTGAGAAGTCTGACCCCTTTTACTGTGTACAAGCTAATCCAAACGGGGGATACCTGAAGCACTACAAAATAATTGTAGTTACCACGACGAGGGGGTCTGTCTCATAGCCGTGCTGACCCAATGAGACGTTTTGTACTGCACCCTCTGTCTCGGCTCAGAGATGGCACCTGGCTTTCAGCGGAGACCACAAGGGGGGCCCTGCCCACATTGAGCCGTGTGGGCAAGGTGTGCACGGCAGTGGGGTCACTCTTCACTATCGTTGGTTGCCAAAGACATGCACACATATCCACACATTTGTTCGCCACTAATAAACGCACACACACACACACACACGCACACACACACACACACACACACACACTTTGAAGTGTGTGCATCTATTCCACTCATATTTGCGCCTCGTTTAAGGACCATGTTCGCGTCGCTACGCATCTGCGTAAGCGGTGCATGCAACGTTAATGTGGTTATGCACACAAGCGTGCACACACACAGACAAACACGGGTTTCCTGAGTCTCTCTCACTCTCCCCTTGCTGCTCTTTTGTCTCTCTCGCACTTTGCCCTTCTCCTAAAAAAAAAATAAACCAGCCGTGGCCTCGGCCGTGCTTTTTGTTCAATATGGCAGTACGCAAAGCAACAAAAAAAAAAAAAAAAAAAGAGAACAACCATCTGCCGCATGCACGCAGCCTCTGTTTTAGGAAAAACAAGGGCTGGCTTCACAATGCCTCTTTAGCTAGTTGGTGTGTGTGTGTGTTTATTTCTCCAAGCATAAGTCTGCAGGGCAAGATAAGTATGCGTCTAAGAGGCTTATGCTGCGTTTCAGGAACTGAGAGAGACAAAATGGCTCCATTCGGAGTTGGCGTGCACAAGGTGGCAAGAAAAACATAAAGGACAGAAAGCGGCCCTCCACACACACACACACACACACACACACACACACGCACGCACACACACGCGCGCTGAGAATTTGTAGTTTGGGGCACACAAGCCGAACATTTGAAACATAAAGCCAGCCTTTATTAGTCAGCGGTTGGTTTCAGATGGAAACTGATATCTGTTGAAAGCAGTCACTTCACAGACTTTGACCAGGCCCTCTCAGGGAGCCCCTGAATGCACCAGCACCATACAAATAATTAAGCATGTTTTTCTAATGGAACCAATATTTCCTGGGTTTCACTGGAGCGCTTCGGCTCCTTGTGACCTTCTTGAGCTTAGAAACCTTTCCGACAACACCCTCCCTGATTAGCCTCCGCCCCCACAGAGCTGATCATGCTGACCGTGCGCAATCACGTGTGAAACATGAATAATGAAATAATGAAAACAGCTTGCGAGTCGATGTGCAAGCTGACGATGTGCACATGCTCTCTTATCCCTTTTGCGAGCGCGCATACAATAGCTCGGTGAGGGTGGAAAACTCTCATTTACCCATTAGCGGAAAAAGAAAACACACACACACCCACACACACACAGATGGGTGGGGGACTTCTGGTTGACTTCATCAAGCTCTCATCAAGCCAAGCCACCATATGGGGATGGGGCCCAAAACAGAGGGGATTGGACTGTGTGTGTGTGTGTGTGTGTGTGTTACAGAACCCCCTTCCCCAAATGCAACACCAACACAAAGGAAGCATGCATCACCAAATCAGCTTTGTCTTGCATGCATTATGACGCTACCACTAACCCATTAAGAAGACCCCCCTCGACACACACCCCCTGAAGGTGTGCTGAGCTCAAAGCAGCTGAAGTAAAGCAATGAGGAGGGCCAGACTCTGATTACTACCTCCCCCTTGTGTCTCTATTCCAGTGGGTCTAATTTCTAGCTTGGCCTTCCTCCCTTCTTTCTCTCTCACACCAAATTCAAGATGCCGAGGCACCCTTAACCTCTTCAGAGTCTCCACTGTATGTACTTATGTATGCGTGTGTATGCCCTGACAAGGTCATCTTGCAGACAGCACATTTTAATCTGGACGTGACCTGCTTTTTCTTGGCTTCGGACCCCGGCCTCCCTTCCCTTCCCTACTGGCTGCCGCCACGGAGACACCCCCCTCCTCGCCGAGCACCAACCCACCCCACACCCGAGACCCTGGGCTGCAAGGGCCTCGAGGCTGGGGCCTCGCCTGCCATTGTTAGCCCACAATGGGAGAAAGACGGCTGGCTGGCGGGCAGGCAGGCAGGAATGGAGGGAGGCCTCGCTAAGAAGGCCAACAGAGGCAAGAAGTTACTGGAGTGATTGTGGGGGGCCGCAATCATCTACAGGATCAGCATGGCTCTCCAACAGGGGTTTAACCAGCATTTCATTCAGTCGGGACCGTCTCCCGCCAGAAGCCCAGGTTTGTGACAGATAGTGGGTGATCTATTCCGGACTGGGTTTGGGAGACTCCTTTCAAATATTTTGTAGTTCTATTTTATCAAATAAAAAAAATTAAAAAAAATTAGTAAAACTTTGGTTGAGGTTATCAACCTAGAGCCGGTCGAGCACTCGTTTTTACATATCCCTGTCTAATCTAGGCTGAGCAGCTGAGCACTCTAGACATGCCTTTGTGGAGAGACTGGTTGAAAGAGTGCACTGTGATTTATTGTGTCTCCATAGTCTTATAGATACCAGATTACAAAAAAGGCTACAACAACACAGTCTGATTTATTGGGGCATGATATCCTATCTGACATTAATGGACCTCATTTAATCAGCTACTATTGGTGAATAAAGTCTGATGAGGGCGTATTCAGAAGGGATGACATGCATTGGTTCCTTTTTATTCCTGTGTCTAATGATTGGGATGCTAAAAAAATAAAGATGTTGGGAAAATCAGGCCCTGGCGTCTGATCAGCTGTGGGACAGGTATAATGGCAGAAGACAGAAGATTTCAATTAATTAAGCCTTCAGCTGTTAGACATGATCGAGAAGGCTTTTTTGTAGTTCTATTTTATCAAATTGAAAACGCAAATATGTCTGCTACATCATTTGAAACATACTTTCTCCAGCAGATCGCCTGATTTGGCAAATTTGGGGATGTTTCCTAAAACTTAAAAGTGAGTTGCACCAACAGATTTTCCTGGTGGGTGGGAAAAATAAAGTCGCAATATGGAGTTTCCAGTTCATTTATTATCTGGCTTGATAAAGAGGAGAAACGAGTATTCATTAAATAATGTCAACTTGTACACAACCCCCACACGGATACACACAAAAAGGTGGCAATCCAATAATGTCAGCTGTCATGTACACAACCACACACTGGCATGCGAGTACACACACACACACGAGTTTACAAAAGAAAAGGTTTCCAATCGCTAGACATTCATTCAGTCTAAAAACACACACTCACAGTTCTGGGGTGAGCGAGGTAGAGAGACCTTTACGACATGCATTATGAGA
Source organism: Pungitius pungitius (assembly GCF_949316345.1). NCBI lineage: Eukaryota > Metazoa > Chordata > Actinopteri > Perciformes > Gasterosteidae > Pungitius > Pungitius pungitius. Next base: position 15,813,451 of record NC_084914.1, read on the forward strand.
GACACACAATGCCAGGCAGAGCATTCTCTCACTTACTTTATTCAGTCAGTCATTCAATGGCACCCCCTATCGCCTCCACTCTCATCCCTCGCTCTGCTCATCTTTAATATAAACTTTCCTTTAATTTATCATTATTACTATCCTTATCCATTTATTGCTTCATTGTGAATTATCTCAGTCATTCAATGAGTTTGTAATATAGGACAGATAGGAGGGATCGAGCTGCACTCGTTGCCCCAGCTCATGGCGGCACCAAGGGGGCGCGCGCACGCACACACAACATCCCATCACAATAGCTAGATTCACACAGTGCACGGACGGCTTGAGATTGAACCAACAGTGACGCAAGCCTTCCAATCCCTTGTGTATGGACAATGGAGGGCTGGTAACAACAACCCTAGGGCAGGAGTTGTGAGTGTGTGTGTGTGTTTTCATTTAAACGCAAAGCTGAACCAAACAATTATCCAATTTGTGTTAGCCCAAAACATCGTCTGTAATAGTTTTTTTTTTTTTTACAGAGGTCAACTGAGGGTCCACAAACGAATCAGAAACACAAAAGAAAAATGACTATGCAATACAAAAAACAAGGTGACAAAAAAATAGCATTTTTAACACTACTCTATGGGTCCTCTCAGTGCTTTAACGTCCTACAGCAAAATGATGTCCTCCAGGGGTTTGACAAATGATCCGACTCAGATTTAGTCAACCAATCGAAACTATACTATTAAACCAGCAAAACTCAAGACATCCAAATTTAAGTCGAAGTTTATCATTTAATTAAACTAGAATGAACTTGGTTTGAAAGGTTGGTGGCAAGATTCCCAGTAAACACATAATACAACTCAGATCTTTATCTTGCTCATTTGACCCCAAACCAGTCACCTTTTTAAGAGGGTTCAGGATGAAGAGCCGGTATTTGCTGGCATTTTCCACCCGGCGATGATCACTTAAAGACAAGCAGCCTGGACCTGCAAGCCTCAGTTTCTTTCAGCAAAATAGCTGAAAAATCTTTAAAACAACAGAGGGATAGTTTTGATTTTACCTGTGCTTAGCAGAGATCCAAAGCACCATCAGTGTTCACCAAAGCAGCACCAGACGCTTAGTTAACGCTGTACCATAACCTACCTAAGAGTTAACGTGAGTGACAAGAAAACTTCTTTTGCTTTATAACATGATGATCATTCCTGTGATAACATGTAGTTTGGGGTCCCTCAGGGCTCTATTCTAGGTCTTTCAAAGCTTAAGGAGTCAGTGCTTGTTGAATCGTCAAACAGCATCTGAAAACCCAGCTCCTTCCACTTTCACAGAGTGACCAGTTTGCCCTGTGGGACACTTGGTTGTGTCAGGAGAGTAAACAAACAATTAGTAAAACTTTGGTTGAGGTTATCAACCTAGAGCCGGTCGAGCACTCGTTTTTACATATCCCTGTCTAATCTAGGCTGAGCAGCTGAGCACTCTAGACATGCCTTTGTGGAGAGACTGGTTGAAAGAGTGCACTGTGATTTATTGTGTCTCCATAGTCTTATAGATACCAGATTACAAAAAAGGCTAGAACAACACAGTCTGATTTATTGGGGCATGATATCCTATCTGACATTAATGGACCTCATTTAATCAGCTACTATTGGTGAATAAAGTCTGATGAGGGCGTATTCAGAAGGGATGACATGCATTGGTTCCTTTTTATTCCTGTGTCTAATGATTGGGATGCTAAAAAAATAAAGATGTTAGGAAAATCAGGCCCTGGCGTCTGATCAGCTGTGGGACAGGTATAATGGCAGAAGACAGAAGATTTCAATTAATTAAGCCTTCAGCTGTTAGACATGATCGAGAAGGCTTTTAATTGCATCAAGGTAAATTATATAGTTGAACTCCTTGTTTTTCAAAGATTCACTGTAGCAGTTTACCATAATCTCACCACACTCACTGGTTTTGCTTCTAAAGCTACAGTGTGAATGCAGCATGACTGCTCCTCCTCCCATTTTGTCACTGCCCTCTTTACCAAGTGCATTTCTACAGCGAGTTTTCCTCTGTAGCCATCTCTCTCCCTATGGCTGTCTCAGTCGCACACACCCACATACACAGATAAAGTGTGCTTTTCCTTGTTTGGAGAAAGTATCAGATCAGGGAAGGCCATTTGAAAGGCACTTCAAACCAAATTATGTAGATTTGAAAAAACAGCTTTGGACCCAGAAGGCAGCAGGAGGTGGGAGGGAGGTTTGAATTTCATCATGAATATTCATAACTCTAGACACTTAAAAAAATATCCTCTCAAGGTTCACGACTGCAGGAGAACAGGCCTTTTGACTTCTTGGAGACATTCACTTAAAAGGGATTACAAAGTGCATGTATAACATAGTTAACATCCAACAGCCTACCAAGCACAAAACAATCAACAAAGGGCCAGATGCTTGTCATCAATCAAACGACCAGGAGTTTAAGCGTGTGGAGACACAGCCATTTCAAAGGCAAACTGTTATTAGGTCAATCTTTTTCAAAAGAGTCACCAAGGTTGCTTATTAGCTGTGGGTCACCATCCGCTATCAAATGACAGCATCTGTTGTACTAGATCAAATGATTTGCATATCGTTTTGAGACACAATTCTTTTGAACAAACCGTATAATCTCGGGCGGTACGATGGTTTAATGACGTCCACCCAGCGGCCTCTCAGTGTGGAGTCTGCATGTTCTCCCTGTGTCTGTGTGGGTTCTCTCTGGTACTCTGGCTTCCTTCCATAGTGCTCAGGCGGTGATGTATTGGTGACTCAAAAATGTCCAAAAGGAAAGCGAATGTATGTCTCTGTCAGTTGTCCATTAACAACAGGTTCCAGGCTTGCTAGTGAGTTAGCCTGGAAGTAGCTTCTAGAAACACAAACAGAGCTTTCCTGTGTCATGTTCTAGTGGGAACTGGGCCTACTGGGTTATGTGGGCTTCCAACAAACCAGTAAATACTGTTATAAAAGTAGTTGTGCAAGGCCTACGTTTGTAGAGAAAAGGCAAGTTTAAAGAAATGTCTGCATTAGCTTCACTCACAAGAACCAGAGATTTCCTACCTGGACCCAACATCTCAGTTCTGAATTTTCCAACCAGCCATTCATTTGAAGCACACTGACCCCACTGTGAACAGTGTTACAGAGAAATAGGTTACAATAGATCAGCTGACGCACACAGACCACCGTGTCCACTCACATTGTAGAAGGTCAGGCAGCAGTAGTCGGACCACAAACCCGAGCAGCGCCCCTTCACCTCTCTGGTCCAAGGACAGACATCCAATGAGTCCAAAGTTAATCAGTATTAAATCTGAGCACACGTCGCAGCAATTTCATTTCCAATTTTCGCCATGTTCTACGTTGGCCAACTTGTGTTCCTCGTCTTCTCCCCCCCATTAAGGTCACCACCATGAAAGACACACACACACACACACACACACGACAGAGAGGGAGTGAAAAGCTCTTAACAATGTAAGTCGTGGGCTGAATACAGAGCATAGCACTAAACAAAAGCATGAGCAACAGCCAGCTGGCTTGGCACCACTTGGCACGGGACAAGCCTGCCTGTCCTTGGCATGACAATGACACGCACATGCAAGGACACACACACACACACACACACACACACTTTCTCCCTCACTTCTCAGGTATAAAAAGAAAAAAAGCGTGGCGTCATTTAAAAGAGGCTTGTTCCGTCCAGTCCCAGTGAGAAGCAAAGGAACGCAACCGGATCTCATCCATCACACTGGAAACAGGAGTGGGGGGGGGGGGGGGGGGAAAGACAGGAACTGGAACCGCACTCAGCTGGCAGCTTTTTATTTGGGGCAAGCTTATACCCCCCAAGTGTAGCACACTACGCTACTCGTGGCACATGGCGTCATAGGGTTGATATAAAAACATGCTCTCATGCCACGCTCATTGTTTGGCAGCGTTTACAGTACATTTTCTATTCTTTCCTCGTTTAGATCTAGGGTATTTGAAAGGGTGGCATTTCACAAGCTGGATCAATGAGACACGTCAAGCACAACTTCACCAGCATACTGGACATCTTAGATAGAAGTGTAGTGACTTGGATATTTCCTGCGAGGGGAACTCCAAACCACTACCCATTGAGGAGCCAGATAAAGAATTATCGCAGGCATTGTTCCCAAACAAAAGGACATTGTTTCGGTGTGATCAGTGGCTGATTAAAACTGTTGACCACACGGATCAGAAGCCATGGAAAATCAAGTCAGACTAAGACACGAAAGCTGTTCCAATACTAGTTTTAGGAATGCCTGTGATACCCCCTAACATGCCCTGAGGGTTAATGTTAGCTGCTAGCAGGCCAATGGGCACAAAGGTCCTGCTCACATCCACACACCTACGGGCAATTTAGAGTTACCAATTAACCTGATCCCCAGTGCATGTCTTTGGACTGTGGGGAGGAAGCCGGAGAACCAGAGAGAACCCACGCAGACTCCACACAGAAAGGCTGCTGGGAGGAGATGAACCCAGGACCTTCCTGCTGCGCGGCGACAGTGCTAACCACCGCACCACCGTGCCGCTAACACGAGGTGTTCAAATGTAGTCTCACCTTCTGTTTTAGTCACCAAGACACTTTAAACAAATAGTAGCGAAGAGATGTTCATGAGATATTGCAATTTGTGTTTTTCATTTTTTATGCACTTATATCAGATCCGTACTTTGTAACTGCTATTCCGCCCGGTCCACGACTCAGGATTCGTATCAAATAGCAAAAGAAAGGTATGGCGACCGTCTCTAATGACGTCGCCGAAGGTCCCAGAGATGGCAACAGCTGCTGATGTTTGTGGCTTGTGTAGATCAAAGGGCAAAGAGCAGGCAGGGTCCATTGATCTCTGGGGAAAATCCCCTTTGGTCCTGCATTCCCATATCCGGAATCAGTAAGTGGTGTTAAAAATAATACCAATAATCACAATCCAGTCAAGTCTGACAATCCATCCCCGCTCACTCCAGACGTTGTTTAAGAACAATAAGGTTGACCTCAGGTAATATACCTGGTGGTGTGCATAAGCCCAGACAAGGTGGTAGAAAGGAACAGTGTCTGCCACCCCCCCGTTCCCCACCAGGCCCTAAATACTATCATTATCTACACGGCTCACGGGACGCTGTTCATTGTACAGTCACAGTAGTGGAGCTTACGCGCTAACCCAGGTGTTGCTAAATCCTCGTACATTCCGGTTTCCCCCCAGCTTGTCTGCAGCAATGCTCTGTGTGTGTTTTTTAGACAGCCCACATCTGTAATTAATGTGAGTCACTGTGAGTATGAGAGTGGTGGGGGGGGTGGCCATTCACTAGCCGGCTTTGTGAAGAAAAGTCTATATCTTGAGGCCGAAAGTAGCTTTGCCCGGAATCCCTGACGCCCCACCTTCAAATTCTAAGCTGCTGAGACATTACTGCCAGCAGGAGAATAAAGACATGACTAATGGCCCAGGAGTTAAATCTTCCCATCCAGTTACAACGTGTCAACTCAGAAAGCATGCGGCACAGCACCGTTTGAAGCATTCAATGGGGCGTGGGGGGGTTTGTGCAGAAAGAGTGAGCTAGTGAGCAGGAAAGAGCAAGGGTCCCCTTACTCAGCAGGAGTTGTCTGCCAAAGCAGGAGTCAGGCAAGGGCCGAGAGAAAGAACGTGTGTGTGTGTGTGTGTGTGTGTGTGTGTGTGTGTGTGTGTGTGTGTGTGTGTGTGTGTGTGTGGTTGCAAAGTAGGAGATAGTGGCCACGTGCCAAATACAATGACCCACAAAGCTGGCTGGGCATTGTGTGTGTGTGTGTGTGTGTGTAGGAATGTGTGCATGTGCTGGCATTCCTGGGATGCATGCTGCTGGTTCCTTCACAGTAACAGTGAAGGGAGGCAATAGGACTCTAAAAAGGAAGGGGCGAGGGGCGCTGTGCTGTAAAAAGAGGAGCGACTGAGAAGAAAGTGAAGACAGACATTGCTTTCATGCAATGAACTAGACCTGGTGTGTGTGTGTGTGTGTGTGTGACTGTTTCTATGCATCCGAGTGTTGCAGAGTTTCTTGGTTGGAATAACTTTGTCTCATCTGGCGACAACACAAAAACGCCCACAGTCACAAAGTCACATCATCACACACAGCTATTGTCTGCAGGAGAGGGGGGGGGACCCTACTCCCTCCCTCCCCGCTGACTACTCCTTGCTTGAAGCACTAATCCAGTTATCTCTATCCCAATAAGAAATGAATTAATGAATAGCGCTCACATACCCCGCCTGCAGTCGCTTGAACTGGCGGAGCACTGGGCGGATTCTCCAAAACGTGGGGATGTAGCTTCCTCTGCTCGGGGACGCCTGCCCATGTGACTGACTACAGGACTGGGCACCCTTACACGCCAACATAACCAGATACAAAAGTGCAGACTTCTACACAGGGGCTGATAAATACACACACATCCAAACACACAGAATAGAATAGGGGGGCTGTCATGCCGATCAACGGTTCTCCAAAGAGCGAATCAAAAGAGAGTAAACCCTGTGGATATTAAAAGAAGACTTTTTCATGACCAGCCTTCAGAGTGTGGTCATACAAACCTGCCCCTTCATGAATGAAAACACCTTTCCTTTGACACTGAATAAAGCCTGGTGTTCCTTTAGACCCACAGGTCCAATCAGAATACACACTCAGTGTTCCTGAATATGTGCGTGTTTGCGTCAGTGTGCAATAAGCAGCTCAAATATCTTTCTTTGAAAGCCCGAACATCAACTGTGATAGGAAGTCATGAAGTGATCATTAGGTAGGAATGAAGCACCATTAAACTACGGGAGGCTCTACATTTTCAAGCTCAGGGGTGAGGCAGGCTCATAGCGAGCGCGTGTGCATGTGCAAGCTGCAAGGACATTTCCATTCAGTTCATAGCAGAGAAAGGGAGTGTTCATGTCACCGAGGGCATTTCTCGCTGGAAAAGCACCATGTCCTCGTTGGCTTCGGTGGGAATTTGATTGACAGATGATTGGCTGCTACATTTTTAGCATGCAATAAAATAGTGGTAATTAGTGAAGAAGCCAAGTGTGCTAATCAGGTTAAGTTAATGCTGATCATGAGATTAGGAAACTAATCCAAGGCCTTTGCACAAGAACATCCAAAATCAAGAGTGTTGGCTTAATCAGATTACCTTCAACTCATTAAAGAAGAAGCTTATGTGCTGACTTTAGGCTCTCTTGTGGAGGAAAAGTTTGAATTATCACACAGATAGAATCTCTGATTCTCTAGAATCCAAATAAATACCACCTGTGTTTTAAACTGGGATCCAGCCTCATCACAAGATGTAATTTTTTGCCCTGAAGTTCATCCTGGTGGCCAAGAAGGACAGGATTCAGCTGTGTCTTTTTCGTGGGAGCTGGAGCTTCCCCCAATAATGAAGACACAGTGTGCCAACACTATTTTAGAAGTCTAATTTTGGGCTTTTAAAAAAGAAAAACCCTCTTTCCTGGTCTTGGCAAATTTAATATCAAAAGCATTCTTAAGCCTTCTTAAACCAGCGACTGGCGCGTCGCCTGTCTATTGAGGCGGCTCAATCGGTCACCTGGCAACAGGTCAGTGTCCAGTTTCCGAGAGATTCAATGCAACAAGTCAGAATGCCTGAGGTTCTCCTGACTAGCATGCATAGCAACCCCGGTATCACAACGCCACAGTAGCAGGCATTCGTTCCCATTTGTTGAGTCACGTGGAATCAGGAGACATTTAAAAGGGAGACCTGAGCCCGGAAGTTTAGACTGGAGCTACTTTGGAAGGGAAAGAAAAAGAGCAGGAACTGAGCTATTGAGGCGGTCTGGTCATAGCATTTGGGTTTTCCCACTGTGACACACAGACACACACACACATTCACAGTGACCCCGGGCCTCAGCAACTAACTGAAATAGGCTTTGTAAGTTAAAAGGTGCGCCAGGCTCGGCTATGGACGCCTCACAACAAAAGCAGTGGTTAAAAAGCATGGGAACCCCCTTAGGGATGGAGGCCATGGTCCTTCAGTGTGTGTGTGAGAACGTGTACTTCACACTGGGAACAATATTGAGTCTGTATCGGATGCACAGAGTAATGTATCGGTCTGTGTGTGTGTGGGGGGGGCACAGGGGGAAGCGGCTCAAAGACTGCAAACTGGCAGTAACTGGTTACTGAGAGTTCTGTCCCATGAGCTCAAAACCAAGAGGCACCAGGGACGTTAAAGCAGGGGTGGGCCATTATTTCTCCCATGGGGCCACATGACAGACAGGGACTGTGGAGGGCTGGACCAATAGATGAACTCAAACCTGCTCAACCTATTATTTAACTTCTGTATAAAAAGCAGTATGGTTTTTACAAGTTGTGGAATGTATTTGCTCAAGTACTGAACTTGAGTAAAAACTCAAGGTACTTTTTGAACAGATAATAAAGCAAAGCAAAAAAAAGGTAGTTGCTCTTAACTCAACCGGAGGAATAATTCACAGTAAAACCAATGTGTTAGTGATCACCAAGTTGGACTATACAGATGTGCTGATCACAATTTACTTCAGGACGTCTGACAGGTGATCGTCGGTGAGGATCTGTGTCTGGATTTGTTGAACTTAATCTAGTAAGAAGGTAAGAAGATCCAAAGAGAACCAACATCTTGTGAGCATTACATTACATGTAATTTAGCACATTGCATTTTTAACCCATGTTTTGTTTTTTAACCCATCCCATACAGTGAGAGTAGTGTGAAGCTAAAGGGGCTTCCGGGGGAGTGGGTGTCTTGCTCAGGGACACATGGGCCATGGATAAGACAGGGTTTCCCCACCCATGCACCACCATGCCCCCCCCCCCCGCCCCCGAGCATTCCTCCTCATGTGTGAAAAGTTCTCCTCTTTTAGAGAAGCATAGAAATCCCGGAGTGATTGCTCTGGCAGTACTGAATCAGACTGCAGGCCAATGGGTTCCAGCTGAACATCAATGGGAGCATTATCCACATTGCATGTGAAGGGAGAAGAAATCATGTTAATTTCAAAGGGCCTTGAACTCCCCCTAAGATGGATGAGTACTTGTGGGAAGGGGGCAACTGGTAGGGGAGTGTTGTACATGTCATGTCCAAAGAGGCCCTTGCAGTATGGTATCGTTCATGCAACAGTGCAGTCGCATCAGTGGATGCTAAATACGTCATTCAGCTTACATCGGAGCGCTCTGGGAAATGATTGCCTTTGTTCTCACAAAACGCTGGATTTCTGCTCACCATTTTGGCCAGGCTGAGCCACCTGACAGTTGGGTGGTTGATGTCACTGTGTTCAGGCTCATGCTCCTCTGGGAGTGTAACGAGCTCTCTGTGCTTCAATGCATTTTTTCTGATGAACTCCTCAAAGGAGTAGAATTCAAATTTATAGGCTTTTTTTGCAGCTGAAGCTTCAAATTTTCCGCGATTTCGTTAATCCTCGAGAGGCCCGTTCTCCAATGAGTCTTTTCTCAGGGGGAAGGGCAGCAGAGTCTGATGAAGTTAACTCAGCTTGTCCACTCAGCAGTCTGATAAACTTAACTCTGTTCGTCCGCGCACGGCAGTGACGCATGCAGCAGCTACACCTTCACTTATGAATGCAAAGTGACAAGAAAAAAAAGAAGAACCTGATTCTAAATACAAGCATGGCAGCTCTATTCTGTGAATGACGTACACTCAGTTTTATTCCTATTCCTGCAGGAGCCTGTAGGCCTGTGGTCTGTGTTCCGTGTTAAAAGGATCCCTTGTTTGAGTGATGGACCACACTGTGTATTTGAGCAGCACCGATTCTGATACTGCCCAAGAAGCCACCTTTATCGCACGGGCTCTTTAGTGTCGAGCCCCCATGGCCTGGGTGTTGGGGGAGGGGGAGACAACACGGAGGATATGGACACAGAGAGGCCACGTTAAGGGCAAGTAGCAGCTCCAGCCCACAGTGGAAAAGAGAGGAGACAGACTAATCAGAGAATTATCCTGATGACCCCCTTCAATCAGACCCCACCCTCCCAGCCATCTCAATGCTGCTCCACTTGTTCTTTACTCGGGATGAAGAGAGCAATGATTCAAACAAAGGTCGCGTCAGACACTCATTTGGGGAACGCATAACGCTGCTTTTAACTGCCCTGAATCAGCTGGTTTGCTGGCTCGCCATTGGATAGGCTCCTGTGATGAATATGGTAACAGCAGGAGGTGCACCAAACATATGGTTCAACATTCTTTTACTTTATGCTTTTGAGTTTTAAGTGATTTTAAGACAAAAGACAATCAAGTTTTGTTTATAAGGCTGTAGGGCCTTATCTTTTTATTCACTGCATTTCCTAACATTCACCATCACAATCGCACATTTCTGTCCCAACTAAGTTTCTTTGACATACAATGCGTTAAAGGCACCTTTATGGATACAGCACAATCATGCTTAGCAGGAAGGGTTACACTTAGAAGACCATATATATCAAATACATATAAATATAGCTAGAATTTTACCAACTGTTAGCATTGTTTTTTAAAGCCTACCCACCAATCGGAGTGAAGGACAGTTCGGTCGTCCACCAATGCTTGGGACCGGAAGATGCCTCCAGAGAGGAGGAGGAAAACTAGAGAAAATGAATGTGGCCATATTGTGTTGGAAGCAGATAAGATCCCATTTAATTGCTTCTTTCATAAGAGCAACTTTTAATCCCATAGTTACAGCAGTGGTGTTTCATCCAACTGATAACTCACAACCCTTTGAACCCTGAAACACACACACACACCACCCCCCCCCCCCCCCGCTGTCTTAGCAGAAAAAGTGCTTACGCACCATACGCTCTCTATTTTTCAGGCAAAATTAAAGTAGGTGAGATTAGACATATCACACCACTTTGTTCGTTTGTGTTTGTTGAGTGAGGTGGAGGGAGGGACAAAGTGTTAAAGAGGGGGAAGGTAGCAGGGAGAACTCCAGGATTCAGATGTCAGGCTCTTCTCCTCCCACCCATTCAACACCATCATGACAGAACACCAAAAAAACAAACAGTCAGGACAATTACATTATAGAGACGTTCGTTTTGAAACTACTCTGCTTTCAACAACAGATTTCTCAGTTTTCGCACCTTATTTCAGCATTTCTGTACGGTGTACACCGAGAGATAAAAAAAAAAACACACACACACACAATGGTGGGTTGGTGTCAGGCAGTAGAAAAGGCACCTAATCCTATTACAGCGTGACATCTACTAGACACCCTGTGTGCACTGATGTATGCCCACCCTGACACACACACACACACACTTAAAGAGAACATTTAGTAACCCATTATGTGCTTCCAGTGCTGGAAAATTTTACAGTCTTGATTCTAACTGACAGTTTAAGTGGTTTGGGTTCAAACGTCTTGAGGCTATATCCCTGGGATTCGGTCCTACTAATGTATAGTGGTGTGTGTGTGTGTGTGTGTGTGTGTGTGTGAGAAAACTGTAGAACCAGGAACTTTCAATTATAGGCAGAAATCTTCCTCCTTTTATCATGGAGAATTTAAAGGGAAAGATTTTCCTCACAGAACAGCAGAAGCTTTCTCAGCGACTAGCTTTGATTAAAAACCAAACCGGTTCATTAGCATTTAAAGAAACAGTCACTGAAAACAGGTCCACTCTGTGGAGGGCTGTTTTAAACAGGGTAAAAAGGGTGCCTTTTAAATGATGGTATTTCGACCAAAGTATGTTACGGACATTTCATTAAGACCCCAAGGAACCCAATCAATTTAACTGGTCTTCTGTCTGTCTCCTCCATCTTTGTTTGGGTGCAAGGAGGGGAGAGGGGGCTGTTCGGGGGAGGCGTGAACAGACGAGCCATGGGCACCCATAGAGGATGGGTGTTGGGGGGCATTTGTATGTGCGTGTGTGTTAAAGGGTGAGAGGTCCCGACCAGACTGATCCCCTCTGGTGTTGACCACATTAATCATGTTGCATAGCGTGCAGCTGTGTGTGTGTGTGTATGGTGGGAGCTTGTCCTCATATGTCCCCTCTATGTGTGTGTGTGTGAGTGTATTGCTGCACTTGACTGCTCCTATCAATTCAGTGTTTCATTCCTCCCTCTGCTCCCCTATTTTTTTAGGGCATCCCCATCCCCCACCATGTAGCTTAGTACTCCCTCCCTCTCCCCTGTGTGTGATGGACTGCTGAGAGCCTAATGAGGTTCCTCCCACCCCGTTGGCTTTTTTGTGACCGCTGAGTGTGTATGTGTGCGTTTGTGTAGGGGGGGGGGGGAAGGGGAGAGCCAGAGGTGACAGGTTGGTTATGTACTTGCACATTTGCCGTTGAGCCCCACCGTCCTCCCCCTTAAACCCACTCCTCCGTCCTTCACACCCTCTGTTCAATCCAACTCCACCTCCTTCTCCCATGTCACCCTTCCTCACCCGTCCCGTCCTTAGCCCCTTCCCCCGTGGCCTCTTCCTCCTCCCTCTGGAGTCAGTAGTCACCATTCATTTGTCGTTGAGGCTGCAGCCTAATGGGCCATGGCAGGCCTTCTTCTAAACCAACCCACACAGAGCTGTTATTAGCAGGGAGGGAGATGAAAAAGGGGGAGAAAGGTGAACCGCCAGAGAAAAGTAGAAGAGGGAAATGGTGGGGGAATACAACATGATGATGTACAAAGTGGAAAATTCACATCAACGCATGTGTTCAATCAAGTGCTGAGGAGACATCGTCCAGCCCGCTGCGACAGATAGCGCCCGGCTGGTTTGGGGAGGAAAAGGCGGCCGTCGACATGGCGGTGCAAGGTTAACATTAATCATGTGGGATTTGATTGCTTGCACACAAGCCAACAGTCGAACTAGAGGCTGAAAAAAATGGATTTGATTGGGACTAAACGCTAGCGTATCTAAAACACAAGCAATAACACTTTGACACATAGAATAGAGTTGTTGAGAGTAAGAGTAATTGTTGGACGTCATCATTTGTCAGGTGGTAAGACAAGCCTCCAAAATCAATGGTAACAATGCTCTGTTTGCATCAGTTGGATGCTAGTAAATGGCTAGCATGTTAGCCAAACCAGGGCCATTTTTTTACCTTTTAGTTTGAGTATCTAAGATTCTTAAAAGTCAGCTTGGTGGGTGCATGACTCAAACAATTTTGCTGAACAGGAGGCCGAGGTGCATTTGCTTGATGGCCACTGACAGACTGAATGACTATAATAGGGGGACTTGGTCTCTAAGTGATATAATTATTTGTAGCTTTGGCGCTAAGTGCTTCCTTTAAAAACATACCCACACATTTGGGTGAGAGGGAGAGAGTGATGAAAAAAAAAACACTTAATGACCAGGGTGCGGCAAGGCCTTGGTGTTCAAGAAAAGATCAAATTGCTTGGCAAAAAAAAGGTTTTGAGGAAAAGTGTGACGGTTCAAAAAACACAAAAAGGAGAACCGGAGAAAAAAAGGCTACCAGTATCCGTGGAGGACGTAGAGAGATGGAAGGTCCTATCGGAGCTGATCGGCTCAAAGAATCCTTGATCTTTACCGTGTTCCGGTTGGTCTACCGTAGGCCTGTGCAATAATCAGTATATTGACATATCGCACAATATATGAAAAGGAGCTCATTTTTGGCATTATATTCATTTTACATATAAATGAATGTCACCAACATGAATATACAACAAAGTGTTTCCCCTACCATTAAAACGGGGGTGTTAACGTTCTGATTCTAATGTTCTAAAGAATAAAACATTCTTTGTCCTTTGAAAGACTATTATATTGTCATTTATGTAATCAGTGGCATAAAATTACAATAATGACCCAATTATTTTGGTGCAATAATCGCACAACAAAAAGTAGTCATCGTGACAGCCCGAGTCTACGGATATGCTCTTTTAGAATGGAGGACATGCACATACACTTTGGGGAAATGCCTTATTCAGATTTTCTTTTCCCCATACGTTCTTGTGTGATCTTCTTGTCCCATGCCCTGTCAACAAAATCCACAATAGCAACTTAATTAGCAAGAATTAATTACATTTTTAAAAGTTGAAAAAAAAAAAAACATTAAGCCCATCTGAAAAGCTGCAAGCTTGCGCCACAGGTCACCACCTATAGTCAAAAAGAAATGAACTGTCCCTTTAAGCTTGGGATCTTCCAAAATCACCTGTGGCTGATAAAGAAAACGGGAGAAGATGAACATTTAAAGGAAAGTTCTGCTTGAATGCATTCCATCCAACCATCAAGTCGTCAAGAGATGAAAAGAGCAATGCTGCTTATTCCCCTCCCTCAGTTAAACAAGGAGATGAAATGACACGACAAAGTAGTATGGAGTATAATATGCCCCCCCCCAGCTCTCCCATTATAAAATCAGGATGAAAATACGTATTTGGGGGGGTGTTTCGCATTTCAACCCTCTTCCTATACACTCTTCTCCACACACACACACACACCAAATGTGCGCAACAATACTGGCGCACACCAACAAAAAGACAGGTGTGGAACAGTGCACTGCCTGAATGCAGCAGGCTGTCAGCCTCTTGCGTGAAAAAAGACAAGGGCACCATTAATCTCAGCACACACACACACACACACACACACACACACACACACACACACACACTTGTTGCAAACTAGTGTGGAGTCAAACTGGAATAGCTGAAAAGTTGCTTCAAAAAAGAAATGCTTCAGCCATACCCAGGGGGCCAAGACCAAACAAAGAGTAGTACAAGCAAGAGAAGAGCTGGGACCCATTCACACTTCTATTCTTCTTTGGCTTTCAAGTAACAATCCAGGTAGTTTGGACTGTAATTCAATAGTAATTTGAATTAGTTTCAATAACACAGCGTTGGTAATATCTATAGACAGTTTACCGCTCCCAAACCGCTCTCTGCAAGTGGTTAAATATCCCAGGAGACACTTTTTCCTTCACAAGGAAGTAACGCCATTTAGAGCAAAAGGGAGGATGGCGTGGGCTGAGCCCAACTGGGTCAGTTCTTTCTAGGAAACAGAAATGACAGTGAGTGAGTAGTTAACATTTGTATTACCTTCCTGGAACCTAATAAATAACAATGCAGCTGCTAAGAAGAAACAATGAACTCAAGTTTCTCCCCAAACTTTGAACACATAATTTCGGCCATGAGGGCCAGTTCAGGCGACTCAATGCGACCTCTGTTAGCGTCAGCCACACAGCTCACTGCGACCCCCTCACAGCAGCAGGCACAGGAAATGAAATACAGCGTCACTACTTCACAATGTGGTAACTTCTGTTCAGGGGCTGTAATCCAAGACTGTGACGAAGAAACCGCCCCGACGCAAGGCTACAAAGTCAGGCGTCTAGTTAATAGGCAACAACCATTTGTCCAGCAGACAATGAACACCTTTCCTCTGAGGTAATGACGCCGTAGGGATCGGCGGCGCACACACAGCAGGAACTATTGTGTGAACATTGGAGGAAAGAAGAAGAGTTTGTTCTCATTTAACCAGCCTTTGCCTTTGAGAATGTTTGCTGCCCTCAAACAACCAGCTCTGATTAATGATTTTTAGATAATCAGCCCTCGTGCACATGGGCGCCTCTTCCTTTGATGAATAGGTCGACAGAGCGTCGTCCTAATGGCCTCATCTTTCCCGAGAGCTAATAAGAGCACAGGGCTGATTTGTTTTACCCGCTTCTCTCTTTGAGTGCGGCAGGCAAAAAATGAATTACACTGATTAAATGTTGTCAGTCTGTGTGTTTGTGTGTGCGCGCACATTAAGTGGCTTAAGTCGTGGCACAGAACGGGCTCTGCTGTGAAATACACGGATAAATAGATATCCAAGAAGATGCACTCAAGAAGGACCAAACTGAAGAAAAGATGTGCTTTTGCAAATGAATGTTCCTGCATCGGACTACAATTACCAGCTCTGTGAAGGTCAAAGCACTCGCTAGTTGAAAATGTACCATTTCTTTAAATGAATGTCATGATAAGCATTTAATTTAAGCATTTAAGATTCCAAAAGAGCTTCTCATTAAAAAGAAGCTAGATATGAGAATTAAATTACAAGTGACGTAGATAAACAGGATTGTAGATGAAGAGCAAGAGCAAAAAGAGAAGAACATTTGGGTTCATTGTGGCATGAAGCATAACTGCAGGCCTAAAAATTAAAAGATCCAGAATTTGTATTAAAATGCATGATATGGAAAAATATATTATGAGTAAATAAGATGCACTTTTACCAAAAGTGTAAATATTAACATTTCTTTTCTAATCTTCTTGAAAATAATATTTTCCCCTTCAAAACCAGCCCATAGTTTGTTGTGTTTTATTCTTCTGTTTGATGAGTAATAATTTGTAATACAATACAACCCTGTTAATTACATGGGTGCACTGCACAAATCCCAAAAAGGGATGTTGTAAGTCTTAGAAACATTGAATCTTTTGATTTGTGATCACCTTTGTCTCTTATCTGAATTTGTTTCTCGCTTTCAGAGAGAATCCACTTCTGAGAGGCCCTTTTGAATGTTGATCTTTACATATACGGTGGTCAAACTACTTCATTCATCCAGAATGCATTTGTTTAACATACAACAATATACCAACTGGACAGAGGAGCCAACAATAAAGAAAGACAGTCAGAATCCTCAGACTTACACGTGTGTTACTACAGGAGTACAGTCACACCAGAGTCATACAAGGGACGCGGTAACCCACGGTTACCAATACGATTGAGAGCCCACATCCTGACGCACTCATTTCACTCATGGCAGACAGTCTGTCCAGTTTAACCCGGACCTCTGAGCAGAAAGAGGAAGCCATGTCGAGTCAGGAGGAGGGATGGGGGGCTCCTCGCCTCCTCCCGACTACCAGCGCAGTGCTCTTGAGCAACCAGATTTACACCCAGAGAACCGCTTGCATCTCCAGTCACTCAGTTCTCAAATGCAACATATTGCCGTAACACACACCGTCTAAAGTTTGCACGTTCTTTGATGGGAATGCTTCCTGTGTGCGTGTGGAATAAGTTCCAGAAAAAATACCTCTGCCATGCCAACTCTTAGTACTTCTCGTGACCAAAAATTGCTGACTCTTGCTATCCTGCCCTAATTAAAGGGGCCGCTTTGAGGACATGAAAATGCTGGGGGGGGGGGGGGGTTCAGCAGCCCTCTGACCGCCCCCCCCCCCATCCACTTTAATCCTGTTCAACTCTGCTGCCTCGCTTTGTCAGAGTCAGTGCTGCTTCAAAAAGGCGTCAGGGACCCATTACAGCTTTATGTAACGTTGCCGAGACAGAGGTACCCACACACACACAGGACCCCCCCCCTTTCTGTGAACAAGGGGTTTCTCTACAGCTGGGTAACAAAGCATGACCCAATAATCCCAAAGCTTGACTCAAAGCTTAAGAACCCCCCTCTCCCTCCCTCCTCTTACATCCCTTCCTCCCGCTCTCTGAGGACTTTATAAAGCTCTCGCAAAGGGGCTTCTGGGTGAACGTGTGTGTATGTATATATATGTGTGTGTGTGTGTGTGTGTGTGTGTGTGTGTGTGTGTCCACAAATTATGGTGGGGGGGGGGGGGGGGGGGTACCAATAGAAGCATGCTTAGCTTTGATTATTCTAATTATGATTCGGAGCGAGGAGTAGATTATTAGGAACACATGGGCCGTTGGGCTGCTGATGAGCTCACGTCTCTTCAATCCCTCAGCATGGCGGCTAAAAGAAGCTGACGGACATAGTCCTATATGGGTAGGGGGAGGTGGGCAGACCAGGTCACTCATTTCTTCAGTTGAGAGTTGACTCCCCAATGCACATGCACACTGCAAACTTGAAGGGCAACAGATCAGCGGAAAAATAAAGAGTTAAATGGAGAAAAAACATAAAACCACTCCTGCAACTCACTGATCCAGTACAAAAAGGAGATCTGCAGTTTTTGTGTGGTGGAAACCGAAGGAAACATCTCCCGGTCTGTCTGACCCAGGATCTGTCGAGTCCCATACCGCTCACTTTAGCACTAGATCTAATTAGTAAGTACTTGAAAAGAAAAATGATTAAATCAAGATCTGGCTGTAGAGATGTCTACAGAGTCTACAGAGGACGCTTAGGGAGGATGGGGAACAGGAGCCCCCGCTGGGCCTCTGATGGCTGTGAGGAATAACAGAGGTATCATATCTCGTGACGGCCTCGCTTCAGTGATTCCAGTCCAGTGCACCAATCCAAGCTCAGTGAGTCAGGGAACAAACCCCCGCCACGGGAACCGGTGAAGTGTTGGAACAAGCCAAATCTTATCTTAATGTCACACAGCTATTTGCTGCCCCCCCCCCCCGCCGCTGCCCTCCCCCGTTCGGCGTATTTGTTGACAGGCAAGACAATACAGAGTTCCTAGCGACCCTATAACCGGCCCGGTGATGTGAGATTGGAAGTGTTTGCTCACCGGTGTGTGTGTGTGTATTGTTGATGTTTTTGTGCCAGTTTAATATTTCAGCCGACCACCAATGGGAGCACGGCTTCTTGAACCCAACCTCCGGTGTTATTATGTGCTGACAAAAAAACGTCTTGAACTATTCCACGAGGCACCACACACGTCCAGCCTCACAGGTGTGGACTGGAGCAGCACGTCAGGGTCGTGGTGATGGCAGGATGCGTTTTTCATTGTAGGTCACTACCTGGCTCAGGTTCACCCTTCACTAAAGTTATGGTTTACTAAAGCAAGCACTGAATCTGGTCCAAACGTACTGGAGGGGGGGGGGGTTCCCATGTCTCAGATTTCATTTAATTATGGGGGGTGGAATCGATGAGCGTATAGGTTACAATCAGATACAGGCAATAGCAAAGAAACGCAGACCCCCCGCCCCCCCGTGCAGATACCTTGGAGCAACATGAAACCCCCAGACAAACTCCAGCGGCTGTCACGCCATATGGCCAGAGACATTTCCACGAACTACAGTTTACTTCCAATGGCTGTTCATGTCTCCCCACGACAAACCCACGGGCTCCATCCCACCAACTCCCTCGATTTCGCCATTGGTTGCGTCGGGAGCCGGCTGCGCGAGCGCCACGGAGCCCGGTCGCGTGGCCGGAGCTCTGCGGAACGGCCCTTTGTTCGGAGGCAGCTCTGCGCGGCGCACGGAGCGCGAGACACGGATCGATCATTTTAGACCGGGGCGCCTTTTGTGTCGCGAGCGGCTGAGGCTAATAAACAGCGTAATGGGTTTGCTATACTACGGATAAAAACAACATACACACACACTCCTCGCGTGTTTTCCACGCTGGTGGCGGCTGCGCTCTTTGTCCGACCAGCAGCGGCAAATAAACAAAAAGCTGCGAGGGGATTTTTTCTCTTCTTCCCCCCCTCCGGATTAACGTTGGATTAATCATAATGAGGCACCCAATAACCGCCTTTGTTCCTCGCCTAAGCCGGCCCTCAACCGACCGAGAGTTATAGAAGAAACGACTTTTTTTGCAACGAGGCATTTGCGCAAACAAAAATAAAAGCCCCGACGCGACGACGCTTTTGTATCCGTCTGTCAGCCCTCCTCCCGCGCCGCTCCCAGCCGGGGTTACGGGTTCCAGCCAAGGAGCCCCGGGGAGGAAGGAGAGCGCTTGGTAGTGGACTAAACACTGTTTTCTCGTGTTGAAATAACCGTGTACACACACACACACAGAGGGAGAGGTGTGAAGGCAGCGACGCCGCGGCCGGCGGAGAGCTGCGCAGGAACGAGGAGCCACAAAAGGAAGAAGCCCTTTAATGTTTTAACAGCAGCTGCTCGGCTAAGCTAGTTAGCGGCGTTATTTTCGCTTCCCTTTTAAAAAAAAGAGCCAAACAAATTCCAATTCGACAGCAAACATCCCATTGTAAGCCCGCTGAACTAAAAACACACACGGACAAATGGGGTTGTGTATTCGCGGAAAATCGCCGCTTTGCGTACTTTCCACGACAGCGGGGAAAACTTCCATCAATCATCCCGATGAAAGATCCCGCGGCCGAGACTTGCAAACGGTCCACGCGGAATGGCGTCAAAAAGCTTCTCCTCGTTTTTTAGTGAAATGTTCCACTTACCGACTTGTAAAACGCTTTCCACACAACCGGTCTCCAGCAACCTGATACCCCGGCGGAAAGGAAGTCCGTCCCCCGTCCCCGCTGCTCCGGCTGCCCCCACGGTGGCCGTCGTACCGGTAGATCCTCCCCCACCGCCGGCGGTTGTAGATCCGGACCCAGCGCCCCCAGTCCCGCCGGTAGCCGCCGACTGACCCTCCTCGCCGGCGACTCGGCACTGAAATGACGAGTACATGCATATCTCCTTTTCGTTGCGGGGAAAAGACCAGTAGACGATGCGGCGCTGGACGGGCTCCGGGATCCGCTCGAAGCGCTCCTCCACCCGCTCGAAGGCCCACTTTTCCGCTACTGCCTTCGCGGCGCAGTCTAGTAGAGACTCCGGAGAACGATACCGGGAGCTGGGCAACCCGCTGCCGTGACCGGGCCCTGGGCCGGGACCTCGGGGAGCGGGGCGCAGGCAGGGTCGCTTGCTGGCCGGTGGTAAAGAGAGGAGAGGATGGGGCGGCTGTTCTCTGCGTCCTTCCGCCATGGCGAGCCGATCAACACTGACGAGACGGTGGGTGCGCGGGCACCGAGCAGGAAGTTGAGGACGCGCGTACACACACACACACTCACAGACATTCACGCACGAACAGACAGTGCAGCGAGTGTCAAATGAGACAGGATATCAGACAAGGCTTCCGCAACAACTTTCAAAATAAAGCATGTTGTTTTTACAAAAGGGCATTTCACCAAAAATTAGACGATTGGTTAATGAGAATGACGCTCTCACGATGGTCTTTGCATAATGTTAGTTATAATACATTATTATTTAACTACACTTTAGCCCTAATTTATTTTTTTTACACAACATAGCATACCGTTAGCTAATAGATCCATATTATTTCGAATATCATCTCTGTACTTAGGCAGAGAACATAGTGGAAACTGGATTAAAATTCAATGTATGCATAATCAATAAGGCTGATTCTGATTCATAATGTATTCTCAAATGTTTATTTCAATATCACTCTGACCCATCAATTAGTTTGTGACTTTTATTGGACTTTCTATTTATGTGATCAAATCGTATTATTGTTGTTGTTGTTAGCTACACTAGTCTGCTTATGGTTGTATTGTATTGGATCCTACTCACAATAGGCTGGAGCAAAGCTGACCAGCTGCAAAGACAAATCTTCCTAAATGTATCCACTTCTACCTGTTCCCTTTATAGCCTAATATTAAAAACGTTAATACTACTTAATTAAATGGGAAATTGGACAGTGGTTGTTCAGATCTACATGATTATATACAGATTTTCTCCTAAAAATCTTAGTTTTATTAATCCATGACAGGTTTCACTGACTGCTCATTCCTGTTACTGCCCTCTTATCTTGGGATTTTTACCAGGGTTTGAAATAAAATAAACTTCAATTTTATATTCAGGTAAAATTAAAATGAATATATTTTAGGATGCCCCAGAGTTAGAGGATCCATCTTTGGAGATACTACGCTGGGTCCTTTCCCAGGCCAATGCTTGCCAGATCAACCTGTAGTATTGACCGCTTCTGGCCATATATTCCTGTGTTTCCACAGCAGCAGAAACTAACAGCATAGATGCGGTTATGTCAGGCAGTTATTTATTGAACAAAAGTCCTGGCAATATCAAGGCTTTTATTTCAAGAGCTCAATCTCTTCATTTCCTGTTTCTAAAGCTACATTTCTGTGTGACTTGATGCTCCTGAGCAGGCAGAGAGAGAGAGAAAAAGAGAGAGAGAGGAGGGGGGAGGAGATTGATGGGAAGTGGAGGACTTCACATGTCCCTAAACAACACAAAAACAAAACACTCCAGTCTCCTACCACGTTGCATGCCAGCTGCAGCCCCCAGATCAGCTTGCTAGGATTTCAAATACTCTTTATTATTTAAATGAATGGGTGGTCATTGATGCAACAGCAAACATATGATATGATATGAACATCAAGTGTGCAATAAAAGAACACACTTAAACCAAACACCAGTTTATGAGAGATAATCAAACTAGAGAGAAGTTGCACGATGATTCGGCTGTTGAATGTTTTTTTTATTGGTCATTGCACTATTCCTCTTCCTCTGACCTGACAGTGAAGTTCCCTGACAGAGGCGCATTTTAAATCAAAGGGATAACGATCCCCCGGTTTCTCCTCATGAATGACAAAGTTGCTGTTTTGCAAATTTCATTCCCTCCTTTACGTGGTACATAGGTATCAATGACCCCAGGTCAGCCAATACACACTCGTCTGAGGGACACAGCGGGATACTGAGGCCCGGAGTCAAAAAGTGACTAAAAGTTCTAATATTCCCCACTTTTCAGCCCCCAGCGTGAAGTCGCACTGCTCGTCAATGTCTCGCTTGACCAAAGTAGCAAGTGGTCAAATAAATCCAGGGATGCTTTATTGCATTACCACGGACTTGGACGTTTGGAAGCCATTGGATGAGGTACAAACAGACATTAGTATTAGCAATTTGTCTCCCTCGTCCTCAGTCAGCTGCCGAACAACGCAAAGAGCTCGACATTGGTTCTGCAACTATTTTCTTTGCCTTTATTAATATTTGGTCGCCCGGTTACACTGGAGCGCCAGCTGCACAGACAAAATATCTGTTTGGACAGGGCGGTTTTCATAGCGTTTGAGCGATACGTCTTGTCCCCCTGAAAAAAAAGAAAAAATGATGCAACACAACTACTGTTTGGGAAATTGTAACCCTGTACACTACTCATAAGTAATATGATTTCAACGTCCGAACTCTCTATAGTATGAGGCTATGGTGTTCTGGTAGGCCTGTGCATGATTGAGTGTGTCCCTGTCGGTGTGTGTTTGTATACAGACCAAATTCCTCTTTGCCAAACCTCGCTGTAAATTACCCTGAGTTGGCTTAACTACATTGAAAAGTTGAAGCTGCATGTGGACATGAAGTAGTGCAGGTCACTATCTACTTAATACAAATAAAATACGCCTCTTTGTCAAACTATCAAACATGCATAATGTGTATATGAAAACATATCATGTGTTCTCCTAGGCTTCTTGCGGTTGCGTCCCTGAAAGGTCGTTGGTGTTGCGTGACCTCTAAAGCTAGGGTTGCCACCTGCCGCTTAAAATATGCAATCGTCTCATGTTTGAGAATAAAATAGCGGACGGGGTTAGTCCCGTTTGTCGTGTTGTCGTCAATGCAGCATCTCATGCAAAGAAACCCACCCGAATTCGGTAAAGACTCGTCCTAATATGCCCATGATTGGGTAATACTTGCTGCCATTGATTGGCCGGATCAGGATGCAGAAGCCGTCCCATCCGGACAAGTACCAAACAGTGACAGTGCACTTTCTGACTGCGCAGCTGTGGTCGTCTTTACGGTAGTGGCTTAAAGTCCAGACCATTTGCATTTGAGTTAAACCATCCCACTTGACCATGTGATATTTCAGTTTTTATTTTTTAATAAATTTGCAAAAATATCTACATTTCTGTTTTTTTCTTTCAAGATGGAGGGCTGGGTGTACTTTTTTGATTTTAGCAAATGGCTGCAATGAAACAAAAAGTGAAAGATTTAAAGGGGTCTGAATACTGTATATGGTTTCTCCCCAATGTGTACTTTTGGTTCTTACTCTGACCTTATGGGCAAACTCTGGATCCTCGTTTGCACAGTAATTGACAGTTATATGGGTGGAGAAGATGTTTCACCAGCCTGGGGCGAAGCCAATCTGAGCGAAATGCCTAATAAATGTCTGATGAACGGACGTCAGGGCAGAAAGCTGACTATCTCCTCTGAAGTGAACTGTTTAGAGACATGGGGGAGAGGGTATCAGGACCTGTGCCTCTCTGCGCATCACCTTCCCTCTTTTGAAGACTGCTTTTTGGGCGTGCAATTACACTGAACAATAGGCCAAAGCCGATGGAGGATGCAGCCCGTTACCATGGAAATGATTATGATGGATTTGCGAATAGACAGAGCAGGTAATTGGAAAAAGATTGATGGGTGACAGGGCAAAAGAGAGAGATAGAAAAAGACGGAGAGAGAGAGGGATAAATTACCAAAGCAGCAGTGGGAGGAGAGGAAGCCCTATTACACCCTATCTTTCTGGGATTTACAATTATATAATGATGCATCCTTTCTCTCATCAAGTCAATAGGCAATCACTCTTTTCTGGCTTTCTGAGTCACACCCTATTCTCTCTTTCCTCCCTGTATCAGACCGTCTTTCTGTCCCCTCCACATCCTGTTTTCTCTGTCTAACCTTCTCCCTCCTGCCTCCAACGAGAAAAGTGGTTCCATTGTGTATATTTCCTCTCATTATCAGCCGGCGCAGGAAGGGTAAAGGGTAGAGACACCCCCCCCCAGCTCCTCCGTGTGAGGCACACATACATCCACACAACATGCCAGCATCCAGGGGGGACGTAAACATGAGGCATGTTCTCATCTTGTGGAGGAGCCTTGAGGGCTGAAAGGCTGCTTTACGATTGGAAGGTCACTGATGAGGATCCACAGGCCAGATTACTAATTCTCGGTGAAGAGGGAGAAAATGATGATTCCCTTTTCCAACCACCACTATAAACCTGCCCTTGAGCAAGGCAATGAAACTCCCAGGTGAAGCGGTGATTCACTTTAGTGGGCAAAAATTTGTACAGCGATTTTCTGTTGGGTAACTCACATAAGGAAACAATAAACAATTGGACGTGAACAATAAAATCTAAATATTTAGACTAAGCCAATATTCCTGTTAATCTTTTGTTTCTGTTGCGGCAAAGTCTAACAAATTCAGGCAAAGACGTGAATGAGAAAAAATGGAGGATAAATTAAGAGTAACATTCGCTTTGTGTAGGTACCCCAAATTGTACGATACATCCTCGCACCTACATTGCAATCGGTCCAGGAAAGATCTCGCACTTTTAAGTTAGAAGGATACCACCATACGTCCCTTTTTATACAACATCACATCACTGCACTGAATATAGTACATTATGGTGTGGGATAACTGTATTGTTTAAGGACACACTGCTACTCAATATTAAGTAATATTGCAGGACGTTTGCTCAATACGTTGCTTTGATAACGTAAATAAATGAGCTCTTTGGGTGTGCTTGAGCTCACAGGGTCAGTTCCTCGGGAGAGAAGTATGGTGTAAAGGCAGTGAAGTCCGGACCACCATCTGAGCTAACAAGCTAAACGGGCTAACAGCTAGCATTATATATAACGTGAGTCACACTTCCACAACAAGTACAGTCGCTGTGTCTTCCATGGTTAAGGGCGGAGGAAAAACAATGAAAAGTTGAACTGATTTTAGGGTGACAAGCCACGCCCCCTGTCCGTTGCGTCTGGCGCGAATAACACGACCCATGCGAATTGACCAGGTGTGAATGCACCATAAGGCAGGGGCTCGAGATTAGATAAAAATGCAAACGCCACATTAATGCGCTTTCCAATTTCATTTAATTAACAATTAGCTGCTGTGTGAAAATTCTCCATACTACTACTGACAAAATGTATATTTTATTAAAAATATGACGGATTGCTTTCTTATGTTACACAGATGTTTAAAAAAAAAAGAAAGCAGAAAGTGGCCCTCAAACACATTCCCGCCCACATTCCATGCACACATTCAGCAATCGGACCACCCACACACATACGCACCTATCTTCTCATTTGTATCATGTTCCCCAACGTCTAAAATAATACGAGGCATGCTCGTTGTTTTTGTGCACAGCCAGTAGCAGGAGTTTAGTGTTACCAACACCCACAAACACACACAGGGACAAGAGTCATGTCCTGAAGAGCAAGAAAGAAATAGAAATAGAGCTGTGTGCAACCGGTGAGAGTAAAGAGAAAAACATTTAGCTGCACCACAGTGTGAAGACATTCAATAGGCGGACAATGTGTGTGTGCGTGGGTGTGTGTTCCTTGGCTTTGACACAGCCACATGCAGACACACTTTTTGTCTCCCAGAATCATGCACGGCAAGGAGCTGACTGCCACGGAGCATGCTTTCCTCACCACAGAACACTCCACTCCAGCACTTCATCACTTGGGGGACAATGGAGCAAAGAATATCCGTCTCTCTCTCTCTCTCGCTCCCTTTCTCTCTCTGCCTTGATGGCTCTAATCATTTTCAATTCATTTTCTACTGCCATTTTGTCATTGTGAGCTCCACTGCTTCTTTGTACATTGATATAAAGGCTGCAGAGGGAAGAGGAAGGAGGAGGATCTATGTGTGTTACTGTGTTTGGTCACATGCAAGGCCTTGTTAATTGCTGACTTGATTTGGAATTATAGCTCGATGAATGGTACACACTCTTTAGGGCTAATTTCAGTCAAGTTTCCAGTAAAACTTCTAGTATCATACAATGCTGCAGTGATCTCATAACTTTTTCCCAAATGGCAACAAATCATCTTTAAATGCGACATATCATGCTAATTTCCAGATTCATAGTTGTGTTTTTGGTTTTAACTCAACATGCTTTAAATGTTGACAGTTTACTGCAGAATCAAAAGGAAATCATTTCCCCTCTTAGCTAAAAGTTTTCATTGTTGGTCAGATGGTTTTGGTGTGTGTTGCTGAGTTTTGGAGATACCAAGCTCTTTGTAAAAGTCATTTTTGTAAGCAGTTTCATGTTGGAAACACAAGCCAAGTGGCACATAGTTCCATGATATCTGAGTAAAGGTTGTCCTCTTTACAGACCACATCTCCAGCACTGCAACACACACAATCTAGATGGATACATTGTACTCCAAGTGCAAGAGGAAAAGTTTTACCAATCTTATTTGGTATGTAATCTACTATTCTCTTCTATTTGTGCGAGACATGGTCTACTACAATGCAAAAAACATTTTTGTCTACACTATACAAACGCCCTTTTGGCCCAATCTGGCCAAAATTGACCCAAATACAAATGACAGCTGAAACAGGTTCAAAATGTCAACCGCCAACCATACCAATATGTTTTGGTCAAGCCCAAAATTAAAGTTCTGCGGTCAAATTTTCAAAACACTTGGGAAACGCACAAAACTAGACCCCGAGCCCTGAACAGCTTTATATGGCACCCAGGGGCATTTTCTAGATGCTGCGATTCAAAACTAAATCTGACGGATGCCACCAGTGGTAGTTTGCCACAGTTACCCATCTTCAGGTGATACACAACTGAATGTATTATCTTGTTAATCCTCACCCTATTGAGGTAGCCATGTTCTCCTTTTCATCTGAATATGTTGTAAAATCAATAAAAAAGGTTTATATAAAGACCACGAAAGCTTGCATGGGGTGGCTGGTTCAGGGATTGAATGGGAAAAACTCACATCCATGTGTGACGCAAATTCAACAGCATATCCTTTTAATCCAAACCACGATCTTCCTAGAGTTAACTAAGTCTTTCTCACTCTTTTCCCCAAAATAACCCGGTTTTGTTGCATTAACCTTACTAACTAAGTTGTTTACTTATTATTTTAATAAGATTGCATGCATCTTATTATCAGCAATTAGCTGTACAATGATGAAAGAGTTTGTATAGTGACGAAACTTTGTACAGTTTTTTCAATGCAGCTCTCATTTACATGCGATTTATCTGAAGAGAGCAATTCCCAGAAATGCTACCTTTAGCACCTGCTAACTATGTATACATGTTCAGCAACATATAACCAGCTTTCTCCAGGAGAATCCAACATCTGTTAGGGAGTTTTTTTTAAACTAAAATTTTTCAAGGAGGTTTCTAATTTACACTCAGAAAAAGGTTAACGGCAAAAGAAGAGAATAATCTGATTTCCAGGGTGAACGCAAACGTGGCGAGTGTGTGACAAACGGCGCATTTTGTCAGCCTGACACGGAGGTGATGATTAAGACCAAGGTGTCAACAGGCTGCGGATTGGCCAGACAGTGTTATGTGTAGACAGAGTGTGTGTGTGTAGGTGTGAGTGAGTGTGTGTGTCAAGGGGGAGGAGGGAAGTGTGCAATCACCTAAACTAAAGAAAACTCACAAGCGTTGGCTCCTAAAGACACTTCCTCTCCAAATTGCACGCTGACACACACACACACACACACACACACACACAAACACAAACACAAACACACACGTATAGCTGATGAGCTGTTTTCTGAAGGGGCTCCTCCTCAGCAGAGGTGGCACAGGCCTTTTAGCATCTACTTATGACCCTCCATCCCCTACAATACACTCACACACAGACTCCAGGCAACCGGCCCTCTCCTTCCCTCTTCATTCCTAGCTTGATTTGACCCTTTCATCATGTCTGTCTCTTCCCCCTTTTCTCATCGCCACCTTTTTACTCCGCTGGATACTCTTGTTTGTGACAGATTCAATACCTCCTCCCCTCCGGCATATCCCTGTCTTTCTGCTCCTCCTCATCTTTGGCTCCTCTCTATTATCTTCTCTCCTGCCTCTTCTCTCTTCCTCTTGTTCTACCTCTTTCACCGCTGACTATACCCCCCCCCCTCCTTTTTTTGCCTCCTCTTCTCACTGTGCTTCTCCTTCTTAATTCCTCCCCGTTCGCTCTTTCTCTCTCTGCACTTACTCTCTTCTTCTTCTTCATCTCGTCTCGTTCCGCGACCTCTCACCCTCTATTTTCCCTTCGCCTTTCTCTCGCCCCTTTTCTCTTTTTGCTGCCCTTTTCTCCTTCACTCTGGGTGTCGGGGGCTTTGTGGAGGCTCTCAGCA
Source organism: Pungitius pungitius (assembly GCF_949316345.1). Taxonomy (NCBI): domain Eukaryota; kingdom Metazoa; phylum Chordata; class Actinopteri; order Perciformes; family Gasterosteidae; genus Pungitius; species Pungitius pungitius. The sequence goes on from NC_084914.1 coordinate 15,842,045, forward strand.
CCCAGTGGGACATCCAGCAGGAGAGAGAGCTGGAAAAGCAAATTGTGTGGTGTCTGAGGGAGGGGATAAGATGGGATGGGGAAAAACAAAGAGTAAAAAAAGGAGGAAAGAAGAGGTGAGAAGAAAAGAGATAAACCAAATGCTTGTGTGGTCATGTTGAACGTCAAAGGGGCCCCGGCAGGGTTTTGCTGGACATCTAAAAAGCCTTTTAAAAAAAGGAGTGATTTTTATGTGCATTTAGTTCACTGCATCGTTTAATTTTATTTGCCCGTTGTTGTGTTTTGCCTGATTATTTGCTTTACTATTGGCCGCTTCTATAAATGTATTTATAAGTTACAGACAAGATTTTGGTGAGCTAAATTTAATGTAGTGAATCCTTTGGACAGATTTTCCAAACAGAAACCCATATGGGGTCCACATAGTCAGCCAACATCTATATGACATGTGGGACCCTCGTGGACTGCGAATCCAGTTTAAGCCTGTTCCCAATGCTCATTTACCCCTCATGGAGCAAAATGTGGACTCATTGGTTTGGTTTTATTTTGTAATATACAAGATAGAAGAATATATATCCATTACATATATTAGATTAAAATATGCAGTGAAATAAAATATGTCGGATAAGAATAAGTAGCATGCAACTTCAATGTGGTTGGATTCAGAGTGGTCCTTTTAATCACCTAAAATGGTCCCCATTTGGCCATGACTCAGCCTTGTTCCCCAGGGAATTGTGTTGCTTGATTCAATTTACGTCCACTGCACACACAGACAGAAGCACGTCATTGATCTAGCAAGGTGAAACATAATGGCGTGGAGGTCGGGCTGCGTGCAGGAGACCAGAGTTTGGTTGATCGCCAAAGAATAAACTGTAACCACGATTGTTGAGTTTTAGACATTAAGCCGATTCTGGCCCGAATAAATCTTTATTATTTATTCCTGACTAAATATTCTGCAGAACACAGATCTAATATGTCTCACGCAACAGACCGGCTTCACCAGTTAGTTGTCCGGTGTCGCACAAGAGATCGTCTCCGACTACGTATGTAACCGTAGTTCCCTGAAGGGAACGAGACGCGGTGTAAAAACGCTGTGGGAACGCCTCTGCGTGACCACATCATGAAGTACGTGTGAATGGCAACCAATGGCATTTAGTACGCTGGTACGTCATAGGCGGGCGACGCCAGGACCAGGACGCTATAAAGGGACCTCAACCACCCACTTGCTCATCCTCTGCTTAGACACCGGGCCCCCAGTATTGGGCGGCCCGAAGCACAGGAACAACTGTTCGGAGAGCCTACACAGGGCGGAGAACCACAGAGGACAGTGAGTGGTCTCTCTGAAGGCAAACAGGTCTACCTCGGTAAGACCGCCTCTCCACAGGAGCTCCACCACCTCGGGGTGGAGTCTCCAGTCCCCGGGCCTCGGCCCCTGTCTCGACAGGGCGTCTGCCCCCCATATGGCCAGAGCCCGCAGGCAACACCGAGTGACCTTGATCAGACGGCACTGGTTACCCCTCGGGGGGAACCCCTTGGCCCTGAGCCACCACTGCAACGGTCTCAAGTGTAACAGGCCGCAAGGGATTACGTTGGATGCCGCTGCCAGGAGACCTAACAGTCTCTGAAACTGTTTCACAGTGAGTGCAGAGAGGATCGAAACTACTCGAGCGGGAGACAGATGTGCCCGCATCGTGGTCGAATCCCAAATAACGCCCAGGAAGGTGGTCCTCTGCACTGGGGACAGCACGCTTTTCCTGGCGTTGAGTCTCAGCCCCAGACGGTTGATGTGGGCATCTCGATGTTGGGCCGCCAGCCGCTCGGATGGCGCTAGAATAGACCATTGGTCTATGTAGTTAAAAATGCGGATGCCCTGGAGACGCAATGGTGCCAGATCAGCGTCCACGCATTTGGTAAACGTACGGGGTGAGAGGGCTAGGCCGAACGGAAGAGCCCGGTATTGGTAAGCTTTGTCCCCAAAAGCGGACCTCAGGAACTTCCCGTGTTGTGGGAGGATGGGAATATGAAAGTAAGCGTCCTGGAGATCTACCGTGATAAACCAGTCCTCGGACCTGATCTTGGCCGCGATCTGTTTGAGAGTGAGCATCTTGAAGCTCAACTTCGTGACAGCGCGGTTCAAACAGCGGAGATCTAGTATCGGACGCAAACCCCCAATCCTTCTTTGGAACGATCAAGTAGCGGCTGTAATAGCCCGACTCTCTGTCTGGAGGAAGAACTCGTTCTATAGCTCCCTTCCACAGCAGGGTCTGTACTTCTCGCTCCAATACTAGAGCCTGCTGGGTGTCCACCACTGTGGGTAGCACCCCCCAAAAGTGAGGCGGCCGCCACCTGAACTGGATGGCGTAGCCTCCGTCGATTGTAAGCAGGACCCGTTGAGATACATTGGGGAGGGCTCCCCACTCTCCAGTCTCTCAGGGGCAACACCGAATAATGAGGTGGCACCCTGCACCCTCCGGTGGGGATCACTCTCCTGACCCTTAAGGCGTCAGGGCCTTTCGGACGAAGCCTTCTTCGCGGCGGACGTCCTCAGACCAGCCCTGCCGCGAGAGGGCCCCACCTGAGCGTGTCGTGCTACAGCCCAGCCTCCACGAGGGGGTGCACGCAGCGCGACGCTCTCCTGCTGCGCCAGGTGGTGCGAGCTTGTCGACGGCCAGGGCCGCCCTCGAGCAGCCCCGCGGACGTGGTGTCGTCGGGGAAGGAAGGAGTCGAGCGCCTCCGCCTGCCGCGTGGAGTTTATCCGCGACGGCCCCAAAGGTGCCTCCAAAGAGGATTTCCGGGGAAAGAGGGGCATCAAGGAGGAAGGATTTGTCCTAGCTAGAGTGACTCAGCCACAGGTACCGCTCCGTAGCCACCTCGGCTCCCATGGAGCGACCGACAGACTTGGCCGTCTCCTTTGTGGCTCTCAGCGCGAGGTCAGCCGTGTGCCGCAGCTCACGAACTGCCTCCAAAGTTAGCTTCCTTCCCCTCGGCCACGTCGGCAAGCAGCTCTGCCTGATACGCTTGGACGAGCGCCATTGTATGCAGGCAGGAAGCCGCCTGCCCTGCCGCCGAGTAAGCCTTGCCCACCAGACCGGAGCCGCGGGGAGCGCGACTCACCGAGCCGTCTTCGGCGAAGAGGGCTCGACGAGAGAGACGGGAGTGCCACGACAAGCGCTTACGGTCTCCACAGCTAGCCCCCTCGAGGGCTAGCTGAGCGTGCTCCACGCCCAAGCAGACGACACAAAAGGTGAAATCAGGGAACTCCTGATTTCCGGCAACAGGACACACCTCCTTCTTTTAATAGGTCATCTCCGGGGATTAGGGTTACCTCGCTTAAACTACTACCTGACTTCTTGAACACATGTAATGCCCATCCCCCTCTGTCCTCAGCTCAGGCACACACTGAAAAGTAGTTTAAAGCTATAAGGAATGTTTTAAGATTTGTTTGTATTGAGGCCAAATTACAATGCAAACAGTAAACAAGACGCTTGGAGAAAGCCATCATCTAAAATACAATCCCTCCCAAGCATCACGACCAGAAAAAGTTAGTGTCTTGCATGTTAGAGATAAATATATCCCCCAGTCAGAGGAGATCAAAACAGGGCTTGAAAAATAGGGTTTTAAGTGACCAGAAGAAGAACCTCAAATGTATGCTGCATAAAACATCAATGTCTTCAATGTTCTGCCTCTGCTAAGTGCCCCATACATTTATAAATTACATAATAACCTAGTCTATTGTGTTATGTTGTTTGAGCACAATTTTTAAAGGCACTATAAAGTATTTGAAAGCGTTACGGGGTCACGGGTCCCTGGTCCCTGGTTCTAGTTGTGTACGAGACATTTTGTTGCCAGCGGGTCCACATTTTTGTCCACTCATATCATTTCTATCTTAATTGGCATATCTTTGATCAGTTGAAAACAAAATGAATCCTTAACCATGGTAGCTGCAAGCCCAATGCCTTCAAAGTCCTGATACGGAAAGTAAAATAACCCAAGGCAGGTTTTTGCCTCTGACTTTAGCCGTCCTCGTAGATCCTTTCACTCTAAACGGACTCCCAACAATTGCTGGCATTACTTCAAAGCTAAAGAAATCAGTGTCTTCTACACTTTCTGTGCCTTCCCAACCCCCCTCCAACTCTCCCTTTGCTTCCCATTTCTTTCTCTGTGGGCCCCTGATTGGAGTGTGCGCATGTCTATCTGTGTGTTTCTGATGTCTCTATGGTGATATTAGAGATTAGAGGGGTGATTTGAAGTGCATGGGCTTCTTTGCGTGTGTTTGTTAGGACATGATTTCCCACTACATCGACCAAATAGCTTGTGTGAGTTGAAGAAATTGCCGGTTGCCTTGTGTGTGTTTGTGTGCTTGCGTGTGCTCACATTAGCTGATGCTGTGCTTGCTTGCTTTGTGTGCGTGTGTGGCTGTGTGTGTACTGTTGTTACTGCCTCCCTCATTTGCATGTTCAAACAGGATTAAGTGTATTGAGAGAATCAGCAATAAACAGCTCTTTGACATGAGACAAACACGGCAGATTAGCATTGCAGATCCGATAGAGCCAAGCGGCAAAGCTAGCTCTCACTCTGTTGATGTCTTTGTTGTGTGTGTGTGTGTGTGTGTGTGTGTGTGTGTGTGTGTGTGTCTGTCGGATCGCCGGGGTTTCTCCTCTGTGTTGTAGCTATGAAGGTGACCAGTTGTGATGGGACCCTACTGGAAGTTGTGGCCACAGTTTGCACAGTACCATGTGGAGACCACTTGAACAGTGATGATTGTTGATGGTGAAGACAACATTTGCAGGAAGTTGAATAGAGGCTTTGTCATCTCCTCCTTTCCAATGGTACAAGATGAATTGCTACCAATCAAGTAATTTCTTGTTTAAAAAACCTTGGCATAAAAAGCAAAGAATCTACAAGAGGCCAAGGCTTTTTTGTTTGTTGTATGCATCAAGCTCACTCAACACTGGATCCTACAATTACCAGAATGTCATTCAGCGCCATAAACACTCAATATGCCAGACCTGTATTGTGTCCTCAAGCGCTCATTGACCCCATCAAGCTGTTTCATGGAATTCCCACTGTCACAAACTGGAGAAATCAGCAAAGAAATATAATCACATTGTTTAGGGAAAGGTTTCTGACGAAAGAAAAAATCATCATGAAATCATGAAATGCCCATCATAAATGGCTGCATGTGTAAGCGAAATGAAGCTTGAGTGATTACACCATTGACGTCCTGCTGTAAGACCTCTGAGTCTCCATGAAGCTTCTCTTCAGGGTGCTGGGGAGCGCTTCTTCATTCAGTGATGACACCACCTGAAAAGGCTTATTTTTTAGTGGACACTTGTATTGCTCACTGTGTCGCCAAGTCTTTGCCCCGACTAATGAGGACGCCCTCTGTCTGTCTGTGTGATCAATGCCTTAATGTGTCTTAATGTGTCTTAACGTGACGAACACACTGAACAAGGGCTTCCGCAGGCTGAGTAGCGTTCCTCCAGACACAAAAAAATCGTTTGAGTTCCCTTTTAATAATTTTTCTGCCATTATTATGAAACTGGCATGAGACAGACAGTTGGTCAGTCTAACAAACCACTCTGTGGGCTTTCTAAAGAGAGACAAATGACCACATTTAAACAAAGAGTAATTAAACAATCAGAGCTGTGAAATTCATTTTCCCTGTTTAGTCATCTGGAAAATGATGTCTGACAAGCAGTGAAATTGTGTGTGTGCGCTTCTGTGTGCGCCATATGCACACGGATACGTGGCCTTTGCCTGTGCTTCTGTGAAAGACATCCACATGTGTGTGGGGAGGCACATGGCTTGGTATTTGCAAGTTCTTGTCTCTCAGATCCACCTGACGATGTTTAATAATCACTGAATCCCACAGTAAATGAATGAATTTGCTAAACATTTATTATAACAATACAAGCTCACACAACTCTCTCTGTTGCTTTCATACAAAGCCTACCTACAGGTCCTTTGGAAAAATAAATATCAACTTTGAGTGGTTGATGAACACCCTTCAACACAACTTGAGACTCATTTAAATGCTAAACACCTCCTCTCCGAGACTTGATTGCCATCACAACCCAAAAGTCCACCTAGAAACAGTTTGGACTGTTAAGACAGACTTGTTAAGTAGTTCCAGAGTGCTAGCAAGCAGATACAACACATGCATCAATCAGCTTTGGAAATTCTCCTTGGACAAGGACAGGGACAAGGAGTGGAGACGATCAGGGAGGACATGAAGCGGATTTCCCCACGGCTACCAAGACTGTTCGTGATGTGGTCACAAACCACTGAGCTTCCTTGTTTGTCTGTTTAATACTCCATTGGAAATATCCGTTGAATGGGTTGTCCTGTTCTGCTGGATTGCTGTTTACTGTCACAAACAGGAATTTATCAATTGATTTTTATTTTCTGACACGCTAAGCGCATGATAGTAGATTATGAAAGGTTTGTTCAAGGATGTTTTTCTTGAATTTGGAGCCAAAAAGATTGAATTGATTGGACCCATGTGAGTCACAGCGTTGGACTGTACTGGGATGCTCTATGAATCGTAAAATAAACTTTTAGCACTTTTCTATAGAGCAAGTCATCACAAGCAGCAGGCAGCATGGGTACGGAGGGATTTCAGCAGGTGGAACACAGCTTACATTTCAGAGGTTGCCGAGCATATCATGCGGGTGCACGGTACACTCTATCATCTCCACCCATCCAAGCCCCAATCTCACCTTACCATCCCCTTGACCCAGCTAACCATCACACACTCCAAAAGGGATCTTAAGTCGTCTTCCCAGTAGTGTGTGTGTGTGCATGCTCTACCTCTCTACCTTGACTAAAACACTAGCAAACCGTAGCACTAACAAATGGTAGCACTTAAATTGTACTTACAATGGCACTTTTCTATAACATGTTTTGAAACTGCTTATGTGATGAAAAATGTACTTTCTTGTTACTTGTTCTTCTGAGTTTGTATCTCTATGTGGAAATGCACTTATTGTACGTCGCTTTGAATAAAAGCGTCAGCTAAATGACATGTAATGTAATGTAATGCAATGTAATGCATGCGTGTGCTTTTTACAGTTTGTGTGTGAGATTGTGGTGATCCATAGGTTCCAGACCACCGCACGCAATGAAGGTACCCTGGGTGGGGCCACATGCTCAATGCCTCCCAACCCCTATGAAATAAACCCCCACACACACATGCATGAACACACACTCCATATGAGTCCTTGGCATGGTGAACGTAGCAGCAGATGGCTCTCACTCGATCTGGGGATGTATTTCTGTAACCCTAAACAAAACCAGGTCTGAGGTCGTGTGTGTGTGTGAGAGAGAGATAGAGAGAGTTACTGCAGTGTCACTTTCCCCACAAAAAAAGAGTGGTGGGTAGCACAGCCTAGATGTTATCTCTTTATTTAAGTGTGAAAATGTTCAGCTTGGAATGGTTGCAATGATTTGAGGGAAATGTGACTGTTTGATTTAAAAGAAAGCAAGTACAGTATATGTCCATCCAGCACACAGGGGTCTATCCCAGCCAACTTCAGGCGAGAGGCAGAGTACACCCTGGATCGGTCACCAGGCCATCGCAGGGCAACACAGAGACCAACAATCATTCACAGTTACATTCACACACCTATAAGGCAATTTAGAGTTCCAATCAACCTGATCCCCAGAGGATGTCTTTGGCAAATCAGTGTCTTTCGCAGACACGGGGAGAACATGCAGACTCCACACAGATGGATCTTCGTGCTGTGAGGTGACAGTGCTAACCACCACACCACCGTGCTGCCCTGCAAGTATATGTGTTAACATTTTTTATTGTAGTATCCTCTACAGTGTTTTTTTTCGCGACAAAATTCTGTATAGATGGAGGCACCTCAATCTCTCTACACTACAGTTCTCAATTATTTCAACTCAAAAGACATGGTGTTGTTCGAAACAAAATTACCGTACACAAATCTAAAAACACATGCATCTGAAGGAGGTGTACTGATATGAAGAGTATCTGCATTCAGAATGTGTTGATGCATTGTCTGTCAGGTCGTAAGGGTAAAAAAATGTAGAGCCAAGAATATGCATACTAGCATTCTAACGATCCATCCAAATGTAATGTATGTATTTTTCAGTCAGTCTTATAAATGATGGTTTTCATTTGAATATTTATCTCATTCCTAAAGATTTTGGGGAAATACATTGTGTATTTTTACCATACCACTGTATGTGAATATAATACAAAAAGACATACGATCTTTTTGTTTATTTTTTATGAATCCACTATTTGTACACCACAGTCATAAAGATCTATACAACGCTTGAAAGGATTTTCTGACAGAGAAAGATATTGATAAAATTGCAAAATTTATGAAAAAACCTCATGAGGGCCCGGGCCCACATCTGCGTAGCGGTCAGCGACTTTTTTCTGAGCACTCCGCCTTCTTTTGTGCAATCTCGTTTAAATTCTCTTAACTTTGCAGAAGTTTTGTGTCCTTTGTGTCTGTCTATCCTGAGCTTTGTATGTCGACAGGCTCTATCATGACATAGAAGGAACAGCTAAATCAGGAGGACAGGAAGACATATTGTTCCAGGCAATCGTTGTTTCAGATGGATCTTCCTCATTGCTGTCAGACTGATCCGCTACAAGATAATCAATACAAAGTATGAAGCAGGTTTCCTCCTGTTGCTGCTCGTGGTGAACAATGTAAAAAAAAAAAACAAGTTGCAATATCAAGATATTATTGTCACAAAAAAAATGGAGCGCTTTTTCAATGAAATACCGGGATTGAGCGCCCCCAACTGAGTGTATGCTGAATCCTAACCTATAATATTAGGTTGATAGATAATAATAATAGTTTAAGGATGTAGCCAGCATTTAAAATTGATTTAGCAGCAAACACAAGTGCACAGATTACTGTTGCTTAAACACAAATGCTTATGCCATCTCCACAGGGTTTTATGTAGAAACGTTTGATAACATTCTTAAAAAGATTGTAATAGAGTGTCCTTACTAAGTAACAGTTGAATGGTTGCTGGACTCCAGTGTGGGGTGGGGAATGGGATCTTGGTGAGCCTCGACATTTCTACCTGCGATTACAATCCAAGGGGAAGAAACCCCTCAGAAAATAAAGAGAAAAAAGCATTGCCCCATATTTTTCAAAATCTATAGTTGCTCAGTTTTTTTGCAAAACACTTGACCTGACTTGTTTACAGTCATGTCACAAATAAATATTATTCAATCAAGCCCACTGTGAAATTGAGTTTAAATGTGTCCCCTTCCTATTGTCAACAATGGATGATTGAATAATATGACAGGCAGGGATGGAGTGTGTGTGTGTGTGTGTGTGTGTGTGTGTGTGTGTGTTGGGAGAGGGCTTATAACAACCATAATGCTCTGCACTCTCACTAATGACATGAAAAGTGCACAATGTCAGGTCCAGTCGCTCAGTTATTGGATTGGTTCACACACACGGACAGACGTGTATACTCGTACATGGGCTATGGGGTCAGATCAGTCTCAATAATTGCAAATGCACACGGAAAGACTCACAAATGCAAAAAGAAGATTCACAAATATATTCGACTTAGAAATGCACACAGAAGGAGTTATAAATATGTTTCATGAATTATGATTCATATTCATATTTGTATATGTATTTGTGAGATTAAAGTGATAACACATTTTAACGCAGTGATACAATATTTTAACGCAGTTAACGCAACTTTGTTTGCGTACACGTCCTGGCTAAATGTGGGGACATTGTAGGCCCTTGAAACAGAGCTGTCAAATGATGGCGAGTTGAGAGCACAGCAAGGTGCACGAGGACAGCTGAAGAGCAGCTACTTGAACATGTTTCACCTGGTGGAATCCTGCCTCCAAGATCATCAAATGTGTGTAGTTTCATTGTTTAATAACAATGTAATTATACAACAGTGTCTAAAATACACGCTTTCTAAAGTGATTACTCATTACATGTAAGATTTAGTCTTTAGAAGAAAAACAAACATTATAGTATTACATTATATACTATATTTCACACTTCCTGGTCTCAGAAATAATTGTTTCTTTTAATCAAATATTACAAGTGTTATGTCATTGTCTGGGCATGTTTTAGTGAGAGCCCCTCAAAACGTCACAGAAGGAATTATTTTGGCTAAAATGCGCTGTTTTCATCCACACCCTGGTTGCGTGTCCTTACCACAGTCCTGTGCGCGTCGCAGCTTGGTAGCAATGTTAACTTTAACACAGCGAGGTTAGCATGTAGCTAACTAGCTAGCTAAACATCCCAGGTGAAGAAATCTCTACAGAAGCGCCATGTGTGCGCCTTCCCTTTCACGCCGGTTCGCTGTCTGACTGAGCTCAGGCTGATCTGGGTCCAGATGTTTTACCTCTAGTTTCTCCAGCAAAGTTCTTCTCTCGTACCGAGTTCGGGTCGGGTCTTCTTGGAAGGACACTGATGTGGTCACTCTTGTTATTATGTTGCTAAATGGAGCGTCGGAGCCTCGCCCTGACGAGAGCCCAGCGTAGGGCTGCGAAGGGCAAGCCCAAATCTCAATGTATTTTAGGACGCTGAAGTTATGTCACTCATTAACTTTATTAGTTATTGGCTAACTGCTTCTTTGGGACCCGGCTCGAGCCCAGCTGAGACATTCAGACAAGCGGGGAGGAGGACATGCAGGAAAAGCATATATTTTGCACAGGTATCTTAATTTACAAATATTACCGGGTATATAATCCACATTTCAAAAACACCAATATAGACTACTTGTAAAAATTTATTTTTGGCCCCGTCATCGCTCATTGTGAGGCCACGGCCCATTGACCTCTATGGACCAGCCGCAACTAGTTTTAAACCAACGTTTAATCCCAACTTGCAGGCGGTGTGGAGTTATGTGGGCTTCTACACCCAAACTGTTATGATGTGCACATGGACCCAAAAGCAGCACGCAGGACAACTGGGGGGGTTCTGGTTTGATCCACTCGGGGGGTCTTTATTTTCTCCAGCAGGGAAGGAAAAAGACGAAATCCACAGCTCAATATAAACAGGCAGCAGATCGGCATGCAGGTGGGCTCGACTGTGTGAGACCCGAGGCTCGACACAGGAGCAGGCGGAAACACAGCGGATCTCCGTGCAACGCGCTGGCTGACTTCTTCGGCCAGGTGAAACACCGAGGTTCGACACTGGACGGTGGTGCAGAGGAAACAAAAAGGAAAAAGAAACTTACTTTCGTAATTCAGGAAGAGTAACTGTAACTCACAGGACCAAGGCTCCGGGTGTGGTTAATGGACGGACTGACAGCTCGGGAGAGGAAAGCTGGAGTCTTTATCTCTGCCAGGATAATGAGAAGATGAGACACAGCTGTGTCAAGGGAGGAAGGCGTGGCAATGGGCGGGATTCTGAGGACACCACTGGGGACACAGAAACAAAAACACAAGCACATGGCAAAACAATGACAGACAGGGGGATGACATCCACATGAGGAGAGAGCATGGGGAAAACATAGGGAAAAAACACTAGGGTTAGACAGGAATCATCACACAAACCAGCCGGACTACCCAACAAAGCCGATCCAGGGTCCGGTTAAAACAGACTATGATGTGAAAGCACCCTTTTGCCCTTTGAAGAAGCATTTTGTGTTCACATTTTATTTGACTGTGGCAATACCTCTGAAAAATTCAGTAATAGAATTAAAAAAAAAAAACGCATTTACAGTTACATGAGCAGTGCTTTATTGATTATTTTTGTCCACCCACACAACACATTTAACCTTATTTTATTACTCTCTCTATAATCTGTTATTCCCTTCTTCCCAACCCCTCTACATTATTAAGTGTGTGGGTGACAGACTAATGTGTGCATCCAACCAAGTTCATACGCAGAAATGCATGGATTACAAGTTCACGTGTCTATATTTGCGTGCTTACCCACATTTGGAATATATTAAAGAGATGCTTGTTTGCATGTGTGTTCATCAGTGGGTCTTCCTGAGCTGTTGTCCTGGGTATTAAAATGAAATGAAGTGTGTCTCTAGGGTATAGCTATAGGAAGTCCCCATCTCAAAGCATACACATGTTTACCACATATCTCTCCATCCATTTACCCTCCCACCTTGCCCATCAGGCCTCCACTAAAGCTTACATTTGAAAGAAACAAGGTGGGCATATCATGAATAGGCACTCTGAAGAGAACGTGGGGGCATTACGGAGAAAAAGAACCTGCTTAATGAGCATGTACAAATGACAAGATCCTTCTACTGTACATTGTTTACTTAATTAAAGCCAATTAGCCTAATTTCGGGAACAGGACCACGCCTCTAACACGCCTCTTTTGGTATTCCTGTAAACCTCTTTCCCGCCCCGTTTACACATTCCAAACCAGGTAGGTCAGTTCATACAAAATCACAGTAACAATGACAGTAAGAACGTAAGCATTCTACTAACCATCACCTTACCTTCCTAGCTCTCACCATGGATCAGGTTTTCCCCTACCGACGCCGACAATCTCTTCAGAAGGGACCAGCACGAACCACTCCGAAGTCCCCAGGATTCCATAAAATCCCCAAACTCCAAGGTCCCGAATTGGCATTCCTTACCAGAGAAGCAACCGAGTACGGCAAGCACTCACACAGTCCCTTCCAAAGGCCCCCACTGCCCTCTCCCAGTTGGAGCTACCAGCACCAGGATGCCAGCTTGCAGCTAAAATCCTCAGTATTTACAGCAGAGGGTTTTCCCGTAGTTGCGCTACGTTTTTGTGTTACATTACTGCAATACGTTATTGCGTTACGTTATTGCGTTACGTTGTTGCGTTACGTTGTTGCGTTACGTTGTTGCGTTACGCGCTTACGTTACGCACTTACGTTACGCGCTGTTGATTTATCAGCCTTTTAACACTTTGCTACTTTTCTCACTTACGGACAGAATATTTGGGAATTCTGAGCATTTTAAAAGGCTTTAGGCTTTTGACGTTTCATCGACACAGACAAGTTCAACATTGCACCAAGTCATCCGGGAGAAATGAAAGAAAAGAAGGGAGAATGAGAGAGAGAGCGACTGAGAGAGACAATCAGACAGGCAGATACAGTCACCCCTGAGTCCATTCAAGACCCTTTCCACATATTTGCAGTTTTGAAAATTCCACAGCCTATCACCATGGACCCAGTCTTCATCTCTAGCTACCAGATTCGGGGTTCCACCAGCACTTCCGCCTTTGTCCGGCCCACCTTGTACTCCGGACTCTCCTTTAGACCACTAAAAAAACCTCATCCAAATCATGGGCCCTTGGTCCTCGCAAGCATACCAACCCTACATCCGCTCAGATCTCAAGGATCTTCAAGCCGCTCAATCACACCTCAAATAATGCACGTTTTTGGGGGTCGTATCCGTGAACAATTTTTAGCTTGGAATGGTTGCAATGCTTAAATGTAGCATGTTTCTTGGGACTGAAAACTTGAGGAAATGGGGGTTCAAAAGGAAAATGCCACCTGATGTCATACGGTCAGCTTGGCGGATCTTTCAACGTGGCTCCCCACAACGTATCCGACCAACTACACAGAATCTACAAACAATCCTGTCACTCACATTTCACAAATAAAAATTGTTAAACGCACTTAGCTGATGTGTGATCCTTGCTAGTGAATTGAAAACTCAAGACTGTTAAACTACTGGTGTTAGTGCTGCGGTGCTGATGATGGAATGAGATGCAGATGAGGGGGGGGCCAGGTAACTGCAGGGCTAAGGAGAATAGTGGGAACAGCTGTGTAGATTGGGAGGTCAGGGGACACAAAGGAGATTGGGTGACTCAAGTCTCCAATTGTTTATCTAACCTGAGATAACAAGAGTGCTTAGACCCTCCAAAGCCCCAGAAACATTGTGGGGAGGGTGGAGTGTTTGACCCCCCCACGGCTCAGAGACCTGTGGGACTGTCGCAGGTGATTTTAATCAACCACACACTGGGAAAGTATTTACCATTACAGTATTTTTCTCAGTTGTTTACACACTAGTGCTGGTACTTAAGACACTCATGCACCACCCCCCCCCCCCCCCCCCCCCCAACTAATTCTGATGAAATACAAGCACATGTTTGATATAAAAAATGACATTCAAAATGTCAAACTTCAATCTACTACTATCCAAGCTGATTTATCACATGGGCAAACTTGTGCCCATTATTTTTAATTATCAAGTGAATTCATAGAGTTCTTATATAGATGTATGGATACAAATTAAGGCGGTCAATAGATTTTTTTAAATTAACCCATTGATTGCACATTTTAAAATTCATTCATCTTGATTAATGGCAATTTAATGAATGTTGTTGTTGTTGTTGTTACAATGTCCTTTTTAATGAATGTTTGTTTAATGAGTATTTTAGAGATTGTTGTTTAATTGTTATGTTATTTTAAAAACAAAACTACACATTTGATCATCTTGGAGGTAAAATTCCACCTGGTGGTAATAACCGAATAACCATAACTTGCTCAGACACTGTAGTAAGTGTAACTCTGAACAAAGATAATATAATATTGTGTTCATGTGACGTTTTGTGTATCATTTGAGCAACAATAATAACTTAAAACAGTAGAGTAATGCTGTGATGTTTATTTTTGTGTTCTGTCTGTGTGTTTCACGATTTGGGAGTCCTGGCAGGTAAGCTGAAAACAATGTGAAAACAATTGAGAACTATTAAACAACAAATAAAATGAACAATGTGCTGTACATGCTTAACTGCATCTGCATACAAAGCAGCATAAGACAGTAAACATCCATACACTGCTGGGGCCTGTACTTGATCTCGTCTTTGGCCGACCCCTCCCAATGATCGTGAATGAAATATGCCTGATCTATGAGAGCTAAATGCCTGGCCCACATGCTAGTATGGAGCTCTTCAACCCATTCCACTACCCCTATACCCTTGTTCCCCCTACACATGGGGAGGAGGCGCTGTCAGTCAGGCGCTGCACCAGGGAGACCAGCAGATCCAGAGGGACCAGGGATTTCGGAAGAGCCAGAAATGGAGCTTATCTACATATCTACATAAACCAACTGCAAGCAAATATACTAGAAGGACACGACTCTGCTTTACAGTCCCACCAACAACGCCAACCGGGCCTGTGCGCCTGGTCACATGGCCACTCTGGGACTTTCACCCAAACAATAACACACTGAATACAGGCTCTTATGTTTTAAGAAAAAGGAGCAGAGATGTGAATTTCAAGTTTTAAACAATGTTTAGTTTTTATTTACAGCTAAGTTTGATGTTTTTTTGGCTTTGGTGGGAGAAAATTCATGTGATGATTCTCAAAATGTTTACGGATAACTGCTTTGTAAAATAGAAATCTAGGTCCATTAATCAGCAATGATTTCAAAGTATAATCCCATTGTGGACTGGTAAAAAAAGTAGAAAACCGTGGCCATTTGCCCCCAAAATGAATGTGTGCAGTGGATTACATTTACATTGTTAATCCCCATACGTGGCCCCTGGGTGTTGGTATGAGATGGGGAGGATGTCCTCCAACCCAACAGTGGATCTCCATTAGCTGAATCCTCCAGAGGAACGTCCTGGCCTCACCTTGCCCCAAGGCTCTGCTCCAGTTTTCATCTATTGGCAGAGGCCAGACAAAGACACTTGTCAGCATCCACACACACACACACACACACAGACACACACAGAGGGGACGGACCTGCAAATCATTCACTTCCACTCTGTATCTATATGCACAATGTATAAAATGACGCTGATAAATTCATCAACACCAGACACAACAAATTTCAAATCCTGGCGACTCACTCTTTTTTATTTCCATGCCTTTGTTTGCTCCCATCCATTGGACGGCCCCCGCCCTCCCGGTTCACCCCCACCTCCTCTCCAGCTGTTAAACCAATTAAATGCTCACAGAGGGTAGACTGCCCACTCTCCCGTTGAGAAAAACACACGCAATAAAATGGCTTCTCTGTGCAGAGCCATTGTGTGGCAGCACGGACGCCATCTTTAATTATGGCCTACGCCCCCACCCTTCTCCTGGCTGAATAGAAGTGGGCTGTAGGTACAGACAGCCACTGGCGCTGGACCCGTTTTTTTTCTTTTGAGTGAGCGTCGCAAAGGCAGAGACTGCGTTACAGACCAGTTTGATTTACAGAGGGACAATGTTGGCACCTGTCAAATTTATGTCGTAGTGGGGCGGGAAAAGCAGCATAAGCTTTGTACTGGACATGGAAAATCTGCAGTAAAAAAATAGTTGGAGAGAGAGAATTGATGGTGGGGGTGGGGGGTGTCTAAAAGAGCGATAATATCAGAGAGAGAAAGGGAAACGAGGGCGTAGAGAGGCCCGTGCCCCTCCCAGTGCCCTCTGCCTTGAGGGGGGATCCAGGGCACGTCTAGGGAATGTGAGGCATGATTGGGGGGGGGGGGGGGGGTTACAATGCCGACTACTGTCCCCCAGAGAGAGGCCTTGTTCTCGGCCAAGGGGGTACAAGAAGTCATCCGCTGTAATGTATGAATGGATGGATGGATGGCGGACCGGCTGGACGCTGGATCCCCTGCTACTGGTTGCCCACGGAGCAGGCATGTCAGGGAACCGGGGCACGTCTGGGGAATGCAGGGCCTGATAGGGTAACAAAGACGGCTACTGTCCCCTGGTGGGAGGCCCGGTCTTGGGCCACAGGGCACGAGGAGTCAGCATCTCTGGATGGATGGGCAGTTGGATGAATAGAGAGGACAGCTAGCTAGCTGACTGACAGGAAAGTAGACCAATGGTTTGACTGAATACTATATAGAGCCTACACTCAAACCTTGCAAATTTGTAGTCCTATTGTGAATCTGTCACGTCCAAAGAGGGATAAATCAGATAAAGGGTTTAAGACTTGCAACAGGGACCCCCTTTAAAGCCTAAAAGTGTGAAGCATAAAGTCCCCTTTAGATCAAGGGTGTTTTAGATCTAATCCGGGTCATTCTGATACTGAAAAAGATTGTGTCCTTTGTGATATTTTCTTTTATTCATTCTCCACCCAACCCGTTTGAAACAGACTGAATGCAGGAATGGTGGCACAAAGATTAATTTGCTGTAGGACTGACTGGATGAGTGAATGCCGATCTCTTTGGTAAACTGAAAACCGCTGTGAACGGGTGAATTATGTAGTGAATGAAGGGCTGAATTGTGCCAGCAAATAATCACTTGACAGTACACTCCTTTATTCTAAAGGTCTATTGCCAGCTCGCCGACCGCTGAATTTGAAGACTGAAAAAGTCTATAGAATATTATTAATATCATCATAACTTAAAAAATGAAGGTGAGAAATTACACCTACTCCTTTTGTTTCGCCAGGCCTTTATTCATCAACTATACATTCAGCAACATCGTTTCCTTCAGGTTAGCAGTGGGATGGCAGAATATCATCCAATACACTGGGTCAAAGTCAGACCACAGTCAAATATCCATCATAGGGCTATAGTCAAGATTTATAAAGCCAATTTAAAAGCAACACAAGCTGATCAGAGTGCTTTAACAATTTCCAGGGAAAGGTTGTATCGGCTGAGCCAGAGCAGGTATATAGAAGACATGTTGAGACATAGAAAGGAACTGTAGAGCTCTAAAACCTGAAAGAAAATAATACATTAGAATAATAGATTTCCTTTGAATGAGAAAATGTGGGGCCTCATATGTCATTTAACAGTAGAGTTTTTGTACACTTCAGGAGCAGAGATAGCAAAAAGGATCCATGCTGGCTCCCCCTTCGGGTAATGTGGAGGAGAACTCGGGTTTAAAGCTGTGGGTGATGTTGGGGTGTTTGATCGGAGGGCTTGTCCTAACGTGTATTCTAAATAACCTGGTTTAACGATTTTTCCTCTTTGGCCTCAGTTCCCAGCAGCTTTTCAAAAGCCCTCTCCTATGTGGGTTGAGTTGAAAGGGTGTGACAGTGTTTAAAGAGCTTTCCGCAGACATACGTTTAGTATCATTCTCATATATGGGGTAAACTTGACAGACCTGCCCGACCCCCTGCATTTTAAAAACCCAACATTGTGTTGTAAAGAGTGATTTTGTCAGACAAGCATGTACCTCAAACCATGCTTTATTATGCATTCTAAATGGTGTGGACACAGACATTTAACAAATAAATAAAAGCTGACATGCTGCCAATGTGTGCTTTGCTTGGGTACAACACCCTTTAAACATAGATATCCCTGTTTGTGCTGGAGTTCATTGTGATTGAACAATAGAAAGAAGCACGGTGAGGTAAAAGCAGGGGGTCTCTGTTACAAGCTTTAGCTATAGGCTGAAAATGCACGCAATTAACAGCAAATCAAGCAGCGCACACACACAAGTTTACCTTCTCCATTCAGTTCCACCAACTACCTGTCACCAAGACTTTAAGCAAATTGCCATTGTTGCCATGGTTATCACTGGTAATTTTAGGTTATTAATGCCTAATGTGTCGTTGTCACCCCTTCATTATCCTTCCCAGAGTATTTTCTCTTTGTAGCCTTTTCTAGTTTTTATTACTGTTTCAATCTCTCACTTGTCCCGCTAGACTACATGAAGGAACAGATACTCCAAGCAGAGATTGCATGTTGTGAGGGAATAATAGACACACTGGATCCAGGCACAGGGTACAGAATACATACATAATCCAAAGTAAAAGTTGGTCAAATGTACCTTTCTAAATTTCCACTGCAGATAGTATCATCGTCATAGCAACGCAATGTGAAAGTTAAATCATCTTCAATGCCACAAAACAGTGTGCTGTCTCCCTGCACTTTTCCATCAGCAACACACCAAAGACAAAATCTTTATTCTGTCAATTGATCCCATCATGGGCCATGTAGTGGGCAGGTGGCAAACATTTCAATTCTAGCAATCATTCTCTCTAACCAATCATTCTCTGTTGTTATCAATCCATCTCAAAACGTACCACGTACTATCTGCCACTTTTGCTTATTTCTATAAGCTCAAAAAAGCACGGTTCCATATTAGCGAAAGCAGATCGTTGCTTTTAGCTTGAAAGGATTAACCAGGAAGTTGTGTGGCGTTCTTACAGCAGTGAAAAGTCTTAAAGAAGAAGTTTAGGTGGATGGCTGGACAATCCAAGACCACAAAGTTAACAGTAAATAAATAGGTGTAGTTTCTGAAACAAAACAAAAAACGTAACCACGCTGCAGATAGGAAACCACTCGTACAACTTATTTTGGCTGGCAATTATAAATGGGGTGTTATGTCTTTTTGGTACATATGGTATTTTTGGGGGAATAATACATTCAAAAATCTCCTAGTGCTTTTTTATACTGGGATTAGCAAGTTGCTAAAGTAGGTTAAACTATAAAAACCCTCTGTAAGTTAGGGGGATGTTTCTTGGGAATGCAAAATTCATATCGTGACTTGGCTCCCAGGGTGGCCGAAGGTACACGGATTGCAAAAACAGGGAAACATGGAGATGCTAATAAGCCCAATTCTCTTTCCACTTATGGTTGCTGAGATGGAGACCAATCAGAAGGAGGCAGAATGGCCAATCAGAAACAGTAGCCTTGGAAATGGCCAATTAGGCCTGTTTGTGTGCAAGGACAAAAGAAGGGATATTTCAGAGTGATTGCACCAGCCGAGCTGCACAAACATGCTCAGATGACACCTTGCTTGTTGCCTTCAAACGCTAATTTTCCAGGAGTGTAACATCTTGATTGCATCGGTGCCGCCAAGAAACGACGTCTCCTTATTACGCCAAAACAACCGCTACCTCAGAAGAAAAAAACAGAGATTTTGTTTTCATTAGGGAGCTATTGAGTCACTGGCTCTTAAGTCAAGGCCGACACACACACACACACACACACACACACACACACACACACACACACACACACACATGAACCAAGGCTCTGACAATTCTGTGTAAAAGATTTGTACCTCACTCCAGTCCACTTAATGAAGCTATAAATTTCGAGACGTGAGAGCCGTTACAGGGCTCCTCTGAGAGCTGCTACAATGATCCTGGGACTGAGCTAGTTAATTAACTGATTATTTGCCTGGCTGGAAGCCACAGAGAAATAGGGTAGATGTGGAGACAAGGAGCAAGGGACATGAGGGGAGAGGATGGAAGAGAATCCAAGGAAGAAGCAGGAGAGGGAGAGACAAGCAACACTTGGCGGGCAGAAAGAAAGGGACAGTGGAGAGAGAAAGAAAAGGATAGTGTGAAAGAAAATAGGAAGAAGAAGAAGAGAGGCAACCGTGACGAGTAGAAGAGACGAGAACGTTCATTAACGAACACTAATCAGTCACAAAGGTACAGAGCTTTCTTAGTAATCAGTTGGATTGCTGTAATACAGCTTCCAGCCAGCAGTGGCGTCACTGAGTGCACTGCAGCAGGCTTCAGGGCTGAGTGCCTGCTGCGCTTCCTGCAAAGTCATGTGTCACGCAACAAGTCTGAGCTTTTCAATGGCAAGAACACATTGAGGTGTCTGTGACGGGAATGAAGTTATGTCTAACACAGGTGTGATTGATGCAAGTTTCCTGGGCATCGCTGTGCTCCTTCTGAACCTAAATCGATCTCTACCGGGAACGTGCTGTCTCTGCTGTACTGCCTGGTCCCCACCAGGGATTATTTTTCTTTGGTAATTGATTAAGAGTTCTTGATCCAAATCGTCAAATTATAATGAATCAATTTAGGGGAAAAGCCATGCATTTTGACTAATTGTGTCAGCACCCATCTGACTTACATCCAGTGACAGCTGCTGTTACTACAGCAACAATATGGAACCAAACACATTGACAGTTTAAAGAAAAATGCTCCACATCCCAGTCAACAGATGAGGTTAACTTAAATAAATGTGGGAATCTAAAAATCCTATTTGAAAGCAGTTTTAACACATAAAATAACACTTTTAATAACCTTCACAATGTGGTGGTGAAAATTTAGAAGTTGTTACTTGCAGGCTTATTATTATTAGAATATATGTTACTTTACTCTAATCATTACAAAATGGCCATTGCTGTCCCTAATTGGTAAATTAATATTATGATCCTTAAAAGTATGGAACAAACAGGAACGTTAATAGCAAAAACAAACACTAGAAAGTGTAGATGGACACACATTGTTTATACCATATTTGGATTTATTGTTTATTCGTTGCAGTAGTAGCTGTAACTGTTCAATAGGTCAAAGGTCAGTTAGTGGTTAGATCTTCTTACTGGTTCTCTTCAGTACTACGGAGCCGGCTATGGAGGTCTAGAGAAACAGAAGAGGAGGTACTTTATTAAAATGAGGAGTATGCAATTGTACATCAAAAGAGATTGTTTTCCTTGTTCAAGTGTAAATGGGGGAGTTCCACCTTCAATTACTGCGTGCATTTGACTTTCAAAGAATTGAAAAAAAAGAAAAATCTTTTCAAAAGCGCAAAATTGGAATGAAAGCCCTCGGAAGAAGCACTTGGAATGATCTTAAGGAGGTATCTCCTGCTGACTCCGGTTTTAAAGGTCAAACGTGAGATAGAAATACTTGTTAAGAACCAAGACAAGGAGGGTTGGGGGGGGGGGGGGGGGTTTCAGAAGAAATATAAGGTTAATGACGGATGATCCCTGTGAAACAGAGCGGGGGTGTTTACCTCAATGAGCTTGCCTCCGGTGATCTCAGTGGTGTGTTGGTAGTTGGGGAAGGTCGTGGTCAGCTTGCCTCCCTCCATGTGCACGGTAGCCTGAAAACACAAAGGATAGAGCCAGGGAGCTAGGACGCATCAATAGTTCCTTCCCTATATCCCTCGCTGGGCATTTCAGGGTTAAAGGGGAAACTCTGAAACCTCTGCTTCCTGTACCTTGAATTTCTTCCCCCCGATGGTCTCCATGTCGCACTCCTTGTTGATGGTGAATGTGTTGGTGACCTTGGCGTTGGTGGGGTAAATCTGGCTCCAGGAGAAGTTGTCCCCGTCCTGGGTGACCTCCGTGACCAGCTTGTAGTCACGGCCCTTCTCTATGATGTCATCGGGGATTCCTAGTGGTGGCCAACAAGAGGGCTGTGAGTTTTTACAACCAGGGAGGAACAGGGAAGGAAAATGCCAGACTTCCACATTCCGTCCGTCTCACCCAGCAGCTTGCAGAAGGCGTCGTACCCCTCCTGGCTCTCGGTTTCCCATTTTCCGGCGAAGGCCATCGTGGCGGTTTAGTAGGCGTCTGGAGGCGCGTGAGCAGAGATGCTGAGGCAAGCTGAGGGGACCAAGGCTCTTCCCTGCTTATATACCACACCATATCTCGCCTCCTCCCTCTTCTGCTGAATATGATGACTACAATGGGCGACCAGGGATCGGGCAATAACCCGCGTCAACGGCCGTTTATTGACTTCCCAACAGTGAGTAAAATGCTCACCAGCCTGAGCCCTGAGCTCCTCTAGGTCAACGAACTCCTCTCCGTTGGCTTTATGAGGAGTCAAGAATGAAGTGCAAAAATACTTTGTTTGAAAAAGAATGTTGTTATCTCACATTGTGAACAATCCAGGCTGTAAAAGAAGATGTGGACTCGTTCAAAGTCTTGTACGTGGTGTGAATCATTTCAGAACTGTATAACGCGCATTTGTGTGAGGAGATACAGATATGGTTTCTAAAAGCTGGAGTGATGGACTTGCCTCATACCCTCCGGATCCCCAAAAGCCCCTGGCTTACTGAGTGTGTGTGTCCTCACGTTTTTATTTGATCAATTGTAAAGCTTTTAAGAAATTTGCATCCAGTCAAAGAAAAATTGGGTTCGGCATTGATATGGAGTCTTGTAGCCCGGCCTCCCTAATCAGTCTGTGGCACTCAGTCCATGCCCCGTTTGTTCTTGCCAAAGACATACATCATTAAATATGTAATTAATGTACTACTAAGACCTTTGCCATTACAGTTGTGCACTGTAGCTCTGAGGCAGCATCTGATGAAGACCATTTGTAGTGGATTCAGTTCACAAGCAGGTCATTTTGGGCATGACGCTGTATGTGGAATCAACTACAATAAGATACAACTTGTCTGTCACAGAGGAATAATAAGGGCTTTGGCGATACAGATGACACATATAGAATCCATTTATTGTTACCTTTTTGTTTTAAAATTTGATTAGTCAAAATTACACAGAAAAGCGAGCAAATATACAATATATACCAAAATATAGTGACATTGCCATTTATACTGCATTTTGTAGAGTAGGACTACGTAGTAAGCCACTAATGTAAAGCTAAACTCATTCCTGATCTTTTTCCCTATTTGGTATTTTTCCTCCAAGAGGTAAGAATCGCCATCACACACTTAAGAATGGAACGAAATCGCCCCGTATATAAAACAATATTTGTTCTGGGGAAAAAAAGGACATTACATTTTAGCGGGTCTTTGTAAAGTGTGTCTTGTAGATTTCGTTGTCTCCTGAAAGATTTCCAGTCCGACCAACAGGACTTAGATGAACAACACGACAAATTGGAAGAAATTAGGAAACTGCAGGGTTATCAGTTTAACATTGACATGTTTATCTTTATTATTTTATTATGTTTGTTATTTTACTTGTTTTACTTTGATTCCTTCGATCCTAGTATATTTTGCATGGACAGTTAATCCGGATGCATGAATATACTTTATCCACCATGACAATGTAATGAAAGATGGTCAGAAACTATGGTAAAGCTTGGGATGTTCCAGAACAAGGTTACCTGCCCAAAGGCAGTATTTGTTACATGATTAACTGAAATTGATAGATGACTGATGTGTGGCAGGAAAGGCTTTTCTTTGAGAAAAGCCCAGCACACGATGGTGTGTGAGAGTGGCTGCATTGTGTGGGAATTGCATCTGAAGGCTCTTTGCCCATTCACACTTTGTCCGGGGTGCTCTGGTCATGTAGTCGTCTTATACGATCCCAGCCGCTCTGCACACCATCCACCCTGCAATTCTGTGCACAGTATTTCTAAACCTTGAAAAGCCAAGTGGCCTTGGAGCCCCTCATAGAGACATAAAATATCTTATTGGCCAACATCCTATAAAAGACACCCACTATCTCTCTCTCTCTCTCTCCTTTTACTGTGTCTTTCTCACTGTCAGACGAGAGGTTGATGTGCTGAAGTGCAGAAAAAGCACATCATGCCCCCCCACAAGTTGTTGCCGCTGGGTGACTTATGTTCTGCGACGTGACATGACGTTGGGCTCAGGTCGACCTCTTGCATTGACATTCCAGAAAACTCTCCATGATGCCTATCAACTCTTGTACGATATTGTAATGCACTTGTCTTGGACTGTAAGCTGCTGCATTCGCTTGTGTTTTGTGGCAAACAAATCAACTTCCCCAGAGACAAACATCTGCATGGTGTGGTATAACCTTCAAGCACTTAGGTACAGATTTGAGTAACTTTTTACTTCACAAATATCAAATACATTGCTGAGCTGTGGCTTGAAGGCAGATTGGTTAGTCTTTTCATCAAGTGCTCAGATCAATGGAGGAAAAACTCCTTGATATCCGTCTTCACACACTGGTCCATATCCATCACATGTGGAAACATTAATGCTTTTCAGAGAGTGCAAGTGACTTTACATTTTCAGAGATAGTTGGTCACCCAGTATGATGATCACCACCTGGGGGCTACTGGGGGTTTTATTTGACTGATACACATACATATACATTTATTAGGGCCGGGACTCGATTAAAAATATTAATCTAATTAATTAGAGGCTTTGTAATTAATTAATCGAAATTAATCGCATATATTATACATACAAATATATGACCTGAGAACAGTGAGAAGTCATTTTTTTCACATGGATTTTTATTTTTATTCAACCAATTCCAGTGTAGCAATAGCATATTTAGAAATATAGTACTTTCAGAAATTCAGGTAGCCTATAGGTAAGTAGTACCTTCTGTAAACTATGTTTTTTTAAGTAGACCAATACTTTCAAGTACATTCAGAACATTGGTTATTTTTTCAGACCCTGGTCCTTAAACCAGTCATCTGGTGCAGGGTGGGTTGGGTGTTGGTCCTTGTACCCGGAGTGGGGCTAACATCCACGCTAGCTGCTAATTGTTTTGCGTTAAGGTGATTCTTGAGGCTCGATGTGAATTCCTTGTTGCGTAGCTTTCACACAACCACGCTCTTATCGACGCTTCCATCCGTGTGTTTATTATAATAAGATTTCCCATTCACGGAGCCACCCGACACGGTCTCGTCAGCGTCTTCGTTCATGTTCACTGTGGTTTGTTGTTGTCTGAAGTCATGAACGCTAGTTGGTGCTCCAGTATAATCGGTCCCCCCGAAACTCATCCAGTGAGAAACGTTCCGCGGTGCAAAAAAAAGTGTAAAAATGCGTAAAAAATGTGTAATGCGTTATTTTTATGTGTAATTAATTAATATTAATTCATATTGTAATGAATTAATCGCAATTAACGCGCTAAAGTCCCGGCCCTAACATTTATATATCCTTCTGAATCAGTTGCACTCCCAAATAGAGACGCTGCATCAGACAAACAAACAAACGAAGTGTCAGTGGGAGTCATGTGAGTAGAAAGTTACCAGAACTAACGGTTATATCTTCAGGCCAATCTCAATGAATACCAACAGTGGGTATTGAAAACCAGCATTGGGCTGGAATTGGTTCTCACTTAATGAAAAATAAAAATCAATCTGATCCCTCAGAATTTTGTTTGTCTCAAGGTCAAACCAAATGGGGCCGTTCAGAGCTGAATGAATGATGGACAAAGTGCAGTCGTTGAAGTTTATTGTTGATGCTGTAAACTTGTTATTACACTTTAATGGTAGGCTATAATCAAACTTTTGTGTGAAATCCCACCTGACAATAAGTAACCAGGATGCCGGCCATCGCCTCCTTAAACCCGACCTTGTTTGCATGAACTCATGCTTCACTCTCGCCTTTCTGCTTTTGAAAACAAGGAGAAATGAAGGCAACCGAGCTGCGCCGATTATCACTGTGAATAAAATCAAAATAAAAGATGTGGAAAAAAAAGAATACGAACAAATGAACAAGGAGTTAATGTAGAACAAAAGAGGGGGGGTGAGGAAGAAAAGATTCTAAAGAAAGATACATATAGATAGATTCCTTTTATCTACGGCTATAGAGAGGGGATTTGAGATGGAGGAATTAAAGGCGCGGAGGCCTTGATATGCAAATGAAGCTGCTGCTAATCAAAGCAATAAGATTAGCCTTCCAAATTGAGATGAAGAAAGGCTCCATTATCTGGGCCGAGTGTCATGTTTAATAACGCGGAACGCCATGGTAATTCACTGATGCAACTGTAGCCCATGTGGGTGTGTGTGTGCGTGCGTGTGTGTGTGTGTGTGTGTGTGTGTGTGTGTGTGTGTGTGTGTGCGTGCGTGCGTGCGTGTGAGAAAGAAAGATTGAGTGTAAAATGATATATAGAGAAATAAACATGTGAATGGGACATGTTGTGACCTTGTCTGTGTGTGTGAGCTGGAGTCACTGAGCATGAAGTGTGTGCGTATAGATAGCAATAAGGCTGGTTCCATGGGAATGAAGTGTGTGTCTTTGATGCTAAAGTTTTGTGCAATACTTGGGAAAAGGTGTGGAAAATGTGGCTTTAGACACACTGCCTCCCCTGATCTGATCGGCTGTGTTGTAATTCCTTAAATGGGTCACTAAAAGAGAAAGTGGGCCCTTGTTCAACTAGTGGGGTTGAATGAATATTTTGGAAACACGCTCCCTTGAGTCAACGTGTTCATCTTAAAGTGGTGTTTGAAGCGCATTCCGCTCGTGAAACGGTTCATTGAAATCCAACTAATAGAAAACACCAAACTTTTCCTGCTGGTCTTAAAATGAGAGACATTTGGAAATGAGACGGTCAGGTTCAAAGTAGTTGTTTCATTTTTGTTGACTTTCCAGAGTTGAAAGTATTTACCAGTGGAATTTATGATATCTCAGTTATCAATTCTGATAAATACTGGGGGGGGGGGGGCACTACCTGGAGATAACGAAGCCGAGACTTCAGGCACTGAGTCTGAGAAAAAAGTTATTTTGAGAAAATGGCCAATGTGTGATACATAATTCCATACGTTTTGAAATATGGTGGTGGGATAAAGCGAAAAACTTGTAGATATCGTCATGACACTTCACCAGGTGATTAAGACAAGAAAAAAGTAATGGGGTAGGAGTAGCATCAAAGTGAAATGTAGTCATTGTTACTTGCTGTTGATTCTCTCTCATATCAGTCGTGTGTAATCATCCAAGAGACTGAAAACTTAAGGAACAAGTTTTTTCTTTGCAGCAAATCGCTCAATGGTTCATTTTTAGATGAAAAAACCCACTGGTGTGCAAAAGAGCCTACCAATTGTTTATGGTTATTGTACCAGTCAATCACAACAAATTTGACCATGACCATTGACGGTTGAAAAGTGCCGAGCGTGGCACCTTTATTTTGAAGAGGCTGACAGTGAAGCTGCCTCAGTAACCCGGGCAGTGAGCCAACATCACCATTAAACACCCAGACAGAAATAGGCCATAGCCGCCAACAGTAAGCATTCTGTTGTTGTTATCTTTACTGTTCCTCAATCCATCCTGACAGCCTCACCATCCTCTGGGGGAAGGAAGCGGCAGTCACTGGTGATTAGAAAGCCCCCCACCCCCCTCTCCCCACCTTTTCCAGAGAGCCAAATTATGCCCACATTAATATTTCATATTACACGGGACTCACAGAGAAACCACATGTGTACCCAACCCTTTGTCTTCGTGTCAGATGAAATGTGCTCGGCAATCATCAGAGGGTGAAGAGGGGGCGAGAGGAGGGGCAATTGGCAGGAGGGGAGGAGGAGGAGGTGAAAGGAGATGAGAGGGAAGGATGGAGGGAAGAAAGCAGGGGAGGAGTGAAGCAGAGGGAAGTGATGAGAGACCAGCAGAGTAGATGAAAGGCAAGTAGAGCAAAGGATGGAGATACCTTGGTGCTTAAAATAGTGTGAAGGCGTACACCCGGCTGAGCAGAGGACAAAGAGGTTTTCTAGTACACGAGAGTCAGCCAGCCAACAGAATATGCCATAGTTTTTGTTAGCTTTGTGCTATTATCTACATAACGTACCAGAGAGACAGTAAAGCATTACTGACTGATAGAATCCTAATTGAATCGGCCAGATCTAGTGATGCTGAGTTCCCACCATAGAAAAGAAAGGCACCCTGGGAGAAAGACACAGGAGCTAATAGGACTGAAGCTAGCCAGGATAAAAAACAAAGAATGTATTTGATATCTATACGTGACATGGTCTCAAACGCCAGCTTCAAGTCTTCTTTAAGAGAAAACAACTTCCGTTAGAAATCCATGGTCTCATTTGGAGTAATGTGTGCGGCTAATTCCACTACTTTTTACATTACATTTAGCTGACGCTTTTATCCAAAGCGACTTACAATAAGTGCATTTCAACATAGAGATACAAACTCAGAACAACAAGTAACAAGAAAGTACAATTTCGTCAAATAAGCAGTTTCAAAACATGTTTTGAAAAAGGGCCATTATAAGTACAATTTAAGTGCTACCATTTGTTAGTGCTACGGTTTGCTAGTGTTTTAGTCGAGGTAGAGTCTAAAGAGGTGTGTCTTTCATACCGTCCATGTGCTGAACACATGACTTTACATTTACTCCTGCACAGATAAATAAAGATGGAAAATGGGTATTTCTTTCAATTAAGAATCAAACATTAAAAAGCCTCTCTGCATTGAGGTTAGAAGAACGACACCACCTGTAGAGTCGTGTCTTCTTTTTCCACTCCCTTTTGTCCCTATTGTCATTTCTCTGTGTCCTTGACGGGTCTGATGTCTCCTCCATCCTGACCTCGAACAGGTCTGTGTTTTGACAACAAGAAGGTCTGTGAATAACACTGTCATTCCGTCAGTTGTCATACTTACCTTCAAGTGTATAGTAGTGTGTTTTTATCTGCATCTTGTTGGCTATATATTATTTTGTGCAATGGGATCTTATTCAAAATACAAACCTTAATACTTTGCAGGAATAGAAGTATTTTTTTTTCAAACGTCGATCTCTCTAGTCAATGAGACACTGGAATTTTCATTGCATGAGTCTATGCAATTTAAGTTCTTACCTCTATGAGGTAATTAAGGTTCTTACCTCTATGAGGTTAGAGGCTCTAGAATGCATTGTTGTTATTGTTTAACCTGGTTATAGATGGGACCCAGTGGCGGCTGGTGGATTATTTTTTTTGGTGGAGCCAGCCAATCAGTTTCAGTAATAAGGAATAAGGACATTTTATTCAAACAATTCAGTATAATTCAGTATAATTCAGAATATTATATAACTACCATTACTATTATACAGGGGTGGGACAAAGTAATTGTTATGCAAGTCACAAGTAAGTCTCAAGTCGTTGCCCTCGAGTCCCGAGTCAAGTCGAGTCAAAGATGAGGCAAGTCCCAAGTCTTACCATTTTAGTTTTGAGTCATTTCAAGTCCTCTTATTATAGTGGGGACGGGGAACCCTGGGTGATGGTGCGCTGCCTCACAGACCTAGACTACGAAGGGAAGGGTAATGGTGGATCGACTGTGACTGTGTTATAGTACTTTAAAACGGACGTTGACATAATGTTGGCGAGGATTTCCATCGGAGTCTGAATCCGGGTTCAAAAATCCCGATTTTTGTAACCATGAACGAGCTGTCTCGTTGATACGGTCAAATGGACTGCAGTGATTGGATGTCGTGCAGGCAGCGCTCTCTGCATACAGGTGGCGCACATTTTTTTGACAGATGCAGATAAACAGAGCGGCGCGGCCGTGTGAAAATGTTTTCCCCCAGTTTTCATGGGAAGTAGCAAGTCTTCTCGAGTCAAAAGGCTCGAGTCCAAGTGAAGTCACGAGTCATCGATGTTAAAGTCCAAGTCGAGTTGCAAGTCTTTGTACGTTTTGTCGAGTCGAGTCTGAAGTCATCAAATTCATGACTCGAGTCTGACTCGAGTCCAAGTCACATGACTCGAGTCCACACCTCTGCTATTATAAATATCCAATAGAAATATCATATAATATATGATATAAAAGGATAAATATATTACAATATAAATATATTTATATGAAATCTATTAGAACATGTATATCCTGAGATGCCCCTATGAACCCAGTTTTGTTGGGAAAACACCCGATCGGTGTGTTGAGGAAAGATCAAATTAAAAGCCCCCACAAAACTTTTCGTGTTAAACAAACAATTCATTATTTTGGATAAAATGTACCTCGTCCTGGTTGTGTGTCCGACTGTCCGTGGTACTGTGTGCGTCACAGCTGGGTGGCGATGTTAACTTTAACACAACAAGGTCATGTGCGCTGTGCGTGAATATACGGCGTTAGCATGTAGCTAACTAGCTAGCTAAACATCCCAGGTGAAGAAATCTCTACAGAAGCGCCATGTGTGCGGCTTCCCTTTCACGCCGGTCCGCTGTCTGACTGTGAGCTCAGGCTGATCTGGGTCCAGATGTTCTACCTCTAGCGAGTTCGGGTCGGGTCTTCTTGGAAGGACACTGCTGTGGTCACTCTTGTTATGTTGCTAAACGGCGCATCGGAGACTCGCCCTGCTGGAAACACACTGACAAAGAAAGTACACAAGAATTGACACAAATGAAGATAAGGACACAGGAAATGGCCTAGAGGTTTTATACTGTGGACATTGTGATATTGTGATGAACAATAAAATCTGATTCTTACTGTACTGTATCAGCGGTTGTGGCCGGATTAGGGAACAATTTGCATCTTGTTGCAATCAGTTATTGTTTTTTTGTGATAATTTAAAGTCCCTTTCAGCAGGAATCTTTTAGTCACATATTACAAAGGCCACAGGAAGCACTGACATGTTAGGGCTCTGGGCCTGTGCCCTTTGACTCGTTGAGTAATCCATCCTATCAGCAACCTCAAGTACCAGTGAGAGATTTGGGATGTTTGTGTGAATTGTAATGACACAGAAGACTGATCAACACTGCCCTAAATACCCTCTTTTTGCTCTGGGTAGCAGATAACTGTGCATCACAAACCATTTAATGCCACGTTAAAAAGTTTTTAAAAAATCTGTACCAATGGTGTTGAACAACATACCGATTGGCGATGCCACCCCTCGGCTAAAATATAAGAGCCTTTTGAGGAATCAATTTGGGCTAACGTGGCACCTTCGCAGAATTGGGTTCATGCAAATATAAATGAAATGAGGTAATACCCTGTGGGCCTGAGCCCCGCTGGAGCACATCTCTTTCTGTCTCTGTCTGAGACGGTCTGACCCTCAGCAAACAATAAAAGCCATAAATCACGCCTGTCAAGACAAATGGCACATCCCCCATATAACTTTGATAACACAGATACAGGTGGCACTGGGTTCATCCCATTGTCAATAAATGGGGACAATGTCCCGACCAGATGGGCCTCCTCTCGTTGAAAACAAAAGAAACGCATGGATGCACACATATGCACTAACACAATGTGATGACTGGGTGACAGATAGATAGATAGAATGATGTTTGCGAACAAATGTGGTACTAAAAACGGAAAGGGAGTCTGTGTTGGCCCGTACTTTCACGTTTGACATGTACGCACTTGACAAGGAGCTACTTGCTGGTTGGTTGGTTGATTAACACTAGCCCGCCTGCTGGTTGAGTGCGCTCCCATCACGGGGAGATTGCTGCAGCCTCTTGTTAACCCTCATTGTACGAAACAACCCAGTGGCTCACCTTCAAGCACACTCAGCAGCCTCTTATTCCCAAAGCTCTCTCACCATCAACAATTATGCCTGTGTGTGTCAGTGTGTGTGAGTGTGTATCCCCGTTCCTCTCACTAGCCAGGAAGTTTAGCCGCAGAGGCTCCGAGAGCGCTTCAATATCCTCTCCCCCTAACCTGATTATTAATTACAGTGTGCCTTTAGCTGACCGCAGCCCAAACACCGTCTACCACTGTTACCAAGGAGACGGACAAAGAGTCATTCACAAACAAGAATTGATGAAACACATTTAAGCCCGTTCATGGCTGACTCGTTAATAAAGTATATTTGCTCCTGCATCACTTGTTTTGGTCAAACTATTTTTAATGGCCACACATGCCAATCAGACAAGTGGGACGCGTTAATATTTACGAGACACCTGTAACCAGCTTGGCATTGTTCCAAAGGCGCCGTAACTCACTCAAACCTCAAGATGAAACCCACCATGTTTTTTCAGAATCCTTAGTTTATCAAAGTGACGGCGTGCCAGAGAGTCGCTCATGCCTGAGGTGCGCGGCACTCAGCAGTAATCAACCTGGAGCTGTGCCCGCCGTCAGGCCGAGGGACATCACTCTTTAAATGGGCTTCTGGCAATCAGCCGCCTGTCTGTGTGTGTGCGAGTTTCTACACACTTGTGTTGAAATGGAGAGCGGATTAAGTACTTTCTAGCGGCAAAATATGGCTCATAATGCTACACAAGAGTGTTATTTTAGTACTGCCATATGCTGGTGGATTGCACTCAGTGACACACATGCAGTGACTCTTTCAGAGGAGCTTCTCATATGCAGATAAAGATGATTAGCAAAAATCTGTCTTGATGATGCATGGCATGGCGAACCTGTTGAACGTGTATGGTTTGAAGAAGTCCCATGTATGGGAAGGCCCCGGTCATGCAGGTATTGCTCCATAGCGCCACTAGTGATCTGTAGTATCAACCATAGCAATGGATACACAGGATACCACTATTGCCACCATGGTATCATAAACAACACTGCAGTGTTTAAGCTTCTCACGGACCTTCACAGACCCTCAGGTTTTTGTCACTCATTATTTCCTCCCTGTCAAACATGACGTTAGTGTTTCAGATCAGCTGGTCTCTTCTATCCAATAAGCACAATAAACCAATGGCACAATTAGCCCATCATCTACCTGCTGTCTCTTATTAAAATGATTGTCTCTCTACCTTCAGTACGTTTATGCTGCTGTTTCGCATGCCTCCAACACCTTCCCTATCTTCATCAGCTTCATCAGCCAACACCCCCACCAGGTCCAGACTCCATATTATATATAGGAAAGAGGGGAAATGCCCCAGCACACCATAATATTTGGTCCACTAGTCTTAGTTCTGTGATCATCATGCCTAACTGTGCATAATTGTGTTCCTTTGATGCAAACTGCATCTCGATACAGAATGCCGGTTTAATGGTCACAGGGGATTTTTTCTCCGTTCATATGTTTTTTGAATTGTCAACAGGAAAAGTGTTACATTTTTAATTGTGGCCCCAGTGAATTCCTAGTGAGTCATATATATAAGAACCCTGGAGTCGGAGTGAATTAATGACACGCTGTCAATGTTTGTATTGTTAGCTGTGCTTTTTTCAAAATGTAGAAAATGTCAAATGTGAAAAAATATCCATGTAGCGTTTCCAGGAGTTGAGGAGTCTGTGATTCAATTCTGTGGCCGGTTTTGAAAGCACAATTGTTCTGACTGACATAACTCCACCTTCTACTTAGTCACAGTGGATTTCATTTTGCTGAGTGATATAGTATCCTTTTTAGAGCACTGGTCTGGCCTTTCCTGTGTTCTAAGATTATTTTGAAAACCCACATGTAAATGGTTGATTCCCCTAAAATGTGTCAAGTTGCTCATTGAGCTGATTGGTATCCAAGAGGACTTCTCTGAGTGACTGATTTTGTCATTCCACAGTGCTTTTAATGACGTTCGGTATAAAGCAGAGCACCGTCAGAACTGCCTGAGATGTCGAAAATTACAGATATGCAGCTCTAGAACAGATTGGGAATAAGTGATGGTGAAGAGGGGGGGGGGCATACAGTGTAAAGGAAGCAGACTTCATCTCAGCCCACAAGGGGGAGTGGATGAGATCACTGCCTGCCAATTATCCTTCTACATCATGACAGATGGAACCAGGGGATTGTGGGCTGGTAAGAGGGATTAAATGCTAGAAGCTGGGGAGGGGGGGGCCTGATCTAAAAGAAAAAGGAGGGGAGGAGGGAACTGATGGATACAGAGTTAATGGTGGCCAGCAGATGATTGGCTGTGCCTGCTATCCAATGGGTGAAAGAGAAGACAGAAGCGACTCAAATCTGGTACATTAGCAGCTGGGGAGGGATGGAACGGGCTGGTAGTGTCTGCTCAGTGGGTTTGTGGACTGAACAGAAGCCATTGATGACTGCTGTTTATGGAAGACCCTCATAAGTGATATGAGGGTGATGGTGGTGCATGAAGTAGTGTGATGCGCTGGGAGCTGCAGGGTTGGTGGTTTGAATCCCGGCGGCCGAAGTGTCCTTGAGCAAGAGATGAACCCCTAATTGCTCGCCAGGCATAATGTGGTGCATGGGTTATAATGCAATGTCAGTTGCTTTGGATAAAAGCGTCAGCTAAATGATATGTTCCAAACTGAGTGTGTGTTTAAGGCACATATATTATTAATAAAACATGAAAATAGTTTTAATGTTGATGTATTTTTTACATATTTGCAATCGATGAATGAATTCTTTCCATAACAAACCAGCTCTTTCAGCGCTCCTCTCTCTTTCTCTGTACGTTCTGTTTCCAATTGATTTGATCTCTTCTCTGTAATACAGTCTCCTCTCTCTCACACCCTATGTCGTCTTGGTCTTCTTCTTGGCGAGGTAAGTGTGGTAGTAGAAGTTAGTGAAGAGAGCGATGAGGCTGAGAGAGTAGGCAAGCACAGCCATGTTCATGGAGTCAGGGAAGTCACAGTCAGCAAACAGGTTGTAGGTGGTGTGGAAGGTTATGATGAAAAACTGGAGCTGAGGGGGAGACAGAGAGACAGGAGACGTAAGAGAGAGTGGGAGAAAGTACCGGTTCCACTCTGAGGGACCACAAGCTCGGAGAGGTCGAGGAAATACACAGAGATACACAACAACTGGCCGCCTATTCCTACACGGCAGCCTGTTTGAGACATTTCAAACATTTTAACACAAAACCAAATATTTACTCACTTAAAGACTGAAATGTGTTTTA
This sequence comes from Pungitius pungitius, assembly GCF_949316345.1. NCBI lineage: Eukaryota > Metazoa > Chordata > Actinopteri > Perciformes > Gasterosteidae > Pungitius > Pungitius pungitius. The sequence goes on from NC_084914.1 coordinate 15,876,935, forward strand.
AGAAGTTATTTAGCAGAGCTTAATGGTCATGAGAAACACTTAGGCATCCGTTTTTTGTTGCCGGATTGTACTCATGGCGTTCTATTGTCAAATATGATTATAATGTTTAATGTTACAATGTAATAATTAGTGCTGGGCAACGTTTACAAAAATAATCATTTGGTAACGCTTTTTTAAAGAATGGAATAAAAAAGGTTTGTCACTTTCAAGTAAACCAGATTGCTCCATCAGAGAAAAAAATAATAATTGTGTTTGATCTAACAACCCTCTTGTTAGTTTAATCTGTGTAAAATATAACAAATATTTGGCAGGAAATACTGATAAAACCTGTTTTATACTTTTAAAACATGGACACCTTTGTAACATGAGAAATTTGAAATAAAACTTGAAATAAAATAATTTAGAATTTCCCCATGCAACCTCCTGTAACACCACTGCGACCTACTAGAAAGTAGTGTCCTACATTTTGAGGAACATTGTTGGATTCAGAGCCAGATCATTTTCAAAATAATAATATAAAAAAATATTGTCAGCATTAATGAATAAATGCGTTGATGTGATGGTAACGCGTCCACGTGCGTCTCTAAGAGCTGGCAGTGAAATGAAATGCTTCAGTGCCAGATACACTCACCGGCCACTTTATTAGGTACCCCATGCTAGTAACGGGTTGGACCCCCTTTTGCCTTCAGAACTGCCTCAATTCTTCGTGGCATAGATTCAACAAGGTGCTGGAAGCATTCCTCAGGGAGTTTGGTCCATATTGACATGATGGCATCACACAGTTGCCGCAGATTTGTCGGCTGCACATCCATGATGCGAATCTCCCGTTCCACCACATCCCAAAGATGCTCTATTGGATTGAGATCTGGTGATTGTGGAGGCCATTTGAGTACAGCCAACTCATTGTCATGTTCAAGAAACCAGTCTGAGATGATTCCAGCTTTATGACATGGCGCTTTATCCTGCTGAAAGTAGCCATCAGAAGTTGGGTACATTGTGGTCATAAAGGGATGGACATGGTCAGCAACAATACTCAGGTAGGCTGTGGCGTTGCAACGATGCTCAATTGGTACCAAGGGGCCCAAAGAGTGCCAAGAAAATATTCCCCACACCATGACACCACCACCACCAGCCTGAACCGTTGATACAAGGCAGGATGGATCCATGCTTTCATGTTGTAGACGCCAAATTCTGACCCTACCATCCGAATGTCGCAGCAGAAATCGAGACTCATCAGACCAGGCAACGTTTTTCCAATCTTCTATTGTCCAATTTCGATGAGCTTGTGCAAATTGTAGCCTCAGTTTCCTGTTCTTAGCTGAAAGGAGTGGCACCCGGTGTGGTCTTCTGCTGCTGTAGCCCATCTGCCTCAAAGTTGGACGTACTGTGCGTTCAGAGATGCTCTTATGCCCACCTTGGTTGTAACGGGTGGTTATTTGAGTCACTGTTGCCCTTCTATCAGCTCGAACCAGTCTGGCCATTCTCCTCTGACCTCTGGCATCAACAAGGCATTTCCGCCCACAGAACTGCCGCTCACTGGATGTTTTTTCTTTTTCGGACCATTCTCTGTAAACCCTAGAGATGGTTGTGCGTGAAAATCCCAGTAGATTAGCAGTTTCTGAAATATTCAGACCAGCCCTTCTGGCACCAACAATCATGCCACGTTCAAAGTCACTCAAATCACCTTTCTTCCCCATACTGATGCTCGGTTTGAACTGCAGGAGATTGTCTTGACAATGTCTACATGCCTAAATGCACTGAGTTGCCGCCATGTGATTGGCTGCTTAGAAATTAAGTGTTAACGAGCAGTTGGACCGGTGTACCTAATAAAGTGGCCGGTGAGTGTATATCTATATATATATATATTATTTGGCCCTCAGCCTGCACGTTATAAGGGTTCCTCCAGAGTCTCGGTGTGCATTTAGCTCAGTAAGTAACCTTTTAACGGATTAATATGATTTGGTGCGCTTGGGCATTAACACCCCCCCCCCCTCCCTAAAAACATGTCAATATTGGTTAGCAGTCATTGACTAATGTTCATATGTTTGACAGAGCCACCAATGTACTGAAGGCCCAGGCAGGAAAGCCGGAAGTATGTGTAGGAAGAAGGATCTAGACATTGTGCATCTAATGAATAATCACCTCCCAAACAAACAAAAGAAAAACCCTTTTACACACACAGAAATCTCCCCAATCAACTCCCCTATCTGAACTTCAGTTCACCAAATTGTGAAATCAACTGTTAATGATGGCTTGGAGGTCACATCCGAGGTCAGTACAATTAGTGTTACATAATGGCGGTCAGCCACCATACTGACCTATATATGCTGCAGCCATATAGAAGGAAAGAAAAAACTACGGGGTGCATTGTCTCTTCATCAATGCTATAAAACAGATGGTGCAGTAGTTAATCCGTTTTATACGCCAACAACCAATCAGAACCAAAAGAAACCAAGTAGGAGGCCTTGTGTCGTCCGAGTTGAGGACCTCGAGCTCTGGAAGTATCTGACTGTGGACACATTTTAGGACAAGTACCCAAACACTAGGGTCGTAAAATACAGACAGCGGCAAGGCTGGGACCGCTGGGACAGGAAGGGGGGCCCATGGGGACAGCAAACCCTCCAACCGTGTGTTGAACACAGATAGCGCCCTTGTGAGTCACTCTAATTGGTACCTTGGAGAAATGCATGTGTTCAAAGAAGACCTCACATACGTTTGAAATTGTGACATATTGTGCCTCAAAAGGCAAACTCATCTCCATCATGCAACACTGGCAGGCTTTGTTTCACCAACAGGATGCTTTAAGCAATACATCCAATTTGAAGGTCTTACTACCGGTTTTACTCCAGCTCATCTTTGTACAAAATAATCAGATGGAATAATGCTAAAACATGAACACAGAAAGTACCCAAAGAGGCGATCTGAAATACGTTCTGCCATGTTTAGATTTAACATGAAGTGTCTCACTTATGACGACAACAATGGTATTGTGAGAAGTGAAAATATTTTAAAATAAAAAGAGAAAGAGAAGGAAAGTTGAGGCAAAGTGAATGTAGAAATGCTAAGCACACCCACACACACACACATAGACAGATACTGACCAGCTGCAGGGAGGTGAGGTAGCGCTTCCACCAGAGGTATTTGGACACGCTCGGGCCCAAAGCTGCCAGGCCGTAGTACAGGTACATCACCACATGGACCAGGGAGTTGATCAGGCCAATCAGGAAAGCTTTGGACAGGTACCAAGCATGACTATTACAATATAAGCGCATGTTTCTAAAAGACATCATACTCAAGGTTTCTGTCGACGTGCACTCACACTGGCCACCAGCCACATATTTCACCCCAGCCCACGAGTTGAAGATCATGGTGGCGTGATGATAGACGTGGAGGAAGGTCAGCTGATTGTTCTTCTTCCTCAGGATGAAAAATATCTGAACCACACAACACACACACAAAGGCAGGCCTTGGGTGAGAGCTTAGATACAGGGCTTTTAAATACCTTCATTCTTACTTTACTTGAGAGGTTCTGTGGTCATTTTTGGGGTTTAAAATAACAATGTCTTAAAAATCCAAATGTCTCCTTTCACTAATTTCATACTCACTGTGTCACTGAGCTCCATCACTTTGGAGAAGTAGAACAACCAGCACACGCTGGCCATCTGCCCCACCAGAACACAATTGTGTTGACTTTTATTGTGAGGTGCTGTTACAGATCATTTCTCCAGAGTGGAGGTTTATTTAGAAATTTCTTCATACAGTGGGGTTTAATAAAATCTCTCACCCTTGTGGCCAGTGGGCTGTCACTGTAGTCGACCGGCTGGCACAGCAGACTGTATCTGGCCAACCAGGAAGAGGCTGTAAACTGGGAAGACAAAAGCTGCCTTTTCATCTCTGCAGTAGATTCAGAGCATTTTCCTTGGAAACAGGCGCCTGCTTTACCTACACCCCCCCTCGCACGTTGCAGTGATACCTCATAGAACATGTACGCCGACAGGCAGACCATGGCAAAGTTGTAAACTATCAGGACGGGCTGGAGGTTGACCGGCTGCCTCTTCTCCATCAGCTTCGGCCCCACCCATATGATGACCAGGTAGCACAGGAAGATGCAGCTGATTGGCACAGGCGAGTAGACCAGCAGCCAACTGTCTGTCCTCTTGTCTAGACGAAGAGACAGCAATGTGTTAATGTCTGACATAAATATCTAACTATACATCACTGAAATATTGATGAAGTGGAACATCAAAACTTGCCTCCATTTCTTAAGATCCCTTGGTAGAATAATATACATTTCTGCCAAATGGTAAGTGCCGGAACCCCCTGACATGGATACAAATAGAAATGACATGTGGTCATTTTTCCAGGCCAGATCTCCAGGCCAGATGTTGGACATTTATTCACAAAATACATTTGACAGGCATGTTCAAGCACAATGGAAGTGGATTAGTCAAGGTTCATATGGTTGTATTAAATGTGTTCTACTTGGGTTGCTACTTCTTTTATCAACTTTTGCTATTAATGTAACTATCAATGGCATTATAGTGATTGCGAGCGACGCAAAAAATGTTATCTCAAACCACTTTTAAAGCTCATCCTTTGTCAATCATCCTACTTTGAAAGGTCTTACGTAAAGAATAGCACCCCTCTGCAAATTTCATTAAACCACCCACAGATCATCTGGATTACAATGCGAGGATTATGTTGACTAATCCAAACGCATCTCTTGATAATGGATAATAACTAATAATCCCCTTGATGAATGGCTGCCTAATGAGGATGACAGGGTGGTGACGCTGTGTTTGATTAACCCAGGACAGTGCTGCCATCTAGTGTTTGCAGATGGAAGCTCTGCACACAGCAGCTCAGCTACTACCTGTCCTCATCTTCCTTTATCTTCTTACATAGGTGTTAATTACCAGTTTTAGACTTTAGAATAATATATAAATTGTTGTGTTTTTAATTTGGGATATTTTTTTTACTTGCAGTTTGGGAAACTACAATCTGATGAAATACTGAATAGTGAAAAGATCCAGTATATCTCCACCAAAGTAGTGCTGAGGATAAAACTAAACATTTACATGCAAACAGCAGATAGATTTAAAGACTAGGTACATCATATTTAAATAATTGTTTTGGTAAGCAGGATGGTGAGGGTTGCACTGGGGGGAAAGGAGTGACTCAGGAAAATTCACCCATCAGAGACAATGGAATGGACTATGCTGGGATGTGGAGGGCTCGTTTTAAGGTGACCAAACACATGCATTCTTATTTTCAGTTGATTATACTCATGAAAACCATATTCCTTTTCTGTTAGTAGACACCACCTCAATTAATAGATCACACACACAGGTCCTGTCGTTTTTGCAACTCCTCATTCAGCAAGCGGGAGTAACCTCAATGCAGAGCCTGCATCATTGTTTCGTCTGCACCGCTCTTCCACCGATGTGTGTGACATATCAAACAGGGCCTTTAAAAAGACGAGGTATTAAAAGTTATTTTCCATCCAAGCATTTTGTTCCACAGTCAACCAAAGACTGGGACTGAGAGCACTAATAAATGCGTTGGCCGTGAGGACAGGGATAAGTGGTTTAGCCTCCTCACTGGGATGTAGAGAGTAACATCCCCCACAAAGCCCTGCTTCGACCAGCTCGGGTTTGTCCATGTTCCCCAACTACAGCGGGAATAACGTAAAGGAGATTTCTAGAGTGGACAGAAAACACACATGCAAATGAATGGGAACGGCAGTCTGCGTAGCCGATACATTACGCTTCCTTTTAACAGAATCACAACACTTTGTTGCCAGAGGAAATCTGAATGCTACAGTCGCTACCTCTCAGTTGTGCGTCTTAATTGTTAAGAACTGCACAACTAACCACATCCTTGGTCTTACCTTCATTGTGTTTGTTTTCAAATGTTCCTCCTCAGCTCTCCTCTGTCAAAGCATGCTGCAACTCAGCCATGTGTTAAGCAACACTGAGGTAATCCACCTGCTCTGAGTGTGTGTGTGTGTGTGTGTGTGTGTGTGTGTGTGTGTGTGTGTGTGTGTGTGTGTGTGTGTGTGTGTGTGTGTGTGTGTGTGTGTGTGTGTGTGTCCAGATGGACATATGGTGGAGCGGTCCTTTATCCTAGGACAGCATGTCAGGTGCCTGCCATGCAGCTAAAACCCTTCATGCTATTGTAACTATTAGATTAATCCATTTCAGGTGGAATTTATATGTACAGTATACAGTACATTCCAATATAAATTCCACCTGAAATATATAAAATTGGATTGGTTTCAAATTATGTAATTATTTTGTTATTTCTTTCCCATGTACCCAGGTGAGATCTAGGATGTGTTTTTTATAGTAGGAAGGTGAACACATAAAGACAGGACAGAAAGCAGCTCACAGTCTGTCCAGAGGTAGCAAAATCCTAGTTGACCCGTTATTGGGTAAATTTAGCTTTACACTGGGCTAGGTTTTCAGGTCAGATGCTTTTCTTTATTATTTAAATGTAGAAAACCCATGATGGTTTCTCAAGATTCCCAAACCTAGCTTTAGTCTCTCCATTGTGGAATTGTATCACTCTCGGTCTTACCCTTCCTCTTTGATGCTATGAGGACATCCTGTTTGATCCCCTCCCCACTTGCACACCCTAACCCACTTCCCCCTCCTGAGTCCATTTCCACCCAAAGGTTGCCACATGTCTCAATCGTTTGAGTTCCAGCCCTTTTGTATTTGTATCTGACCCTGCAGTTCCCAGGCCTGACCCTTTGAGGACAAGTTGCCCTCCCATCTCCAGGTATGTGGAACGTAGAGGCACCACACTGCTCTGAGAAAGGGATGAGACACCTTGCATCATTGTCTTTTCATTTCAATGGAGAACAACAATCTAGAGGTAAATTTACATTCAGGTTCACAATCGGAAAAGTTTGAAATCCACAGCTAATATGCTAACTTCATTAAACGTAATAACGTGCTGTATTTCAACCCATATTACAGCATGTAACTCAAGAACAAGTGAAGAATCCTGGGCTTTCCAGGGCAATTTATAGCCTTGAATAATTCATTGGATACTAATCTAAATTAGTGTGACACTGTTAAAACATAAATTTAAGATATTAAAAGGAACAGCACTAAAAGGTATTATTATAGAGTGATGTAGTATCACAACGTCACATCAGGAGACAGAATGGACAGAAAAGTGACCGGGGTTCTGCTCACTGGCAGCGTACACCACCCTCTCACTCTGTCCGGGTGACCATAACCAGCACGCCCCTCTCCACACACACACACACATCGGTCCACAGCGTCCTGCGGGCAGGTTTCACACCGTGGACTTCATAAATGGGAGAGGACTGGGAAGCACCGGCTACGTCACCCATGCAGAGCACGGAGGGGTGGAGGTGCTCTCAGAGGAACCCTCAATCTGCCTAATGCTGTTTGTTGATGAAACATCTCAACAAAAGCAAAAACACTTCTTCAGAGTGAAAGAGCAGCTCCAAACACCACTGGTGATCCACCTCCGTCCCACTGGGATGCCTGTGGTTGCCAGGCTACTGATGATGATGATGATGATGATGATGGGTGTGAGGGTGGTGGTCACTGACAGGATAAAGAGTTTTATTCTGACTCGTTCCATGCAGGGTTTGATTCGGGTGATGGTGTTGTTGTGGGTCAGCACGATGAGGGGGATGAGGGGGATGAGGATGATGAGGATGATGATGGCTGTGGTTATGAGTCGGTAGAGGAGCTGTCCCGGCCCCCTCTGGATCATCCGTGTCTGGTTGAATTGTGGATATTGTAGTTGTCTGACTGACATTAAAGTGCCCCGTCTTGTTCTTCATTACACTATTTTCTAAACTTGATGTAGAAGAATCGACCTGCAAAGGGTCACATTCATGTTTATTCCTTCTTGAAATTGGAGCTTATTTCAGCCACTAGGGGGCAGCAGAACAAGCTTTTGATCACACACCTTTGATCATGCCTTCAAGTCGCTAATACAATGTCCTGTTTACATCCAGCAGACTTGATGCAAGGTTATAGAATTCATTTGGAGTTGTACTGTTGCATACAAAGTCATTTTTTCCACCATGAATACAAACTTGAGGGAATGAGTTTTACTGTTCACAGCATTTTAGTATTTGTGCGTGTATCTTGTTGTGTGTGTGTGTGTGTGTGTGTGTGTGTGTGTGTGTGTGTGTGTGTGTGTGTGTGTGTGTGTGTGTGTGTGTGTGTGTGTGTGTGTTGTGGTTACTCACAGTGCAATTGCAGATGTTTTTAAGATAAGTGGCTCTGATTGCAGCCTCCACGTAAACGTCATGCAGGAAACTGTACGGCAGTACAATGTGAAAGGTGAGCAGACCGCACCTGGAGAAAAATAGAGAGAGAATCCAAATGTTGACTGGAATTACTAAAATGTAATGGTCCTTATTCTCTCACTGATGTGATGTTATACAGAACTTGATGATTGACAATATATTTATTCTCAAAACAGCTGCATTTTACTCTGATCGCCATCTGTGGGCGACTCATTAACAGGTCACTACGACGTTCTGGGAGTTGTTTGGGTTGTAATTAGCTCCACTCGCAGAACTCGAGAGATCAAAACATCACGGTGACTTTGTCCGCTTCGAACATCAAGTGCATAGTTCATATAGTATATTTGATCTCATCAGAAAACTAGGAACATTGCTAATGCACGCACATAGGACATGGTATGAAGAAATATACATCTTAATTTGATCCGTGTGTTTTGATGAGACCTCACCTATCATAGATCAGGAAGTCGTCTTTGTCCCCATCCAGGGCCTCCCACACATCGCTCTGAAGGGCAGCCTGCTGGTAGACGGGGACACCAGGGGGCGCTCTCCTCTTCAGCTCCCAGTACATGGCTCTGGAGTGAGGCTCGCGCTCATTCACTATCATAAAGGACACGTCTGTCAGGTTGCTGCGGTTCAGCTTGTCACGCAGGCCTCCAATCCTTCAGAGAGAGAGAGAGAGAGTCAGAAGAGAGGCTGAACACATCGTGAAGTGGCACACTCACTAAATAAGGGATCATGGAATTATGGAAAAGCAGAAAAATGATGCCTACGACTAGTGACTTGTTACGATCTTACTAATAGCAAAGTCCTTACTTGGAGGCCTGAGTGAGACAGAACTGTCAGCTGGCCTTGAGTAGTGCCACCACCACCACATTTCCCATCAGCTCTTGCATGGGTGCGTGCTCCTTTATCGTCCAGCGGGGGGCAGGCTTGCAGATCCTGGAGGCGTCATTGTCCCCCTCCACCACCAGGCTGACATGCGAGGCCCACAGCAGAGCTGGCAGGGCGGCGTACAGCAACGAGAGAGCGCTCATTGTCCCCCCTCCCTGATGGGCTGGACCCAAGCTCAGTCCTCGGCGTCACTTTGAAACATAGACCAAACGTTAACCCAAATAAAATCACCAAAGCAGTCGGTGGGCCGCGGGGGCACAGCAGCACGTCTGATCCCCAAAAAACTACCGCATCGTCTCTCTCATGGCGTGTGGAGATAATCGGCAAAAAGAGAGTATTATGGGGTACACAGCCTGAACAAAGAAAAGAATGTCTGCAAACGGGCCCGACAGGACAGACAAGAAACAACAGTTGCTGATTCACAAACAGATTTAAGTTCAGTTATGTAATTGCACTTTTGATCTCAGCAGGTCGGCGTCTGGAAGAAAACAGCATTCTTGGCTCCAGTTTGACCAACATGGAGGGACGGCCTTTGTACAGTAGATGACCTGTCCCTTCAGAAAATAACTAATTACCCCTCTAGTGCAGAAACTTCCAATCAAATACGATTGGTTGGCATTTTTAATAATATGCCTTTTAGGATAAAAGAATGGGACTCAAATGAGTTCATAAAGATCAAAGAAAATTGATGTCCGAACTTACCTCTGTCCACTCTCTATCCTGTGCCCTACATAAAAACGGAGTGTAAGCCCTGTTGTTTATAAAGCCGGAGTGGGGGGGAAGCACTTCCCTTAAATCAAACAAGAGGGGGTGAGCGGGAGAGAGAGGGAGAGAGAAAGAGAGAGACCTAGTGTCTGTGAACTATTCCGCCCTTAGTGTAATCTGAAGAGCATCAAATCTAATATCACCTGTGTAAATACTTGCAGGCCTCTTTCCACCTTCTTTTCATTTCCAGCAGGACAAGGGGACATACTTGTATGTATGGGTACATGTGCTGGGTAGAACGATTGCCTCTCAATGGCTCTCAACATGGCCGGGATTGGATCTGGGGGCTCGCAGCTTACAACACCAAGTGCAAACTGCAGTAAAAGTGCTGCTAAATGTAATATGTCACTCCGTGTCACAGTGAGAGCAGGCTCTCAAGTCTTGTTTACCGTCCAAAGAACAGTCATATTGATCCGATGGCTTGAGTGTATTTGCTTTTCTACGCATGGCTTTGAGAGGTGAATGCCACTGCGTGACAAACACAACCACGATCGCACTATTGCAACAGCCGGAAGGCCAAGCTCATGACGAACAACACGACCAGGTGACAGTGACACAGAGAAAACAGCGCTGGACTGGTGTCCCGAGGAGCTGCGCGGTCAGGCCTCTCCAACCGGTCCAAAATGATCTACTGAAACTTGTTAAGTGGATCTTTCTACTCAGTTACGTAACCAGCCAAGCACCAAATCCATGTCAAATCTCCAAGTGAAGAGTGAATCGCTCAAAGTTCGACCTGAGCAAACGTCCCCTGATGGCTGCTGTGGGTGCTATTCAGCTACTCCAGAGGAATTTAAGGGGCCATGAGGTGGGGGCTTATTTCTTCTGTCAGTTGAGCATTCCATGGAGTCAATGTACAGTGATGGCCACACACACACACACACAGACAGAACAAAACAAATAATTCTTTACAACCACTTTATTTTTTCTCACAGTGCTATGGTTGCTTTGGATTTTTATTGTCAGCGCTGTTTTATTGTGACTTGTTTGTGGTGAATACAACTGCACTGCAAGCCAAGAGTCACACTAGGGATCACTTTGTCATGTTGACTCTAAACACCAAGAAGGCGGTGTACTCCCTAATAAATGATTTGTTTCCTTACCAAAAAACAGGATCCAGTTTCAGTTTTGCAATAATGATTAGAATAGGCTTCATCAATTGAGGATATTAACACTACTATTCCTGTCAGCATTTGAATGGTTCATAGAAGAGGTTCATTAAAACGCCATCGTTTGAGACCACAGGTTTATGTTTAAAAGCAAAAATCTTTCTAGACACCAACTTGTTTCCTGGTTCTGTGCTACTGCTTTACACTCCATGACATGATAAATAATTCTAAAATATTTCATTAAAGCTTGCATTATGATCAGGAGACAGATACATGGCATCATCCTCATAATATGGAAATACTCAAGCTACCTAACCCAGGACACGTGTCTGCATACTAACAGGGTTTCATTGTGCATGTAAACACCTTCAGTTCAAACAACAACAAAAATACCTGTGAACACATGCTTCAAACGTCAAAGAGCTTTGTGCAAATCGCGTCTACCTGCTCCACACAGTCCATGGTTGTCTTCTCCTTGCACTCTCTAGCTCAGCATCGCCATCATGGTGAGAAACACCTCAATCACAAAGCTCGGCTCACTGCCAGCCACAGCATTTTGCATGAATTGAGCAAATGTAGGTGTTAGTGGTGCAGATCGGGAGACAACAAGCATAATACGTCCAAATGCTGAACATTCCTGGTTGGAGTCGTCCAGGCAAGTCATGCAAAACCGCCGCAATCAGGACAACACGCCTATCAGTTCCTCCTCATCGTTGTCCCCGACGGCGTCAGCGGGACCGTTACAGGTGGCCATGAGGCCCAAGCTCAGCTCCGCCAGCTCCTCACAGCTCATGTCAGTCGTGACCATGATCTTAGTCTCCAGGCGGTTACACAGCGTTCTGTAGGAGGGCAGAGGGTACCCCAGCTCCCGTAAGTACTCGTAGCCCTTCGTGCCAACTGCACACCGGATCTTTCGGGCCTTCAGGATGGTCTCTGGGGACCAGACGGCGCGTCGTGAGCGTTTGGTGAGGGACAGCGCGCGAATCTGGTCCTCAAACAAAAAGTTCTGGAGACCCTTCTCGATCCTGTTGAGCCGGTACAGGCGCTTCTTCATCTCCTCTGCCTGTTAGGGAGAAAAAGAATTAGGGCAATGTACGGAGAAAATGTATTAGGGCAATGTATGGAATGGTCACAATCATGTTTACCCAAGCTGCCACCATCAAAATCAACAGTCACATTGGCCCGTCAAAGAAAAAACAAACTACTACAACATATTCATTTGTGGAAAGAGAGACCAGCTGCGTTCCGACCTCCTTCTGGAGCCTCGCAGTGTGCTGCATCTCCTGCTCCAGCTGCTTCTTGAGGACGTGACACTGTGTGCAGGGCTGCTGGTCCTCTGCAGTCCCGTCTGCCTCCTCCTCCTCCAGGCCAGCCAGAGGGGTGCGTCTGGCGTAGCCATGGTCCCCGAAGGTCAGCTCCTTCTCCACTATAAACACAGAGCAACCCCAAATACTGTCATATTTCCTGTATGTTGTGCAAATGTCCCCCACCAGTGAGTAGCAGCCGATTGGGCTGTACCTGGTTCGGTTTTCATGGGCAGCAGGATGAACGGAATAGTGACGGCCGGGTAAGGAGGGTCTCCAACGGTGAAAAGAGTGGGGATGGCATTGGGCTTCAACTTCTTCCCCCCGGCGGGAGATCTCGCGATCTCCTCAAACTGGCTCTGCTCAAAGTGGTCCTTGAGGGAACGAGACAGGAAGACACGTCCATTTCATCCAACTAATAAAGCACGAACAAAAAGACAACATCGTGCATAAAGTAGCCGCTAATTAGAATGAAAGTCACGTGTTATTTTAAATTGATGCATCGTTATTAAGTGCTCGGTCCCGAACGCGTGGAGCTCTGACTCTACCTGACAGAGTCTGGAGTGAGGAGTCGGCTCAAAGTCACGTCGACAGTTCACCACCCATTTCTTCTTGCGAACCGGGTCTTTGGGGAACCTGAACAGCTGTTTACCGATGCTGGTTGAATTGGAGCAGTTCGGAGCAGAGCAGCCCCCCATCCCGGAACTTAGAGCGACGGCAAAGATAAATCCAGCGAGTCCAGATAGCTTAGGTAGAGGTTTTTAATCTTAAACGTTACTTTTAGGGTTAGGGTGTAAAAATAAAGTCACATAAGCATTAATTGAAACTCGTGGAAACCAGAGCTATGGCTTGAATACTTGCTCATTGTATAGAATGGATAAAATGTAAAATACTTATCGAAAAATGAATGTTTCTTACTTTGTTTGAGCCAAAATGGCGCAACTCACCTCGACAGTAAAGTACAGTGACGTAAGGTTGTTGTTTATGTGCGTCTATGGGGAACGCCGGTTTAGTATTGTTAAAAAAAAGAAAGAGTAAAGAAATAGACGTTTTATAAAAATAAAAAGATGTAGGTTGAGCATAGGTATTATTTAATTATGAAATTAACAGCATACAATTGGTAGCAACTATTCTATATTTATTTTCAGGCGAGATAGCGACTACCTTAGGTTTATGTTCACAGGACCCCGGGAACCACGTTGAAATGTTTACTGTGGACTGGCGCAACCATTCGCTGTCGACTCGATACTGTTTAAAATTATTTAAAGGCGGTAACTGCCGAATAAATTAATATAACAGGCAAGCATCAATAGAGAGGGCTACACAGAACAGCGGATAATAGAAACCTATTAAACCTAAGGTGTTAAATGAAGTTAGCTAAATTCAGGAGAACCGACGTTAAGGTAAATTGCAGAAAACTATTCAGTCGAGAATAAGAGCCGTTTGCGCTCATTTACTAAAGTTGAGACAAACATGGTGTCTTCTATGGTCGTCCCCGTTATTGATGTCCAGAATGATAACTTCAGAGAGCTTTGGCCCGCCATGGTAGTGGCCATGAAAACGGCTTCCTTCATTGCACTGGACACGGTAAGTGCAGTTGTGTGTCCATTCGACCAACGTGTAACTGAGTTAAATTAGACCCGCAAGTGCCTGGAATTATAGTTTTAAAAGCCGTAGTGTGTCCCTGTTGTTTGCACTGTTCTTGGAGCACGAGTGCTCACTACAATCTCACCTTTCAGTATAATGGCAAAACCATCAAAACACAACAGTCGGCCTGGTGGAAGGTCATTGACGATCTAGATCACGTGCGTCATTGTTTTTGTATTGTCACACGATTTCACCAAAGTAGCACTAATTCTTTGGTGCTTGTGTAGGAGCTGAGTGGTCTTGGAAATAGGAAGTCCCTGATGGCCGAGTGAGTAAACCTCTCATTCCTCCCTTTGGCACTTCCTCCTGACTTCCTCCTGACCGCCCCCCCTCTGCCATGTTTCAGATCCATAGAGGACCGATACAAAGCCATATGCAGCGCTGCTCGCTCCCGCTCCATCATCTCTCTGGGAATCGCCTGTTACAAGAAGCTGGACGACAAGGTGCCGCAAGATGACGATTCTCTAAAAGCACAAAGCTATGTTTATATTCATCTGATGATCTATCTCCCTCATCATCATCCTCACATGTCAACATGTCCTGTATCTTGTGCCTCTTCCTCCCCCCCAGGCTGCACACACGTACCTGGTCCAGGTGTATAACCTCACCCTGCTGTGTTCAGAGGAGTACATGATAGAGCCCCAGTCGGTCAAGTTCCTGGTCCAGCATGGCTTTGACTTTAATAAGCAGTACGCCAGTGGGATCCCTTACCTCAAGGGCAATGGCAAGGTGGTGACACTCGCATGCTGTTCTTTGTTGTCCTGCTAGTTCTCTCGTATACGTCATCTGAAAACAAGCCCTCTGATCGGTTAGTTAGCCGGGACGTATGCACCCACATGCAACCGCTATAATGTCTACGCATGTCTATGGACTCGTCTTAGTGAAGCTACGTGCCATAATAAGAATAAAAGAAACCACGATGACTTTGCAGGTGGTCGCTGCAGATCACGGGTCTGACACAAAGATTCCACTACTAAAAGCGCTGTTAAATGTCAGGATTATGAAAGAAGGCCAGTTGGTTGTTAAATACCATTGAAACAGGTAGTGGTCAAATCCTTCTTTAGTAAATGTTTGCAGTCAAACCAAATAATTGACAGAATATTCAACCTGAGTGTCATTTTAATGCTTATAACACTTCTTTCTATACCGGGTTTGTACTGAGGCAATAAAGTAGTCCATGAATATGACCTTGAAGATTACAGAGATTGTGCCGGTCGGATTATGGCATTTTTCACAGTTCAGAGAATGATGCAGTGCTTTCAGGATGAACTCTGTCTGCAGAGGCTGTGTTGTCAAGGTTACTTACTGTCCGTTTCACCTGGAGCATCTCTTCTTGCAGAGTAACAAAGTATGCTGCTAAATCCTTCCGCGGGCCAAGATGCTTATACACATTATTGATGGCATGACATGAGTGGACAGAACGGGACACTCCCGAGTTCCCTTCACCCCCTCAGGTGATGACATTTGATTTCTGGCCCCCGGGTTGTTCTTCAGGGGACCTCGGAGGAGCTGGGGGTCCACATCCGGGCCTTATTCACCGAGGTGCTGCGAGCCAGGAAGGCCCTGGTGCTCCACAACGGCCTCATAGACATGGCCTTCCTGTACCAGGTACCACCAGTTGTTTGCTGCCTTCTTCTAATTGTGTTCATTTCAAAGATGTTTCTCTCTCCACTTTGAGGATTCACTGCTTAACTTCAGTATACATCATTGTTTGAATGCTGATTCTTAATATTATAGATGAAACAATTAATTGAAAACAGTATTAACCACTGATAAAATGACTTGCAGGTCCTGACTTTCATCCATACCTCTTTCACAGCAGCCAGATCTTATAATAATTCTCTTACTGCAATGTCTTCTCCTGCCAGAGTTTTTACGCAAATCTACCCGATCGCTTGGCCTCTTTCACCGCCGACCTATCGGAGATGTTTCCTGCTGGAATCTACGACACAAAGTACGTCACGGAGTTTGAGCTGCGGCTCCCCGCCTCCTATCTGGAGTATGCCTACAAGAAATGGTGAGTATGATTAATAGTACATGTGTGTGTATAATATATACATACATTCATTGAAAAGTTTGTATAACTTCATCAAAATAACAAGAAGTGGTTTTAAGCTCCAAAATCAACAAATGAAAATAGGTTGCTTGCACAGCTGGACACTGGACTGCACTTTTTATTATTTTTATATTATAAATGGCGCCTTTTTTTAATGGAGATTTTTGGTCATCTACAGATTGATCTATTTGCATTTCAACCTTTTTTTAAATGTATTAGAACTTCTTTGACTCATAAATGAGGTTTTCTTTATTGAATAACATTGAGCTGTACCCACGTTAACCACAATGCAGAAGATGTCAGTTAGAAAATAAAGGATGTGTCAAATGGAGGAGCAGAAAAGAATGTATGGCTGCATGATTAGGGCCAAAATGAAATTGATTCACGATTGTTCATTCATTTCTTTTTGGAGACAAGATCTTATTGCACCTTCACGTTTAAAAGAACAAGAATGCTTTTATTGTTGCCCCGCATTCTGGCTGAGGTCAGAGTCTTTGCATTAGACTGGTCGTTATCACGGCGCATCTCGTAGAAGGACGATGGTCCTTTGAGGGACCCGCTCCTCGCCTTCTGCTCCTGACATTTGATCTACCTTTCACGCCGCGTCATCTGCTCTCTGTTCCGCTGTCCAGAGTCTAACACCAGTCCACTGCAGACAGAAATGTTCTGCTGCTGAGGGTACGCACGTGACTCCTCCCACCTGAGCGGCTGACTGTTAAAGAAGTGCTTAATTCGATACGTAGCAGAGCCCGCTTTTTAAATTTAATTGTGGCAGTGATTAAAATTGGATTAATTGTGCACCTCCCAGAATATCCATATCAGGAGATCTCATTGTGCAGATATTGGGGCTGTAAGAATGACATTTTAAAGTCTCCCTTGCCTCACATGGTCTCCTCTTTCTTCCAGTAAGCTGGACAACAGTCGCATTGTGACCTCTGGAGGTGCCGAGCCGCACGTACGCGTTGAGTTCTGTCAGTACGCAGGTCACATGTCCAGCTACGTGGACTACAGAATGTGTCAAGATGTGTCCTCTGCTGAGGGACAGACGGACATCTGTGAGCGCTTCTCGGTGAGTGAAAAGCTTTTTGATTCCAGCTTCACTGGGAGTCTAAAGGCAAAGTGTAATCAAATGAAGTTTATCAAATTAGGTTTCAGTTTAGGTACGTCCTGCGTGTCAATTAGAGGAGCCAACTAGGCGTCTTTTTTGATCAGATGTCCGTTTGTCTCCCAGGCGTTTGGCTGGTGTCCAAACGGAACCCAGTGTCCGTCATCCCATGACACCGACCTGATTGTCCTCCAGGATGAGAAGGGCGCGGGGGACAAGAAGAAAAAGAAGAGGATCAGAAACAAGAAGCGAGGTCGAGGTGAGGCACAGAACGGGGCCTCAGTCTGTGACGGGGCTCCTGACCACAAAATCCCCCACATGGAAGTGGACTCCGGGGACGCAGCAGCCGCGGTGCGCCCTGAAAGAGACACGTCGCAGAGGGAGGAAGAAGTGGACATGAAAGCGTGCGATGAGGAGAACCAAGTCTCCGAGGACAACCCCGACCACAGAAACCCTGCAGCAGCTGAAGCATCGACCACAACAACAAGCAGCACAAAGGAGAGCCGAGAGGAAGCCAGAGAGACGGAGACGCTTAGCAACCACCCAGCTAACACCGACGCTCCCAAGACCAAGGCCGACCCAGGAACGCACCGCGCCGGGTTCGATGCCTACATGACGGGATACATCTTTGCCCACTCCTGCACCACGATCAAGGAAGGAGTGGGAGCTGTAGAGAATGAGCAGCAGCAGGAAGTGGTGGACAGAGAGCAGCAGCAGGCGGCGTGGCTTCCTACGTGTCTCAATAAGGTCTACCTCAGCGGCAAGGCAGCTCCTCTCAACGTGGTTAAAAGCACCTTCGCCAGGTCGTCCAAGGTCCACATCCAGAAGATGAAGGCGGTTTGGGCGGGTGGGTTGTAGTGTATATTAGAGTTTACACATGTGCAGCATCACAAAGTCCTAAGGCTTTCATCCATTTCCTGAATTGCTGTATCATTTTCTACATTTGTGATGTCTGCAGGATGAACCCCGTTGACTATTTCTTTCACCACAAGGTTCAGCTGAATCCTGTGTAGTGTTCAGTTTATGTTGATTAGTATTGCGATCACAATACTGCAAGAAGGAAATGGTTTTTTTTAATAAACTGATGCTTGTTAATAACAATTGTTATTTCACAGCAACAAGTTATTTGAAAAGTCCAATGATGTTGTGGCTAATCACGTCAGTGTCACATGATCGGATCACCAATAATTCCATCAAGTTTGTATCAAAGAAAATTGCCACAACCTGAGCTGTTGGTACGTACAGACCATAGTATCATAATGACTTTTCTCTGGAGCCTTTCATTTCTATTCTAAAATACATGTTAAGAATTCTAAAAATAGTATACTATGTTATGGCTCTATAATCGTTAAAGCTCGATAAAACGTTGCAAAAGAAAGCCGATCTTCATGTAATTCCAACTTCAGTAAATAAGTAATTAACATTGCAGCAGTGGAGAAGAACCGGTAAAAAAAAAAAACAGATGTATAAACACCGCTCAATACTTTGTTTTACAGCATCAAGACTTTGGGTATGATGCTACAAGCTTGTTACACTTATTTTGGGACAGTTTCTCCAATCCTCAGGTCTGCTGTCATTACGGGACGGAATGAGTGAAGCGCTGTTAATACTAAACAGACTGTATGAGACATTTAATATTCTATGTGTGTGGGGTCATAAAGAAGCGGCCACGCTGTAACAAAAGATTGACTTTATTAAATGGATATGTACAGCACATTCCTGGATCAAAACAAAGTCATTTTCTCTTCATATTGAGAATTGTATATTTTTTTTTATGTACCCCCCCCCTGAAGAAAAAAAATATATCCAATAGGTGTGCTTAAATTTCCAAACAATCTTAAAAGCTGCTCAGGTTAAAATGAGGACAAGCTAAAGACACTTGTTGCTCTGACACACACGCACGCACCATAAAAGGCCAATCCATAAAATCTAGAGGTCGGAAAAGAAAACGTCTTAAAATTGATCAATTCTACATGCGTGTGTAAAGAAATGTGCAATAAAGCAGAATTTCAAAATGAGCCAAGCAGCTTAAGAAAATCATCTAAAATATATCTGCCCTCATCACATGGCACCGTTATATTGCTCTTAACTTGGATGAAACATAACTCATCTAGTGGCAGCGCCTTAAAGCAATGACTTACTTTGACTCAGGTTAAAGGTCATCAACGATCAGCTGCATGAGAATTCTTTCCAAATCACCACAAGCACTTTCCGTTACCGTTAGTGTGTAAACAACAACACAATTAAAAGACAAATGAGTCCCTCCCAAGCTCCACTTTAGAAAAAATGAAACAAATAGTCTATTTTAACACTGTAGGTGGTTCTGGAGTCCATGTGCTGGTGAAAAACAAGATCCGTGGATAAAGTGTGTTTTTCCATGTGATAATTTTGCAATATGTGCAGCAGTGGTTTTTTATTTACTTATTTTTGGCCAAGTCATCAAACCATAAACAAATCATACACCAAAGTGTAAAATCTACAGGAAGGGGTTGAATGTCTGAAGGACAGACAAAGCCATCGAGCATGGTGGGAAATTAGAGGGAAATTAAAATAAAATCAACCCGGGTCTGGACACCACTGATCCAAACGGAGCAGTTTGTACGAGCACAGCCATGACAGAAGGCCCCATTTTATGCATCATTAATACAGAGACCCACACCCAACATTGCATGAGGTCAAACTAACTGGAGCAGGAAGTAGTGTCTGTTGCAGTAAAAAGAGCTGAGACCAACTCTCATCTCCATGGCGATGGCGTTCTGTCGCCTGATACTTTAGATTCAAAGTGTTGAGAACAGAGTTTCCTCAAGGGCACAACAAATTAAACTTGCACTGATGAGATTTCGACCAGCAATGCAGCACCTTATAAACAACACACACACACACACACACACACACACACACACACACACACACACACACACACACACACACACACACACACACACACACACACACACACACACACACACACACACACACACACACACACACACACACACACACACACACACACACATAAGCTCATCACTCAGAGACTTTAGCAGCCTCAAAGTTAACAGCCAACTTCCTGTGCTTCCTCTTGGAGGAGGAGCTGGGGGTGTGGCCTGTCACTGGCATGTTTTGCCGAGGGGGCGTGTGCAGGCCAGCTGTTGTGGAAGTGATGCCTGCTGGGCCTGGACTGCCCGGGGTTTGGTTGCTGTTGGCGGAGTACTGGTGCGGCTGGTTGTGTTTAGCGCCATGGGGGTCACCCTGACTCAGGGGGTGGGGGGGCTGGTACTGGGGCTTCTGCGACTGGTTCCTGGACACCGTGTGGGCGGCGCTGTAGAACTCTCGGCTGTCCTGGCTCTTTTTGCTTGCAGAGACTCGCTTCTTCGTCACCTGTTTTGGCCGGAGGACAATGGTTGGTCACCGTGACAACGTCGTTAGGGGCCGTTCACACTAAGATGCCAACCCAACCACATGCACCGATGCCAAAACAAGAAATCACTGGCAGCTTCTTTCCCTGATTCGATTGGCTGCTTCGAAAGCTAGACATTCAACAGAGGTGCAACTGTGCGCTCATAAGTGGACAATATCTTTCTGTCTTGAAAATAAAAATACAAACATGATGGACATACAGCCATTTCAACAAATATCAGTTGTGCCAATACAAGTTGATCCTCCCACCTGTAAGGGAATAAACTGGTTGTGTGAGCCGATGGGCGCCGCTGTTGCGGCCTGGGGACGGGCGGCACCGGGGAAGGTTCCGGCTGGGCCGTAGAACGGCTGGTTCTGGGGGTGGTGGGGAGGCAGCGGCATCCCCCACAGCGGGCCAGGGCCAAAGCCCTGGGGAGGCAACAGCATACCGCCTGCGGGGAGACACGTTGTTGCACAAGTTGTAGACAACAGAGGAATCCTTTTTCCCTCTGATGGGTAAGCGGAGGAAATCTCACCTTGTTGGTTGAAGACGGGCGTCATGGGTCCTAAGGGTGGGGGGCGTATCTGACCCATTCCCGGGAATAGAGGAGGTGGGAGGGGGAAGCCAGATCCCACTGAGTTCTACGGGAGAGCAAGAGGACAGACAGAGATAAAGATATGGACTTAGTGAACAGGAACTTGGCATAACTACCATATCATGAGTATTCATGATTAATTTATAATAAATCTGTATAAACTCATTAGTTTATTCTTTTTAGATGTACTTCCTTTTCCTCCTTCCATTTGCCTCGTTTCTGACCAATAGAAACATCTCAGAAAAAAGGGAACTAATAGTAAAAAATGATTTGAGCTTACACACCCAATAACCATTACAAAGACAAGCTGTCTCACAGCCATTACCACTAGTGTGTGTGTGTGTGTGTGTGTGTGTGTGTGTGTGTGTGTGTGCGTGTGTGTGCATGTCTGTGAGTCCTACCAGTCTTTGGAGGGCAAAGAAGGCAGCTTTCTCCTTGGCTTCATTTTCTGATTGACACTGCGGACCGTGGACCATCAACCCGTTGGACAGCTTCACCTGACACACCACCGCCCGGCCCTGTGTGTGTGTGTGTGTGTGTGTGTGTGTGTGTGTGTGTGTGTGTGTGTGTGTGTGTGTGTGTGGAGGGGGGATAAATAAAAGCGTTGAAAAAACCTGCACAAACTGCTCTGTTTCTGCAGTAGAGTGCAGATGTGGACCAGGTGTGCCTGGATGGACCCCTGATGGAGCCACACTCTGCTTGTAATTTACACTTCACAAACTTAAGATACTCATTTTCGTTTATTCAAATGTCTGCAGCATATACATATTTATATTTATTTAGGTTTTGAGTTGTGTCGAATACTTGTGAAAACACGATGCAAAGACCAACCTGTCTGCTGCCTATGTAGCTGAAATCGGGTGGAGCCATTCCCAACCTAGCACAGACACACGCCAGCTCCGCCACCTTGCTGGTCAGCACGGCGTTGGACAGGTTGGCAGGGCCGACCAATGAGGGGGGAGCGGCTGCAGCCGCGTCACTGTGGGGGGGGTTCATATTGGCTGCTGGAAGCAGAGAAAATGGGACACACAAGGAGGGAAATAAAACACCCACAAGGCTCAAGATGTGACAGCAACACATCTGGTTGTGTGGCAATTAGTAACTTACCGAGTTTCTTGGACGACCGCCGCCGGTTGTGCTGTTGGCCTCCGCTGACAGGCGCCTCCTGGGAGGAGGCACTTCCTGTTCCAGCCCCGTCAATCTTCAGCATCTCCTTCAGCATCAGGGTTCCCTTCTGTCAAAACGGACCAAAAACAACCTTAGTTCAGTTATCCTAAACATATTGTCAATATCTCTAAGTATCTTCACTACAGCTGGATGGGGATTCATTGGTGGTACACATGCATATTCTTTAGCATTTGAAGGAATATTATTCTATTATAAATATTACTTAGGTTCTGTTTTGTTGACCATTAAAAAGTTAAAAACTAACATTTCAAAATTAAACATCCAAAAAGAGTAGAAAGAAACTTTGGCCATGTAGCGTACGTCGATGAAGAGGCTTGAACGAAGAGCACACGTTTTATTAATGGTTAAATTATTTAAACTGGAACATATTTTGGGAGTTTGATGTCAACTGTCTAGCAAGCACACACACACACACAACCAGGCATCAGCTTTCAGTTGACGAATCATTGGAAATGTCATTCTTACACAAAAGATTGCCCAACAGCCCAGTACTGAAAATAGGATATAAAGAAAAAAGCCTCATTACATGTTTAAAGCCAAGTTCCATAATTTAATACCATCAGCAATTTGCTGGTTCATCGCTCTCTATATTTCAGATTGAGTTTCTTTCTGGGTTTTTGTGGGGGTCTTCAGGAGAGAAATGTTTTAAATTCTCGATATATGTAAGTTATGTCTAACTTGATTGTGATTAGTTATTTGTGATATATCATATTTGTGCACCATACTGCGACTCTTACCATTGCGAAGGACTGGGGAGACAACGGGCCGTCTGATTGGCTGGTGGGTGCCTGTGGGGGAGCAGGAGGCGTTGGGGCCTGCTGGCTCCCCTTGGAGATGTTCAGACTGGCTATCAAGTCCTCAAACTCTGTTGAAGCCTTGAAGAAAGATGTGAAGAGGGAATCCAATAGATTACAGCGTGTATATAATGCCATTTTATCTGGGTGTGTTTATAATTAGAGGGCTCTTCAACCTCTCATCATCTTAAATCAAATCAAAACCCATCTCGGTTGACCAGAGAGGCTCAATTTGTGACATAAATGTATTGCTGACTGTAGTTCATAATATTTACTTTATTCGGGATTTCTATATTAAGTGAATGAAGGTTTTCACATAGTAACAGACTACATTTTAACAATTCACAATTTAGTGATTATCATCATGATTTAGAGAAGGTTGTGCTCTCTTTGAGCTTTACAAATCTAAATTCAGGAGAACCTTCTCATTCAAGACTGGCGTTCTTTCACCATATGTTCCAATTAAACAAAATTCCTAAAACTGGACCCAGGAGAAATGGCCATAATATAGAACATGATGTCACATCTAACTATGGTGTACACATACAACTCAAGGGTTCTGACAAAGCCACAGGATGAGATGATGATCCTCAACTGACCCTTACAAGATCCACATTGAGTGATCAGCAGGGAGGAGGAGGTCAATGGCTGTGTACCTTATTGGCTGTGTTTTGTGGAGGGAAAAGGGAGTTTCCGTCTTCATTCTTCTTCAACAGTCTGATGGCAGCAGCTGGAGCCTGCGAAGTACGCACACACCAACATTAACATGTAAATATAACATCAGGATCCAGTATACACAAACCCAAAGGCACCGGATGCTTTTTCATGTATACTTACGGACTTGTTGGTCTGCTGGTTGCTTCCCTGTTGGGTAAATTCTTCCTGGAGTTGGACACACACAAATTAAGTTTTACTCATTTTTAAAAAGTAGGTGGAAGACGGTCCGTACATGAAACCTCTGCAGATGTCAAAATGATCATGTAGAAAATAAACAAATAACACACGAAAAATAAATTAAATGCTTTATAAAAAGAGTTTCACTAAGTCGTTCCTCTTGATTGGAATTTAAAAAACAGACGTACGTTTTGCCATTGAGCCGGAGGCTTGAGAGTAGGACCAGAGTTCTGCAGAGACTGCCACACATTACTGTACTCCTGGAGAGAGACAGAAACATGAAAAACGGTATATATTTGGGACCTTGCTGCGCGCGTGCACACACACGTGCACACACACACACACACACACACACACACACACACACACACACACACACACACACACACACACACACACACACACACACACACACACACACACACCTTGGTCTGTTGTTTCTGCATGGGACCCTTCGAGGGAGAGTTCCTGTTGCCCTGGGAGGCCGCCTTCCCCCCACTGTGTTTGTTGTTATGCTACAGGTGATGAGGAGTAGAGGAAGAAAACGTGAGGGGAGGACAACAAACTCCTGTGTGTGTGTTAGTGGGGGGGGGGGGGGGGGGGGGGGGGCTCCGCTCTCACCTGTGCCGGCGTGAAGGGGGAACGTGGAGAGTGGTTCAGGCCGGCCTGCTGCCGCTGGGAGCTGAAGTTGGCAGCCGGCTGAGGTTTGACGATGGCGGTGAGTTTGTGGGAGGTCTGATCCGCCCGCGCCCCGTGGGAAAGGTTGATGAGAGCGCAGGGGGGGAGGCGGTAACACCGAGGTGAGGTACATCTGAAGAGGGAAGGAGTGGCATGTGAGGGTCAGAGGTTATTCTGTTGTGGAGCGAGAGGCTTTTCTTGTATAACAAATGTGTTACGTGCTACGTTTGGTTGTCTACACTCTGCTGTCGTGAGTGAAGTAGTAAAAAAAGGTTCTAGTGGTTTCCAAGCAAGACCCGTGCAGGTGTGGTTACCTGATGTTCAGACCGCCAGCAAATTCTTCGTCGAAAAGCACCTCGTAGAGAACCTCTGCCTCGCGTTCCGCTGGAGGCACAAAGACACACACAATAGAAAAGTGAGACTATTGTGCACGTTTTCTCCGTAACATAGTGGACATTTTAACAAAATGGAGAAAGTCTCACCTCCTTTGATGCCGATGACAGTTCCCCGGAGTCCCAGTGGGACGGTAAAGCTCTCCCTGGTGTTGATGACCCTGTCGAACAGGCGATACTCTGAATCCGGGTCTGGAACAACTCCCTGCTGCTGCTCCAAGGGCTAAACACACACACACAAGTATATATGGAGGGCTCAACAAGCGCTTCTGATCAATTCATTAGCGTTATTGTTGCTTTCACTACAATAAACACCCACTCTTCTCAATACAGTGGAGACAGGCTTGTTAGAGTGGAAGTCGGTACAATGTGGTGACATTTCCTCTAGAGATATATAGTAAATGCTGCTTTTCATTGGTCTGGTACTCATGACTCATGAGCGTTAACCCCCTTTATATGTGATACATAACCTTCAATACAAGGTTCATATCCCAAATAGAAATAACCACAATAACAATTTATGTAACATAGCTTGTCCTAAATGATCATGTTTTACATGTAAGTGTACTTTCCCAATTTCCTAAAAAAAAAAGAAAAATGGGTAAAATGTCGTATTTCTTTTTTGACATTTAGATGAAGCCACGTCAACACGATCCAATTTACATGTCAGTTTTCATGAGTCAGTCAGAAATCCAGTTAACATTGTACAAGAATGTACTGTGAAATTTCCGAGCATACCACCAGGCAGAGGTACCAATACAAACATATGATGCATACAAAGCATCAGGCAAAAAGCACTCACCCTGAAGAGGAGGTGAGGCTTGACGGTCACACGGACCTTCTTGGTGCTCTTCTTCACCTGAGCGAACAATGGAGAGGACAATGTGGATTGAACGTTAGCGAGTTGAGGTGTGCCGGGGTTCGAGCCCATCGGGTTGGGTGTCAGTGTCACCTTGGCTTTCTCCACCGCCTCCTCGATCCGCTCCACAATGGCAGAGTCCAGCACCTGGAGGTCACACGACGTCCGGCCGATGGAGCTCACCGGGTGACTTTTCAACCACGAGGTGATCTCGGCGACCTTCTCAGCACTGTGGGGTGTCCGTCAGTATTAAGAGATCATCAGTAAGCACAACTTATTTTATCGTACAGGGCCAACAAATATTTAGATTTTCTTCGCTGAGGCTTCTTGGCTTGATCAGCCAATTTATGTCATTATGTACTCCCAAACCCAAGGAGATAAAATACTACGTCTGTATGTATGTTTTACCTATTCTGGTCCTCTGCAGACCAGATGTCATCTTCATAGAAAACGTCATCATGACTGTTTCTGGACACCAAGTCGAATACCTCAGAAAATCTAGGAAAGCATTAAAAAAAAGTGTTAAACGCAACATCTTTCGCGAGAAGTTACAACAAAGACTTCAAAAGGCTTCAGGAAAGCCAGATTGCTGCTGTCGCAGTCATCCAACCCAAGGCCTCCCAGTGTCCATCCGTATGTATGTATGTGATGAACGTACACTATATTTGGAATATTTTCACCTGCTTATTTTGGAACTGAAGCCGTTATATATGCTGTCTTTAGTTGTCTAAGATACATTTCACTTCTGGTCTCGCCCACAGCAGCGCATTGCTTCACTACCAGGTTGTCCGCCTGCACACTTACTGTAGTTATGTACCTCACTACTAGAAACCTTTAAGGTTCTCCCGGTTCTTTAGGTTTTGATTACCGATCAAGATATTCCGCCAGCAATTCTTCCACAGCAGAAGAGTAGAGCCACTCCTTCTCGGTCCTCTTTGTGTACCCAGGAACCTCCTCATTCTTCTTGTTGAACTTCAGGTTGAGGCCAACGTTAGCTTTTTGCTCCCCACAAGGGCTGTGGACAGTGAGGGAGAATATTAGGTTCTGAAAACAAAATTCAATTAGCTTGATTCATCATCCGATTCAAATAGACACATTCTTACATATGAAAATTTAAACAAAAAATGCCCAAACGTAAATAAATGCTGTGGACGGCAGCTTGAAGCACTCACATCTTCTTAGAGCCTCTGCCGATGAAGATGCTTCCTGAGAAGCGGGACACGAGGTAGCTGGTGATGCCAAGGCGAGATGCCAGAACGTACCCGGGACTGTACTTCACACAGTACTTCTACAAAGGAGAGAATCACGCTGCGTCAGGTACGAACAGACACCCTTTCTCCAGTGAGTCCTAGGACACCACGTCTCTTACGTGCTGATTCTGGATCAGGGGCTCCAGCTGGGGCTCGTGCGGCACGTTAAAGACCACTCGAACCCGGCCCTCTTTGATGACGTCACTGGAGTCTTGCACCTGTTAAGCAAGTGATGAGAGACGGTGATGTTTCTATACGCCAACTCGTCGGTTTCTGCGAGAGACACTTGTCAAATGACCGTATGAGAAAAAAAACATTCTGATCGGAGCAGCTCATCACATCCAATCAATTCATCCAATTACAGGAGCGAGAGTACCTTCAGATTACGCGTTTCTATGTCACTTCAGCACATACAAATATTTGACATCTTCCCTTTGGAAAGTAAACAAAGAACGGCCCATTGTGTTTCTGATTGTGCTGTGATCCTGTGACTGCAGAGAGTGGTCACATACCTCGCCCACGGCCCCGTAGTAAGGGTTCCCCACCATGAAGACGGTGGTGGCCGGAGGAAAGAGCTCGTCTAAGCTCTTGAAGCAGGTCAGAGACGAGTAGAAGGCCTCGATGTCCTGAGAAGACAAAGGCAGAGGGGTCATCAGTCTTCGGCATTGATAGATAGGATATTAAACTAAATTCAAACAGCCACTAACAAGTGCATCTCTAGATAGGTTCTATATCTATGCTGTATATCAACCCATACAAAAAAGTTAAATAAATTAAAATAAACCATGGGAAAATGTAAAGTAAAAAATATTAAAGGAAGTTGTCAAGTCCCATTTCCGTCCTCTCACTTAATCACTTACTTTTTACTTTTTAAAGCATCTCTATGGAACATCAGCAGTGTCTTCTAAATCCCTTTATTAAAACCCGTTTTTTAAGGCTGGATTTAATGTAAAGCCACTGTATGTGGCCAGATCTGTGGCACTCAATTTTTCTAATCCAGATTGATGTCTAAATGTTTCTGCGAGTAAGTGAAAAACAGATTCTATTTTATTTTATACAAAGTACTAAATGAAAAAAGTATTTTGATATCTATTGGATATTTTGCAAGGTCTCCTGACTTTTATTTATTTTCCATCAAATGGCCCGGGAGCTTCTTATGAGTTGTGGAACAATTCTGCTGTAAAACACCACAACAGCATCACATGGTACGGGTCACTGGTGCTGCTACAGAGTCTGTCAGACTACAATACTTCTAATACTAATACAAGTGTGTAGTTAAGTTTAGTTGCTTTCCACTTTTATCTGTGTGTGTGTGTACCTTAACCACGGTCTGGAAGGCAAAAGGGAGGACTTGCTTGGCCCACTGTTTCTCCAGTTCCACCACTCCGTTGGCTTTGGGAATGTATTTCCTTCCCGACAGCAACTGGCCGTATAAAACCACTGACGTTTCATTCACCACGATGCCTTTCCTCTTCACGAAACTGAGAGGAGAAAATATCATAAAACACGTGAAATAAGAGCGGGGAAGTAAACTCCCCTTTGTCTTGGTCTAAGGAAAGAACGGGTCTTAGGATACATCAATGGAATATAATGCTGTTTCTGTTGCATTCAACCTTCTAGCGTGCAGCGCTACAAAGACTTTTTAAAGGCGTCTGCTACACAACATTAAAAAGGTGCGCTGGTTGTTCGTGGAGACTTACTGCTCAGTGACTCCCTGCACATCCTTCACCCAGTCCTTCTGCTCCTTGTCAGACAGGCAGTTGACTTTGGTGGGGGGGGGAGTGGAGGGCCTGTCATACACTCTTTGCACCCCAGGGGGTTCTTCCAGACAAAACCTGCAGAACAGAAGAAAAAAAGATTTCACTTGGCCAATTCAACACAAAGCAGAAGTCTGTGCCAGCGGGTGGTACATTCGGGGAAAGTGGCCACGGTTTCGTAGGCGTTTTTTAAAAAGACACTTGTGGTGTGTCTTATTACTACCATCAACATAATCTTTTCATTTGAATTGTTAATTAATGAAAGGGCTTGACATAAAATTACAGGGATGCTATCAAAGGATATGGCAAAAAGGTAATAATTGATGCCTGAGTAGCTGCACGCCAGCTTATACAAATCTAAAATGAAAATCACTTGGACAGATAATTCTTGCAGTTATTGGCTGGGGCTAATTCTTACTTGACGTCTCCATCAGACACTGCAATGATGCGAGCTTCCTCTAGATGCGGCCAGTTGACGAACACCGACCTCCCCAGTACTTGTGCTGCAATGTTATCACAAACCTAAAAAGATCCAGGGGGAAAATCACTTCAAATTCATTTGGGGGTTTTGTTTTATTCTGTAAACAAACCATCTTTTGATAGGTTAAACCCCCCCTAAAAACGAATGAATTACACGTCATTTTTTTCAGGATGGATTAATGTGCGTTTTTCTTTCATTGATGTCGGTATGAATTTGGATTAAAAGATTTTTCTCCATGAAAATTAAATATATATTGTGCATCAATGGCAGTTTTTTGCTGTATACATTCTCCCCTTCTAGGACATCAGATTGACTTTTCAAAGTAAAGCAGAAAGGTGAAGTCTGGTTTAAATATTCTCAGCCGCGTTTGAAAGTTGTGGATTTATATGAAATCTAAAAACTATTGTTGAATTCCTCAGTGCAGGTTGCCCGTGGTAAGGAGGACCATAAAAGCAGACTATTTAATTTACATGGCTGTATAATTTGAAGAGAGAACGACACATGTACGTAGGAGTAATAGTTTATAATGGATGAAGAGCCGAGTTGAGAAATCCCCAGAGATAACTTTTGTAGGGACAAACAGCCGGAGATATGACATGAATGAATATCCCTTGAAATTCAGCCATTCAACCGGACGGTTCAGCTAATATCCCATTCAGCTTACGCTTTCACCAGAAAGATCAATCAAACAAGAGCTCACCGGCTCTCCTTCTTGTCCAGGGAGGATATTCAGCATCATGTTCTCCCCTCTGCTGCTCTGCTGGAAAACGACCACCCCGCTCTTCTTCTTGTAAAACTACAGCGGATTGAAACGAAGAAAAAGAGACCGACACAGAGACATGGACGGTGTTTGAATGATTGTAGTTCATAGCAGTGTACAGTAAATAAACGGCACCATGGAGACCCCCACACACACCTTGTGTTTGATGTGTTGCAGTGTGGGGAAGCCACAGAAGTACAGAGCTGAGCGATCAAAGCGTCGGCTGACGTGGTCCAACGCTACATGCCAGGCGTCCATTGGGATGTCCGTTTTCCTGTAACGCACAAAGCACACAGCCGACCTGCAGTCAACACCTGGCTGCACAATGCAACATTGACAAATGAGATGGAGCAGAAATACTAAACTCTTTTACTCCACCCGGGTTCCTCGTGATAAATGCCTATTTAGAACCCAAGTTACATTTTTATTAATAGATTTGACAAATGTACTTTCATCCTTACAAGTCAGAGGGGTAGGAGTGTACTGAATGTGGTTTCATTTGTATCTAATGCATGTTCTGAGATTTTTAAATGAAATTTTAATAAATTGGTTTATGGGATTATTATTATTTTATTATGAGATCAACTTTATTTAATGAATTACAACGTTAGAGAGGAAACACTAAAAATGTTTGGCAAAGGGTAAACAACAAGTGTGGATTAAAGTAGAATAATTTGACCAAAAAACATGTTGCGGATTTTCAAAAAGATCCCGAAAGACATAGTTTTGAAAACACATGTCAGAGAAAACTTTGCACAGAAACCAATGAATCTAAACACAAAATAGTATGAGTCTTTGTTTCCATTTTAGAATTCATTGAATTATGAGCCCTGGCGCTAAAAATTCCCAGGATCATAAATATACACTCACCGGCCACTTTATTAGGTACACCTGTCCAACTGCTCGTTAACACTTAATTTCTAAGCAGCCAATCACATGGCGGCAACTCAGTGCATTTAGGCATGTAGACATTGTCAAGACAATCTCCTGCAGTTCAAACCGAGCATCAGTATGGGGAAGAAAGGTGGTTTGAGTGACTTTGAACGTGGCATGATTGTTGGTGCCAGAAGGGCTGGTCTGAGTATTTCAGAAACTGCTAATCTACTGGGATTTTCACGCACAACCATCTCTAGGGTTTACAGAGAATGGTCCGAAAAAGAAAAAACATCCAGTGAGCGGCAGTTCTGTGGGCGGAAATGCCTTGTTGATGCCAGAGGTCAGAGGAGAATGGCCAGACTGGTTCGAGCTGATAGAAGGGCAACAGTGACTCAAATACCCACCCGTTACAACCGAGGTGGGCATAAGAGCATCTCTGAACGCACAGTACGTCGAACTTTGAGGCAGATGGACTACAGCAGCAGAAGACCACACCGGGTGCCACTCCTTTCAGCTAAGAACAGGAAACTGAGGCTACAATTTGCACAAGCTCATCGAAATTGGACAATAGAAGATTGGAAAAACGTTGCCTGGTCTGATGAGTCTCGATTTCTGCTGCAACATTCGGATGGTAGGGTCAGAATTTGGCGTCTACAACATGAAAGCATGGATCCATCCTGCCTTGTATCAACGGTTCAGGCTGGTGGTGGTGGTGTCATGGTGTGGGGAATATTTTCTTGGCACTCTTTGGGCCCCTTGGTACCAATTGAGCATTGTTGCAACGCCACAGCCTACCTGAGTATTGTTGCTGACCATGTCCATCCCTTTATGACCACAATGTACCCAACTTCTGATGGCTACTTTCAGCAGGATAATGCGCCATGTCATAAAGCTGGAATCATCTCAGACTGGTTTCTTGAACATGACAATGAGTTCGCTGTACTCAAATGGCCTCCACAATCACCAGATCTCAATCCAATAGAGCATCTTTGGGATGTGGTGGAACGGGAGATTCGCATCATGGATGTGCAGCCGACAAATCTGCGGCAACTGTGTGATGCCATCATGTCAATATGGACCAAACTCCCTGAGGAATGCTTCCAGCACCTTGTTGAATCTATGCCACGAAGAATTGAGGCAGTTCTGAAGGCAAAAGGGGGTCCAACCCGTTACTAGCATGGGGTACCTAATAAAGTGGCCGGTGAGTGTATGTGGATAAATTAAGCCTTGGTCCGTAGTCCAAAATGCATTGAAAAAATATCCTGCTTTAATTAGGCCGGTTTAAAAATAAATCCAATTTTGCCCTCAAAGCCATGTTCGTAGTACAAGCGATGTTGTTCTACGTGGTTGATCATCCGATGACTGGATGGCACGGTGTGTGTGTGTGTGTGCGTGTGTGTCTACCTGACGTGGCAGTGGGTGATGTCGGGGAACAGCTGAGGCAGGCTGGAGGCATACATGCAGTCTTGTTCCGGGTCGTACGAGTAGACGGCACACTCTGTGTGACGGTTCCTAGCCTTCTCTTCTTTAGTCATCTTGTCATTAAAGGGCTCCATGGCTGCTAGTAGACACCTCTGTTCAACAAATGCAACACATACATTAATATGCCCTTTTAACATCATGTTGTCAGGTTTGTGTGTGTGTGTGTGTGTGTGTGTGTTCGTTTACCTCATCTATGAATGGAATAAGAACTACAGCCTCCCATTCCTGCTGCTTGCCATTGAGGTCTGTTTTAAAGTCCAGAGGGTAGTACTCAATGATTGGAGAGTCTTGGCTGGTCATCAGGTGCTGTGTTATCAAAAAAACAATGAATTATCACAATGCTTTTGTTACTATAGTTCACGTGTGTGTGTGTGTGTGCACGCTTTACCCTGTAACTCTCAGGCAGCAGCTCCATGCTGGCAGCAGGCAGCACTGCCAACAGCTGCTGGAAGGGCATGAAGGGTTTCTCAAGGTCAAAGGTTAACTTCAACCCAGCAATGTTCCTGATGTCAGACAGGAAGGGGGCGTAGTGGTAGGGGTAGTACCTGGAGAGACATGCAGGCATTATTTAAATTCAATATGTTCTCAAATTTAAACAAACAGAAGGGAAGCGAGTGCAGGGATCTTATTTTTGTCTCACTTTTTTCCTCACTAATTTCCTGAACTAAGTGCTAAAATGCCATTTTTTAAAAACTTTTTCCTTACTTTCACCAAAGCTATGCTCGCTGTACAGAAGAGTACAAACATTTCCTGTGAGGCTCCAGCTCCCCATTCAATGAAAGACAGTCGATACATCTGAATGTCCCCAAAGAAACTATGAGTAGAGGCTATAGCTGATTTAGCATCTGTGACGCGGGCACTTGAGCCCAAAGTCCAGTCCAGTCCAGTCTAGTGCACGAGTCTTGGATCCATGCGCGATACTTTTGCTGGTCAAGGGAACACAGGAGCAGTTAGCATCATTATTAGTTTCCGGTGGGAAATATGTGTTGACTAAAGTGAAATTTATTTGAAGGGATGGCTTAGAGGATGATCGAATGTTTGAAATAGAGAAAATAAATAGTTGTAAAGTTCACATTGGAGCTGTGGTTTATAACTCCATAACTACAGCTACCGAGTCCCCAAAGAGCATAACATTAGAAGATGATGATGCTGAACACGTCAAATGCTCCTGTCTGCTATTCCTTATGCCTTTTCATGTTATTTTGGACATCAGCAAATGTGGCCTGGAAGACGCTAGCGTTCCCAATAACGCCATTGATGGGTGGAGGGGGATAAGGCATTTGTACTCAGGGTAGGTACAAATTAATCCAAGCAGTAAGAAAAAGTGGCATGTGAACAAAGTAGTTCTTACCAGCTCCAGGACTGGACCCCGTGGTAATAGTAGTGGAGAATCCACTGGATACCTTCCACGTAACACTTGGCCTGCTTGGCGAGGAACTCACTGCAAAGGAGAGAATATATATAAATTATTTATTTATTTACTCAATACACATTTGCTGACCTGCTGAGCTTAAGTAAACTACACAAGCATCTGCCAGAACTTATTTTAACATTAAAAACAGAGATCTTTAATATAATTGAAGATATAATAATAGATATATATATCTATTAATTAATATAGATATAATTAAAGATCTCCCGTGGCGTACCCAGAGGACATAGGAGTAAAATTAGAAGAAAATGTATGGTGATCCCATATATACATACAAGTAATACATAAACGTAGGGGGGGTTCTCTGTAGAGAACTCCACAACGTACATGTATTCACAATTTGTTCACAGGCTCAATGGACAGTGTAACAAGGGACACTTTGTGTGTGTTACTTTTGCACATTTAAGGTGGTATTATGATCTGACGTCCCAGATGAATGTAGCAGGCCCCTTGTGATCATGTCTCTGACATCAGGAATGTTTTTCTATGCACTCCAAGTGCGTTTGTTCATGCACTCACTCAGACACCACATTGACACCCAGCTTGGTCATGTAGTAGGTGCGCTTGTACTGTCTGAACTCTGTTTCAAACATATCATCCTCCTCTTCCTCATCGTCGCCTCCTTCTTTTCCTTCTCCAATCACTCTTTCTGAGGTAGGATCCTACACACACAGTAATTAGTTAGAATACGTTAATAAGTGTTAAGTTATTACTCATGGATACTTGACAGAAACGACACATAAAAATGAATGCATGAATGTCGGGGGGGTTTTCAGTTCTGATACTACCACCCCTTTTTGTAAGTTTTTAATGAATACCTAAATACATTACATACATGTATGTGAGAATAACATTTGAGATAAGACCAGACCTCTTTCTTGACTGTGTCTTTTCTGGCAGCTTCCTTTTCAGCTGCCAGTCCAGCTGCCTCATTCAGATACTTGTTTCCAACTTTGCTCTCAAACCACTTCAGGTCCACAAAGATATCACTGAAATGTTCCCGGTCAAACTGGAGGAAGGGGACACACACACACACACACACACACAGATTTAAACAACCATTCTTGGTGGTCTTTCCATATATGCCATCTTGCCATAGCTAACAAACTAAAGGCAACAGCTCTTTAGTAGATCTCATCAATATGAAGTAAATGCAATGTAATGTCTGTAGAATGATGACACCATCTGCATACAGGTTCGCTTTTGTGTCAGATCGCAGTTCTTTCTGCCACCAAGTACCATATCCCAAATGAAATTAATACACCAGCTACGGTGTCTGGGAGTTTTGCCAACTTGTTCTTTCGTTTAATAGCGAACAGTTGTGTGTTGGTTATTGTAGGCAATGAGGAAACGAGAATCCAGATCGGATCACAGATGTAGTTGTTTTTGCATAGTAGTTAAATACATTATTCAGTATCATTCAAAGCCAATAATATTAGTTCATGTTGTCTCACCTCAGCAAGCTTCTCTATGTATTGCTCAAAGTTTCTCAGGTTCAGGTGGCCGTTCTCATTCAGGTAACCTGTCAGAAAACAGGACTCTGTTTGGGTTTTCCTTACATACAGAATTTGCATCATAGTAGCAACACATGTTTCTATGCTATTTCTATGCTATGACAAACCAAAGAAAACACAGGAGACGACCTACTTTCACTCAAAGTTTAAATGGTCGTGTGAAATAGGTAGGATGCTATGTTGTGCCTCTCACCTCCCATGGTGGGCAGGGCCCTGATGTAGGTCTTGTACAGCAACGGCAGAGCGTCGTGACTGATGTGAAGGTGGGGGAGGTGAGGGATGAAATCGTTTCCCACCAGAAAGCCCATTAAGATCCAGTCATCTATTATTCTCTCCAAATCATAATCAGAACCAATCTGGTTCTGCGAAAAACAACAACATAAATAATCAGAATACATAGAGAATACCGCAAAAACGTGAATTTAAACCTTCCCAGGAATTAGCAGCAATGTTCATACTCAGAGGTGCAAACTCTTCAGGGATGGAAAAAGGTGACAAGGATCTGAACCCCCTCGGGGGGTCCAGGGCATGCTCCTTTGGGAAAATATATATTTTAAATATTTGCATATGTTACAAATAAGCTGCGGCTATTTAGCTTGGGTGGTTGTCAACTTTAACAATCCCTTTAACTTGATCCGTTTCTGAACAAGGGAAATGAGAAATTAACCCAGAGATGAGGCATAGCAACGAGACTGTGCAATACCTCACACATTGGCAGAGTTGCCAGTTACTTTGACAAAGTAATCAGATTACTGACTACTGATTACTACTTTAAAAAGTAACTTAGTTACTTTACTTGATTCTAAAATTAACTAGCGTATTTTCGCGACTATAAAGGCGCACCTTCAAAGAATCGTCTATTTTAGAACAATTTTCCTATATAGGGCACCTGGATTATAAGGCGCATACAATAGAAGATACTGCAGTAAAATGTTATGCATCCACTAGATCGGGCTGTGCTAAATCAAACTTTATTAAGCGCTCTGAAAACTCTTCACTCCCATGGTAACGTTGTTCAAACGTTAATGTAGATATTAACTAGGGTTGGGTATCGAGAATCGATTGGAATCGAAACTACCTTTGCGATTTACCCGGTATCGTTCAAAAGTTTAAAATTCGATTCCTACTTTCGATTCTCAGTCCGCCGGCGCCGACCGGAAATAGAAACCGCTGAACACCAACTAAGAAGCGTCCACCGGAAGTGTTGGCGTAACAGCGCGATCGAACATGTATAGCGTGCGTCGGCGGTCCTAAGTGTGGTTACACTTCTCGGAACAAACCGAAAACTCTGCAAAAAACTCCCGGTTGTTGTGAATTTGTGACGCATCAGACCAGTGCGCGCGCGGGTGCCGGGTGGCCAGAGCGGAGCGGTCCTATCTGTTAAAATGAGCAGTGAGGCTGGCGCTGCAAAGAAGAAAAAGAAAAATTGTACTAGCACTCCCCGCGTCGACCGCCAGCAGACTGCGGTCAACTCAGCCGACACTCGGATATCCGTGGTCAAGTCAGCCGACACTTGAATTTTAGTGCACGTTTATGCTGACATTTACGGTATTGAGCAAGTAACCGGAATAAAAGCTATTTAATCAAATATTCTGGACAATGACTGAAGTATATGAGTTAAGGACGAGTCTGACTACTCTTGTACAGTAAATGCAATATTTTTACTGTACATTTTTAGAGATTTCTCCAAAGTAAAAGCCCTATAATTGCAAGTTCAAAAGCACCATTTCTCACCTGTGTTATGGACCTCTGTGACTACTACCATGATGAATTTTAAGTATTTTTACTGTACAGATTTGGAGATTTCTTCAAAGTAAAAGTCCTATTTTTGCTAGTTCCAAAGCACCATTTCTCAAAGTTTGGACTGCAATAAAAACAGATTTAGCAATAATTCCACGCAAAGACCAACGTACCTGTGTTAAGTACCTCCTAGACTACTACCATGATGAATTTCAAGCATTTTTACTGTACAGATTTTAAAATATCTTCAAAGTAAAAGTCCTATTTGTGCAACTTCAATAACAACATTTCTCCACAATTGGACTGCAATAAAAACCGATTTAGCAATAATTCCAGGCAAAGACCAATGTACCTGTGTTAAGGACCTCTGTGACTACTACCATGATGAATTTCAAGCATTTTTACTGTACAGATTTTAAAATATCTTCAAAGTAAAAGTCCTATTTGTGCAACTTCAATAACAACATTTCTCCACAATTGGACTGCAATAAAAACCGATTTAGCAATAATTCCAGGCAAAGACCAATGTACCTGTGTTAAGGACCTCTGTGACTACTACCATGATGAATTTCAAGCATTTTTACTGTACAGATTTTAAAATATCTTCAAAGTAAAAGTCCTATTTGTGCAACTTCAATAACATTTCTCCACATTTGGACTGCAATAAAAACAGATTTAGCAATAATTCCAGGCAAAGACCAACGTACCTGTGTTAAGGACCTCCTAGACTACTACCATGATGAATTTCAAGCATTTTTACTGTACAGATTTTAAAATATCTTGAAAGTAAAAGTCATATTTTTCCTCGTTCAAAAACACCATGTACAGGATCGTATTGTTGCTGTAATGTTGGGAGTCAGGGAGAGTTGGCTGTCAAGTGTCACATCGAGATTCATATCAGTGTGAACTGATCAAAGTGGACTTTAATACGAAGTAGCCAAAGTTAATAGTCGAGTCCTGGGTAGGAGAATCTTTTCCCAGAAAGAGAAGTAGTTTACTCCAGTCAGGGTCGATTTTCAGATGGTGAGTGGACATCAGACAGGCAGAGATCCGCGCTGTTCAAGACAAGTCCCCAAATTTGTTCTTTAAAAATATTTCAAATTTGAAATGGAAGGTTCAAAGATGTCTTGAACACATGAAACAATCATATTTTGGACTTATTGAGAAAATTATTTTCAATGTCATTCAAACTGAGAAATTACCCTTTTTCTACTTTGGATAATTCTCTGAATTAGTACAATAAAAATGTTTAATTTTAGCGTACAGGAGAGGTCAGACAGGTTCTCAACCGATGTACATTGGTCTTTATGTGGACCTATTGAGAAATCTATTTTTATTGCAGCTCAAATCTGGAGAAATTATCTTTTTAATAGGGCTGTCAAAAATAGCGCGTTAACGGCGTTAATTAGCTGTTTGTTGTTAATTACGTCAATTTTTTTGACGCATTTCACGCATGCGCAGTGTGACAAATTATTCAGGTCCGGAAAGAACCTCTTCTTCTAGGGAATGCACTTCATCCTTTACAACACATTACTGCCACCTGCAGGCATACGTCAGGCCGTCAGGTTCAGCAAGTCGTTTGCGCCAGAGACCCTTCTTTGCAGCGCCAGTCGTTCTAATCGCCACGCTCGACTCCAAGGTGTAACCTTTATTATTGTTCGGTCTGAAACGGCGCGCCCAGTGACGGGTGGTGCAGCAATATTGTTGTTCGGGTGGAAATCGGGAGAAAGGTCGGTCCGGGAGATTTTCGGGAGGGGCTTTGAAACATCGGGAGGGTTGACATGTCTGGTCATGTCTGGTCATCGCAGCCCGCAGGAGCACAAACTCACAGCAGAGTGGGATAAACTGCAGAGGCTCGAGACCCTTCTAGAGCCATGCAGGGAAATCAGTCTAACTTATCAAATAACATTGATTTGATTATTTTCTGGAATGAATTAAAAAATCAAATATCAATAACATGTATTTATGTAAAAAATAATAATTATGATAATAATATTGATAATTATGTATCTGTGTCCTGTTATTTATCTTTATTATGCATTTCAGAAAGAAAAAATTGTTAGGATTCAGGTGATTAATCATGATTAATCCACTGAAAATTCTGATTAATTTGATTAAAATTTTTAATCATTTGACAGCCCTACTTTTTAAACATGTACTTATGGGACTTTTACTTTGGAGATATCTCCAAATTTGTGCAGTAAAAAGAATTTATATTCCGCATTCTGGTAGTCAGAGAGGTCCATAACACCCACACATTGGTCTTTGTTTGGAACTATTCTTGAATTTTCTATTATTGCTGTTCAAGTGAGTGAGTTCGCTTCATTCATCCTGGTCGGTGTTTACATGCCGCCAGCGGGCAACGTGCACGAGGCACAGCGGACACTCGCCGACCAGATACGGCGTGTGGAGCGGACCAACCCGGACTCTTTGGTTATTGTCCTCGGTGACTTTAACAAAGGAAACCTCAGCCATGAACATCCTAAGTACAAACAATTTATTAAATGCGCGACCAGAGAGGAGAACACACTGGACCAATGCTACACCACAGCAAGCAGGGCTTATTACGCCGTCCCTTGTGCTGCGCTGGGACACTCCGAACACGTCATGGTCCACCTGATTCCTGCATACAGGCAGAAACTAAAGCTCTGTAAACCTGTGGTGAGGGAATCCAAGAAGTGGACCAGTGAGGCTCTTGAGGATCTTCGGGCGTGTTTTGACTGCACAGACTGGGATGTTTTCAGGACTGCTTCTGACAATCTGGATAAGTTCACAGAGGCTGTAACTTCCTACATCGGCTTCTGTGAGGACAACTGTGTACCATCATGCACGAGGGTGAGGAGTGGGGACAAAGACCTGTACACAGAGTCTAAATACAGGTTTAGCAAGGCGGTGAGAGACGCTAAACGACTGTACTCTGAGAGACTCCAACATCAGTTCTCAGCTAACGACTCTGCTTCGGTTTGGAGAGGCTTTAAACACCTCACAAACTACAAGCCCAAAACCCCCCACTCCATGAATGACCTCCGCCTGGCAGATGAGCTGAATGAGTTCTACTGCAGATTTGAAAGACAATGTCCTGACTCCATCCTCCACAACCCCACCACCTCCCCCGACCCATCAGGTGCTCACGCCTTTGGATTACTCTCCCCTGCCCCACCGCCCCTCTCTGTCTTGGAGAGTGACGTCAATCGGCTCTTCAAAAGACAAAACCCCCGGAAAGCAGCCGGTCCGGACTCAGTCTCGCCCCACACCCTGAAGCATTGTGCTGACCAGCTGTCTCCTGTGTTCACCGCCATCTTCAACACCTCCTTGGTGACATGCCACGTCCCAGCCTGCTTCAAGGCCTCCACCATCATCCCTGTTCCCAAGAAGCCCAGGATCACAGGACTGAATGACTACAGGCCCGTCGCACTGACCTCTGTAGTCATGAAGTCCTTTGAACGGCTAGTCCTGTCCCACCTGAAGTCCCTCACCGACCCCCTCCCGGACCCCCTGCAGTTCGCCTACAGAGCCAACAGGTCTGTAGACGATGCTGTCAACATGGCCCTCCACTTCGTCCTCCAGCATCTGGACTCCCCAGGTACCTACACCAGGATCCTGTTTGTGAACTTCAGCTCTGCCTTCAACACCATCATCCCGTCTCTGCTGCAGGACAAACTCTCTCAGATGCACGTGCCCAACTCCACCTGCAAGTGGATCACTGACTTCCTGTCCGACAGGAAGCAGCACGTGAAGCTGGGGAAACACGTCTCTGCCTCTCGGTCCATCAGCACCGGTTCCCCCCAAGGCTGCGTTCTTTCCCCTCTGCTCTTCTCCCTGTACAAAAACAACTGCACCTCCAGTCACCAGTCCGTCAAGCTCCTGAAGTTTGCTGATGACACCACCCTCATTGGACTGATCTCTGGTGGGGACGAGTCCGCCTACAGACCACCTGATGACGTGGTGCAGCGAGAACAACCTGGAGCTTAACGCCATGAAGACAGTGGAGATGGTCGTGGACTTCAGGAAGAACGCAGCCCCACCTTCCCCCCTCACCTTGTGTGACTCCCCCGTCACTACTGTGGACTCCTTCCGTTTCCTGGGCTCCATCAACACCCAGGACCTCAAGTGGGAGCTGAACATCAGCTCCATCACAAAAAAGGCTCAGCAGAGGATGTTCTTCCTGAGGCAGCTGAAGAAATTCAACCTGCCAAAGACGATGATGGTGCACTTCTACACGGCCATCATGGAGTCCATCCTCTGCTCCTCCATCACCGTGTGGTACGCTGCAGCCAATGCCAAGATCAAGGGCAGGCTGCAGCGTGTCATCCGCTCTGCAGAGAGGGTGATTGGCTGCAATCTTCCGTCTCTCCAGGACTTGTTCGCTTCCAGGCCTTTGAAGCGGGCCAGAAAGATTGCAGCCGACCCCTCCCACCCCGGACATGAACTGTGTGCCCCTCCCATCTGGCAGGAGGTTGAGGTCCATCAGGACTAAGACGTCCCGCCACATGAACAGTTTCTTCCCTTCGGCAGTCGGGCTCATCAACAGAGCCCGGGGCCCCCCCTGACTGACTCCCATGTTCATTCACTTTGTCACTCGTCACTTTGTTTAGCTGGTGCACTTTATCTTTATTTTTATTTCTAATTTTATCTTATCTCCTCTAACTTACTAACCCATAGCTTTAGTTTTTAGCGTACTAACCCATAGCATATATTTTATTATACTTTTATTTTATTTTTATCTTATTGCTGCACTATGTCGTCATTATTGTACTGTCTTCTGTCATACACCAATCGCCAAGACAATTTCCATGTCCAACATATTATGGCAATTAACGTTTTCTGATTCCTGAAGTATGGAAAAATTATCTTTTTGAATTTGCAAAAACTGGACTTTTTTTGATCTGTTTTTATTGCAGTCCAAATGTGGAGAAATGGTGCTTTCGAATTAGCAAAATTAGGACTTTTACTTTGAAGAAATCTCCAAATCTGTACAGTAAAAATGTTTGATATTCATCATGGTAGTAGTCACAGAGGTCCTTAACACAGGTACATTGGTCTTTCCCTGGAATTATTGCTAAATCTGTTTTTATTGCAGTCCAAATGTGGAGAAATGTTGTTATTGAAGTTGCACAAATAGGACTTTTACTTTGAAGATATTTTAAAATCTGTACAGTAAAAATGCTTGAAATTCATCATGGTAGTAGTCACAGAGGTCCTTAACACAGGCACATTGGTCTTTGCCTGGAATTATTGCTAAATCTGTTTTTATGGCAGTCCAAATGTGGAGAAATGGTGCTTTCGAATTAGCAAAATTATGACTTTTACTTTGAAGAAATCTCCAAATCTGTACAGTAAAAATGTTTGATATTCATCATGGTAGTAGTCTAGGAGGTCCTTAACACAGGTACGTTGGTCTTTGCGTGGAATTATTGCTAAATCTGTTTTTATTGCAGGCCAAATGTGGAGAAATGGTGCTTTCGAATTAGCAAAATTAGGACTTTTACTTTGAAGATATCTCCAAATCTGTACAGTAAAAATGTTTTATATTCATCATGGTAGTAGTCACAGAGGTCCTTAACACATCTAAGTTGGTCTTTGCCTGGAATTATTGCTAAATCTGTTTTTATTGCAGTCCAAATGTGGAGAAATGGTGTTATTGAAGTTGCACAAATATGACTTTTACTTTGAAGATATTTTAAAATCTGTACAGTAAAAATGCTTGATATTCATCATGGTATTAGTCTAGGAGGTCCTTAACACAGGTACATTAGTCTTTGCCTGGAATTATTGCTAAATCTGTTTTTATTGCAGTCCAAACTTTGAGAAATGGTGCTTTTGAACTTGCAATTATAGGGCTTTTACTTTGGAGAAATCTCTAAAAATGTACAGTAAAAATATTGCATTTACTGTACAAGAGTAGTCAGACTCGTCCTTAACTCATATACATCAGTCATTGTTCAGAATATTTGATTAAATAGGTTTTATTCCGGTTACTTGCTCAATACCGTAAATGTCAGCATAAACGTGCACTAAAATTCAAGTGTCGGCTCAGTTGACCACGGATATCCGAGTGTCGGCTGAGTTGACCGCAGTGCCAGCAGCCCCCCGTCAGTGAAAGTGTCCCTGATTTGAGGTTGGGAGAGTTGCGCGCGCCCCCCCCCCCCTCCGTGTGCCCCGTGTTTGACGCGATGCCTCTTCCTCTGATTCCAAGGGTTCGTCCATCAGTGGGAGCAAAGTAACGTTTAAGTGCCTGCAGTATCACACACTCACGTGTAAATGTGTTTTTGTGAGGTTTAAAAAATAAAGCTCTCTGGAGGAAAGTGTACCCCTGTTAAAATATATTCATAATTTATAATGTTTATACAATATTCAAGTTCATAGTTTGATATTTATATTGTAGTTGAAAACAGCCCTGTTAGAAATTCATAGTAAAGTTAATAAAAAGTTCATAGAATTAACATTGATGGAGAAGGTCAGACTTTTTCCTTCAGAAAGACCCTTGGTTAGCTAGCTCATTTAAAATATCTTAAACTTAAACTTTTTTGACCCTGCCTCTTAAAAGAATCGGAATCGCGAATCGCTGGGAACCGGAATCGAAACCAGGAATCGGAATAGCTCAAATTCAAACGGTACCCAACCCTAATATTAACAATATATCTGAACCTCCAACTTTCGTTCTTGATTAATGAAAACATTCTTGGCAAATGCTTTCGTGCATCTTGCACCGAGAGGCAGCGGCTGGGACAGACGGTGGCGCCTCGCGGTGGACCGTCAGCTCGATCCCAAGATCCAACTACCAGCTTTAATATACGCTGTTGGAGCTGGAATTACCGCAGCTGCTGGCACCAGACTTTCCCTCCAATGGATCCTCGTTAACCAGTATGGATCAACCAATTCATCCATTTATATGGCGCTCCGGATTATAAGGCGCACTGTCGTTTTTTGGGGGAAAAAAAGGATTTTAAGTGCGCCTTATAATCGTGAAAATACGGTTAGATTACAAGTTACTTTTTAGTTACATTCAGCAGCTGCCGACAAAACCCCCCACCACCTCAACATAAAAATGACAACTGGTGATGCAAACACTCACTTTATCTTTGCACTTTGTCGCCACCACCACAGTGTACAATGAACCTTGATATTTCCATCTTTAGCTGATAAATACTCAAAATAGTGATTGTATTTCCAACTCGAAAATGCGCATCTCTCTCCTCCACCATTGTTGTTGTTGTTGTTGTTGTGTCGCTGCGTGGTAGTT
The DNA here is from genome assembly GCF_949316345.1 of Pungitius pungitius. Taxonomy (NCBI): domain Eukaryota; kingdom Metazoa; phylum Chordata; class Actinopteri; order Perciformes; family Gasterosteidae; genus Pungitius; species Pungitius pungitius. The sequence continues at coordinate 15,921,446 of NC_084914.1, forward strand.
CTATGTATGTACGTGACGTGACCCTCATGCTGAAAACGTGACTTAATTGTCGCATCCACGTGGCTTCACTCCCAAAGACGCAAGAAATCAAATATATATTTTACTATTAATGACAAAATAGTAACGCACGGTGATTCTTAATAAGTAACTTAAATCTGATTACTGGTTTGGACACACTAACACGTTACTGGAAAAGGTGGTCAGATTAGAGTAACGCGTTACCAAGCAATGCGTTCCTGGCATCACTGCACACTGGGTTGAACACATGCCTTTTGCTTTCTCGTGGTTTGTCATCACTAAAATATTTGCAGACACTTTTATTATGTCATTTGTATCCATACAATAAGTAATGGATTTCACATATGTGTAGAAGCTATTTAGTCTCTCTTCTTGATCTGACCACAGTGAAAAAGCACATATGGAAGGAAAACCTAACCTCTGCCTCAATGAAGGGGGCGTGCGAGAGCCTGGAAAATGGACTTCCATTCTAGTAAAGTTATAAATAAATATTGAGAGACCAATGCCAGAGCTAAAAGGTTTGCCTTAGATTTGGCATTGTACAAACAGCGGATATTAGCAAAGAGGAGGGGGTAGAGTAAACCTGTGCTCCGTAGATTTCCTATTATTTATTTTAGGATTTTTTAATGTGAATCAATTTGCCATCACACACGTGGTTGTGATTACTTTGAACCCCAGACTGCTTATTGGTTAGTTGTGTTTTCTGGCTCTTATGTAAAAGGTAAATTTTCAGTTGTTTTTTTTCCAAAAGTTACAGAGAAAAAGACACTGTACACTTCTATAACACTGTTATTGTAACCAGCGAGGCGTCTGTCAGCCAACTGTCTGACATTAGCCTACGTTAGCTAGCCTAACGTTCTTGCAGCGTACCATCGTCACACTATTAGTTGTCACACTAGTGAGTTGGCCAAGCGAACAAGCTTGAAAAAATATTCATGACAGCTTGCGTTTGGAGGACCTCCTCCCCAAAAAAATATTTTTAACACATGAATCACACAAATTACCTATTTTGGATGAAAAACGGTGACGAGTTTGCACCCTTGAATACTGATGTGTATGTGTGTGTGTCTCACCCTGAGCTCAGAGAACTCATAGTCGATGTACTCCCTCATCAGAGACAAGTGAAGCAAGTGGAAGGTTGTCTCCTCTGGAGCTGATATCCTAGGGAAAAAAAACAAAGAAAAGAGATGAAAACTGTTAAGACACCTGAACAAAAAACATAAATACATAAAATAAAAAAAAGATGAGCAAAGGGGAACCTTTTTTGGTTTTTCTTTCCTCCGAAGCGGACCTCTTCTCTGAGTAGGGAGAAATTTGGCTCGTGGCTGGTCAAACCCAACATAATCTAGGACACAGAGGGGGAGACCACATGGAGGATTTTGAGCTAACGATGCACACATCCTCATCTGAGGGCACACAAAGCCAACCTACCAGGTCGGCATCCAGGCCGTAGAGGCAGTGCCGGGTGTTGGGGTTGTGAGTCGCCTTGGTGTTTTCCGAGCGAATGAACTCCATGATCTTGTGTTCGCCCTCACCAGGAGTCTATGGGGAAGACAAGTGGAAATGAAGTACGAGGCGATACCAGAAGATAGGACAGAATCAAGGGAAGTGAGCAGTGGTCAGCACACCTCGTGACCCGACAGGTATACGTTGACGTTCTGCCACAGCTTGTCGGTGGAGAGTTTGTTGTGGACAAAATACTTGAGCTGCTCCTGGAGTCGGGCCATGAAGTCGGTGCCTGCAGGGAGGATGCAACGTTTAAAAGAAAAACACTCATAATGGACAGAAGCTTGCAAAAGGGCCACATGCTGCAATTGACTAGGGACCTGATGTGACCTGTTATTTAATTAGAGAAAATTCTAGTTTTTAAGATTCATTTGAATGAAAGATTTATATAAAAAAATGTTTTGCAATCAATTGCAATCTGCTATGTTAGCGTTGTGTTCACGTCTTGATGGAGAGGTTTAACGCACCTCAACCTCTTCACACAGAATTTCTGGGTGTCCCTCGCTATTCAAAAATAACATTTTGTACTGTGGGACCGAGTGGCATGTTAATAGAGAACATTTAGTCCTCTCATAAAGTTTGTTGCATCTGTGAGCTGGGCCAGGATTTATTTCAGACTACATTTTTTAATTCTCTCCAGAACATAAATGTCTTGGCTGGTGTGAAAGCTATTAATTCAAAAGCGTCTCAGTTAACGACCTACCAATCAAAGTGGTTTCCACTCTGAAACTGATTCCATAGAAAAGATCAGGATATGTGCCAATAAAAGAGGAGCGCAAACTCCCAAGATTAATCAGTATTGAGTAAAAGAAGACAGTATCAAGTCAACATAATGCATGTCACACTTAAACAAAATTAAGTAATCTAATGTTTTCATTTTGTTTCAGATTTAATACATTCAATGTTTTTTTAAATGTAAAAATGCAGCAGTTTGGTATGAAAGCACAACAAGAGCGTCAAACTGCAGAGCGAGTCAAGCAGAACCCTGATGCTGGTTAGTGTCAGAGGGACGAAAAAAAGATTTAAGAGGGAAACGTTTCACAATTCTTAAACTCTAGTTATAACAAACTTTTTTAGAGAAGAAACATTGGATCTTATATAGATTTTAGAACGGTTTTCCTGTTAATGTAGAACGGACCTGGGTATTATACGTTGTGAATTCATTTTGAGAGTATGATCCAGAAGTTTGAAAAACAAATTCCCCACGGTGTGGTAATATTCATTTTGTGTAATGCATCTGGGCCTTTCCTACCAGGAGTGATACAGTTGGAGTCGAAGCGAGCCTCTGTGGGAAGGACCTCTCCTTTATCCAGAGCTTTTTTTATCTTGTCCTCTGCTTCTTTGGCCGATCTAGACACACCAATATGAAAGAGAACAGGTCAAAGTCACAGTTTTAAGTCTGGTTTCTTCCCTCTTAAATAAAAAATGCTGAAAAAAATTGTTGCTTGATCAGGTAACTAAATGAGGGAATGTTCCACATGGTACACCAGAAAGTCAACAACAATGAGCGGACATAAAGATTCCACTTCTTCATTTGATCATTGCAAAAAAAGAAAAAAACAGCAACAAGCTGAATTGACCAATCCTATTTAAGTGTCTGTCTTTTGTCTTTTCTCTACCTGAATCTCCGTCCTCTCTGCTGGTTCATCTTTGCCCTCGGCGCCACGCCGTCCACTGCCATGAAGAAGACCTTGCGGGGCTTGATGATTCTGAAGAGAACCTCCAGATAATGGAAGATATCTGCAAAGATTTTCTCCTCGGAAATGCGAAAGTGGACATCCTCGTCGTTCGGGTGGGAACACTGGTGGATGATCCCGTTCATGTCCAGATAGAGATTGTCAAATTCTGGAATCTGAATAGAGAAAGATACACGAAGATGTCCAATACCGTTCATGTATGTGGGTACATAAATAACATTGGGAGTCACAAGTGAAATGTTCAACTCATCTTTCACCACCAGAGGTATTCCAGTTGTCTCCTTCAAACCGAAGTAAACAAAGAACCTAAGAAATCTAAGTTGACGTCTAGCTCAAGTAACAGGGGGCAAAACGTAAATTGAGGCTCCAGACACTGTCATTCCGTAGTGACCTTAAGAGAAAGGCATACACCAGATTTCCCATATTATTTGTAATCCACTACATCTATGTTAAATGTCCTCTTTAAGGTCTTAACAAACGTATCGAAGCTGGGTTACGTAATTAGAGGCACACGCAGCCGCCAGCTGATGAAACAGCTGCTCAAGCACTGAAACACTGACTCAGTACACAAGGAAGTAACATTAGGTCATAACACAATGTATGGTTATAAAACTCCACACTTAGCAATAACTCAGTGCACATACAAAGGCAACATTGTTACATTACAAAGAAAGGCGGCTGTACATTCAACGTTACGTTATATAATGTTAGCGAAAAGTTGCTACGGACTACAAATGATTTGTTATTCAGAATGTTCTAGGCCAACAAAATAAAAAACAGCCCCAAGGTGTCATCTTTAATTCCATTTACGTTGCCCTGTGTAACGTTACACGTAGGTTAAAAATTACGTTAGACGCAAGCAAAATAGTAAAATAATAAGTATAGGAATCTTGGTAACTTAGCTAACGTTAACGTTGAATGACGCTAGCGTTACATATAAGTTATATCACGTAAGGTTAATTACGCTAAACGATGTAAGCTATCGCTAATCAGAAATGGTTGGCAAACGCACTGTCCTCACCCCAAACAAAAACAGGTAAACTAACTAACGTGAAATAAAAATCCCACGGCCCGCGAACCGTGTACTTAGCCCATAGCTAGCTATGCTAACGAAGCGGCTATTGGCAATAGAGGCAGCTAACGATATTCGTCCCTGGTTTCCTACCTGATGTTCCTTGACAACTTCACTGAGACACGGATAGCGCTCTGAAATCCATCGGTAAAATTTCGGTACTCCCATCTTCACCACAAAGGACTCAGCCGCTGGATGAAATCAATAAAAAGTCTAATCTGAAAGCAGGTGTTCAGCTATGCGGGTAACTAAAAACAAGCAAGATTTTGCTAGGTAACATGAGAACTTGCTTTAACTGGAGTCCGGCTTTGTTTCCGACGGATGCTAACAGGCTAGTTGTCCGTGGTCCGTCCACTAAACCCCTCCGCTGCAGCTCTGTGAACACTTTAGTTCCGTGTTGTTGTTTTTTTAAATCACTTTATTTTTGCATTTTCAACACATACAGGATGCACACACATCTTTCAATAACTAAATCAATCCTGAGACAACATTCATGTGCTCTACTGTCAATGTGTTGAACATATTCAATTTCTCACGACATTGTTCCTCTTTGGTTCTTATTTTGTGTGCATCTCTTCAGATCTTCAGACATCCAGGAGACTTGAAATCGGATTGAGTATATATCTTTAACCAAGCTAGTCTGCTAAACTTGTTGTTGCTTCTGCTGTTTTTAAGTGAAACTTGACTGCTACTTGCTTTATCTGTTACCGTTTCTTGTTTTAAGCTAAACTTGACTGCTAGTTGCTGTCTTTAGTGCCAGTTCTCACTGTAGATTCTTCTATTTTAGATTAATTTTAATATTTTAGTGCTCGTTGTTTTGCATTTGGATGAGTTTCGGCCAGGTTGATCCTGTTGATTCCTAACGACTGGGAGTGGTCAGTGCAGCCGTAGCCGACTTCCACTAACGAGGGAGTATTTAACTGGAGACTAGGTGAAGCGTTGGCGAAAGCTTATTTAGATTGCATCAGGGTGGCATAGAGATTAAGTTTTGTTGGCTACCAGCACATGAGGGGGTTAACGGGAACGCGATGGCAGATAAACTGGCCAAAGAGGCCCTGCTTAAAGCAATTATAATTACAATCCCAGGTTAAAGAAAATGCTGAACATGTAATACTGAACTGTAAATTGAATGAAGTGGAAAGGCAGGTGCTTAAAGATAAGGTTGAGGAGGCAGGTAGGGAGTGGATTCTGGTAGGGATACTGGGATCAGAAGGAGAAGGAATAAGACTCAGAGGGCTTTACAGTCTGTACACATGCAACATCCTCTGTCCCGAAACCCTCACATCGGCACAGGAAAAACTCCCCAAAATATGAAAAAACCCTTCAATGGGAAAAAAAGGGAAGAAACCTTAGGGAGAACGTCAGAGGAGGGATCCCTCTCCCGGGATGGACAGACTGCAATGGATGTCATGTGTACAGAATCAACAATGTGAAAGATGTACAAAACATTCAATTTCTCTAACAGAAATGATACAAGTAATTGCAAGTAGCAGAACAGGTGTACGGCAGGACCACTGCAGGGACAACCACCATCAGATAGAACCACCATCCACAGAGGCTTCTGTGGGGAGGGAGAGCAGAAAGATGTTGGTTTATGATGACAGTAATATGAATCATATTTAAAGTAATGATGATGGCAGCAGCAGGTGTCAGCAGAGCCATGCCAGGAGTCAGAACCGGGGTCCGCACGAAACTATGATCCACGGAGACCTGCTAGGCGAGAAAGCACAAAAAACTCCCGGAAAGAAGCTTGATGTACATTAATAAAACATGGATGATTGTGGGAGGAGAGAGTGAGAGTGTGAGAGTGAAAGAGGGGCTCGGTGTGTCCTAAGAAGTCCCCCGGCAGTCTAAGCCTAAAGCAGCTTAACTAATGGCTGGTCCAGGCTAACCTGAGCCAGCCCTAACTATAAGCAATATCAAAGAGGAACGTTTTAAGCTTTATCTTAAATGAACTGACCGAGTCTGCCCCCCGGACTGAAAGTGGAAGCTGGTTCCACAAAAGAGGAGCTTGATAACTGAAGGCTCTGGCCCCCATCCTACTTTTTAAAACTCTAGGAACCACAAGTAGCCCAGCATCTACGGAGCGTAGATGCCTTGTAGGGCTATACGGTGTAACAAGCTCTTTAAGATAGGACGGTGCCTCACCAGCAAGTGCCTTGTAGGTGAGGAGAAGTACCTTAAATTCTATTCTTGATTTAACAGGAAGCCGGTGCAGAGAAGTTAATACAGGAGTTATATGATCCCATTTCTTAGTTCTTGTTAATACACGTGCTGCAGCATTCTGAATCAGTTGGAGAGGTTTAAGCGATTTACAAGAGCAGCCTGATAACAAAGAATTACAGTAATCCAGTCTAGAAGTAACAAATGCATGAACTAGTTTTTCTGCATCACTTTGAGACAGGAAGTTCCTGATTTTCGATATATTCCGTAGATGAAAAAAGGCAGTCCTTGAAGTCTTCTTTATATGAGAGTTGAAGGACATATCCTGGTCGAAGAGAACTCCAAGATTTCTGACGGTGCTGTTGGATACCAGAGCAATTCCATCCATAGAGACTGTATCACGTGACAGCTGACTTCGAAGGCGCTCTGGGCCTATCATGATAACTTCTGTTTTTTCCGAGTTTAACATCAGGAAGTTGCAGGTCATCCAAGTTTTGATGTCTCCAAGACAATCCTGAAGTCTAACAAGCTGGTTGGTGTCTTCTGGCTTGATCGATAGATACAGTGTAGTATCGTCTGCATAACAATGGAAGTTTATGCAGTGTTTTCTGATAACGTCGCCCAAAGGAAGCATGTACAGGGTAAATAGAATCGGTCCAAGCACAGAACCTTGTGGGACTCCGTGACCAACATTGGTGGTCCTCGATGATTCACCGTTCACAAACACAAACTGGGATCAATCCGATAAATAAGATTTAAACCAGCTGAGTGCAGTTCCTTTGATGCCAATCAAGTGTTCCAGTCTCTGCAGCAGGATACGGTGATCGATGGTGTCAAATGCAGCACTGAGGTCCAGCAATACAAGAAAAGATACAAGTCCTTGGTCCGATGCAAGTAGAAGATCATTTGTAATTTTCACCAGTGCCGTTTCTGTGCTATGATGCACTCGAAATCCTGACTGGAAATCCTCGAACAAAGCATTGTTTTGTAGAAAGTCACATAATTGAGTCGTGACAGATTTCTCCAGGATCTTAGCGAGGAAGGGAAGATTAGAGATGGGTCTGTAGTTAGCCAACACTTCTGGAGCTAGAGTAGGTTTCTTCAGAAGAGGTTTAATTACAGCTACCTTGAAGGACTGTGGTACATGTCCTGTCAACAAAGACAGATTCATGATATCCAGTAGGTGTCAGGGATCGCAGCTGGAGCAGGATGCAGGGAGGACTCAAACGCAGGGTTTCCGATGACAAAGTGCTCTTTATTCCCAAATCAAGACGTGCACAAACGACGGGTGACGTTAGACAATGACGCGACAAAGGACAACTGGCACACAGGGCTTAAATACACAAGGGAGGTGCAGGTGATTAGACACAGGTGGAATCAATCAGGCAATCACAGGACAAGGCAGGAAGTGTAGTCACCCAGGAACACAAGAGACATGAAAACTACAAAATAAGACATAGAGCAGACCCAAACCGTGACAGAACCCCCCCCTCAAGGACCAAATTCCAGACGGTCCTAAAGGGGGGCAGAACCATGAAAATCAGACAAGGGGCGGGAGGGTGGGGACCCGACAGCTATGGTCCGGCGGCCTGCCGGGGCGGCGGCCGGGCGTGGGGTGCTCTGGGGGTCTGCCGGGTCGGCGGCCGGGCCTCAGGGTCTCGGGGGGTCTGCCGGGTCGGCGGCCGGGCCTCAGGGTCTCGGGGGGCGCCCTGGGCGGTGCGGCTCCGGCGTCGTCGTGGCGGGGGGCGCCGAGCTGTGCGGCTGCGGCGTTGTCGTGGCGGGGGGCGCCGAGCTGTGCGGCTGCGGCGTTGTCGTGGCGGGGGGCGCCGAGCTGTGCGGGGGGCGCCGAGCTGTGCGGCTGCGGCGTCGTCGTGGCGGGGGGCGCCGAGCAGTGCGGCTGCGGCGGCGTCGTTGTGGAACGGGCGGAGGCGAGACTCTGGGGGCCGGAACGGGCGGAGGCGAGACTCTGGGGGCCGGAACGGGCGGAGGCGAGACTCTGGGGGCCGGAACGGGCGGAGGCGAGACTTTGGGGGCCGGAACGGGCGGAGGAGAGACTCTGGGGGCCGGAACGGGCGGAGGAGAGACTCTGGGGGCCGGAACGGGCGGAGGAGAGACTCTGGGGGACCGTGTTGCCTTGCTGTAGGCAGCCTGCAGCCTGGCAGCCAAGGTCAGCACCCGGTCGACATGAGGGTCGACCCGAGGGAAGGGCCGCCAGACTAAGGGGGTTCCTGGTGCCGGAAAATGCCCGCTGGTGACCTCCCCTGAGGTCAGCGTAGGGCGGCGGGGGCGGCGAGGGCGGTGACCGGAACGCTGCCCGGCGCCTGCTGGCGAGCCGGGGTTGGCGTTGCGCCGGGCAGCCTGCTGAACGCTGCGGGGCCCACCAAAGGCCAGACGGGTTCCCAAAAACGGGTTCTTCAGCTCAAACCCTGCTGAGTCCTTAGGTGGTCGCACGCACGCACGCACGCACGCACGCACGCACACACGCGTTCAGCCGTCACACCCTCCACCCCTTGTCGTCCTCGCGTCCTCCAATAGTCGCAGGTGCGCGCCGCGCCTCCGTCGTCGCCGCCGTCGCCGCCGTCGCCGTCGTCGCCGCCGTCGCCGTCGTCGTCTCCGCGCCCGCCTCCGCGCCCGCCTCCGCGCCCCCCGCCTCCGTCGCTTGAGACACGCCGGTCGGCGCAGGCGGGGAAGAACGCGCGCGAGCAGCCCCGGCAGATGTACCTCCTGCACGCGCAGCAGACGGTGTGCGTCTTGCTGTCCTTCTTCGACGGGCAAATCTGACACCTCTTCTTCTTGCTCGCCACCCTGGACAGAGCCGAGGCAACGGCCGCCGCCCGCGTTTCCGGCTCCCGTTCCGCCTCCGGAATCCCTCTCTCTCGCTCTCTCTGTGTGTGTGTGTGCGTGTGTGTGAGGTTCGGAACACATTCACCCATTGCAATCGTGACATGCAGGAAAACGTCATCTCTCGCCGAAGCCCCCACCCCCTCGGTGGCGGAGCGAGCCGATTAGACCCGAGCGATGAGTTCTCGCGAGTTCTCGCGAGATGACGGCTCGCTACGAGCCGGGTCGTTTTGACCCGAATGACGGTGCCGAGGCGAGGGTCAGTGTGACCCGACGCCGTCGTCTGGGCTGAGGCGCTCGCCGGAGCGAGCCGATTAGACCCGAGCGATGAGTTCTCGCGAGTTCTCGCGAGATGACGGCTCGCTACGAGCCGGGTCGTTCTGACCCGAATGACGTTGCCGAGGCGAGGGTCAGTGTGACCCGACGCCGTCGTCTGGGCTGAGGCGCTCGCCGGAGCGAGCCGATTAGACCCGAGCGATGAGTTCTCGCGAGTTCTCGCGAGATGACGGCTCGCTACGAGTCGGGTCGTTCTGACCCGAATGATGGAGACGAGACGACGGTCCCGGCCCTTCTGATGGTGACGCGTAGCTAGCCGTCATCTCGCGAGACCTCGTCGGGTCGTTTTGACCCGAACAGCGCAGGCCTCTCTTGTGTGAATGTTGCCGAGTGTCAGAGAGACCCGAGGACAACGTGAGGGTTAAGTTCCGGGTTTGAGAGTTATACCAAGGGGCGGACTTCCTTCTTGTTGCCATTCTTTTGAGGGGAGCAATACCGTCCAGTGCCATTCTCAAAGAGCCTGTAGCAGTATCGACAAGATGGTCGATTTGTGATGGACTGAAGAAGATGAAGAAGTGTTGGCGAAGACTCTCCGCACGAAGACAATCAGGACAAAGACAAAGGAGTCTTTTGTGGGAGTCACCACAATCAGGACAAAGACAAAGGAGTCTTTTGTGGGAGTCACCACAATCAGGACAAAGACAAAGGAGTCTTTCGTGAGAGTCAAGACAATCAGGACAAAGACAAAGGAGTCTTCCGTGAGGGTCAAGACAATCAGGACAAAGACAAAGGAGTCTATTGTGAGAGTCAAGACAATCAGGACAAAGACAAAGGAGTCTTCCGTGAGAGTCACCACAATCGGGAGAAGACAAAGGAGTCGCTTGACTTCCTCGCCCTCACTGAGACATGGATAACACCGGACAACACATCCACCCCAGCTGCTCTCTCCTCTGCCTTCTCCTTCAGCCACACACCCAGACCCTCTGGTAGGGGTGGTGGCACAGGTTTACTCATTTCACCCAGATGGATCGTTTCTCCTTGCCCTCTTTCATCCTTCCACCCCACTGTCTTTTGAATTCCATGCTGTGACGGTTACTCACCAGGTACAATTAAACAACTCTCCCTGACTGCCAACATCACAGCGACAACACAATCCTGTAGATACACGCTCTACAACATCAGGAGAATACGACCCCTTCTCGGCGGCACTGGTACTGATCCAGATTTAGTCATCTCCTTGACTGCTGTAACTCTCTCCTGGCAGGTCTCCCTGCAACCGCCATTCCACCACTGCAGCTCATCCAGAATGCAGCAGCTCAACTGGTCTTCAACGTTCCGAAATACTCCCACACCACACCCCTTCTCCGTTCTCTTCACTGGTTACCAGTGGCTGCCCGCATCCAGTTCAAAGCATTGGTTCTCATGTACCATGCTGTGAATGGATTGGGTCCAGTTTACATCCAGGACATGTGTTAACCCTACATCCCAACCCGCACACTCCGATTTGCATCTGCCAAGCTGCTTGTTCGTCCCTCACTGAGAGCAAAACACTCAGCGAGATCGCGACTCTTTGCTGTACTGGCTCCCAGATGGTGGAATGAGCTCTCCGATGACATCAGGACTGCAGAGAGCCTCTACATCTTCCATCGAAAACTCAAGACACACATTTTTAGACTCGACCTTGACTAAAACACTAGCAAACCGTAGCACTAACAAATGGTAGCACTTAAAATGTATTTATAATGGCACTTTATCTATGACATGTTTTGAAACTGCTTATTTGATTAAAATTGTACTTTCTTGATACTCTGAGTTTGTATCTCGATGTGGAAATGCACTTATTGTAAGTCGCTTTGGATAAAAGCATCAGCTAAATGACATGTAAACAGTTCCATATCGTTAAGTTCAGTCACTATCTTCATCCATATTTCTATTGTTGGTGGTTCTCTCTTGTGCCACCTCTTTGTAATTGCTTTTTTTCTATATAGCTGCTAGCAAGATTTTCAACAGAACACATCATCCCCTGTCACATTACCAAGGTAGAGAATCATATGACTTAGGTACGTCATAGCCTCGGATTCTGACAATGGTGGTATGAACATTTTCCCAGAATTCTATAATTTCTGGACAAAGCCAAAATACAATAAATTCTTAAAAAATCAGACAATATGATCTTCTGGATTTTTTCTCCTCATTTTGTCTCTCATAGTTGAGGTTTACTTATGATGAAAATGACAGGCATCTGTCATCTTTTTAAGTGGGAGAACTTGCACAATTGGTGGCTGACTAAATACATTTTTGCCCCACTGTACATGAGCATGGTTTACATTTCACCCACAAGTCCACAAGTGGGAGCTGAACATCAGCTCCATCACCAAAAAGGCTCAGCAGAGGATGTTCTTCCTGAGGCAGCTGAAGAAATTCAACCTGCCAAAGACGATGATGGTGCACTTCTACACGGCCATCATGGAGTCCATCCTCTGCTCCTCCATCACCGTGTGGTACGCTGCAGCCACAGCCAAGGACAAGGGCAGGTTGCAGCGTGTCATCCTCTCTGCAGAGGGTGATCGGCTGCAATCGGCTGTTTCTCCAGGACTTGTTCGCTTCCAGGACTGTGAAGCGGGCCAGAAAGATTGTTCCCGACCCCTTTCACCCCCTTCCAGATGGTCCATTCCTTGTATGTCAGGAAACATTTATTGCCATAATATGTCGGATTCGTGCCCCACAATTCCTCCAACATGGTTGAGCAAGACAGACACTTGTTTTTTCAACATGACATGTGTTCCAGTAGAATGAAAACTTATAGGATTACTAATTCACATTAGCTGAACACAAACACACAACTCAGTCATTCAAATTCATTTTAAAAAAAAAATATTAAACAAAAGAACAAAACGGGAGAAAACAGTTTATAAATAATTTATTCAGTTATACAAATACAAAACACTTCCCACTCAGTTATCATAAAATAAGAGGGTCTTGGTGTTTACTAGAATCCTCTCCATGGCAATGTTGACAACATGGATCACTTGTCAAGATCTGAATGCAGACGTTTTAACAGAGTATGTGGATTGGTGAGCTTGTTATTTTTGTTTGGCGTCATTGCAGATGAATGCCTTAAGCTAAATGAGAGTTGTCCATGATCCATTGGTGGTCCCGAAGCCAGAAAAGGAAGCAACGATACACTCAACAAAATGAAATTCAAGTCTTATTTATTAAAACCGGTTTTTTCCAATCTGAAAAACACAAAGAACGACAGAAAAGCAGTTGGTTGACAAGGTGTGTAGCTGTGTATGTGGATGGGGAGAGGTGGGGGGGGGGGTTCAAATTCATGATTTCTGCGTGGGATTTTGTCCTTGTGCTTTGGCCTTTAAAAAGCAAAACAAATGCATCACACTGGTAGCATTTGGATGGACGTTTCCTTGAGAGCAACAGCTTGATTTAAAAAAAAAGAAAAAAGATCCAAGTTCAGATTTGACCTAAATTCATAAAGAGGCGTTTCTATCATAGCTGATATAATTTTACCGTAAAAACAGTCTCTTGTTCCATTGTGTGCTCAAGCTCGGTCTGGTTTATCTTGCTGTAAACCGGCGGCACATCTTCTCCTGCTGTAATGATAAACTGGTCCACAGTCTGTTCCGCTGCAGCTCATTAAAAATAAGACGGCTATCCTGGTTGAGCGGGCAGCTCGGGTTCCTCCCTTCATTGGCCTGATCCTCCATCAGACAAAGAGAAGCAGATGGTTCTAAAGCATACTGACACATGGTCGGGCCTTCAGACGAGTTCAAGAACCTGCGCAGAGAGAGGGGACTTTGAGGCGTTCTGTCACTCTGGGGATAAAGGGTTAAAACAAGACGAGTGCACTCATTGCTCCAATTGTATGAAACCTGCAGTGATTGGTTGATTGGCAGATAATTAATTAGCAACTAACTTTTCTGGGGAAATGCCAAACACTGTCGTTATTGGTATGTTTTATGTGCGACTTCCAAAATCCAAACCTTGATTGTTCCTTGACTGTTTGCAGCAATCAAGACATTTGACTCCTGAAAAACAAAGCATCATTGATCAAACACAACGAATCGGTGCTCCATCTTGTGGACCAGCATTAGCAGCATCCGTGAGCTGAACTCACTCCGTCGGGCAGCGCTCTCCAGCAGACCGCGCTGACAAACTCATTGGTGTCGTCCTCCTTCTTGTCTTTGTCCAGGACGCTCTTCACTGTGTCGAACTTGAATGTTAACAATGTCTTGGACAGCCCTTTGTAGTATAAGTACAGGGAGTTGTTTTCACTGCCTGCACAAACACACGTAAGACCAAAAAGGTGTGGGGAGAGTTGGGGGGTTAGTCTTTAATCTACTTTTGGGCCCTCCGTGCGCAAATATCAAGGAGATCCTGCTTTTCGGATTAATTCGTAACACAGCCCATTTTAAATATCAATGCTTACCACAGGCCACATAGTCTCCATTGGAGGCCAGGCCCACAAAGTTCTTCTCATTGATGTGACCCTTGAAAGAGCGCAAGCAGTGCGGTTTGTTGACATTCCAAAGCTTCAGCTGACTGTCCGTGGAACTGAAAGGGCGTAAATAGACAAAAAGGAGTCACAACATGGTTACAAGCCTTTGACCAGATGGCGGTCTCTGCTAATCATCAACCGCCAGCCAGGCCCTCAGAGTGTCTCTTTGTAAAATGAGTAAAGATTGTATACAGACAATATAATAAGTACGGATGTACCGTTTGGTTAATTAAAATTACTGTTATTGGTTCTCTTTGATTATTTTGGGGAAAAGGAAGACTACTATAAAGGAAAGTTATTGCTTTCTAATTCTTATGTGTAATTACATTTTCCTTCTTAAGCATCAACAAGTTAGAAAATCTCAAATACACTTGCAGCTGAACAATTAGCGAAGTGACTAGCTTTCTCTTATTAGAAAACAGCATATGGCATCACGGACACTGGCTGCAGGGGACGAGGACTGACAAATAATCCAAATTACTGCTTTTCTGCAGATTCATGCTTGTTGTGGTAAACTGCAGACATTTCGTCCCTTTCTCGTGATACCTTTATTGCATTCTCAAAAAAGTGAGTTCTCAGAATCTACTGGAGGGAAAACGACACGTTTTATCTTTTACTTCTCTTTGCTGCGAGTGCCGTGTGTTCACGAAAAGCAGGACTCCTCATGTAAAGACACAGACGAAGAGAGGAGGTTTGAGAAGCTCACTTTGTAATTTGTGAAGTACCAATAGCAGAACCGGGAACTCAGCACTATATCCATACTCCTGGTTGGATTTCTATGAAAAACTGGCTAAGAACCGGGTTTTGTTGCAATCTATAGAGCAGTATTGATTGCAAGAATAAAACTTTAGCACAGCTAAAAATAACTTACGCAGAAACTATCTCCTCTCCGTTGACAAACTTGGCGTAGGACACAGCCTTCCTGTGGCCTTTGAACACCATGATGGGCTGCTTAGTGTTGCGGAGATCATAGTAGTGGACACAGTGGTCTGCAAGGAGAACAAAAAGAAAGGATATGCATTCATTCACTGTCAATCTTACACCAGTCACCACTAACCCAGGCCGCCATGGAGGAATGACGGTGCAACACAGTGGCTGCTGGCTGTCACTCCAATACCCAAGCTTCACTACGGACAACAACTTCAGCAATGGAGGGGGTGCTTTTTGGCCTGTGGACACACAGCGGTCGGCCCAAACAAGCCAGTGCAGGTTCACCGCTGGATTACATCTGACATCTGACAGTCTCTGGTTTGTGCAACGTTAGTGACTTGAAGGATCGTTTCTGTGTACATGGGAGTATTTTAAATTCTCCCTTCTCCCCCAAAAGAGGTACAAAAAGGTTTCTAGCAGCTTGTCAGGACGCTGGGAGTCTAAGAAAGCACAACGGAAACATTGTTGTCTACGATGACAAGCCGCAGAAGTGTGAGGTGTGTAAGAATGCTAATACATCCCAATGAGGGGAACACCAAGTTCTTTTGCCTGAGACATTTTTGGACTTTTAACATCTGAAATAAATGAACTGGTTGTAAGGCCTCAGTCTGTGGAGACCCGTTGTTGCCAATTGGATGAAAAAAGAAGGAACACATCCTGCAAGTCTTATGAGAATCCATGGCCAAATAATGACTAATAATGATGATGAGAAACATGCATTACTTATTTTCAGCTTCTCATTATGATCAATAATGATCATTGGTTATTTTCAGCTTCTCATTGTAGATAAATCTTGATTTGTTTATAAAAGACTTTGCGAACGTATATAATTTTGGGTTAATTAATAATAAAGCAGAACGAGTGTCTAGTTATTAATAAAGTTTCCCGTTACTTAAACTTACATTGTTTTGAGGAGTTTAATTTAAGATTTAAATTAAGGTCGTTTTATTGGTGGAAATGGGCTTCCACATGTGTCCGATCATGCACGAACAAGAGAGCGACAAAGATCTTATACAGAAACACATTGCATGCAATCATCCAAAGGCTTTCCATGAACCTTTCCCCCTCTCAAAAACACAGCGGTCCATAACTGTCGGATAAGCCTGTGACGGGACGACCGAGCAGCAATCTAACATTGCATTGATGTTACTACAACCCAAAAACATACGTCCCATTGTATAAGGTGAGGACATGAAAAAAGATGATAGACATTTGGAGCTTCATTTAAGAAGCGGAAACAAAGCTTGGAATGTGTCTAATTCTGTCCTCCAGCAAAAGTAACTTTAAATGACAAAGTCCCGATCTCACCTGCACAGCCAAAGGCCAGATGGTACCTGGAGGTCGGGCTGAATTTCACACAGCAGACATTGGCTTTGGCCTCGATGCTGGCCACCGAGTTATCAAGATTAGTCGACCACAGCTTCACTGAAACACAACAAACAGACGTGAACATTCTTCTATGAACCAAAAGGATGAAACTTGTCGGACTAAAGGATTACTGGTCCAGTTACCTTTCGCATCATCAGAACCGGAGGCCAACAGCTTTGGGTCCATTAGATTGAAGTCGACACTCCAACACCTTTTTTCATGCTCCTGAAAAGGAAACCGAAGAAACCGTAACAATAAAGTGCACCATGTCCCTTGTTCACTCCACAACGTGACTGCATTGCAGTCATAATTTAGTGTCGTTGTAAGAGAGGGTTACTCGACACCCAGAAACTCCACTCATAATCACATCCTCTGTGAATGCTGACAGCAGCCAGTCCTCTAGAGGCAGGGCAGACTTTACCCACTTCCTTGTCACCTTACAGAAGGGCAATTTTTAAGAGCCTTCTCTGGACACTGCCCTCACAGCCTCAATGATCGAGACTGTCTGGTTGAGAAAAGATCGTATTTTCTTTGTGATCAGCACATCAGACACATTATGTCTACGTTGACGAATGTCCTTGAAGATTTGAAATTGGCAATATTTGGTGGAGCCAGACAAAATATCCTTTTAAAGGCTGCAGTGCCTGTCAGCAACCGTTGACATGGCAACTTAGGAGCTCCTTCGGGCCTTATGGGGGCTTTTTTTATATGAGCGTTGCATTCGAGTTCCCACTGATGTGCCCGCCAGCGCCCAGAGGGAGATGGTGTCCTCCAGCAAGAAACAAAGGAAGAAGGGGTGCTTGTTTTCTACCCGTTTCTTATTTGTGTTCAATATATATCTAAAGTCAGCCATGTGTATATAGGTTACCTGCATATTAGACTTGCAGCATTGTTATGTTGGGAAGGCATGCTGTTCTGAACATCTCACACAAAGCATCGTACCTGGTAGACTTTGGACCTCTGGCCGGTGAACCCGTCCCACAGGATGACCGTACCCTCGTAATCACTGCTGGCCAGAAGGTTCTTGTGGTAGCTGCTCCAGCTGATACAGCTACAACAAACACGGGATCACTGTAAGACTCAAGTGCACAGTTTGTTAACTTGTGAAAAACTGCTTCATTTTCCATGTCTTAAGATTTTACTGATCCGATGCATGAGTGTGATCTATGCAAGCCTGCAGTGCTAATACTCCTGCCCCATCAATGATGATGCTTGCTGTCCCATGATGGGCTGATGCGTGTACCGTATTTTCGCGACTATAAGGCGCACTTAAAATCCTTTTTTTCCTAAAAAAACGGCGCGTGCGCCTTGTAATCCGGAGCGCCGTATATATGGATCAATTGGTTGATCCATACTGGTTAACGAGGATCCATTGGAGGGAAAGTCTGGTGCCAGCAGCCGCGGTAATTCCAGCTCCAACAGCGTATTGTAACGGACTGTGTTTTCATGTTCTGGAGCGGCGTTGCACTTTACAGAGTTTTGGGATGGTCAGTGAAGGGCGCACAATGTGACGTCACTCATCTTAGTGCCACCTATGGGGACGCGGGAATTGTTGTTGTTTTGGAGAGCGATGGTGTGTTTTTGTTCGGCGTAGGCTACGGCCGACAGTAGCCTGTTTCTCGACAATAAAACCAGAAGATAAGCACATTGTCCAGAGATTCATTAGCGAGAGTCGCTACAGTATATTAAAGCTCGTAGTTGGATGTCGGGATCGCGCTGACGGTCCGCCGCGAGGCGCCACCGTCTGTTCCAGCGCTGCCTCTCGGTGAAAGATGCACCAAAGCATTATTGGTTAAGAATGTTTTCATTAACCAATAACGAAAGAGATATTGTTAATATCCACATTAACGTTTGAACAACGTTACCATGGGAGTGAAGAGTTTTCAGAACACTTAATAACGTTTGATTTAGCACAGCCCGATCTAGTGGATGCATAACGCAGCCCCAGTCAAACGTTTTACTGCAGTTACTTCTATGCGCCTTGTGATCCGGTGCGCTCTATATATGAAAACAGTTCTAAAATTGGCGATTTATTGAAGGTGCGCCTTGTAATTCAGTGCGCCGTATAGTCGCGAAAATACGGTACTTGATTTAATACATTTAAAAACCAGCATTGTAGCGTGTTAGTGGATTTCTCGAGCATCATTGTCTTTATTGAATGTGAAAAACAACATTTCTCCTATTGGGTCTTGAGTTGATCAGAACGAGTTTTCTCCTACCTGATTTTGGAATTGCATGTCATTTCATTCACGGGGTAGTGGATGTCCACCGCGTCCTGGATCACTGTGCCGTACTCAAACACCTTGATCTTCTTGGTCACACCAGCAATGGCAAAGTAGTCGCAGTCACGGTCAAACTCAATACTGGAACAGAGGGGACATTGCAGTCATTGAGTAAAGGTTACACTTTACCTATCAGGGCAACCGAAGGATTGAGACAATGATGAAAAGGGACTTCCTCCTTTCGCTACCTGGAGACGATGCTGGAGCCGTTGTAGAGGTCACTGGCGTACGAGAGGGTGGCAAGTGGCCGCACAGAGTTGTAGCGGGTAAACTTAGACAGACACTCCATGAAATCATCCAGCTGGTTCAAGTTCCTGCCTTCATCTGGACACAACAGATACACACCAAGAAACGATTGTTCGCAAGGAGAAATGGGGGCATGAAAGGCTTGCTGAGTTATTATCGTCATGAGTCATAATTGTAGATTGGTTAAATAGTTGTATTTATGCTTAAATAAACTATTTTTGGCATTACTTTCAATGTTATAAGATGCCTAGAACTAGGGATAGTTTGCTATCTAATATCTATTTTATATTGATGTCAAAAAGGTCTTCTTCAAACAACATTAATTCAAGTTTCTTGCCTAAATCAACATGTTCCAGGTTTATGTTTAGGGGATGAATCAAAGCATTGTAATTTATGTTTAACCAACACTTACTGAATAGCGCTTGAATGTAAGAGCAATTCATTATGATTACAGGTGCATGTCAGGTGCCCGTTTTTTCTCATTCTTCCCTTTTGACTTTTCCTCAGGAAGTCCTATTCAAGTCCTTCCTCCATGTGTCTGCCTACAGACGTTTTCAGACAAGCTGCTTTTGTGCTGTGAGAAAGTGATGCTCCCATTCCCTGTGGGGTTAGCACCTGTTATGCGGGACATTTTGTTGGAGAAGTAGCACTGCTCCAGATCCTCAAAATGAGCCGTGAGCCTCTTCCTCCTCGACGCCAGGGTGCTGTTGTACCAGGTCTGTCTTTTGAGCTGGAAAAACATGTGTGCAGTCAAGTCACTGCTAAACTCAGAGAACGTTTACTCTTTTAAAACTCATAGTTTTACTGAGAATGTGTTTTTTCTGTTAAAGTCCACTCTGATCACTACAGAAAACTGAACAACTTCTGTACATTTATAGTTTTATAAACTTATGGCCTGCAAACTTATTATAAAAATGTGTTGATGAGAAGTACGCAAACAAAGCAGTTTACAGATCAATTTGAATCCAAACAGATAATGAAACTAACAGACAAACATTTTGAAGACATGGCTAATCCACAGGGTGTGCGTTTCTCCGAGTTACCTGGGTTGTTCCACCAAAACCTGGAGGCTGGCTGTAGTCTGGCGTCTCCATAATACTGCTGCAGCTACACAACAAGCAAACAACACACATACAGTGAAGGAGTCAGTGGACAGAAGCAGAAACATCCTCATCATATGCTTGTGCTTTGCTATTAAAAAAGTAGTTCCTTCTGATTCTACCCAGCTGGTACTGTTCCACATAGATCTGGACCTGTTTTACGGCCATCCGACACTATCCTACTTAGATTTCCGTACTAATTATCACAAAGGCATAGACAATTGACTAGTAGATAGAACTTATATACTTTATCAAAGTATAACTATACAGGCGGTCAGCTTTACCTGGGTGCTGGTGAGGGAGCCTCAACATTAGGCACCGTACACTCAGCCTCCATCATGGAAGAGTAAAGCCCGCTCATCTCCTGTACAACGCAGAAATAAAAGGTTTCTCTCCAATTGTTCCCCATTTCATGTCGTCGTAGGAGTTTACACACAACACACTCGCAACACGCTGAGATTCTTTCGTTTTACCTCCACGCGCTTAATGTCCTCTTCAAGAAAGCTGAGCTCTTTCTGCAGTTGCTCCAGTTGCTGTAGACGGAGCCAGAGACACGGATCATTATGGGTTGCCAGGCAGCAGCACAGCCTTAACATGAATATCAAAAACACCGGTACCTCTCTCTTGTTTCTCCTGGCTTCTTTCAGGAACTCCATGAGTATCTGTCTCTGAGCTGCTTGGGACTCCTAGGGGAGACACGTTCATTTTTACTTAAGAAATTTCACTTCTTTTAGGTAAAAATATTTTTACTGGAGTAAAGGGGTTCCAGTGAGCATTCCATCCCTGATACGGAGTTCGCAATGGCTTCGCAGAAGGAAAGCAGTCTGTTTAACAGTGCAAAATGGTAGCAACGGTGGCCATCTGTGACCACCAGGAGACCCTTACTTACCGCCTCCAGCTGCTTCTTCTTCTGGACCAGCAGCTCCAGCATCAGATTGACATTAGCTAGGTCCAAGTTCTCCTGGTCGGGACTCAACACGTCCTGGAACACCTGCCACCTTGACCCATTCTGTGGGGTCAGAGGAACAGGTCGGCTACAAGCAACAGAATTTTCATAATAAAACGTATATTGACAGATTGCGAGAGTGAAAATGTGTGGGCAAGTAGAAATAGAGCAGCTCCTGGGAGCTTGTGTAGTACTTACAGGATGATCCAGTTTGAGCCTTTTCTCTTCGGACCGTTGCTTCTGTTTGAGGATCAGTTCATTTACTGTGTGAGAAAGTTGGAAATGCCACTTAAGTATACGAAAGGAACACACCTTTAACAGGAAAGTTGTGGTCCTTTGGGCAAATTGGTTCAGTTGTGGTAAAAACAACAGTTAGGAACGATCCACAATGTGTATTAGAGCTAATATTTCTCACAGACAGCCACAAAACTATAAATATGCAATGGCTTTATTCTGCTATAAATAGTAAGGGGATGTGTAAACCGTGTTTTCACTCCCAAACTTTTCTATGACGTATGAAAGGAGAAAAGGGCTTTCGACCCGCCGACGCTAGACACCCACCAAGAAAGTTGGGGTAGAGCTGATCCACGTTGTCGACAATGTAGTTACACTTCGGGCATCGGTTGCTGTCCTCCAGACTCTGGCGGATACACTTGAAACTGCGGAAGGGAGAGACAACTGAATACTGTGGAAATGCGTGAATCGTTTCACTAACATGAGCGCAATGTTACAGTGGCACTTATCAGTGCTTAGTTAATTAAGCCGTACCTCACTGTGCTAACGGGTGGACTTCCTCATTCTCACAATGCCTCTCTACATGTTTTGAGTCAACGTTTTATCCTTTTCTTGCACTATTTCTGATCAAACAAAAAAGAAAGTACCAGGACTTTGTAACTTTTCCCTGTAATGCAAAGACTGGATTAGATTGTTTTTTACCTTGTTACCTGGGGAAACTTTGTTTATAGTGTAGAATGCTTATTTAGGGGTTACAGGTGGAAGAAAGGAGCAGTAGGCATCACTAACATTGCACATTGTCTTTGGAAAAGTCTTGACCAATAAACATATTCTTATATATTATATTATGTATTCTTATCTTGACTAATAAATATATTCCTCTATTGGTACTTTGGTGATGAGCTCACTGTCTTCAATACACGTGGCTCTAATAGGAGTTTCCACAAGGTGGGACATTAATGTCCATCTACCTGCAAACCCTTTGCCTTCGCTGGCCCAGCCATCACTTACCAAAAACTGTGTCCACACTTTGTCATGTGGGCCTCTTCTATCATTTCGAAGCAAATGGGACTGGAAAAGTACACACACACACACACACACACACACACACACACACACACACACACACACACACACACACACACACACACACACAAAACATGTTAAGTGCGTGTCAACGTTTTGACACACTTGCAGTTGGAAGCCACAGTGTGCAGACATAACTGTTTCGTCACTCCGGAGAATACTAACCAGACAAAGTCGTTGCTTTTATCTTCGTAGGAGTTCAGGAGGCCGTTGTAAAGGGGTGCTTGGTGGAGGGATTTCTTCCTGCTGCCCGAGGACGCCGTGGGTCGGCTGAGAGACGCGAAGCCGCCCCGCGACGCCGGCACGGCGGCCAACGACGGCACCGACAAGCCCCCCTCGCTGGTCCCTGTCGGGGTCCGAGAGGGCACAACATTTCCAGAGTTGTTACCGTTGGTCCCGCCGCCACCGTTTGTGCTCCCGGTGCCTCCTGCGCTGCCGCTGACGTTACTTGTGCTGGGCACCGGACTCGCCCCCCCGGCGCTTTGCTGTGGCCGGTTGTTTGACATCATTCGAGGCCGACTCGAACATTCGCTGAAATCCGCTGTCTTTTTTGCTGTTCAAAGCATCCGGAGAATGCTGCTATTTGGCTGTATTAGCAGGTCTGCTAGCTAGTTGGTACTCCTGTGAGAAAGTCACCGGACATCCAGCGTATTTAAACGTGCTCGTCGGTGTCCGCCTCACTTTTGCCACACATTAGGAAATCCCCGAGGCGCGAACAGACGCGGACATTGAAACCGCCAAAGAAACAACCACAACTGCGTTGTCCAGGAGATTAGTAGCCGGCTAACTATAAGAGCCACGGGCAGGAATCTCCTGAGTGTCCTCGATTACCCAGGTGTCAGTGCGCCCCCGCTAACGCGCTACTTCCCCCTAGCGAGTAGGAGTGCAACTGCGCAGAAGGAAATACGCACCACGAGCAACAAGTTGGCTGTTATCATGCGATTCGTATGTATATCGAAACGCATCTACAATAACACTAATAACAACAAGTGATTATTTGAGACTACAAACAAAGCGAGGTCCACGTGCATGTGAAGTAACCCATCTCACTACACTGAAATTATCTTTTTAAAGGGTCAAACGGGTCTGCAACAAACACAGCAAGCGGCACTGCAGGTAAATCGGATCAAGTTTTTTTAACACTGCTTTTCTGTCCATTCTGTTGTGTACACTCAATGAGAGCATCACAACGGTTCATTAGAAATACTGGAAAGCCACTTTACAGAGACAATATGAAAATATTGTAATTGAAACAAATAACAAATAAAGGGACTGAAAATGAAAGCCTCTTTAATTTTTCAATGTTTGTTTTGAAAAAGCATATAGGCCTATCTCAGGAGACAACTCCTTTCTATAATGTGCTTGAAATATTATAAGGATTCCTGTAAACCACAGAGACACAGTGTCCACATTATTTTTTTACAGGGAGCCCACCCCTCCAAATAAATTACAGGGTGAGCCAAGAAAAACCGCTTGCAGTCCTTCAATCATCCACCTGCAGCTTTGCAAATAAAACCCGTGGAGCATTAACGTATTCACGGTCACACTTGAGCCACTACTTGCTTTTCCTTTCCTTCCTCTCCACATGGACAAACAAGGGATCCTCCGCGTAGGCACGCGCAAATATGGATTTTCCCATGTTTTTGTTTGCGGAAGAAAGTGTAGCTCTACACGTGTCAGTTGGGACCACCGAGTGCTGTACAGGGTATCTGAGTCTCCATATGCGGGTCAAACATGTGAAACAACGTGCTAATAGCAGGAATATTTAATTAAAGGAAAAATATGAAATATACACAGATAAAAGCTGTTCTTTTTGTTTTTTTTCACTATGGCTTTACATATTCTTTGGGGTCGTCTCCCTGTTGCATGGGGTCACCAGGTTGCTTGTGTGTGGAAGAGTGGGTGACACTCTTTTAATGAGGATGTGTGGAGGAATGAGTGCATGAGTGGTGGAAAAAGTGTGTATGAAAGAGAGAGAGAGGAAGAGAGAGGGGGGGGTGCAGGGCCTTCACGGTCGACGGGGTCGAAACCGACAAACTCAGACGAAGGATAATCTGTGGAGGTTCCACCCGCGGGGGGTGAGGCCCTCAGTGGAGCGCACTCATTCAGATTCTCTCTCTCTCTCTCACACACACACACACACACACACAGTATCGCTCTTTTCCTCTTCATCTTCACCATCCCTTTTTTTCTTTTCTTTTTTTTTAAGTTGCACCTCCAAAAACCCACCCCTCCTGTTTCTCTTTTTTCTTTTTCCCCAACACAGTTGCAGCTGGATTTCAAAGAGCACTTGGCCAGCAAAACAAGCTGAATGTTTAGCGGGCAGATCCCTCAGTCAGGCAGGCTGGGATTGTGGAATTCCTGCCTCCCACTCTTTAGGAACCGTTTTCTTACCCCTTCGGAGGGCCCCTGCCATAACGGCCAGCAGCCTCCCCCTCCTCCCCTTCCTCCTCTCTATCTCCATCTCCTGCCTCAGAGCCCGGGCTCTGTTTGCAAATTGAGTCTGACAAAAAATGCAAAGGGGAGAAGAAGGCAGCGTTTACAGTTTAAGGTGTGGAACGGCGACAGACACCCGTTCACACACACCCAGAGTGTGCATCGGGACTAAATACAATATTTAAAGAGCCTTGGTGTACACCTGTCTTGTGAGTTTGGAGAGTCGTGGCACAAGTCACCTAAAAGCTTCTCATTTTTAGTTTGTTTTTTCATTTGCAAAGAGTCAAAGTATAATTCCAAACATTAGCGACAGCAACACACAGTTTGCCCCTGAACAGATAAACTTGCATGAAACGAAACAACCAGAGTTGTGGCCCCCTGTCCAGGTTGTCCCACTGAGGAGACGTGGAGCATGAAGGGGCGAGATGGGTTAGATGGGGAACGGTGGGCAAGGAGTGAGAGGAAGAGAGAGACACTGTTGAAAAAGGAGGAAGGAGCGTCATTCGAACCTCACCGCTTCCCCTCAAGGAGTGTGTGTGTGCGTGCGTGTTTGTCTGTGTGCTGGTTTGTGTGTGAGGAAGAAAGACTGGAGCACCAAAGGAGAGATCTGATTAAATGTCTGCAGCCCCCCTTCTCAGCCACCTTCACCTATATTCATCTGTTACCCGGTTCATTCTTGGGGCCTCCCATCAAGAAGACAAGGACAATTGGAAGGGGGGTTGGACAGTAACTTCAAGCGCCATTCTTATGTCTGATTGTTATATCTTTCACTCGTGAGCTGTAAGACATTTAACCACCATTCGGGTGCAATGAAGCGGCAACATGACCGCTCAACACCAATATAAATAAAGTATTAAAAACAGTAACCTGCACACACCTTTTTTGTGTACTTTTGATACTCACATTATATTTGCATCATGATAGTACTCCATTAAAGTAAAAGAAAATGCTTTGATTAAGTAAAAGTATATCAATATAATAATCTGTGTTACTGATGACAAGGGCATTTCTTAAAGGTGGAGGGAGAACTAATTGTGTTGCCCGAGGACAATGAAATGGGATTATGTATATTCCACCACTGTGTTCCTTAAGGGGGGAATAGCCGCCATTTGTTTGTGTTTCGCCCATTTTCTTCAGCAAAAAGGCTCTGAACTCTTCCTTCACTGAGGATGGATAGATGAGAGGATCAGAGAAGGAAGAAAAGCTTTTTCCAGTTCGCCCCCCCTCATCCCCTCCTGCCGCCCCGCCCCCCTCCGCAGAGGAGAGGGTTTCCCTTGTAACACAACTGTGAGGTAAAGAGAGGGACGTCCAACCTCGACCCCCCACACCCCCCTTCACCATCTACACCACACTGCCCCCGGTGATGTCAGAGCAGGGGCAGGGGCTCCTGATAGATAAAAAAACCCCATTTTGACTACATAGAATGAGAGAGAGAGAGAGAGAGGGGGGGGGGGAGGGCATCACTGCTCGTGCATGGACCGGTGCAGAGAAGAGAAAGTCACTCTTTTGAGGCACGCGCACACGAACGCACACTTGACACAAAAAAGAGAAAAACCAAAAAAGGGAGCTGACGGGCAGCGGACGCAGAAAGCGGGATTTTCGTTTTTTATTGTTTATTTAACGGACTTGTACTTCTTGGTGTCCTCTCTCAGATATTATTGACCGCAGTGCTCCTCTATAGGACGTGTGGCACCTTGCGCACTCCAGTTCGATTCCGGAGTGACTTTTAATTGATTGCTTTATATATACATATACATATGCACCTGCGCGCACACTGCTCTGATGCGCCACAACTTCACAACAACCGGGAGTTTTTCGCGCGTCATTAACTTAGCAGGCTGTGATTGGAAATCGGTACTGGAGCTGTCCCGGCCGGGACAAATCAAAATTGCCCATAATTCTGGATGTCCCGGGTAATACGGGACGGTTGGCAAACCTAGCTCGCAGGCAGCAGAGGAGAAGGTGCAGCAGGTGTCAGTGTGACAGTGAAGTCCAGGAGGGGCAGAGTGAGCAGGAGAGTGTCATTGAAACGGTAAGCAAGCAGGTAGCTACATGAACAGGGAGGGAGTGTTAATCAGGGCGGGTGCATGAGGATAGTGTGTGTGGCTGGGCTGGGCCACAACGAAGATGATGACGATTTAACAGTTACCTCAATTAATGAATATTATAATAAGGCAACAAACATTATCGTTGTCGGTTGTTGCTATTATAAAGTCTGAGTGTCAGGTTGTCATTTGTCAAATTGTCACTTAAAAGTGACTGCAATGGCCACTCAGTTAGCTAAAGTCAAATAACACAGCATAAGCTATTTAGCACTGTTATTGTAGCTAGCAGAGTTGAGAGTTCACTTATTCAATTGCAACTTCGGATATTCTAATGTAACCATTTAAAAATCATAACGGTTGTCGACGGCCCTTCTTCTCTAGAAAAAAACTTAAATGATGCCATTTGATTATTTTAATTATTACTCACCAACGAGTTACACGTTAGAAGAGGTAGCTAACGTATGTTATATGGGGGTTAAAAACCCACTTTGCATTTTGAAAGCTGTATATTCAACTAACTAGATATTTTATAATGTTTCATCTGAATTTCCAATATCATCAATATGCAATATTACGGCAAGTGAATACTCTAAATTGTATATACATATTATCAGGACGTTTTGTGTGAGTAATTTGTTTGTATAGGTTTTTTATGGGATGTGTCTCAACAATTAGAGGTAAATGTTGTTTGGTGTCATATTAAAGAGGGGGAAATGAAAATTGTGTCATCATTTACTCACCCCCAAGTTGTTTCAAACCTGTATGAATTTCTTTATTCTGATAAACAAACATATATATTTTGAAGAATGTCGGTAATCAGACAGTTGATGCACCCCATTGACTTCCATAGTATTTTTTTTTCTACTATGGAAGTCAATGGGGTGCATCAACTGTCTGATTACCGACATTACTGTCCATGGCACTTACAGTAGTTCTCAACCTTGTATGGGTTTTTGGGAACGGAACAGTAGATATGCATATCTACAGGGAAAGCTAGGATAGTGTACTGGTTGGTGGTTGTGTCCGACCGATTGTGGGGGGCCGGTCTGAGCAGAAATGCCAGGGCCCTTTTTTTGTCCCAGTCCAGCCCTGTGTGCTGGTGGTTCAGCATCACCTGACCAATTTAAAATTAAATTATTCATTTCTATCCTCCTAGGACTACCAACATAGAGTGGTGTTTGTGACAGAGAGGGAGCGGTTTGAGGTCCCAGTCCGTGCCATTGGGCCACGTGCCATTCTTGATTTCCGCGACAAACTCCTCTTCCCCGTCTGTCCTGTGAAATCCTCCACAGAGAAGACTCAGCATGTCCGCAACATAGGAAATGGCAAGGCCAAGTTCAAGCTGGACACGCAGAGGTGGGAGTCAGTCCACACTCATGTGTTCCACCTGTATTTCATGTTTATACTAACCATGGATCACAACAAAACTTGAAATTCAAACATTTTGCCAACTGTTCAAGAAGTGTATTGCTGTACTTTGTGCTAGGCAAACAATTCATTAACAGTTAGTGTAATTACTGTTAATTAAAATTCAATTTGGCTTTTTTCTACTAGTTTCTAAAACAACATTGAATCCCAGCTGTTAAAAAAAGACGCCAGGCCTTAACTTCCGTTTCTAAATTCTATTCCATCTTTTTCCAGCCCGTTCTCTGTGACGCCATCCAGTGGGACTGTTGACGTCGGCGGGAGCGTCCAGGTGACTGTGGATTTCCACCCTATGACAGTAGGGGTCCACAGCCAGCCGCTGGTCCTGCACTACCACACCGGTGAGAAAACAAATGAGGCTATGACCACAGCATCTGGTAAAGCCAGTGTCAGTAGTACAGTGCATCATATCCGGATTCTCCACAGCTGTAGTGAAATATTCTGTTTTGATTAGAAGTTTATTTTTACTTACCTTGTTGCAGTGTATTTCCTACCAGCTGGGTTATTTTTCCACAGAAGCAATTTTCAGAGAGATGTCCTTTTAGTGCAATCATAGATGTGAATCTCTTTCTGGTCACATTGAGTCTGTCACTACACTTGTTAACCCAAATGGACCTCATGAGTATCTGACAATAGTACACACAACATGAACCTGCACTGTGAAACCTCAAACTAACCGCCTCAACACTCAAACCGACCGTTTACCTGAGTTCAGGGAATGCTAAACAAACATTTTGAATTACTTTGCACTCATTTGATGTTCAAAGAGGTTTCAATGCTGAACCTCAGCTTGGTGTAACTCGGCAAACCCAATTTTACTGCATAGTCCGGGAGGAAATAGGCCCATACTTTTTATTGACTTCCTGCCAAACATCGGTGGCCAAAAATTGCAAACATGACACACTAGGGACGCTTCAATCAGAACCAAATCAGCTTTACTCCTGACCCAGGCTGGACACATCAAAGTCTCCTCTAAAGCTTCTTCCAGC
Source organism: Pungitius pungitius (assembly GCF_949316345.1). Taxonomy (NCBI): domain Eukaryota; kingdom Metazoa; phylum Chordata; class Actinopteri; order Perciformes; family Gasterosteidae; genus Pungitius; species Pungitius pungitius. The sequence goes on from NC_084914.1 coordinate 15,950,619, forward strand.
TGCACAGCTCCACAGAAGTGGTGTTGGTAGAATAATCCCATGGTGCTAAACAAATTGGTCTGATGGACCATGGAAAATGATGGAAATTGATCATTACATCGCTGGAGGCAAACATAAGCACGGCATGAACAGAGTGCATTTTTACTTTAGCGCTCGTCTGCAATGAGAGTCTACATGCTTCACAGTCAGTTTATTTATTCTTTTCCCTCAGTCGGCACTGGAGTCGATTCGTTGTAGATGCACGTTACTCAGAAAGGAAGATATATTCGTTTTACTTCTCTTGGTGGGTGTTTGATAGGGTGAAGGTTCTAAAATAGTATATCTTTAAAATGTGGTCGTTTTGGCCCTTAATCGTGTGTTTGAATTTTCCTTTTCTGTTGATATCCGTGATGCAAGAGTGAAAAGCAAGAGTCATTAGTTGTGTGTGCGAAGCTAGTGTGTCACTAACCCAACAGCATGTAAACAGACACACATTCATAATGAATAACTGCAAGTTTTCTTGTCATCATGTTGATGATGTAAAGGCAGTTGCAGGCAGGCAATGGGTTCGACACATTATCACATATAAAACCAAGCTCCATTTGAATGGCTGATCCATTTGATGAAAGCAGTCTCCTTACTCACCTCACTTAATCAGAAAAGTAGTTTGAACAGGATACATAACACGCTGAGTTGTAGAAATCTTCCTTGGTTGACCTTGATCTTTAAACTCCTGAGACCCAATTAGATGATCTCAATCAGAAGTATTAAAAACCCTCTTCTGTGTCTCCTAACCAGGTGAAGATGTGCACATCAGCTTGCAAGGTGTTAGTGAAGAACTGGACATCCACCTTGAGGCAGACTCTGTCCTTTTGACAAAGACCTACATGTCCTTGGCCAGCCATCGCACAGTGTCCCTCACCTACAGGAGTGAGATCCCTCTGAAGTACTTCTGGACCACGTGGCCCAGCCTGCAAGAGGAGGCCCTGAGCTTATTGAGGTACGCGTGCACACAAATGCTTCAACAAGGACAACAAAAATATGGGGTTTTGATACAATGACTTCTAGTAGAGAGGGCAGTATATTTCCCCTCCTTTTCTACATGTAGAAAGTAGAATGACCTGCTGCGTTCTTTCTTCTCCATCCTCTATTTGTTGCCAGAAATAGCTCAAGTGCCCTTTGCTTTCTTTCTGCCACTTTGTTCTTCTCCCCAACCCGACTTGTTTTCTCGATGTCACGATGTTCGCCTCCTTTTGTGTCTCCAGCGAGAGCTCGGGCCTGGCACAGGAGGAGTTTGAGAGGAAGCGGCTGCTCGCTCAATGCAAAGCACATCCCACAGTGATACATCGCCTTCCGCTGCTGTCCAGAGCCCTGCAGGAGCGCAGAAGCCAGACAGTGAGGGACCACCGGCTGGTCCTCTCACACAGCTGTATTACCATGGAACCAGCGGTGTGTTTTTGTGTGCCTCTGTTTTCTGTGTCCCTCTGTTTCCCTCTTGACTATTCTCTCTCATTAGCTACTGGTGCACGCCCTACCCATAGATGTGCACCTTAGTTTCCCTCTTCTGCAAACTGCACTGGATAATAACTTCTCATGACGTATCGGAGTGATCTAATACTATATAACTACATATCGACGCAAAGCAGGTTATTGTACTTCACTAAAGCCATATCTGAGCTTGCAGGGTTTCAGTAACTTATCCAAGAGCAGGTTGGCTGTTTGAAACAGCCTCTAATCAATTCAAAGTACACTATTAAATTCATGCCAAGAGCTCGGTTTTGCAAAGAGTTATTTTTCGGACTCGCTGCTCAAACATAAATCCAATCTCCCCAGCAGCGGGCCACTGAGCTGGGCTCTTTTTGTCAGTGTCTCCTCCACTCGTCAGCCAGGTTCCCTTGGCTGAGGGAGGGAGGACAGTGCGGGGGAAGGAGATTAAACCGTTTACAGGCCAGTCCCAACAATAACCTTGGAAGGGAATTTGAGCGTCCGCAGATTCATATACCCACCTTTTCATTTTACGCGTGAAGAATAAACAGTCAACTTCCACACTGCTTGCCACACTGGAATCAATGAAGTTGGAGTTGCATTAAAAAATATCGTACCTGCACACTACGAGGCTCTCACTAACATTAATCATGAATGGTTTCAAAACCTAAACCTAATCTATTTTCTTCCCCTCTGTGACTGTATACGCATTTACAGTGTGTGCATGCAGGCCTGCTTTATGGGTAGATTCACTCATTCTTCTTCTTGTCTTACTGTGTCTCAGGAGGGTGAGATATGGCCCAGGACTCCAGCCCAGTTTCACATTGTCTTCAAGCCTGAGGAGGCCAAACTGTACCAACAAACCATATATTGTGATATCACAGGTAAGTGGAAAACGCATATTTAGCTGACACATTCCAGAGCACAGTACTGCACGTATCTTTATGGGACAGTAACAACCAAACAGCGCCAGATTTTTAGACATGGTAGCTTCATGTTTCCAGGGCCACCAACATTTTTGCTTTATTTTGTGGAAAGTCTCAACATTATTATATTGATTAACATGACGTCTGATGCAGACATTCATGTTGGCCTCAGGACGAATTGTAAATGCATTTGGATTGCTGACTGGTTCCTCTAGCACCGTCATTGGGTCAATCTTCAAATGTATGAAGTAATTTGGTAATGATCCAAATACATAATGACCTGACAATGCAAATCAGCAAATGAGAGCATGTTTACACACTAGATATGAGCTGTGCTTAAGGTAAGTAACGTGTTCAGTGTAACTGGAGCAACCGTGTTGGAGGGTTACAGCGATGGCTCTGGAGATGAAGGGATGGTGGACGCTAAGGCTCTTCGGTTGCTTTGCCCGTCTACAGTCCATTAACCTGACTTTTTAGGTCAGCAAAGTTTCAGCAAATTCAACTGTCCTTGTGCCTTGCCCCATTAATATGAATACTAGCAATAAGAAAACTTCTATTAAAATCCCATTGACCTTTAGAAATTACGCTTATGACTAAAAATCCAGTCTTCAAACAGGATGTGAGTCTCTTGAGGAAGGGAAAAGGTCAGCCAATTTAACTACTGAATACATTACCAAACCTGGGAGATCAGAACCTGGAATTCCATTTTTGGTATCTAATGTACAGACATGCAAGTATAATCAGTGTCTCAATTTACATTGGGCGTCACTTAATCAAACCTTCCGAAGTCCCAGAGACCTTCAGAATGCATTTTGATATAAATTTGACAACATTTTGATTATCCAAGATCAAGTAGCCAATTGTAGTGCAAAATTGTGGTTTTCTCTAGTTTGTGTCCTTAAACTCGGAGTAAGAAGGCAAGTGGTAATTACAAGCAGTCATTTACGATCCATTTCATTGCAAGATGTAAAGGCATCTCACCTGGATCCAGGTACACCATCTGATAAAGTATGAATCAGAATTCATATCAGACCATGCAGTCATGAGCCCCCAATATCTCAACCCAAAGGTTGTTAAAGGTTTTGGGGAAATTTGGATGTGGCCGCTGAGTGTGTCTTCTAAGCCGCATTGATCTCCATTTTGGGGGCTTCTCTGTCTTTAACTGTGTTCTGAATCTCTCTCTGACTCTCCTCTGTCTCCACTCAGGCCGTGAAGCTCGGTTGACTCTCACAATAATGGCCGAGGGCATTGGACCCAATGTCCAGTTCAACTACGACCTGATCATTTGATAATCAGCGTCCAATAACTATGAAAAATCTAAATTATGTTCATCTGAATTAACATTAGGTGTTAACACCAGCCTCATTGGCTGTTTACTCTTTTAAATGAGCTTAACTCTCAATCCAAATTAACTGAAGGGTCAATAACACTTCCAACACAAAAACAACTCATGAACAATCTCTTCTACTGTAATCGAGTCACCAATTGTTTCCTGCTAAATGCAGCACAGGTTTATTACTTTAGTGGGGCTCCTAAGAAAAAAAAGATGATTGAGCATCTAATCAGTGGATTGTCTTTTTTGTCCAGGTGAAGGTTCGCAACAAAGGACGGATTGATGCTCCTTTCAGGCTGTCGAGCCGTGACACCACTATTGGCCGCTGTTTCTCCTTCTGTCCTGAGGAAGGCGTCCTTCCCTCGGGGGCCTGCCAGAATGTGGAAGTCATCTTCTGCAGTCACACATTGGGAACTTTCACAGAGGACCTGCTGCTAACTGTCACAGGACGGCCGCAACCACTTACAGTGACTTTCAGGTGAAGTTAGCTAGGACGGAACATTGAGACGTCTCCAAGCAATTTTCATTCTGATTCTTACACAGTGATTCTGTTCATTGTACAAAACACTAATATTGACAATTTATTTATTAATTTATTATGATTCTTTAGTTATTTTGTTGCCATAAAAGAGCAGAGGTTTACAGTGCCTTATCCAAACTCTCCTGACATCCTTTCTCTTGAAGTACAGTGCCTTCTCTCTGGCAGTAACCGCTGTGCTGTTTCTGCCTTCACATGTTGTGAGTGTGTTCTAATGAACCTCCATACAGGTGTCAACAAATCAGTGGAGGACGTGTTTAACATTCTGAACCTCATTTGCATCATAAAATATCCCAACGTCACCTCCACTATTCTGGGCAATGTTGGAGGTGTTGTTGGGATATTTTATGATGCAAATGCAATGTATGGCATTATAATATATATACATATATATACTGTACGTGCCTGTGTAGTTGACCTCCTGCTTGCAAGCAATAAATGGACTTTCTGCAACTTTGATCATTCATCAAGACTCCGTTTTATTAGACAAATCATTCTCTTCTACCGAGCTTATTGAAATATTCCACAACAATAGTGACTTTTTTTCCGTTGAGGCGACGGAATTGCTCTTCTTTCAATAATGCAAATACTGTTATGAATGAACTACAGTTATGAATAAGACACAGATTGCTCCATCTCTTACTCTCTCCCTGTGTATCTATCTTTGTTGATAGGTGTGTTGTTCCTGCTATTGTGGTGGAGACCCCGGTGTTGAACTTTCAGAGGTGTTTTCTCGATCACCGATACGAACAGAAAGTGCAACTGACTAACACCGGCCCTCTACCTGCCTGCTATGGAGTGCTTGACCAGGTTGGGTGGATCATTGCAATAAATAGTTCATTCTGCTGGAAGGGTACTCCTGTCCTGAGGACGCATGTATATTCAAGACAATGTCTCATCAAAGAAAACAAATTCTAAACAAATCACATTGAATCTTTATTGTCCTTTAAAAGCAGTAACATTCAACAGTGTCCACATGATAAAACAAGGGCAAAATCCTAAACATTGACGGTGTATTGGGAAGGGTTCTTCTTAATGGGAGTAGGAACACGAGGAATAATTATGGCAAGATAAATTACTAGTGTTCTAAAGCACATCCGGCTATTCTTGCTACAGATGCTTTCGTTCAAAATGAGATTTCTATGGATGTCCATTTTATATCCACAACAAAGGCAAAATTTGCGGCAGACATGAAGCAGTTGTTGATTACTTGGGGCCCTACCAGACAGTTGAGGAGTTTAGCCCTTCATCCCAGTATAATAGAATCAATAAATTAGTTTCAAGAGGTCCTCGAGCATACAGTCATCGAGAAAAGCAACAAGACAAAAATCCATTAATTTTTCAAAAAAAGAATGCAAAGATTTTTTTTTATGTGTTTGTATATATATATATACAAATTTCTCAACTGGGAGCAGTATACTTAGCTGTCTCCTGGCTCCAGCCTCATGTTCAACCCACTAACATGGGAGTTGTGTCGATCTTCTCCCTCAACTCTCAAGAAAGCAAGTGGACACATTTCCTTACTATTACTATTGCTTTGATAAACACAATTTAAGGTAATATTCACTGCAGATTAAGACTAAATGGAATTTAGATTGTATTTTGTCAAAATAAATGATCTGATCATGACTTAGACAACTGCAACGTGGAAAAATGTCTTTCTGCTTCCGATAAACAATGGATGTTGACGTCAGTATGCATGCATTAAAAAAGTAAATTCACCTTTTCAGGAATACGAGGAGAGTCCGTCACTGCTCATTGGCAGTTCCACTCCCACCGGAATGATTCGCCCTCACAGTTCAGAGGAGTTTCCTGTGTTCCTGCTTGCCAAGGCCGTTGGACTCTACGCATCGCTGTGTTTGGCAGCGTCCAGCCACCCCAGATCCTGGGAAGTTTGTGCGCTTTGGAGTGTGAATCACTGTTTCTGCCCTATGGGGGTGTAATTGTGAGTGTCTTTCCGTGAATTGCTCGGTTAATTCTGTTCTCTTATCCGCCTGTGTTTGGTTCTGTTCTGTTCTAGGAGGTGGTCCTGTCATGTATTGGACAGGGACCAATAGTTCATGTTCACAGCAAACAGCTGGACTTTGGCGCAGTTCCGGTTCTAACGGACATCACCAGATCCCTGCGCCTGTCAAACCAGTCTCCTAGTCCAGCTTACTTCAGTGCTTGCATGGTACAAACATCGCAGCACAGACACACCTCTGAGCATGCATACCACCACTATTAAAAATCGTTAAACACTTACGACATACATTCAAATAGATGTAATGAGACACGATTATGTAGCTATGGATTTTTACGCATCTATCTTTTCCCGTCCTTGTGTGGCACAGGCCACAGTGACATTGCCCCTCACTCTGGGAAAATATTTTCATCCCTCACATTCGCTCAGAGCAGAGGCTTCAGCTCACCGCGTACACGCCGTAAAGAAACTGTGATTGTGTCTCAGTTTCCTCAGAGCCACGGAGGGACATTTGGCCGGGTCGAGCCCAGTGAGGGGGAGGTGCCACCTGAGAGCCAGCTGGAGCTGAAAGTAGTGGCTCACCTGAAGGACACACTTCTCTTCCGGGCCAGGATGGAAGTATCTATCCAGAACAGCCACGTGCACACTGTGCTTCTGTCCGCCACCGGCACTGGCCCCAAAATTGTCAGTGACAGACCTTGATCTAGGCACATATTTAAGGTAGAATGAGCTCAATGATATTGATACGGTGAATTTACAACTGAAAATGTAGCGCTGACAGGATGCCTCACTTCTTTGCTGTCTCCTGATCGTCCCACAAGCCATGCATCATGCTAGTACCCCTTCAAGCTGACAAACCAGGGTAAGCGAACGCACCGGTTGTACTGGCGGACTGACAGCTTTCTGTCAAAATCTCCAAAAGGCAGCCGGACCGCCCTGCCCCCCATCCGTGCTCCGAGCAAGAAGAAAGGCTTTATCGGTAAGCCTTTGCCCTCCTCTGGCAAAGAGAGGCCTGTGTTCAGCCTCAGCCCTTCTCATGTGGAGCTCGCGCCAGGCGGCTCAGTCGACATGGTGCTGACAGGATCTTCAGACTCCCCCAAGGTGAGACAGTTAGCTCGCAGGCTCACAGTGTTTTTCTCTGATATTATATGTACAGTTGCTATTTTCTTGTCTTCACCAAGGTTGTTCAGGAGCGCCTGGTGTGCCATGGCTTTGTGGGTCGACAGGGCTGTAGAGAGCTCATCATGTGCGTAGATCTTACCTGTCGATGACGATGACAATAAGCTGGGGATAATCATGTGTGTGTGTGTGTGTGCTCGCCCCTATATAACAGTAAGGCAGGGGCGAGCGAGGGAGAGAGAGAGACCGACCGAGCGAGCGGCGTGTTCTTGTGAACGGAATAAATAAAATATTGAAACTCACCACCCTGGTGTCGAGTGCCTGTGTCCACAGCCGTACCAACCCACACCGTACAATAATCTCTCCAGGAAACCGTTCAAAACTATTTTATTAGTTATTTAATGTTTCTTTAATGTACCCTTTTTTTATATGTCTCACAGGTCCCAGGAGAGAGACTAATGCCGCTATACGAGAAGCTCGTCTTGGAGAATGTGTTGTCTCTGTCTCTTTCTGTTGAGCTCTCTCTGGTTGAGTCCTTCTCTTTGTGTGAGGCCTCGGGAGCCCATAGCCCGGCTACCACTAAGGTACACGTATCTTCCTTTTTGTTAACTTTTTCATTTCATGCTCCAAGAGGAGAAACCTATTGATTTTAGTGGCACACAGACTTTTGGCCTGGCACGAGCACCTCATTTGAATCTTCTGTCGACTGCCAATCGTGTGTTCTATGTGAAAATAACTAGGATATTATTAGGACTATTTTTTTACATTGTTTAACTAAGGCAAGATTTATCTTTTCCCAGTCCATGACTATAGGTGATGGGCAGCAGGCTGAGCTGTGGGTGTGCTTTGACCCAACTTACTGTCAGGATCGGGTGTCACGAGTCGTGAAAGAGGTAACAAATTCCTGTTGTATTGCTTAGTTTTTTCATCCAGGTCACATTTTGACCTTCACAGAAGAGCATATCCCAGGACAGATACCTGTTGTCTGGGAGTTTTTGGACTCAGTATTTAAGAAATAATATAAACCACTGTTTCTTTATATGGGGCTTTTCTCTTTAATAAACACAGTATTTTTACCTCCAAATCAAATAACCCGAGGTGATAGGCTTTGAAAATGGGTATAAATGCTTTATCAAAGAGGTCACAAGCCCAGTGTTGCAATGTGAGTACATTTAGTGGTTCATTTAGATTTTAGCATTTCCCTTTTAATGTATACTACAATTTCCCCAACAATATCATAAAGATGAGATTGTTGTTTTTCTGAAAAGCTGACTTTTTGCATGCAACATTAAAAACAGTTAAGTTACTGTAATGATAAGTGAAATATGACCGTCAACCACTAGGTGGAGGCACCTGTAATTGTTTGCATGAATAGAGCATCTAGGATCTGGTGAAGCTCAAACAATAATCATGCAATGTAGATTGAATGTGATCACCGCCTTTGCTTGAATGAGTATCTAAACGTATAAATAAATAAATAAATAAATATATATATATATATATATATATATATATTTCTTAGGTCCTCGAGATACACTACCGGGGGACACCCAAAGCGACACAAGGTGGAGCTGTACGCTGAGGTCCACTTCCCCAACCTTCACTTCTCCGACACCACGGTGGACTTTGGCTGCGTGCTCAACCTTACGGGGGCTCGCAGGGCGATCGCCATCACCAACTGCTCTCTGCTGCCCGTGTCCTACCACTGGGTCTTCCTGGGTGACTGGGAACACAGGGCCATCAGGTCCGTTTACACATTGAAAGTACACACACAGTTATCAGTTAACATTCATACTGGGACGTCACAGGAGGGCACACCGCTCTCGGCGGAACAGTTCAAGGAATGCTAGGACACCAGGTTTACTGAAAATAACGTTTTTGTTGCTGTTCGGGGGGTTCTAACGTTCTCAGTGTCAAACTTAGGTAGACCCTCTCCTTGAGGTAAAACTAAAACACTGGTTCCTTTCCGGCAGGAAAACACCCTTCTTCAGTCTTACTAGCTCTTGCGCGGCGTGTAGCATCGCATCCGGGCTATTTCCCCCGGGTCTTTTTGTGTTCGGGTCCTTGGTCTGGCGCCCAGTCTGCTGCTTGTTTCTGTCAGCCTCCTTCCCCTCTCCACTCCCTCTTCCTTTTCCTGTCTCTTAAAAACCCTTCAGTTCATTAGGTGTTCATCAGTCTCAGGCGTGCTGGAGGGGTGGGGTTCCCGAGTCCACCAGCAGATGGGGCCATAGCTGTCCCAGGACACAGCCATCTTCTGGGGATGTAGCGTCCCTCCAGGACCCAGCCTCTAGTGACGCCACAATACCTTGAGTCTATTTAACAGTGTGCTACATGCTAATTTCATTGGGTTGTAGAAATAAGTCAAGCACATAGTTTCAGTGACACCTTTTTTTACCGATCAAAGCAATGTTCAAAACTGTAATATACCGAAGGAACAAGTTTTAGGGTAAAGAGCAAAATCCCTTCCATATCGCAAAAATGTCTGCAAAAGACAAATCTACTGATTGTGTAGTCAACGTAACACTGTGCCTCTCGAGCTTTTGCTCCGACTCCTCTTCCTCAAAATGTGACAGTCTCTGTGTTTGTGGCCTCGAACCAACTAGATCTTTTTTTTTCTCCTTCCTAATTGATCTCCTCTCGCTCCAATGTCAAATATGACATTAAGTCATCGATCAGAGTGTGTGTGTGTGTGTGTGTGTGTGTGTGTGTGTGTGTGTGTGTGTGTGTGTGTGTGTGTGTGTGTGTGTGTGTGTGTGTGGTGGTGCTGTTATCAATGTTAGAGACCCTGTGTCAAAGCCATCAGGGCAAACTGAAGGAACATGTTCGAACGCCTGTTCTGCAACATAAACAGAATTCACTGTCCAGTGCGTTGTGTGTCTTTTAGTCATTTTAACCCTTGTTGCGCATACAATTACCAATGTCAAGTTCCTAGCATTCCAATTGTTGGTTACAGGCACCACACATAATCAAAGGCCACCTCGCTGACACCACATATAGACATCTGCATGTCCAAATTAGCTGCAGGTGGGAAGGTCAGTCTGTCTGTATGCTGTGATGCTATGGAGAAAGAAAACATGCAAATGAACTCACACGCACACATTTTTGCATGTATAAACTTCAGTTTGTTCTCAGCGTGCATAATATCTTCCTTGTTTTTGATCTATTGATGTAATTGAATGCTGAAACATTCAGAGAAGCCTTCATTGATGTTTCCTTATTCATAATGTATGCATGAGACTTGTAACACAAGTGTTTATGTCATTTGGAGCCCCAACAACTAATGATTTTCACTGTTGATGAATCTCTTGATTTGTCTTTGAACAATCAAATCCTCTTCTTGTCTACTGTGTAGACAATTTCACTAATGTAAACCTAAATATGCCAATAGTGTCCTTATTTCTCTTACGTGTTGCATGTGGATGATATTAGCTGGCAAGAAGTAAACATTGATCCAAGTGTGAGATGAAACGCAGACTTGAGACGTGATAATGTGAGAGCAAAAAACCAGATGAAGAAAAGAAAAACACCCTTAGTTAGGCCGGAAATAAAAAAATAAAAAGCGTGCGGGGAAGAACAATCTGGCAATGAGTGAACAACAAGGTGGAGAAGATGTTGGTGGGGGGCTTTGATGGGAGGTGTGTAGACCGGGAGGAGGGATGAGCCGGCTGCAGGCAGTTGTGTGAAGTGAGTGGACCAGCAGCCAGGAAGGAGGCCGAAAAGCAACAAACTCGACATGCAATGATGTAGAGACAGACAGACGGTCGAGTACTAAGACGAGAAGAGAAAACCCATTCACCAAAACATCTCTTTAATGTGAATGCACAATAACAATAACGGCAGAATCAATGAGAATTCATCTGTATTTTTCTTTCTGTGCCTCTAGGTGTTTGATATCTTGCCGATATTCGGTCATCTGCAACCTGGTGAGCAGCAACAGGTCATTTTCTGCTTCTACGGCCAAGAGAATGTCAGCAGCGAGGTGGTAGCACAGTGCCGTGTAGAAGAGGGGCCGACCTATGAGATCCGACTCCGAGGAGAGGCATCTTGAATCAGCTACAGCCTGTACTCCACGCATATCGACTTTGGTCTGCAGGTATGTAAGCACAGCTCCTTTACTCAGACTTAAATCTCCTCAGAATGTTAACCCAACAAGCCATACCAATCAAGAAGGTATGTTTCAGTCTGTGTCAAAGACATCATATGTAATGTTCAGGGTGAATGTCACCGAATAGTTTTTCACACAATGGTCTTTTGCACCCACACTCAGAACGATTCTTGAGCTTCTTGTCTGTTCAGCAATATTCTTTTTCTTATTTTTTCTTTCTCGGTGTCTCTCCCTCTGTTGCTCCCTGTGTTGCTTTGTGGAAATGGAAATGTTTTTGAATCACCCCTCATGATGGTGACCCCTCATGAAACTATTACTGTGATGTATCATCGCTACTGAACATCCACTGCACCAAAGAGAGACTGGGTGGAGACAGCCACAAAACCAATTCACTATAAAGTCACTATCCATATAAAAAGCAATATTGCCTCTTGTCTCTTTTTATCCAGCCGTTTGATCAAGAAAGTGAAGCTGAGGTGACGCTAACCAATACTGGCAAGATAGGCTTTAACTTCAGCATCACACATCTTCAAAAGAAGGATGAAGAGGCAGAAGAGGAGGCAGGGGGGTTGAGGAAGGCCCTGGAGGATGAGCAACATGTAGAAAGACATGTCATACCAGGCCGGCCCGTGGTCATCCCCGCTCCTTTAGGTCATCTTTGCACTCTTTTGGATGTGGGAGGGTAACCTATCATGCGTACGGTTGTTGTTGTTTTTTAACCTAGTTCCTTCTCTGTGTGCCAGGGTTACATTGATCCCGGTGCGGAGTGATGTCTGCGTGTGCTCTACCTCCCAGGCACCCCAGAGGTGTTTGAGAGGCAGCTTCAGCTGCAGGTGGCTTTCCTACTGCCGCAGGTCCTCACGCTGACTGGAGAGGGAGTGTTCCCAAGGATCACCCTTAACTTGCCACAAAACCTGCGTATGTTTTGACATTTTCTCCTACATAGAGACATGACCATATCCTCACTCACCAAGCTAATGAAATATGTTTTTCATCTACTATTATGTTACTATATTAGCCATAAAATTGTATACCCCCCTTGTAATTGTATGCACACCCGTAACCCAAAATGCCCAACTGCAATTATGGGGTAATGTCAATAGAAGGTAATTTTCCCCTTGCATTGGGACAGTAATTAATAATCAGCAGTAACAGAGAAGTGGTAATTATATGGTGTCATAGTTTATTGTTTCTTTTAAATAAAATATGCACCTAGTATGTAAAGCCAATAGAATGATGTGGTTAAAGGTCACTGTGGCCTCTCCAAACACATTTTTGCCCATAACTTAAGAATAGATATGAATTTCTAACTAATACTGTTGAATTGGATGAATTATGAAGTAATGACATTCTTAGACCGCGTGCCGGTAATTCTGGTTGTTCTAGCAATCTTTGAGCCTAAATCTTTTGGTCAATAGACGGTTCCATTTGGCAGCAAATACTGGCACAAATGTAACTCTTTAAATGTGATTCCCTTGCAGCAGAGGAGTCTTACAGTGATTTGGTGCTGCAGTCCAGAAGAGTTGTGGAGGGAGTGGAGCTCATGAATGGAACGGCACTTGATGAAAGACAGACAGCCGAAGCCAAACACCACCTTACAGTTTGTGACCAAGATTCTTTTTTAAACATTGATTTTATGTGTCATGTAGGTTTCTATTAAGCCGACTGTACTGTAGATGAGACTATAAGACTATACAACGCTTTGTTTAGTACAGGCAGAATAAGGGGGTCTTTAAGGATAGGACAGATAAGGACTTACCAATTGGCGACATTACCACCTCATCTACACCCTGTCCTCTACACTGCCCTCAGTGACTTTCTATTGCTCTGCCTGGCACAGCTTTTCTTTCTTGGAAATTCCTCATCCAAACACACTCAACATTGTGCTCTCTTGGATTGTGTTGAGTGTGATAATGGATAGTAAGAAACACACGATCACAAACTATCCCACTAACAACAAACGGTTCCACTGGAGTAACACTTGACAGTACAGTGTGAAGTCAATATGCAATACATACAGACAGAGACTTCTTCAATGTTAGTCAGATGGTGTGGAAATAAGATACGAGGAGGACAAATTTAATCCATTATTATATTTAGACAATGAATGCATTTCTAAGTCCGAATTTAAAGGTGGACATTAAGAATGAGAATAAATATGGATTACTATTTGTGGTGGCGGGCGTGGTTTCAGCCCGGCTGCAGGTGGGAGAGAGGGGGAGTGGCTCGGGGAACAGTGCCAGGTGAAAACAATGACAATCAGCTGGGGATAATCGTGGGTGTGTGTGCTCTCCCCTATTTGAACCGTGAGGCGGGGGCGAGCGAGCGAGCGGCGTGTTCTTGTGAGCGGAATAAATAAAATATTGAAACTCACCACCCTGGTGTTGAGTGCCTGTGTCCACAGCCGTACCACCCCACACCGTACACTATTCAATTGTGATGCGTCAAGGGAGACCAGCAATTCAAAGTACATCCAAATTAATGTGTTTTGGTTCAATAAAATACCTCAGATTAAAGAAAGCAGAAGATAAGCAAACTAGTCCTTATTCCCTGCTGCCTTGAAGAAGAGCCTTTTAAAATCTCCAGCTACCATCTCCGGCTCTAGGTATTCATGTTGAAGAGTGAAAGCGAGAAAGAGTTTCTTTTCTAAAGCGGGACGATATCCCTCCTCTTTGTGGACAACAATGAGTAGAAGTCGACCCTTCATCTCATTGAAGGTGTATTGTTGTCACGGGGTTTATGTGTAACCAGCCTTAGGGAGTATAGCGCAGTTAATTACATCTTAAACATTGCATATTGTGTAAGACTCCCACGCAGTGTTTAAGCTGAAGTAGTATTGGCACTGGAGTTACGAGAATGCCCTCGCTGTGACTGACAGTCTGCTTGAGCTCCGAGAATCGCAAAGTTCCTTCATGAAGTGGCACAAACTTAGCCAGTATGTTTGCACACACACACACACACACACACATACAGATTTTAGTTGAACAGATGGCCCACTCACTGGTCTGAAAGAAGAACTGTGTTGGGGTAATCAAAGATTTTGGGTTAATGAATAACAACGGTCTGTTTTTGTTCTGTGGTAAATCAATGTACTGGATGTCATGGCGTGAATCCACTCAATAGTCCCTTGTTTAACATGTTATCATCTTGACAACCTGAACAATTGAATCCAAAAATCACATCGCTTTAGACACATGTCTCAGTACTTCTTTCCTCTGCCCTAGGTTCCTGCTTCCAGAGTATGTTTTGGATTTTGGTTATGTCATTCCAGCCATTCCCCACAGTCACAGTGTAAACGTGACAAACACTGGTACAGTGGCTGTGTCCTTCAAAGCCAGTGTCAAACCTCTAGCTGGAACAGGTATCATCATTCACAAACTATAGACAGAAAAGCAGCACTGAATGAGCTCAAGGACACACAGAAATTACACAGGAAACTAGAGAGAAAACACGTCAATCCGCCCCGGGACTTAGGTCTACTTCAAAATGTATGTCTATTGTCTCAGCGGTCTGTAGGGAGAGAGACAGAGTCAGCCAGCTATTCTTGTTTAGATCTAACAACTAGATTTGAACTATAGTGACTCATTTAAATATTTAATCCAATTGATATTCATATTTCCTCATCTATTTATTTTTCATTCAGTTCATAGGAATAGTAGTTTAGTGTGTATATTTAATAATTAATGGCATTCCATGTTTAATTATGCTTTAGAAATACTGTTGGCGGGTTTTATTTAACACTGGATGGGTCCAAGCTAACCAGTTTACATTACACAAAATAACCCTCTCTTGTATCCAGAGAGACAAGTTTACAGATTTATTATTTTTTTTAAATCATGTAAGATGAGTGAATAATCCTAAAGTGATACAAGATGGATATGAATGAATTAATGTGAATGAAATAGAATTGCTGGGTTTGGAGGGCTGCATCATCAATGGGGCGATACTCTTTTGATATAAATTACTTTTCTTTGGGCTCTCAATATTCTACATGTTTGAAATGAATAAAACTGTTGTGTTGCATCTTCAAAGGATTCAGTACAGACTTTAAAAGAGTAAAAAACCTGCCTTGTGGAGAGACGCAGACTTTTACGGTCAAATTTGACCCACAAACTGCTGACCTGAAGATGGGGGATACAAGTGTTGTCATGCCAATACAGGTAACCATGATTCAGGGTGAAACTTAATTGGCTCGTTGTCTGCCTTGTTGAGCAGTAGCATTGTGTCCGCGTTGTCTCTACTTGGATCTACAGGTCGTAGGCGGCCCGACGGTCCAGGTGCGGCTGTGTGCTTTGGTGACTGAGCCGGCCGTCACTGTTTCAACTGATACCCTGCAGTTCGACACTGTGCAATGTGGCATGTGTCAGGTAATACAGTGTTACAAGAGATACCTTTGTGTAGCCCTGCTGAGGTTGCTTGTTATATTCTAGGATTGAATGAGAGTACAGTGTTGGAAGTTTAGATCCTTTTCTAGTCTCCGACATTGATTTGACTAATGTCTGTTGTAGCCAAATTGACACAAGAATGCCCTCATGTTGTTGTTCCCCATCAGATGAGGACAATACAGTTGTTTAATCACAAGTCTGTGCCGGGCTTCTGGAGTATAGCTGAGAAGGGAAAGCCTATCAAAAAGGTAACAGATCTGTCATTTTTTGGACATCTCATTTAACTTTTCGACCTCTTATTTTCTTAAGGCACCAACTGCTTTGGGAAAAAGTCTTTGTTTAGACATACAAACCTGACTCTATTTGGTTTTCTTGCTCTCTACCAGCATCAAAAGGACTTGCAGATACAACAACCGCCTGCTGTGGTGTTCAAGATGATTCCTGGTGAACAGGTCCATGTCCAGATAAAGTTCAACCCTGCTGAGGGGGTAAAGTGCTTCATTGATTTTAGAGATTGGCATGACATATAGCAGAGGAACTTTTGCTTTACATGGATTGATGACCTACCGCACGTGTCTCTACAGAGTTCTTACAACAGGCAGCTACATGTCTGTGTGGCTGAGAGCAGCCAGCAGCTGTTCATTACAGCCCAGGGGCGGGCGGAGGAGCCACATCTGGAGTTCTGCCCGTCTGTGCTGGAGCTCGGGCCATGCCTGCCTCTCAACACTGACGTCGAGGTCAACGTCACTGTCAGAAACCCCTGCCCTTTCCCTGTTGAGTTCTACTCCCTGGAATTAGACACACAGTATTCCGAAGAAGAAAAGGTACCCCTGCACAATGCATTACACCACAGGAAGTCACATGTTTCTTCCAGATCTTTCCAACCACTCTTTGCCCTGGAGATGTGTTTTCTTTTATCTTGTTCCTTAACTGGCCCACAACATTTCATTTTCTTCTAACTGTTCCATATTATGTTTTCTCTCTGTTACGGTTTCCTTCTCTTTCCCATTTCTTCCTCCCGTGTAGATCCTGCGTCTTGTTAAGGGTTATGGCGAGAATCGCATATTACTGCTGCCCCCCAGAGCCCCTGGAGAAAGTCTTCCCCAGGAACTGCTCGAGTACTACCAGGAGCACGGCTCCCAGCTGAAAGACGATGGTAGCTTAGGGCACACATGATCCTTAAGAACTGAAATCATGTACTCAAAGGTGTCTGCATATAATGTCGGTTCTCTGTTTTTATCCAAACTACCTGTGTACAGCAGGACTGAAACAAGGCCTGGATGAAGATGAAGCTGTGATGGTTGACACATACGAGGAAAGAGACCGCAAAGTGGAAGAAATGCATTCTTTTAGTTTGAAACCAGCTGAATTACGTAAGTACAACATTTGAACATTCACTGTTGTTTCCACAGTCCCTGCGTGTCTAAGTAACACTCGTTCTTTCAGTGGTTTCGGAGATGACCGTAGTGGGAAATTCCCAGGCACTGGGGCAGCTCGAGATGACCCCCGTCTCCAGAGTAATAGCTCGCCACATGCGTGTGGATCTGTCGCCTGAGGGTCTGGCTGCACGCAACCGCAGAGGCATTGCTATTATTGTGTATGGAGCGCCACTGACAGGTGAAGCAACTGATTGACTAATTGATCAATAAAAAGTTGGCTATGCATTTTAAATCAAGCTCAATTTTGTCATCTCATTTGGAGAGCCTCATATATCAATCTAATATATTGAATTAATTTGACCCATGTTTCATCCATCTTTTTTTCACCTGCAATACCTCTCTGGTTTATCTGTTATTAACATAAAATATGTGACTAGATCCAAAAGAGTCACCAAAAATATGTGTTCCTAACTTGCCTCCCAGTTTATATGCTGTATACCCAGAAATGTAGGATTGATAGGTGTGAATTTGTGTGTCTTCCCCACTTTAGATAATGGCAGCTGTGTGGCAGCTCTGGCCCGTCACTACGGAGGGGTAAGCCTGAGTGTTGATGCCGTGGTTACCGAGGTGCTCGTCAATGGAACTTCACCTATCAGCCAGACTGCGACACAACCCTACGACTGTGCTGCCACCCGCTAATGTTGGGAAGAAGCCTGAGGAGGCTGGTAAGAAGCAAACACGGTGCTTCAGCGGAAATGGCTCCAAGGCTCCTCGGGGGACCGAGAACACACACTTTACCCGTTGCCTGGTATATTTTCTTCTCCTCTGCTCATCTGCTGCTGCTGTCAACGCATTGAAGTCCATGTTTGTAAATTGAAAAATTCCTCTACTAATTTGAGGGTATGAACCTACTTAATATCTGTGTATAATTGAAATAATAAAATAATAGTTGACTATAATAAACCAGCTTGAGTGTGGTTTCTCCTCAAGGAGGAGATGTGGACAGTAATCTGTTGCCTGAACAGCTATTGGTTGACATCCTGGCAGAAAGATTTCAGGTAGATTACCCACAGTTTTGTCTTGTGGTTATTCAGTTCAGTCTTTGATGAATCAAACATATATATCAGATATGTATTATGTGTGACACTTTTTTACTTAAGTCTCACTTGTGTCTTCTTTTTTTTGTCGTCTTGTTGTCGTCATGGCGTTAGTTAAGCGACTGTCACCGCGGCATCGTGATTGACGGCCTGGAGTCTGTGTATGCTCAATCGGCAGCAAGCGTGCTGCAAATTATTCTCAAGGCCCTTGATAACCGCAAACGCATCTTTGTAGTCAACCTGAGTGACTCGTACGACGCCCTGAAGGCACGAGAGGAAGCACAGAGAGAAGCCAAGGGTAAGAGAAATGCACTTGATGACGCATTATTATACAAAGGTTACAAATCTTTATTTAGTGTATATGTATGTCTAATCAGTCGGGTTTATGGTTAAGAAATATGTAACTGTCTACTTGTGTACTTCAGAGGCTCTGGAGAAAGAGAAAGCTGAAATGGAGGAGCCGTGGTTGCAGGAGCTGGATGATGAGGAGTACGACGCTCTGCCCGAGGAGAAGAAGGAGCATATTGATCAGCGACTAACAGAGAAGTACAGACAGCAGAATTTATTTTTCTTAGATACGCTAGTGTCAATGTATCTTGTCAGATTATCACTCTCTCTTAACTGAACATCATCAGATTGAAAATGACTATAAATGCAACCATAATGCAGAGGGAAAAAATGAAACTGACAAATAAAGATGAGCCGGGAAACAACAGAGTACAGATATGTAGAAATAAACTATACATTAAGAGTATACAGGAGAGTACAGATATATGTCTAATGTTGAGTGCATGACTGCATTTAATTAAAATCTCCTCTAAAGATGATTTATTTTGTTTTTGTTCACAAAAGTTAACCAAATTAGTTGACTCTGCTTTCATCCAATTATTTCGAACCAAAATTACACAACCATAAAAACGTGTGAATGCATGTGCGCCTCTTTGAAAGGGAGCTCGGGCAGGAAGAAAAGAGGCTTCAGGAGGAGATGACAAGGCTGAAGGAAGAAGAATTGAACAACAAAAAGGGAGGAAAAATGACTCTTAAAGAAGTGTCAAAGGAGAAGAGCACACTGGAGAGGAAGCAGGTCTGTGTATATACTGTTATATTACTGATGTCCTACAACACATAGCATAACTTTCCAATTTACGTTACCACTGCATACCCCTACAGTAGGTACTGATGCTTGTACTGTGTTTGAAAGGCAACAAAACATGGAACGAGGGAATAACGTGGAATTATTTTGTAGGTATTTTATAATTAACTGTTGACTTTCAAATATTACATTGTGTAGGTACATTATGAACTACAGAGCATTACAACTGGAAAATAAGGGGACATACAGATTAATGAGTACTGTAGCACATCATAGACCAGCTGTGAATCCTTTTATAACCAAAACTACTTTATCTGCTGACGCTAACAAATGACAGAAGTCCAGGGAAAATAATATTTTATGCAACTTTCTCTAGAGATTTAGGCCATACTATATTGAGTACTATATTGTACTTGTAGGTGTTAAGAAGCCTCAAGTGTTACAAGTGTATGTGAAACTGTCGATCATTGTTCATAGAGTACAGTACGTTATATTATTGGATACTGTTGGACTGAGAACCAGGAGTCACAATCTAACAGCCAAGGCAGCTGTAGAAGTGTGAGTGTGATAGTGAGTCAAAACTTTAAGAAGAATCTTGCTATGGGCCCATCTACAGAAACAATTAGAGAAATTAGATCCCAGACGTTGCAATCAGAACTGACTTGATGTATAATGGGTCTCAAGACTATAGAAACTGCAGAGATGAAGAGGCTAAGAGTAGAAAAGGTGTTAAAGAAAAGGAAAGAGCTATTGGTGAAGAATCGCCTATCTGGTGCTGGGAAGGAGCACCACGTTCACACATGCATCACTGATTTCAAAATAGATTTGATTTCTTTTTTTTCCAGACAACAGCTGCAGTCAATGTTGTGCCGACGTCTGGCTCTAACAACTCCAAAAAAATACGAGTGGTTGAAAGAAAGCAGCTTCCATTAAACAAAGGTGCCAGCAGATGTAAGGAATCTCTACATGATTCAGTGCAGGATGCAGAAACCTTCAGCATATACAAAAGACCACTTGTTTTACCATGATGGTTGCGGGTTGCACTCACAATTTACTTACACAACTCATAATTTTATTATATTTTTGAAGGTTCTTAAAGTGTTAAGCATTAACAGTTTCAGGTCTTGAAGAAATATATAAATAAATGCAAACTCACACATTAGGCTAAGGAATTAATGTCATTCATAATGTAAAAATGTACTACATATAGCCAAAGATTATTGTGTATGTGCTATTATCAATCCCGCTTTGCTAATACAGCGCATCGGAGGAAAGAAGCCAAGCGATTACAAGCAGAATCTTCTGTGCCTGCAGACAAGCTTCATGTCATGTCAAATTCTTTTTTCAGATAAGGACACAAAAATTCCAGCAAAAATGGAGACAAATGCATTTTGTATTACTCAAAAAGTAGACTTCTTTCCCTTTGTATTTGCACTCTTGCAGCTCTTAAAAGCTAAAATTGTTCTTACTATCAAACGTTGCTCTGAATACTAGAAATATAAACAACCATTCAGTGTCCTATGACAACATCTCGAGTAAGATGCTTACAACCTGTAAGAGCCATTATGCTCTCTTTTTGACTGTTGTAGTTCCACTGGAGAACACTGGGTGGAGTATGGGTTTAAGGTGTATGTAGATAATCAGGGAGCAAGGGAAGCCAGGTGTTGGGTTTAAGGTGTATATAGATAATCAGAGAGCAAGGGAATGGGGGTGTTGGGGAAGCAAACAGTTTTTGACCGTGAGGATCAAGCGTGAGGATCAAGGGTGAGGAGCAAGAGTCATGGTGCATCAGAACTATGGATTGTAACATGTTTGAGCATCAGAACTGAGCAAAAAATAAAGAAGATAAAATGCAGTATTGGACTGGAACTGGAATCATTTGGAACCACGCGTCAGATAGCCCTACAAAACACCTCTACTAGTGACAAGATGGCAAATCGTCGCTACATTTTGTCAAAAACTACTTCTTTGTGGATTATCACGCATCGCTTTGGAACTTTTTTTGAACTAAGCACTGGATTCCGCTGTGGATTTGGATATAATTGGACGTATGAATCAAGGACCAGTCGCGACGAAGCGAGCGAATTAATTCATGGTATGTGTACTGCTACCTATGAATGGCTCTTGTGTGCACACCTTTAATAGCATAAATCCAATGCATTGGTTGCTTAAGTTTACAGTTACTGACAAGTTGAATGAAATCAACACTCTGTGAAAATGAGTGTGAGTAATTGTGGTGAAGACTTTATGGCTGCTGGTAAACCACCAGAGACTAATGTGCCGGTTGAGAGAGTTGAAATGGAGTCGGTGAAAGAAAAACGGGGCATCAAACTTACTCCAAGGGCATTACTGGAAAAATTGGAAACGTTGCAGAAAACAAGAAAGACTAAACTAAATAAAGCAAACAACTTGATGGTTATCATAAGAGATTTTATGTGTAACCGAGAGTATGAAAAGGAAGTGCAATGTTCTTTTGAGAAATTCATAAAGCTGTGTGATGAAGCAAAAGAAATGCACAATTCTGTGATGGTTATTTTGCCCAATGAAGAAAAGGAAAGACAACAAACATGGTTCAATGGAAAGATGTTAATTTATAATGGGTTTAAAGATGATGTTAACAAATGGTTGAGTACTGAAAGTCAAGTTTCATGTTCTGGTGTTGATGACAATGCTTGTCAAGATGACATTGAACCAAATGATAGCGTTTCAAACATTTCCTCACGAGTGTCAACTAAACCATCCAGTAGGAAAAGTTCTAGCAGTGTGCGTACTGGGAGATCTTCTGCTTCGTCAGCACGAATTATAGCAGAGGCAGAAAAGGCTGCATTAATTGCACGTGCAACTGCTTTAAAGGAGAAACATGCCTTGGAGGTACAACAGCATGCCTTGGAGGTACAACAGGAACAACTGAGGCAAAGACAAGAGCAAATGGATATTGATGCAGATATTGCTGCTGCTACTGCTAAAATTGCGGTTTTAAACAATTCTGACGGCCAGCATCGTAAAACCTTTTCTGATGGTATGAATGCATATTATGATAAAGGAACTACAATGGGTGGCAAAGAAGTTATTCTTAACCCTCATGTTGAGGAATATAGGCCAAGGAATTGTTTCCAGCAAGCAAACCAAAGGAATGTGGTTCAGCAAACTCACAGTGCACTGCAATCTGATCTTCATTCTGTGTCACAAATGCAAACATCAAATGTAATGCCGAACAGCAATGGAACATCAACTTCAAACATCTGCAGTATTATGCAAAAACAAAATGAGATTACTGCTCTTCTTGTACAACAACAACAATCCAGCACACTGCCTCAAAGAGATATTCATGTGTTTGATGGTAATCCTTTGCAATATAGAGCTTTCATCAGAGCATTTGAACATGGAATAGAGGACAAAACCAACAATTATCGAGATCGTTTGTACTTTCTGGAACAGTACACACAAGGTCAACCTAAGGAACTTGTGCGCAGTTGTCAGCACATGGATGCACAAAAAGGATATGTGCAAGCTAAAGCATTGTTAAAGGAACATTTTGGCAATGAGTTCAAAATAGCTGCTGCATATATAGAGAAAGTACTTGGATGGCCTTCAGTAAAATCCGAGGAAGTAAGTTCACTGCAGAGTTATGCTCTCTTTTTGCGTGGATGCTGTAATGCAATGGAAGAAATTGAGTACATGGAGGAGCTGGAGATGCCAAGCAATTTGAAAACAGTCATCACGAAGCTGCCTTACAAATTAAGGGAGAACTGGAGAACTGTTGCTTGTGAGCTATCGAAGGGCAAAGTTCAGAGATATCGTAACATTTGTGGAACGTCAAGTTAAAATGTCATCTGATCCACTTTTTGGTGATATCCAGAGTACTCAAATTGTACAACAGAAACCTCAACATAGGAATACAATTAGAAACAGCTTTGCAACAACGGTTGTTACTAACAGCAAGTCAATTCAGTGTTGTATGTCTGATTTCAGATCAAAATCTCAAGTTGTATGTTTGTGTTGCAAACGTGATCACTTATTGGAGCAGTGTACACAAATGCAAAACAAGATGCACAAGGAAAAACTGAACTTTCTAAAGGAGAAAGGTATCTGCTTTGGCTGTCTTTGTGTCGGACACATGAGCAGAGATTGTGAAAAGCGCTTGAATTGCACAGTATGTGGCCAAATGCATCCCAGCATTCTGCACATTCAACAGAAGGAGAGAACATACGCTCAAGAACAAAATCGTCCATCACTAAGTAGTGCGCTTGTTGCCCTTCAAGCATGTGGTCAAACGGGGGACGGTAATGGAGAATGTGCATTATCAATTGTACCAGTTCAAGTCAAATCCTGTAAAGGACAAAAGGTAATTCAAACATATGCATTCTTGGATCCTGGTAGTTCTGCCACATTTTGTTCAGAACACTTAATGCACCGTTTGAAATTAAAAGGAAAGAAAACTAATATTCTTTTGAAAACAATGGGCAATCAAAGGTCTGTTAGTAGTTCTATTCTGACTGGATTGGAAGTGTCTAGCCTTTATAATGACATCTTTTACAGTCTTCCGGAAGTTTTCACTCAGGAGAAAATGCCTGTGTCCAAAGATAACATGGTTACCGAAGAGGATTTGGATAAATGGCCATACCTGAAAGGTGTTAAGATCCCTCATATTCCTGCTGATGTGGATTTGCTAATTGGAGCAAATGCTTCCAAGGTAATGGAGCCCTGGGAAGTTAAAAACAGTGATGGAGAAGGACCTTATGCAGTTAGAACCCTACTGGGATGGGTCGTGAATGGACCATTACAAGGAAGCAAGGACAATGGGAACACAATTGAATGTCCGGATGTTACTGTTAATAGATACGCAGACAAGCTGGAGGAGCTGAAACAGGAGCTCCAACAAAAAGGAAGCCACAACAGGCTGCAGGAGGAGGAGCTTATCAGTGCGATGAGAGAGCAGGTTCTGCGTCTCACCCAGAAGGAGCAGGTGCTGGAGGAGCGTTTGGAGAGTGTGTGTCAAGAAAACACCGAGCTGAGGGCCAGTTTGGCCTCTTTGCACACACGCCTGGCTCTACAAGACCAACTCAACCAGCAGCACAGCCAGCAGCTAGCTGGGGCGCTGCAAGAGGCGGAGGCTGCACAGGGTCGCTCACGGCAGCTGCAGACCCAGGTGGAGGAGCTTCAGGAGGAGGTGTCCCTGCAGGAAGGCAGGAGCCACGGAGACGCACCCCTGCTGTCCGAGCTGGAGAGCAGCATGGAGACGACGAGCCTCGGGGTCAGCAAAGAAGAGATTACACAAGAAATGTGGTCCAGTCTTCAGTTGCTGCTCCCACTGACACCGAAACTGAACAACTCGGGGAGGTCAGAGGTCGTGGATCAAAAGGAAGACCTGCACACAATACTGCGTCAGTTGAAGGGAGTGGCCCAGATTCTGGCACTGACGTGGGGCTCTCAGGAGCTGAATCGAGCTTTTGTCGACAGGACGGGCGATCAGTGTGGGAATCCGAGTGCAGCGCATGAGCTGAGAGATCAGAACGTCCATCTGCAGCAGGAAAACGCTGAGTTGAAACGTAAGCTGCAGGACGTGGAGGAGGAGGCCGACGTCGTCCAACACACCATCAGAGATCGAGATGAAGCCATAGCCAAGAAAACCCTGATGGAGGCAGAGTTGGTGAGAAGTAAAAGTGACATGATATCTCTCAACAACCAGTTAGAAGCCATCCAACGTAAGCTGGAGTTGTCACAGGAACTGGAAGCCTGGCAGGACGATATCCAGATCGTTATCAACCAGCAGCTCAGGTCCCAGCAGACGATGGAGCATCCTCAGAAGAAGTCCACCTCCAACGGCACGTCCTTCTTCCGCAGGGGGGGCAGAGCCGCCTCCACCTCCTCCACCTGGAGTTCAGACGTGGATCCTGGTTGATGGGACGAGTCTTGGAAGTTTTTCCTGATAAAAATGGACTTGTGCGAGTACAAACTAAAACCAATATACTTGAGAGACCTGTGACAAAGCTTTGTCTATTGTATGACAACCTGGAAAATTAAAGGACTGATTGCAAAGACTTATGTTCTAAAAATGGAAGATTGTTTAAATGCAATGTTATACAGTGTCGCTTTGGACTTTAATGGCTCTTTGTATAAATATTGTATTGAATTGTAATGTCTACTTGTCATGTACAATTAGGGGCCGGAGTGTAAGAGCCATTATGCTCTCTTTTTGACTGTTGTAGTTCCACTGGAGAACACTGGGTGGAGTATGGGTTTAAGGTGTATGTAGATAATCAGGGAGCAAGGGAAGCCAGGTGTTGGGTTTAAGGTGTATATAGATAATCAGAGAGCAAGGGAATGGGGGTGTTGGGGAAGCAAACAGTTTTTGACCGTGAGGATCAAGCGTGAGGATCAAGGGTGAGGAGCAAGAGTCATGGTGCATCAGAACTATGGATTGTAACATGTTTGAGCATCAGAACTGAGCAAAAAATAAAGAAGATAAAATGCAGTATTGGACTGGAACTGGAATCATTTGGAACCACGCGTCAGATAGCCCTACAAAACACCTCTACTAGTGACAAGATGGCAAATCGTCGCTACATTTTGTCAAAAACTACTTCTTTGTGGATTATCACGCATCGCTTTGGAACTTTTTTTGAACTAAGCACTGGATTCCGCTGTGGATTTGGATATAATTGGACGTATGAATCAAGGACCAGTCGCGACGAAGCGAGCGAATTAATTCATGGTATGTGTACTGCTACCTATGAATGGCTCTTGTGTGCACACCTTTAATAGCATAAATCCAATGCATTGGTTGCTTAAGTTTACAGTTACTGACAAGTTGAATGAAATCAACACTCTGTGAAAATGAGTGTGAGTAATTGTGGTGAAGACTTTATGGCTGCTGGTAAACCACCAGAGACTAATGTGCCGGTTGAGAGAGTTGAAATGGAGTCGGTGAAAGAAAAACGGGGCATCAAACTTACTCCAAGGGCATTACTGGAAAAATTGGAAACGTTGCAGAAAACAAGAAAGACTAAACTAAATAAAGCAAACAACTTGATGGTTATCATAAGAGATTTTATGTGTAACCGAGAGTATGAAAAGGAAGTGCAATGTTCTTTTGAGAAATTCATAAAGCTGTGTGATGAAGCAAAAGAAATGCACAATTCTGTGATGGTTATTTTGCCCAATGAAGAAAAGGAAAGACAACAAACATGGTTCAATGGAAAGATGTTAATTTATAATGGGTTTAAAGATGATGTTAACAAATGGTTGAGTACTGAAAGTCAAGTTTCATGTTCTGGTGTTGATGACAATGCTTGTCAAGATGACATTGAACCAAATGATAGCGTTTCAAACATTTCCTCACGAGTGTCAACTAAACCATCCAGTAGGAAAAGTTCTAGCAGTGTGCGTACTGGGAGATCTTCTGCTTCGTCAGCACGAATTATAGCAGAGGCAGAAAAGGCTGCATTAATTGCACGTGCAACTGCTTTAAAGGAGAAACATGCCTTGGAGGTACAACAGCATGCCTTGGAGGTACAACAGGAACAACTGAGGCAAAGACAAGAGCAAATGGATATTGATGCAGATATTGCTGCTGCTACTGCTAAAATTGCGGTTTTAAACAATTCTGACGGCCAGCATCGTAAAACCTTTTCTGATGGTATGAATGCATATTATGATAAAGGAACTACAATGGGTGGCAAAGAAGTTATTCTTAACCCTCATGTTGAGGAATATAGGCCAAGGAATTGTTTCCAGCAAGCAAACCAAAGGAATGTGGTTCAGCAAACTCACAGTGCACTGCAATCTGATCTTCATTCTGTGTCACAAATGCAAACATCAAATGTAATGCCGAACAGCAATGGAACATCAACTTCAAACATCTGCAGTATTATGCAAAAACAAAATGAGATTACTGCTCTTCTTGTACAACAACAACAATCCAGCACACTGCCTCAAAGAGATATTCATGTGTTTGATGGTAATCCTTTGCAATATAGAGCTTTCATCAGAGCATTTGAACATGGAATAGAGGACAAAACCAACAATTATCGAGATCGTTTGTACTTTCTGGAACAGTACACACAAGGTCAACCTAAGGAACTTGTGCGCAGTTGTCAGCACATGGATGCACAAAAAGGATATGTGCAAGCTAAAGCATTGTTAAAGGAACATTTTGGCAATGAGTTCAAAATAGCTGCTGCATATATAGAGAAAGTACTTGGATGGCCTTCAGTAAAATCCGAGGAAGTAAGTTCACTGCAGAGTTATGCTCTCTTTTTGCGTGGATGCTGTAATGCAATGGAAGAAATTGAGTACATGGAGGAGCTGGAGATGCCAAGCAATTTGAAAACAGTCATCACGAAGCTGCCTTACAAATTAAGGGAGAACTGGAGAACTGTTGCTTGTGAGCTATCGAAGGGCAAAGTTCAGAGATATCGTAACATTTGTGGAACGTCAAGTTAAAATGTCATCTGATCCACTTTTTGGTGATATCCAGAGTACTCAAATTGTACAACAGAAACCTCAACATAGGAATACAATTAGAAACAGCTTTGCAACAACGGTTGTTACTAACAGCAAGTCAATTCAGTGTTGTATGTCTGATTTCAGATCAAAATCTCAAGTTGTATGTTTGTGTTGCAAACGTGATCACTTATTGGAGCAGTGTACACAAATGCAAAACAAGATGCACAAGGAAAAACTGAACTTTCTAAAGGAGAAAGGTATCTGCTTTGGCTGTCTTTGTGTCGGACACATGAGCAGAGATTGTGAAAAGCGCTTGAATTGCACAGTATGTGGCCAAATGCATCCCAGCATTCTGCACATTCAACAGAAGGAGAGAACATACGCTCAAGAACAAAATCGTCCATCACTAAGTAGTGCGCTTGTTGCCCTTCAAGCATGTGGTCAAACGGGGGACGGTAATGGAGAATGTGCATTATCAATTGTACCAGTTCAAGTCAAATCCTGTAAAGGACAAAAGGTAATTCAAACATATGCATTCTTGGATCCTGGTAGTTCTGCCACATTTTGTTCAGAACACTTAATGCACCGTTTGAAATTAAAAGGAAAGAAAACTAATATTCTTTTGAAAACAATGGGCAATCAAAGGTCTGTTAGTAGTTCTATTCTGACTGGATTGGAAGTGTCTAGCCTTTATAATGACATCTTTTACAGTCTTCCGGAAGTTTTCACTCAGGAGAAAATGCCTGTGTCCAAAGATAACATGGTTACCGAAGAGGATTTGGATAAATGGCCATACCTGAAAGGTGTTAAGATCCCTCATATTCCTGCTGATGTGGATTTGCTAATTGGAGCAAATGCTTCCAAGGTAATGGAGCCCTGGGAAGTTAAAAACAGTGATGGAGAAGGACCTTATGCAGTTAGAACCCTACTGGGATGGGTCGTGAATGGACCATTACAAGGAAGCAAGGACAATGGGAACACAATTGAATGTCCGGATGTTACTGTTAATAGATACGCAGACAAGCTGGAGGAGCTGAAACAGGAGCTCCAACAAAAAGGAAGCCACAACAGGCTGCAGGAGGAGGAGCTTATCAGTGCGATGAGAGAGCAGGTTCTGCGTCTCACCCAGAAGGAGCAGGTGCTGGAGGAGCGTTTGGAGAGTGTGTGTCAAGAAAACACCGAGCTGAGGGCCAGTTTGGCCTCTTTGCACACACGCCTGGCTCTACAAGACCAACTCAACCAGCAGCACAGCCAGCAGCTAGCTGGGGCGCTGCAAGAGGCGGAGGCTGCACAGGGTCGCTCACGGCAGCTGCAGACCCAGGTGGAGGAGCTTCAGGAGGAGGTGTCCCTGCAGGAAGGCAGGAGCCACGGAGACGCACCCCTGCTGTCCGAGCTGGAGAGCAGCATGGAGACGACGAGCCTCGGGGTCAGCAAAGAAGAGATTACACAAGAAATGTGGTCCAGTCTTCAGTTGCTGCTCCCACTGACACCGAAACTGAACAACTCGGGGAGGTCAGAGGTCGTGGATCAAAAGGAAGACCTGCACACAATACTGCGTCAGTTGAAGGGAGTGGCCCAGATTCTGGCACTGACGTGGGGCTCTCAGGAGCTGAATCGAGCTTTTGTCGACAGGACGGGCGATCAGTGTGGGAATCCGAGTGCAGCGCATGAGCTGAGAGATCAGAACGTCCATCTGCAGCAGGAAAACGCTGAGTTGAAACGTAAGCTGCAGGACGTGGAGGAGGAGGCCGACGTCGTCCAACACACCATCAGAGATCGAGATGAAGCCATAGCCAAGAAAACCCTGATGGAGGCAGAGTTGGTGAGAAGTAAAAGTGACATGATATCTCTCAACAACCAGTTAGAAGCCATCCAACGTAAGCTGGAGTTGTCACAGGAACTGGAAGCCTGGCAGGACGATATCCAGATCGTTATCAACCAGCAGCTCAGGTCCCAGCAGACGATGGAGCATCCTCAGAAGAAGTCCACCTCCAACGGCACGTCCTTCTTCCGCAGGGGGGGCAGAGCCGCCTCCACCTCCTCCACCTGGAGTTCAGACGTGGATCCTGGTTGATGGGACGAGTCTTGGAAGTTTTTCCTGATAAAAATGGACTTGTGCGAGTACAAACTAAAACCAATATACTTGAGAGACCTGTGACAAAGCTTTGTCTATTGTATGACAACCTGGAAAATTAAAGGACTGATTGCAAAGACTTATGTTCTAAAAATGGAAGATTGTTTAAATGCAATGTTATACAGTGTCGCTTTGGACTTTAATGGCTCTTTGTATAAATATTGTATTGAATTGTAATGTCTACTTGTCATGTACAATTAGGGGCCGGAGTGTAAGAGCCATTATGCTCTCTTTTTGACTGTTGTAGTTCCACTGGAGAACACTGGGTGGAGTATGGGTTTAAGGTGTATGTAGATAATCAGGGAGCAAGGGAAGCCAGGTGTTGGGTTTAAGGTGTATATAGATAATCAGAGAGCAAGGGAATGGGGGTGTTGGGGAAGCAAACAGTTTTTGACCGTGAGGATCAAGCGTGAGGATCAAGGGTGAGGAGCAAGAGTCATGGTGCATCAGAACTATGGATTGTAACATGTTTGAGCATCAGAACTGAGCAAAAAATAAAGAAGATAAAATGCAGTATTGGACTGGAACTGGAATCATTTGGAACCACGCGTCAGATAGCCCTACAAAACACCTCTACTAGTGACAAGATGGCAAATCGTCGCTACACAACCTATAATTGATATCATAAAATAGGAATTGCATTCACTTTCGCATGTAACAATGGAAAGACAAACTGCTGTATGCACTTACAGTTAATATTTAAGTGATAGTATTAACTAATAATAATGAAATGAGTTGCTTATCCCACACCATGAAAAAATCAATAGCTGTTCAATGCTGATGACCACTTTGTATTACCCTTGATGCTTGGACTATCCAGCCAATCCAGTCCATTGTGGATGAGCTGCAGTGTCAGTTTGCTGTGTATGAGCAGACCCAGCAACAGGTGGATCACATCTTGCAGCACTGGGACCGAGCCCGGGGCTTGTTGCTGGTCCCGTTGCCTGGTGACGAGGCGCCTCCAGTGCCTGAGGATGCCCCAACAGAGAAACAGGTTAGGTGGATGACCGTCAGTCATGCATTCTCTAAATAAAGTTTTCTCTAATTAAGTTAAGACTGCCTGGAAAATTACGACAAAGATGGTATTCTCCTTTACTCTCTCCTAAACGGCTGCCGTAACATTGGAAAACTCTTCTTTTAACCGTTCTGATCAGTTCTTGAAATCCTTGTAGCATCCGCAGGGAGCAGAACACTTATTCTTGGTAAGTCTGCAACAGCGCAGAGCCATCCCTTCACTGTGACACCAGACTCCCACAGGATAACATACAGCGGTTTACACACATTAATGGGATGGACGGAGAGATGCATTCTGACCTGTCGCATGTTCACAACATTGCAACATGGCTTTTCAGTAACGCAGCATTACTCCTGTAGAATAATCCTGTTTTAGACATTGTTATCCCTCCCCATATTTGTTCCCGGTCAAAGTAGTTAAATTGCAGTAATGCGGTACGAGAATCCAACACATCAATTGGATACATCATGGACTGTGTGCACAGACGGCTGTTGGCAAGAAGAACAAGAAACACGGCTCGTCTCCGTTGCCTAGTCAGATGTCAGTGCCAGCTGCAGCGGACGTGGTGCTTCCACAGGACATTATCCCTCACGTTGCCCTGAACGTAACAAGGAAAGACTGTCCGAGTGCTGCGGAGCTGCTAAAAGGCAGCACACTGCCTCCACTGGCCGAGGTATAGCTGGCTTTTCTCTTTTCTGTTGTAGTAATCATGAATTACTCTGTACTTCTTCCATAAATGTTGTCGATCGTTTCTTTCTTTTTGTATCAGTTTGTCACCAGGGAATAATATGTTTCCTTCTCTCCTGTGATCGGGGTAGGTGTTGGATGATTTGGGTTTGGGACCCAGCGGCCCACCCGTCCCACCACCCACAACGTTCTCTGTGGTTCCTTTTCCTGAAAACAGGGAGCAATCAAACGTTCAACTCACCTGTAGCTGTTTCACCTTCCTGGTTCCCTTTGGGCTGGACGAACAGGACGAGGAGAATAAAGATTGGGTGGAAGATATGCGCGCATCAGTTGTAAAGGTGATGGTATAGTTTAAACGTCAATATATGCTTTAACACTGCAAAATTGTGTCAGTCGTTCCAGAAAATGTGTTCGTAGTTTGGAGATTTAATAGTACTGCAAAATAACTGCAAAAACCACAATAGTGTTTTATTCTGTTCTATGTTGTTGTTGTTTGTACTAAGTTTGTGTGTGTGTTTTTGTGCAGTCTGACAACATTTCGCTGGGTTGTACCAGCTAATGGCGAGGTGGTTCTGAGGATCTGGTTCTACTCAGAATTCCCAGGGACGTTTGAGCAGACCTTCAACTTTGAGCTTTTGGGGACTCTGAGAAGCTACCAGCTCCTCTGCAGAGGAATTGGCACCTACCCCTCCATCTGCAAAGACTACATGTCAGTCAACATTGATTAACAATCAATCAATCAACTCTTTATTTCAGACTCAAGGTCCAGGTCTAGTACTTAAATAAACGTGGTGGAAAAAATTACTTATTTAGTGTGAGTGCATAAAATGCTGAGATGAAAAGAGAACAGAATTGACTTTTAAAACTTTATTCTTTGCAAATAAGGTACAACAGTTGTGCAGAGTGCAGGCAGTCTGACAACAACTGAAGCAGTTGAGTTGTCTAATTAACAGAAACACACTCCTGCTACACAGTAAGATAGCAGAGGAAGAAACGGAGACAACCTTTGAAAGGAGTCCAACTGTGAGGTGGCCTCTTGTGATCCCATTTATGGGTGAAAGCAGAGGTTGGAGTCAGGATTTTGAAACTGTGCTAGCATTACGTGTCAACCCTCAAAGAGAGCTGCAGCATCCTGCTGTAAGAATTGAGTTCCGGTATCAGACAAAGCATATAAAGTAACAAACAAAAAATATCAAATCCTAGTACTATTCATGAGACTATAAAAATGTTGATTTTTCCTGTCACACTTCTCCCTCTGATCATTAAATGATCAAACAAAATTCTGAGAAAAATGTTTTAGTTTGTTAGCTTCAAAAATTCTCAAGGATTCAAATTGAACGCATTTGACTTGAGATAATGAGAAAAGATTATAATGCTGCTTTTGTGGGGTAGGTCCTCCTATAACCAGCAAACTCACACACGTTCAAATAAATGTCATTTCTCATGATGTAAACGTTTTATTCAGCATTCTCATATACATCAAATCAGATTTTATATATATATATATATATATATATATCAGACGTATATCGTAGGGACGTGGACCCGTCCTCATTGGGAAGAAGCTGCAGGAGTGCACAGAACCTTTTAACAATTTGCGTTTACCTTTATGAAGGTTTTACTAAATGGGATTTTAGTTGAACTCTAAA
This sequence comes from Pungitius pungitius, assembly GCF_949316345.1. Lineage (NCBI taxonomy): Eukaryota > Metazoa > Chordata > Actinopteri > Perciformes > Gasterosteidae > Pungitius > Pungitius pungitius. The sequence goes on from NC_084914.1 coordinate 15,983,954, forward strand.
GTTACTGTACCGTAAATCCTCAAATAGTGGCCAGGGCTTTTATTTACATAGGCTGCACAGCGCACCGGCCTGAATTTGGGGCAGGCTTGTATTAGGGGCAGACCTTTATTTCTTACTTACCGGTATCTTCTGTTATAGAATTGTATTATTTAAATAAAATAATGGGCAAAATTGCAGTAGGCTAATATCTGTCACAAAGCAGAAGGAGACGAACAGGTGATGTACCAGAGGTTTTATTTCAAAACAGGAAGCTCAGTGATCGAGTTGCCGGCGAGTAGTCCGTTCGGAGTCCGGTGGGTATTTATCGGCGTTACTACGACGAGACCAGACAACTGGCAGAGTGAAGGTGTGTGGTTTATGAAGGGATAGGGTGATGCGGGATGATGACGTGCAGGTGGTGAGAACAGGTGATGGTGATTAGAATTCAGGGGATTGAGAACGAGTGGGCGGAGTGATGACATCTGGTGTTGATGACGGTGTCTCAGTTACAACATCATTCATTGCATATGCGTTCAGCACTTCCTGCAACCATTTACCGATAGGCTACCGGTAGAATGAAACCGGTAGACCTATAGCTAATCAACTTTCTCACTAACCATTTAGAAATGATTCAGTAATAAACCATAGTGCATGTCAGTCTTAAGATACATCCTTAATTGCAGATATTTTCCAATCAAGCAAGTCAAAAATTTCACTCGGCCAAAAAAAAAGTTTATCTCGTATAGCGCTTTATTTGCAGTGTCAACGTAACAATAAATATCTGGTCCTGTGAAAGGACAGCAATCACAGAACGAACAGGAGACAACCAAAATTAAACCAAATGGCCTGGACCTAGACTAGGCCTGTCATATTACGCAACTACCAAATTCATCAGCAACATCGGAAATGGGCATAGCCATTAAGCTACGGTCAAATGGAGCAAACAAACTCCCAACTAAATGGACCTTGCAAAATAGGTCTACATCTAAACATAATATTTAGGTCTACATCCAAAGCTCACCAGTAATGAGGCAACATTTGTACAGCTATTCGGCGTCCCCCTCAACATCCTCTTCCTCATCCTCATCATCAAGAACAACAAGTTCATTATTAAGCAGCTCCTCCTCGTCGTTCTCCTCATCCTGGGCTACTTGCATGCGGTTCTCCTCCCCCCGCTGCCGGAGCGCCAGCGCATCCCTACCAGCGGCGCATGGCTGTCCCGCTTTGAAACAATAACAAATTCGCCTAGTAGGCCTACGTGGTAAAATGTCTTTTTTTTATTGCCAACAGTCCATGAAATTAGCCAATAACATTAAACATAAGGAGAACATGTATTTATGAAATATTACTTTGACTTTTTTTTCTTTTTTTACCCCCGGCCTTTATTTGTCCGTATCGACCACGCCCCCGGCTACTATCTGAAGACTGGCCTCTAATTGAATCCCGTTCTTTATTTGAGGATTTACGGTATATGCTTTTCCCAGGACTCTCTTTGCCTATAGTAAGAAGGTCCCACAAATGGAAGACGGGCTCCAGAATACATACGTGATCAAACCTGGATACTGAGTTTGGACCATTGCTCAGTGGCGAGACCAGAGACAGGTGAGAGGCAGAGCGATAGCTGGGAAGTGTGTAAGTATCAGTCTTTGCATTTAAATTCATACACTCGTGTTTGTTTGTGTAGATACAAAGAAAGGAGACGTCCAGTCAACACAGAGCGACTAGTGATTCATAACATTTCAGGCCTGGAGGCTGAGGTCCAGTTCTATTTCCAGCATGATAGCCAGGCCACCACGTACCTGCTGGACCCGCCGACTATGACCCTCAAACCCGACCAGAAACAGGTATCATACAGATCTAACATCATCATGGGAAATACAACATTTTGAATATATTTGTTGTCCATTATTTGGATGCTTATAATATTACAACATGCATTAGTAAATGTAAATATCTGTCCTGCTAGGAGTTGACAGTGTGGGCGTACCCAACAAAACTGGGACAAATGACGGACAGCATTGTGTGCCATGTCAAGGACAATCCAGAACTTGTCAACGTCAAACTTTCCCGCCGGGGCGTTCGGCCGGAGCTGGAGCTGGAAAGAAACCATTGTCACTTTCAAAGGACATTGCTGAATAGGTACCAAAAACATGGAATAACATTTCAGAGAAAGTAAATTCTAGAGCATTTCTTCTTCAACAGCTTGACAAGGGATTTTCCTCAAACGCTAAGTGAGCCCCCTCTGAAAAAAAGTAGTGCGGTGAAGTCATAATACTGTGGATCAATTACAGTGACAACAGCAATTACCTTTTAAATTCCATTGTATACGTGATTCGGTCTTACCTTCTTCCTTCCTCTTCTGTAGGCGGGAGAGCAGCAGAATGACGCCGCATAACAAGACTGCTCTGCCGGTGTCTTGGAGACTGCGGGGCGTGGAGGATTTAGGTGATGAGTGTGCCACAGGATCAGGGCATTGTTTTACCCAACTCCTCTTACCAACTGAGCTTACACTTCAGGGCCAAGAGGCCACTCCACGTTAAGAAGATCTTATATCTGGAGGTGAAGTAAAACTATACCAAGTACACATGCAGAAATGAATAATACATGTAGCATACAGAATCTATGCAGATGGAGTTTCAGAAATAGGTGTCAAACTGGATATTTCACATACCACTTTGTATGTACAGTATACAGCATGTACTGTGTGTTTTGGTTCAGGTATCTGATGTGGGGATGATTCTAGGCATCGTGCAAAAAGAAAAAATACAGGTCACAGCTGAAGCCTATGTCATTGATTTGGAGATCACACCAAGTAAGAACGGGTCAAATTTACAAACATGTCCTTCGTCATAAGGTTCCTAATTTATTGTGGCACATTTATTAAGACTAATATTTTAATCCAAAATCTGTGAGGTGTCAGTGTTTACTATCGGGATTCACTGATAGTTGAATGATGTTCATGTGGCAGATGGCTGTGTGAACTTTGGAACCATTAAAGTTTTGAAGAGGCCAAACTGTCTCTCAGGATGAAGAACCTAGGGAAGTATGAAATAGCCTATAAGTGAGTTTGACATTCTACTTCTTTACTTTCAATGTATTAGTTTGGGTTTCACCTTACTGCAAGTGAACTACAGAGAAAAAAACAAAGTTGTTTCACTTGCATTCATCTCTTTGCAAAAGGTTCACATTGCAGCGAACCGACCCAAGCCAGCCAAACCTGGAGGCCATTTTCACGGTGTCTCCCCAGAGTGGGACTCTAATGCCCCACGAGAAGCCCACAGCGGTGCAAATACTATGCAGACCCAACAGGGAAATCCTCATTAGAGAGCAACCTGTCCTGCGCTGCCTACAACGGCCTTAATGCTTGCAGTGGAGGTTCAGCTACGTGTTCATTATTTGTTCATTTTATGGCACACTCAAGTTAAATTGTGGGTTTCTTCTCTCGCAGGTGATTGAACCCAGCATTGGGAATGGTGGAGAACTCATAGCCACTATAGCAATTGAGGTTTCAGTCAAGTCGGTCTTCTCCAGGTAAAGACTTAAATTCATACTATCTCTTTTCTGTAATGTGCATTAGTATTTAAGGAACAGTAGTACAATCTATTCCAATTCAGATTGTGAATCTGTGTATCTTTTTTTGACAATTGATGAATTGCTGATCAGGTACAAGATCATACTTGCATGTGACCTCAACTTTGGCCCACTGGTCTATGGCTTCAAGAAAAGCCAGAGCTTCACCATCCAGAACAATGGAGACTTTGAGACACGTTTCATCATCAGCCGCATGGCCCCTAACCCTGCGCCACCGGGGAAGGCAGGGTAGGAGAACAGAACACACACATATACTTAAGCACAAGGGATGATACTCATTCATTAAAAAATTAGAAAATGCTAAAACACAAGTTTTGAAGTTGCACATGTTGAACCATCTTTGCTGCCACAAGTCACAAAATTCCATATTAAAATGTTCCTGATTCATGTGAACAAAAGTTACCGTATATAGCGTGATGGAGGTAGCTTCATAGTAAACGGTATCGGCAAAAACAATGCCCTGCAATACAAACTAATGGGATTGTGTTCAATAACATGTCTCTCATGTCAATGGACACATTGAAGATTTAAATCTGAAAATGAATAAACCTACTTGTGCATAAATCACAATCAAGGTCTCAACTGCTACTTGAAGTGATGTCAAGCTGAAGAAGTTATAACAGTGATATTTCTTCTGAAAACTCACTTTGCTTAAAGATGTTCAACCTAAATGAATATTTGTATCTCTGGGCACTGGTCTCAGGGGACCTGCTAGGAAGATGCCTCCAGAGACCCATTCAGAGAGATCTGCTGGTGCCAGTAGCAAAGTAAGACGTGAGTCCAACCTGAAGGACATGGCTATGACACAGGTGAGACTGCCAGTGCCAACGAGGCTGAGAAGCATGAGGCTGGCAAAACACAACAACACACCCTTTAATAGAAAGAAAAATAGTGGTGGTGCTACTCAACCAAATTCAAAACATAGAAACCTGCCCTTAAAATCCATATTAAAATACCAGGAGAGTTCTTTGTCCACTGTGTGTAATACCTACATTTTAATTTGCACAACGGTATGTCTAATCCCCCCCCCCCCCCTTTTCTCTCCAGAATCGCATCACGGTGGGGGTTTTCTCCGTGCAGTGGGAGCTTGCAGCCAGGCGCTCAGCAGGTGGTGACAGTGGACTGTGTGGCTGAGCAGCTGGGAGACTGGAACCAGTGTTTGCTCATTGACGTCAGTGAGCGTGATCCTTCAGACCGGCCGGACGGCATTCCGTAAAGACTGCTGGCTGAAGTCTGCAAGCCAGGTGAGAGCAGTGTGATCTTGTCCGACGTGATCAACAAACCGGACTAGTTGTGTCTGACTCCCGAACCTCTTGCTTTAATGCTTTTCACTTGGCTCCACATTTGGAACAAACATCTACTCAGACACAAGGATGAACTCAAAAGAATTTATTGTCACAAAAACATTTTTGGCCATCATTGGGGGCTTCAAAAGCCTATTACTGCAATTTCACACAAACATCTAATCAGATCAAATTATTACCTAAAGCATTAGACATGTCAACCATCTTTGAGGAACACCATTTGTGCCACGACAGCAGTCGGCTCTCCTCTGAGCAGTTTTGCAATGCTGAACGCATTTACATCCGGGACAAGAACACGTTCATTTTCAACAAAGTCCTGGTGGGGCAAACAGCCCAGGCCCGCTTCAAAATAACCAACAACAGCAAGGTGCCCTGTGTGCTCAGCTTGGCAATTAAGTACATTGGCTCTAAGGTAAGGCATGTAAAGGGTACACGGATGAATGCGTACAGGACCATTTCCTATCGTGCTACACGCAGCTGATACTGCGATTTCTTACAGACTTCTCGAATTGCGGATGTTTTTAATTTGTCTGCTGCAACGCTGAGCATCCCCAGGCAGTCACACTTATTCGCTGTGGTCACCTTCACACCCCAGACGATGTTGTGCTACAACGCTGTGTTTGAGGCCACAATGGAGGTAACCAGCAGGTACGAGTTGGTGACTGAGTAAGCACTGCTCTCTTTGACGTTGATTGGTCCCATTTATTTCTACTACCAAGTGTAGTAACAGAACAGCATCAGCACTTTATTTTCCTTGCTGACCGCTGTGCATCTCCTCTTCTCTCTGTCTCATCCAGAATGACACCCACATTCAAGAATAAGGTGCTGGAGTTCAACCTCAGGGGCGAGGGCAGTCTGCCCAGTGTATGTGTGGTGCGTCCCGCTCTGAGGAACAGCAGAGGACGCCAAATGCTTCAGTTCAGACGTGTGTTGGTAGGGCGTCGCAAAACACGGCCTCTGGTGCTGCTAAATGACGGCAATGCTCAGGTAGGAAGGGACCTATTTATCCTTGTGTTTATTATAGATCTAGAAGATGCATTTTTCACATAGTAACTCACATCCACTCTAACAAAATACCCAAAACACAATGCTACACAAAAAGGTGCTTTGTGGGTTGTTTAGGTCCAGATAGATATGTTGGATTAACATGGAGTGTTCACCCTCAAAGCGGCACCTGGCAACACAAGCAGCTTCATCCACTCCACGCAGATCGAGGCCTCCAATGACTCAGGTACAAACTGGAGCTGTAAGACTTCACTTAAACAATCAGTAGCTTGTAATTTTCCCCGTGGAATTTGTTATAGAGCCCCCACGTCTGGACAACTCACGACACAGATAAAGGGGTAAATCAATAAATTGTGTTTTTTAAAGATAGGTTAAGCTAAGTTTATTTATGACTCCTAATAGCTTTTATTGCATAAAACAAAAAAAAATCACTTTTTAATTTAAAGCATTCCATTGTGGGCTTGATCCATATACTGCATATCAAAAATGAAGAATAACTTGTTTTAGTCGTCTTTGTTTTTGTACTGTGTTAAACTGGCATCCAAACTCTTGGCAAACAACACAGGTTTTGTTGATTTGTGATAAATTCAGTTATGAGTTACGAGGCTTCTATGCTGCAAACTCCATATTTGCAGCTCCTACACACAAACATAAGAGCTTTAAAGGCTCTTTCTCCACAATTTCAATGAAAATGTATCAACAAATATTTATTCATTCATTCATTCATAAATAAAGATGTACTGTGATACTGTTGTTTTGGACTACAAGTCAATGTTGGTTTGAACTCATCGTCGGCTCTGCTCCTCTGCACAAGACAGCCCTGGCCATATTTCTTTTTGAACACACGACTCTTTCACTCTTCCACAGGGCATCAGCCGGTGCAACGAGTCATGCTGAGCCTGAATGTTCACCAGCAGGTGGAGTTTGAGGTCAGCTTCTGCTCTGACAAGCCTTTGAGTGTCAAGGCTAAGCTCTCACTGCAGGTAGAGGACAACCAGTACGGAAACACCATGGGCCAGTTGTTCAAAGGTAAACTGATCGGATTTTGGTTATCGGATTGGATCAAATCTTGAAAATGAGTTGTTCAAAAGGGAAAGAAGGAATCTGAAATCAGATTAGATCAGGGAATCCAATCCTAGTTTTAATCTGGATCAAACCTTCAGTTTGTGTTGTTCAAAACTTGTCAGTGGGATTTGGATAACTTTGATCCAAAAAAACAGGATCCCAACAAGGGTTAGGATAAATCCTGCTAAAATGGCTGAACTACGCCATCTACTGTTTTAATGTGGTACCTGAACGGACCAACGGACCAACGGGATTGTGGGAAAATCCTCCATTAAATTGAGGATTAAAAAGGAGGTAACGTCTTTTTTTGTATGTCCGTGAACAATGTTTACTTTATGTACTTTAACAATTAATTTATGGTGTAGCTTTATTATTTTGGATGTTTGTTATCTTCGTTTATATTTGCCTTGTGTTTGTTCATTAAATTGAGGATTAAAAAGGAGACACGTGATCCCAAATTCTATTTGTGTCCGCTGTTTTGTCAGGAGCTCCAGAATCGCAAGTAAAGAGATAGAGGACACCTCATAGGAATTACATTGGTGCCGTGACCCGGATGATGACTACGCCGGACCGGGCAGGTGTCTTCTCTCCGCTGCATCAACTTGGAGCTGAGGTCCTTTGGTTTTGAATGTCGGTCTCATTTAGCTAATAACTGCCATATTTCCTTAGGACTGAGTGGGTATTTTGATAGCAGGTATGAGTTTTAATGTCTTTGGTACATCTGGCATGACTCCTCTCAGTTTTGGCAGGGGGAGGGGGCTGCACATCACACCGGTTCCCTTTTCATTAGCTGACCAACAAGTCGGAGATAGGACAGCTTTTGGTGAGGATTTGGTACACAGTCCTTTCAGACGTGGGGGGGTAGTGACACCTCAGAATCAGCCTACAGTTGAGTTACCTCCACCACAGTGCGCTAGTACATCAGTTCCAGACCCTCTCTCGGATAGTGGGAGAGTAGTTGACCAGATGAGCACCATTGTGCAACAGATAGGGCAGCAGCTAGCTGAGAGCATTATGTCACATCTCGACACGTCAAGACCCGCAGCCTCTGTACATTCAAGTCATGAGGAAACGACCCAACCAAAAGACTCCAGCCGCACACTGGATCTTTCCCAAGTGCAGCTTGTAACTCAGAGAGGAGTCAAGGATCCACCTGTATTTCGAGGGGAGACTTCAGATACACTATCTGTCGACGAATGGGAGGATTCAATGAAAAATTACATCAGAAAGAGTGGCATTCGGGTTGAAAATCAGGCTGAGGAAATTCTCATGCACCTAAGAGGCAGAGCCAAGGACGTTGTGAGATTTGGAATAAGAAACGGTGAAGTTGATGTCCAACATAACCCACAGGCCATCTACGGGCTCCTTTGTAGACACTTCAGTACGAGCCATTGCTCTTCTGTGCCATTGGCTGACTTTTACTCCACCATACCGAAACAACAGGAAGATCCATATGAGTATTGGCTTAGACTGAACCGAGCCGCTGATGTTGCTGCAAGTTGTCTTGAGGAGCAGGGAAAGATGTTTGACGGCCCCAGCATTGAAGTCACACGGATGTTCATTAGACACTGCCCCAGTAAAGATCTAGCACTTACTTTTAGGTCCAAGACAATTGATAGATGGTCAGCTCGTGAGGTTCAGGAAGTGTTAGATGAATACCATCTGGAGAAGGGATTTAGGTCTTCTGCAGAGGGGGTTAGCAGAATCGACATAAATAGAGTTGAGGTTGGCAATATTGTAACTTCAGTCCCAGACATTCCTGGACAGAAGACGGCTGTGGATCAAGAGAACTCTACTCTGGAGAGGTTAGTTGGAATGCTAGAGAAGGTGTTGCTCCAGGGCCCGGGTTATACTCAGGTCAACAAAAAGCCACATTCCAGCAACAGACTCCCGAAAGTTGAGGGGTTAAATGAGATACCGTGTTCCATATGTAATGACGCTTCTCACTCTGCCCTCACCCATTGCCGAGAGAACAGGCTCTGTTTCCTGTGTCACTTACCTGGCCATCCAAGACGCACCTGCCTGGAAGGAAGACGTCATTCTGGGAATGGTCAGCAGGGAAACTAAATGATCTGTGTGCAGGGGAGGACAGCGCAGATCGAGTGAGTGAACCTCCCACCTTGGATTTGACAGACATTGATGATTACGAAACATTGTGCCACACCTACCGTAATGTAGTTGCATCTCAAAAAACACTAATTGTGCAACGCTTGCAAAGACTCTCGAAGACTGATAGTCTATTCTACACAGATGTGACAGCTGATGGTGGACATACTCTCAGAGCATTGATAGATAGTGGATCTATGGCATGCACTATAAGCGAGACAGCCGCCGCAAAACTTTCACAGTCCATCCCCGATATGGTAAAGAAGTCAGCTGAGGACTTTGTCATTGTTGGATGTGGGGGCCACCTTGTCACACCTTCTGCCATGTATGACTTTGCTGCATCAGTTTACGGCTATAAAGTAATAATTCCTGTTCTCGTTGTACCAGGACAAACTGATGAGATGATTCTAGGTAGCAATGCCATCAAGTGGCTCATACCCCGGATGGAAGAAACTGTTACTGGCCAAAACATCACATCTCCGGAGAACAATGCTCGAGATGATATGCTGCCCCATTTGACATCCCTGCTGTCTTACTCGGATGGATGGAAAGGTGAAGCTGTGCCAAACAGGATAGGCACGGCCAAACTCAAAAGATGTGTCACTCTAAAGCCGATGTCTGAACATCTTGTGTGGGCTAAACTTCCTGCATCTGACATCTCTGCGGTGGGAAGGGCGGTTGTCATAGAACCCACCCAGTCAAAAGCCAGGCCTGCACAGATTTTAGTGGGAAGAGTTGTTACCTCCTTATGGGGAGATGGCTGGGTTCCAGTCAAGATATTAAATCCCACAGAGAAGCACCTCACCATTAAAAGAAATGCAAAAGTTGCAGATGTGTCCCCCTGTCTCTCTGTACAGGACCTACCTGAACCAGATCGCGTCCAATCCAATGTGCAATGCATACAGAGCTCACCACCTGCACCAAGGTCAGAAGAGGAGATATCACGCATCCTGAGTGGCATGGGGCTGCAGGATGTGGACCTTTCGTCTTGTGAAGTTTCCCTCAAGTGGAAGGATAAGCTCCTGCAGCTCATTGAGCAGTATGAATCCAGCTTTTCAAGGCATAAGATGGACTGTAGTGAGGCGGCAGATTTTGTCCACAGAATCCGTTTGGTGGATGACAAGCCCTTCAGATTCCCATACAGGAGAGTCCCACCGTGCCATTATGACAAGCTTCGGACTGCTCTTAATGAGATGGAGGAGTTGGGGATAATACGTAAGTCTCAGAGCGAGCATTCTTCTCCTCTCGTCCTGGTTGCCAAGCCGTCTGGCGATCTCCGCATATGCAATGACTTCAGGTGGTTGAATGCAAGAACAGTGAAAGATGCACACCCATTACCTCATCAGACGGACTCCCTTGCTGCACTTGGTGGCAATGTGTTCTTCTCCACAATGGACCTCACATCAGGCTTCTACAATGTCAGGCTGCATGAGGACGACAAGAAATACACAGCGTTTTCTTCCCCATTTGGTCTCCATGAATATAACAGGATGCCCCAAGGCCTCACAAACAGTCCTGCCACCTTTATGAGAATGATGATGTCAATCTTTGGCGATGAGAACTTTACAAGCCTGTTATGCTACCTGGATGATCTTATGGTCTTTGCTCCATCTGAACAGGTTGCTCTGGAGCGCCTGCAAATGGTGTTCTCACGCCTGGCTGCAAACAACTTGAAGCTCTCGCCTAAAAAGTGCCATTTTCTTCGCCGATCTGTCAAGTTTTTGGGACACATCATAAGTGGAGATGGTGTTCGGACAGATCCCAGTAAGGTACAGGCTATAAATGATGTGCAGGAAGCTGACCTGATGGAAGCTGATGAGAAAACACCTTGTGCGAAGAAGATCCGATCTTTCTTGGGAATGGTTCTCTACTACCATCATTTTATTGAGGGATGTTCAGCTAAAGCTAAGCCGCTGTTCAACCTTGTGGCTGAACCTGCGACACCACACAAAAGAGGGAGATGTCATAAACCAAAATTCAAAAAAGGCAGAGTTAAACTGTCCCCAACGGACTGGACTGATGAGTGTAGGGAAGCATTCAGAATTCTGAAACACGAGCTTGTGCACAGTGTTGCGTTGGCCCATCCAGATTTTGGTGCACCATTCATCCTCGCTATTGACGCCTCCTTTGATGGCCTAGGAGCTGTACTCTCCCAGTTGCCTCCTGATGGAGAAGTTGCCAGACCTGTGGCGTTTGCAAGCAAGACACTGTCATATTCCCAGCTGAACTATCCAGCACATCTGCTGGAATTTCTTGCTCTTAAATGGGCAGTTTGCGACAAATTTAGCCACTGGCTGAAAGGGCGGTGTTTTACTGTCTGGACAGATAATAATCCATTAACCTACATCTTGACTAAGCCTAGGTTAGATGCATGTGAACAAAGATGGGTTTCCAAACTTGCAGCATACAATTTTGACCTGAACTATGTCCCTGGTACAAAGAATGTGGTTGCCGATGCACTGAGTAGGGAGCCCTTTGTCCGGTCATGCATAAGCCACCGTCTTGTAACCGAACCGTATGCATTGTTATTGAACCATGTGAATGGAATGTTGGATAGGACAGTACAAGATGCATTCAGATGTACTACTAACTGTCAGTTGGTTGTTGACCACTCCGAGGAGCAAGTGGCGGTCACTACACCTTCTCCGCAGGGGTCCCTTTCTTCACGTGATGTCTCAGCTGTGTTGGATGCACACGACTCTGGAGGTGTCAGTCAAATGAGAGGCACTGAACCGGCTATTCTTCAGCTTGCCGATGTTGATCAGATTGATTCTTTACCGAAGAGTGAACTGGTCAATCTGCAAGAGCAAGATGATGTCTTGAGCAGGGTTTTCTTTTACGTTCAGCGTCACAGGAGGCCCTCTAGGCGTGAACGTGCTGGTGAGTCTCGGGCGGTAATGAAACTGTTGAGACAATGGTCTAAGCTTTCCATAAAGAATGGCATGTTGTATAAGGTAAAGAAAGACAGACAAATGAACATGACAATTCACCAGATTGTTGTTCCAGACTCCCTGAAACTCCAAGTCCTCCGTGGCCTCCACGACTCATCAGGTCATCAAGGGCAGGCGCGCACGCTCTCTCTCACCAGGCAGAGGTTCTTTTGGATAGGGATGGAACGTGACATCATCAACCATGTGCGAAACTGCTTTCGCTGTATGGTTGGAAAGACCCCGGAGCCTAACATCCGTGTTCCACTTGAAAGCATTATCACCTCGGAACCAATGGAACTAGTATGTATTGACTTTTGGACAGCTGAGCAGACTGACAAAAAGAGTGTGGATGTTTTGGTTGTCACAGATCACTTCTCCAAACTGTCGCATGCATTTCCTTGCAAAAATCAATCAGCAAAGCAAGTTGCCCGTCGTCTCTGGGATGACTTTTTCTGCATCTATGGTTTCCCTAAACGCATCCATTCAGATCAAGGGGCTAATTTTGAGAGTCACCTCATCAAAGAGCTGATGGAGATGGCTGGCATTCAAAAATCACATACCACCCCGTACCATCCCATGGGGAATGGAGTTGTCGAGCGATACAACAGGACCCTTGGGAACATGATAAGAGCTCTGCCACCTCAGTCCAAAGCCAAGTGGCCTCAAATGCTTCAGATGTTGACATTCTGCTACAACTGCACCGAGCATGAGACAACGGGTTTTGCGCCTTTCTTTCTAATGTTTGGGAGAATTCCACGTCTGCCTGTCGATGTTATGTTCCAGCATGCTCTCCCTAACGGGGCTGTTGTTGGCCACAATGAGTTTGTTGCTCGCTTGAAGCGGGACCTGTCTGAAGCTGCACGCATTGCCCGGCTGAACAGTCGGACAGAACAGGCTCGTCAGGCAAAGAACTACAACCGCAAGGCAAAAGGGTCACCGCTCACTATAGGTGACAGAGTGCTGCTTGCAAATCGCGGTGAGAGAGGCAAGAAGAAAATTGCAGACAAATGGGAGTCTACAGTCTATGAAGTGACGTCTGGGAGGCCTGAAATCAATGTGTACAGCATCAGAGATCCTGTGACAGCAAAGGAAAAAGTTGTTCATAGAAACCTCCTTCTGCCTGTTAGTTTTCTCCCTGTGGGAGATGACGACGCCTTGGAGTCATGCTGCCCTTCAGTGGCTGGAGGTGGACAATGTGCCCCAGTGGTCCCTGATGATGTACAGGACAGTGTGACGAAGACAATTGACTGGCTCCAGCAAATGGATGAGGAGAGTGATGAGGACACTACAGCCAGCCAAACGGATGTTGTGAGTGCTTCACCCTCGGAGACTGGAGTGAGTATTGCCCCACGCGCTGTGTGTGAGGTTTTGGATACCTCGGATCCTCCGCTACAAGCTCTACAGTTGCCTTCCCCTGAAACTTCTAGTGGATGTGTGGTGTCTCAGGATGCCTCCTGCCAGCCCTCTGCGGTGGAAGCTCCTAATTTGGTCTCCCCTGACCGGGCGAATGAGACACTGTTAGATGCAAGCACACAAGAACAGGTGGTTTGTGCACAGCCTCCTCCCCTTTGCACCAGGGCAGGTAGACCTGTAAAACCTCCACCTCGGCTCATTTGTGAAATGAATGAACAGATTGTAGATGGCTCAGTGTCATCGGTTGATTCTTTGTTTTATTTTGTGAAGAACATGTTTTCTGGTTAGAATGCTTTGAGTTGTTTTACATTTAACTGAGGTACCTTACGGTTGTATATGTCATATAGTGTCATACAGTGTTTACAGAAAAAAGGTGTACACGGCATCTTTTGTGTCTATGTTAGTGGTGGGATTGGCCAATCCGTTGCTGACTTAATTCTACGTGAAAAGTTTTCTTAACTGACTGAACTGATTATGCTTTTATGACTAAGCACCTGGACTTTGTTAGATGGTATCTTTGTTATTGTTTTTTTATTCGGTGTGCCCCAATTTAGCAGAATTTAAGGGGGGTGTATGTAACATAGTTAATATGGGTTAGGATAAATCCTGCTAAAATGGCTGAACTACGCCATCTACTGTTTTAATGTGGTACCTGAACGGACCAACGGACCAACGGGATTGTGGGAAAATCCTCCATTAAATGGAGGATTAAAAAGGAGGTAACGTCTTTTTTTGTATTTCCGTGAACAATGTTTACTTTATGTACTTTAACAATTAATTTATGGTGTAGCTTTATTATTTTGGATGTTTGTTATCTTCGTTTATATTTGCCTTGGTCTTTTATTAATTAATGTGATGTTTCGTTCATGTTTTAGTGTTTGTAATAATGTCGGGTTAGCTAGCTAAAACCCGTTTTCTGTCGTCCTCCTAGACACGTGATCCCAAATTCTATTTGTGTCCGCTGTTTTGTCAGGTATGTTAGTTTGTTCAGATTATTATTATATACCACTATACGATCATTGCATAAGTGTTTGTTCATTAAATTGAGGATTAAAAAGGAGACACGTGATCCCAAATTCTATTTGTGTCCGCTGTTTTGTCAGGACCTCCATAATTGCAAGTAAAACGATAGAGGACACCTCATAGGAGTTACATATTCACGGAATTAAATAGTTATTTTCCTGATGACATAATGCGACTGCCTGAGATATTGTCTGCAAATTACCCATTTTAATCATTACAATGTAAATAGAACTTATTGCCTTAATTCTACGTCTACGGCATTGATTCAACAAGGTGCTGAAAATGTTGGCCCATATTGATGGGATAGCATCTTGCAGTTGATGGAGATTTGTGGGATGCACATCCAGGGCACGAAGCTCCCGTTCCACCACATACCCAAAGATGCTCTATTGGGCTGAGATCTGGTGACTGTGGGGGGCATTTTAGTGAACTCATTGGCATGTTCAAAAAAACAATTTGAAATGATTGGAGCTTTGTGACATGGTGCATTCTCCTGCTGGAAGTAGCCATCAGAGGATGGTACATGGTGGCCATAAAGGGATGGACATGGCCAGAAACAATGCTCAGGGAGTCCGTGGCATTTAAACGATGCCCAATTGGCTCTAAAGGGTCCTAAAGTGTGCCAAAAAAACATCCCCCACACCAATACACCACCACCACCAGCCTGCACAGTGCATTGTGGTGCAGGTTTTTTCACAGACAATCGTTAAATAAGAATAAAGGCTCTGGGTCAAATATTTCTTTCTCCGTTTATTTCCTTTCAAGGGAAGAAAGGTCACAGCAGCAACGTGCTCAGTAGATTGCCAAGAACCTTCCCCCTTCACATCAGGGCCAGGCGGTTCTTGTACCTCAGTTCAGTTACAGGTGGCATCAACAGAAAACTTGCTTACATTCAATCAACGTGTTGAGTCTCTGCAGCCAGGACACTGGGGACATCTTATCAGTGGGAAACACTACAAAAACAGTTCTTTTCCCATGGTTACATATATTTTTGCCATTACACCAACCACAGCCTTGCAGGCTGCGTGAGGCTTGCGAAGCTTTTGTCCCTAGTCTAGAAAAATTGACGATGCACGCAAGAAGGGGTGAAACGGCACGCATGAGTGTGCGTGTCCTTGCGTTTTTCTGAAAAGTCAGAAACTGGCCAATAGCAAAATCATTACAGCTGGGTGACCTTAACATGCCCTTGCGCGGTGCGTGTTACACATTTTAACTTCATCATAGTAGGATGTGCACCAGGGACGGACTGGGGAAAAAAAATGTGCCAGTGAGTGACTGTCAAATTCGTTCCACTCAATGCACAGCGCGTTCCCCACTCAATGCATTGCACGTATCGTTATTTTGGATGATTACAAAGAATTTACATAATTTACGCATTTCAAATAACATTTGGATGCACCAATTTGCCCTGATGGAGACATGGAATATGACGCTTTCTGGTTATGGAGCTTAAGCGGTAGTTCAAGGAAGGAAGACTCCCTTTATGCCATGCGTTATTCATGGCATTATGCTATCAGCTGAGATTTCCAGCATCTAGGTGTAGATAACCAACCAGAGGCGGTGCTGTGTCTCTAAACCAATCATATTGTTGCTGTCAAACCTTTAAAGGGCTTCTCTCCGTTGTTGCTGTCAGGTGTCATTTTAGTGCAAAACCAGATGCGACCCTCCTCCCCCCAAGGCACTTCCAGCCAGCTATCATGCATTCTTCACTCATCCTTGGTTTTCATTTTCATCAACTCCCTTCTTCACCACCACCACCAATGTCTGGACTACAGGAGGGGGGGGCACAATCTCCAACGATAAATAATAAAGACAGTGAAATCAGAGGGGAGAATTAGTATGAACATACAGTATATTGTGGAAAGGAACATCAGTTGTATTAGTGGTGTTGCATGTTGCTTGTGTGATTGTGTGCAGGGGCGGTTCTGCATTGAATGGCACCCATGGCGAGACCCCCTTTGAGCGCCACCCACCCTCCAAAAAAAATTCTGCAGTTATATTTTTATTTTTTATTTTAACATGAGTGAGAAAATTACATTAGAAAAACACACTTAACAGAATCTAGTTACTGTTGCAATTAGAACAGGAAACACACATTTTACACATTTGCACAAAATATGTCGTCTAGGCACACACACACACACACACACACACACACACACACAGAAACAAACATGAGGTCTACCTCGTTGCCCTGATTCCTTTCATGAAAAAGCCTATGCAGGGTGGTAGACTTACTGGTGGAGCCTGGTTTGGTAAAGCATGCTGTCTTTGAAGTGGATGGTGTCGTTGCTGCAGCTGAACTTCACATAGTCAACAGAGCAGCAGGGTTCAGGATCCGTCTTCATCACCTGCGTGCAAACGTGTGCTCAACAAAAATCCTGACCTTGTGATTCTCTGTTTAACATCGCTTTCACTGTCGTCATGTTTACCTTCTTCTTGTGCTGCTGTGGTGCTCCTGAGGCCTGTTTGGGAGAACTCTGCCACTGCAATGTCCTCCTCCGGTCGTCCCAGTCGGCCACCTGCTCGAGTGGCTGCTGGAAATTCACCTGACTAAGTTTGCATCTGATCGGCTGGCTGGTAAGAGTCACTGGCTGATTGGAGGCAAAGGTCACAGTCACTTCCTTGGAACAACCGGCATGAAGGTGCCCAACCTGGAAGAAAAGAGAGGTTATTTGGGATTTTTTTAAACTCCCACACCTGTATTCCTTCCTCAAATATTTTACCTGTGGTGAAAAGGAGACATGGGATCCAACAGGAGGCCACTCAAACCTCACTACCTGGCTGCTGCTGTGGTTTGTCATTGTGAAATTCTCTTGATAGGAACAATTTACATGGCAGTCTCCAAAAATTTAGCACCTCGTAATAACCTGTGAGACAGAAATAGACTTGAGTAAAATTCCTGAGTAAGAAACCAGTTGACATATTAATAAATCCCAAAGCTTACAGCATTTGCCTGTTCAGAATCAATAAACAACTGCTACACTGGTTGATTATTGAACCTGCTTCACACATGGCTCTTTCCAGTCTAATCACATGATGGGCTTTCTGCCGCCCTGTATTCTCTTACCTCCATCTCCATTTTCCTGATTTTCTTGATCTATTTCCTGTAATGACCGCCTGATGTTGTCAAGAGAGACAATTTCCCGGTGAGCTTCTCCGGTCCCATGTAATGTGGGGCCAGTTGTTCAAAACATTTAATCTGGATCAAAATTATCCGCATTTGGAAATCCCCTTTTTTCCTATCCAGGATCAGGTAATCCATCTTACTTTTATGCCGGTTTTTCAAAGCAACATTGGACTGGATCACTCTGATCCAGATACACAGTTTTCAAGATTACCAAATCCGGATTACAGTGCTCTAAATGGGACAACATATCACAATGTGGGCTATGTAAAGAACAGGTAGAAGTAAGAGCCAACATAGGGTCACTGTAAGTGTTTATTTTGAGCCAAAACACAAAAATAACATAAACATCCACTTCCATTCATAATTTAACTTTAATTACATTTTTAAATATTAAATAATAATTATATAAAATAATTACTTTTATGACCCCTCATCTGCACCACAAAAAAATAAAAAACAAATATACATTAACAAATACATAGTGGATATTTTGAAAACATCTTTAAAAAATAAAATGGCTAAATATCCAATTGTTAACGAAATAAAGAATGTTCAGGGTTCTTCTTCATCTGAGGAGGAGAGACCAGCATTTCCAAGCCCTGCTTTTAGGAGGCGGATCTGAAGTTTCGCTTTGGTTTGGTCAGCTTGATTTGTTCCTCTGCCAGGAGTATCTGTGCTTCTGCTCTTTCAGTTTCTCGTTTAAGAAGTGATTCATAGGCATCATCATTATTATTCGGCAAAGGATGCTTCAAGCCTCTTTTCTGAGCTCCTGTGACTGCTGGCTCTACCAGTGAGGATCCAGGTTGTTCTTCAACAATAGGGCTGAGATCCAGAATGAATGTTTCCTCTGCATTAGGAAGAACTGGCTCACTTTCCTCTACAATTGTAGGCTCACCATCCCCTACAACACCATGAACCCCATGCAGAGCTTTAGAGTTCTCACCTCCAATAATGTCCAGAACCACATCTGTGTATTCACCTTTCTTAAAGGGTTTGTTGCCTGTTCGGGTGTTTTTTGCCTCAGCAAGGTCCTTCGTTGCTCTGGCCCTCAGATTCTTCCATCTAAATTTCACTTGCTCCAAGGTCCTCTTCTGGCCAGACCCCATTGCATTTACATTCTGGGTGATTTCAACCCAAATGTCTTTCTTCCTTTTGTTAGTCACCATTCCACCTGCAACAGAGCTTCCTACTATTGAGGCATAATGGCACTTAACACCCTCCAGCAGTGCATGGGTTTCTGCAACAGTGAAATTAGGTCCTTTTGAGTCCATGGTTTCACCGCTTCTGTTGTAGTGAACATAGTATTTGTAGGCCTTGGGCATGATTGATTTAATTGAACACAAGCCACAGCACGTCAGCCAATCGGTGTGTGGGTATTTGACAGCCATCTTATATTCAGCCTTTCTCAGAGGACTTAGAGAGAGACACTGACATGGCAGGTATTGTCCATCGCTACCACCGTGTTGGTGGAAGAGGATACCGTCAAAGGGTGTATGTTGAGCGTGCACAACCACTGGAGCAATACACCACTGAAGAAGTGTATGCTCGCTTTCGCTTTGGGAATGCTGATATTAAGTACATTGCAGACCTTGTCAGGCCAAAACTTCAACGGAGAACCCGAAGGAGCCACAGTCTGTCTGTGGAAGAACAGGTCCTCATTGCTCTGCGCTTCTATGCATCTGGGACTTTCTACCAAGTGGTTGGTGACAATATAGGAGTGGACAAATCAACTGGTCAATCAGTTTGTTTCACTTCCAAAGGATGTCCAGATTGCCCAGACCAAGCACAAGTTTTTTCTTTTGGGGAATATGCCCAATACTATTGGGGTTATTGACTGCACTCATGTGCATATCCAAGCACCTCATGAGAGGGATTGGGAGTACATCAACCGAAAGGGGAGGCGCAGCATCAACATCCAACTTGTGGGCGATGCTGACCTCATCATCACAAACTGTGTCGTGAAGTGGCCTGGGTCTGTTCATGATGCACGCATCCTGAGAGAGAGTGCTTTATACAGAGAGCTCCAAACCAACCGACCGGATGGCATAATATTAGGAGACAGTGCCTATCCACTCCTACCATGGCTGATGACTCCTTTTCTTGCAGCAACCACACCTGCGCAGGCACGCTTCAACACTGCTCATTGCAAAACAAGATGTGCAATTGAGCGTTTAAATGGAGTTCTGAAGAGACGCTTTGCATGCCTTAACTACTTGCGAGTGGAACCACAGGGAGCATGCAACATAATACTTGCGTGTATCGTCCTGCACAACATCGCTACCAGGCGCAATGTCCCTCTCTGTGATGATGTTTGTGATGCACCTGAGCCTGTTGAAGAACCAGACCAACCTCTGGTGGTCTGTCAGAATCAGGGACTGACTGGACGTATAGCAAGGGATGCAATTGTTAGACATTATATTTGACAGGCTCATCTCTGATGATTGTTTCTTTGAAATTAATATACGGTGATGAATGACCGAAAAATGAATATATTATTTTTGTTTATTGAAATCTGTTTGGGGGATTATTTCATGGGGACACGATAATTTTTATTTTATTTTTACTTTACTATACTGAATAGCTTAATTGTTAGCCTATGTCTACTTTATCACTGTTACAACGGTTACACAAGTCAAGTGCAAAATATAAATAAAAGTATATACACTAAATGATACAAATGTAAGTTTTACTACATTTTCTTCCTGAAATCCACCTTGAAATCCTACCCCCTGTTGGGATCCTGTTTTTTTGGATCAAAGTTATCCAAATCCCACTGACAAGTTTTGAACAACACAAACTGAAGGTTTGATCCAGATTAAAACTAGGATTGGATTCCCTGATCTAATCTGATTTCAGATTCCTTCTTTCTCTTTTGAACAACTAATTTTCAAGATTTGATCCAATCCGATAACCAAAATCCGATCAGTTTACCTTTGAACAACTGGCCCATGGTGTTTCCGTACTGGTTGTCCTCTACCTGCAGTGAGAGCTTAGCCTTGACACTCAAAGGCTTGTCAGAGCAGAAGCTGACCTCAAACTCCACCTGCTGGTGAACATTCAGGCTCAGCATGACTCGTTGCACCGGCTGATGCCCTGTGGAAGAGTGAAAGAGTCGTGTGTTCAAAAAGAAATATGGCCAAAGCTGTCTTGTGCAGAGGAGCAGAGCCGACGATGAGTTCAAACCAACATTGACTTGTAGTCCAAAACAACAGTATCACAGTACATCTTTATTTATGAATGAATGAATGAATGAATATTTGTTGATACATTTTCATTGAAATTGTGGAGAAAGAGCCTTTAAAGCTCTTATGTTTGTGTGCAGGAGCTGCAAATATGGAGTTTGCAGCATAGAAGCCTCGTAACTCATAACTGAATTAATCAAGCCCACAATGGAATGCTTTAAATTAAAAAGTGATTTTTTTTGTTTTATGCAATAAAAGCTATTAGGAGTCATAAATAAACTTAGCTTAACCTATCTTTAAAAAACACAATTTATTGATTTACCCCTTTATCTGTGTCGTGAGTTGTCCAGACGTGGGGGCTCCATAACAAATTCCACGGGGAAAATTACAAGCTACTGATTGTTTAAGTGAAGTCTTACAGCTCCAGTTTGTACCTGAGTCATTGGAGGCCTCGATCTGCGTGGAGTGGATGGAGCTGCTTGTGTTGCCAGGTGCCGCTTTGAGGGTGAACACTCCATGTTAATCCAACATATCAACAACCCACAAAGCACCTTTTTGTGCAGCATTGTGTTTTGGGTATTTTGTTAGAGTGGATGTGAGTTACTATGTGAAAAATGCATCTTCTAGATCTATAATAAACACAAGGATAAATAGGTCCCTTCCTACCTTAGCAGGAACATTGCCGTCATTTAGCAGCACCAGAGGCCGTGTTTTGCGACGCCCTACCAACACACGTCTGAACTGAAGCATTTGGCGTCCTCTGCTGTTCCTCAGAGCGGGACGCATCACACATACACTGGGCAGACTGCCCTCGCCCCTGAGGTTGAACTCCAGCACCTTATTCTTGAATGTGGGTGTCATTCTGGATGAGACAGAGAGAAGAGGAGATGCACAGCGGTCAGCAAGGAAAATAAAGTGCTGATGCTGTTCTGTTACTACACTTGGTAGTAGAAATAAATGGGACCAATCAACGTCAAAGAGAGCAGTGCTTACTCAGTCACCAACTCGTACCTGCTGGTTACCTCCATTGTGGCCTCAAACACAGCGTTGTAGCACAACATCGTCTGGGGTGTGAAGGTGACCACAGCGAATAAGTGTGACTGCCTGGGGATGCTCAGCGTTGCAGCAGACAAATTAAAAACATCCGCAATTCGAGAAGTCTGTAAGAAATCGCAGGATCAGCTGCGTGTAGCACGATAGGAAATGGTCCTGTACGCATTCATCCGTGTACCCTTTACATGCCTTACCTTAGAGCCAATGTACTTAATTGCCAAGCTGAGCACACAGGGCACCTTGCTGTTGTTGGTTATTTTGAAGGGGGCCTGGGCTGTTTGCCCCACCAGGACTTTGTTGAAAATGAACGTGTTCTCGTCCCGGATGTAAATGCGTTCAGCATTGCAAAACTGCTCAGAGGAGAGCTGACTGCTGTCGTGGCACAAATGGTGTTCCTCAAAGATGGTTGACATGTCTAATGCTTTAGGTAATAATTTGATCTGATTAGATGTTTGTGTGAAATTGCAGTAATAGGCTTTTGAAGCCCCCAATGATGGCCAAAAATGTTTTTGTGACAATAAATTCTTTTGAGTTCATTCTTGTGTCTGAGTAGATGTTTGTTCCAAATGTGGAGCCAAGTGAAAAGCATTAAAGCAAGAGGTTCGGGAGTCAGACACAACTAGTCCGGTTTGTTGATCACGTCGGACAAGATCACAATGCTCTCACCTGGCTTGCAGACTTCAGCCAGCAGTCTTTACGGAATGCCGTCCGGCCGGTCTGAAGGATCACGCTCACTGACGTCAATGAGCAAACACTGGTTCCAGTCTCCCAGCTGCTCAGCCACACAGTCCACTGTCACCACCTGCTGAGCGCCTGGCTGCAAGCTCCCACTGCACGGAGAAAACCCCCACCGTGATGCAATTCTGGAGAGAAAAGGGGGGGGGGGATTAGACGAGAATACCGTTGTGCAAATTAAAATGTAGGTATTACACACCGTGGACAAAGAACTCTCCTGGTATTTTAATATGGATTTTAAGGGCAGGTTTCTATGTTTTGAATTTGGTTATTTTTCTTTCTATTAAAGGGTGTGTTGTTGTGTTTTGCCAGCCTCATGCTTCTCAGCCTCGTTGGCACTGGCAGTCTCACCTGTGTCATACCCATGTCCTTCAGGTTGGACTCACGTCTTACTTTGCTACTGGCACCAGCAGATCTCTCTGAATGGGTCTCTGGAGGCATCTTCCTAGCAGGTCCCCTGAGACCAGTGCCCAGAGATACAAATATTCATTTAGGTTGAACATCTTTAAGCAAAGTGAGTTTTCAGAAGAAATATCACTGTTATAACTTCTTCAGCTTGACATCACTTCAAGTAGCAGTTGAGACCTTGATTGTGAAGTAGGTTTATTCATTTTCAGATTTAGATCTTCAATGTGTCCATTGACATGAGAGACATGTTATTGAACACAATCCCATTAGTTTGTATTGCAGGGCATTGTTTTTGCCGATACCGTTTACTATGAAGCTACCTCCATCACGCTATATACGGTAACTGTTGTTCACATGAATCAGGAACATTTTAATATGGAATTTTGTGACTTGTGGCAGCAAAGATGGTTCAACATGTGCAACTTCAAAACTTGTGTTTTAGCATTTTCTAATTTTTTAATGAATGAGTATCATCCCTTGTGCTTAAGTATATGTGTGTGTTCTGTTCTCCTACCCTGCCTTCCCCGGTGGCGCAGGGTTAGGGGCCATGCGGCTGATGATGAAACGTGTCTCAAAGTCTCCATTGTTCTGGATGGTGAAGCTCTGGCTTTTCTTGAAGCCATAGACCAGTGGGCCAAAGTTGAGGTCACATGCAAGTATGATCTTGTACCTGATCAGCAATTCATCAATGGTCAAAAAAAGATACACAGATTCACAATCTGAATTGGAATAGATTGCACTACTGTTCCTTAAATACTAATGCACATTACAGAAAAGAGATAGTATGAATTTAAGTCTTTACCTGGAGAAGACCGACTTGACTGAAACCTCAATTGCTATAGTGGCTATGAGTTCTCCACCATTCCCAATGCTGGGTTCAATCACCTGCGAGAGAAGAAACCCACATTTTAACTTGAGTGTGCCATAAAATGAACAAATAATGAACACGTAGCTGAACCTCCACTGCAAGCATTAAGGCCGTTGTAGGCAGCGCAGGACAGGTTGCTCTCTAATGAGGATTTCTCTGTTGGGTCTGCATAGTATTTGCACCGCTGTGGGCTTCTCGTGGGGCATTAGAGTCCCACTCTGGGGAGACACCGTGAAAATGGCCTCCAGGTTTGGCAGGCTTGCAAAAGGTTCACATTGCAGCGAACCGACCCAAAGAGAAGAATGCAAGTGAAACAACTTTGTTTTTTTCTCTGTAGTTCACTTGCAGTAAGGTGAAACCCAAACTAATACATTGAAAGTAAATAAGTAGAATGTCAAACTCACTTATAGGCTATTTCATATTTCCCTAGGTTCTTCATCCTGAGAGACAGTTTGGCCTCTTCAAAACTTTAATGGTTCCAAAGTTCACACAGCCATCTGCCACATGAACATCATTCAACTATCAGTGAATCCCGATAGTAACACTGACACCTCACAGATTTTGGATTAAAATATTAGTCTGAAATAAATGTGCCACAATAAATTAGGAACCTTATGACGAAGGACATGTTTGTAAATTTGACCAGTTCTTACTTGGTGTGATCTCCAAATCAATGACATAGGCTTCAGCTGTGACCTGTATTTTTTCTTTTTGCACGATGCCTAGAATCATCCCCACATCAGATACCTGAACCAGAACACACAGTACATGCTGTATACTGTACATACAAAGTGGTATGTGAAATATCCAGTTTGACACCTATTTCTGAAACTCCATCTGCATAGATTCTGTATGCTACATGTATTATTCATTTCTGCATGTGTACTTGGTATAGTTTTACTTCACCTCCAGATATAAGATCTTCTTAACGTGGAGTGGCCTCTTGGCCCTGAAGTGTAAGCTCAGTTGGTAAGAGGAGTTGGGTAAAACAATGCCCTGATCCTGTGGCACACTGAACTCATCACCTAAAGCCTCCACGCCCCGCAGTCTCCAAGACACCGGCAGAGCAGTCTTGTTATGCAGCGTCACTCTGCTGCTCTCCCGCCTACAGAAGAGGAAGGAAGAAGGTAAGACCGAATCACGTATACAATGGAATTTAAAAGGTAATTGCTGTTGTCACTGTAATTGATCCACAGTATTAAGACTTCACCGCACTACTTTTTTTCGGAGGGGGCTCACTTTGCGTTTGAGGAAAATCACTTGTCAAGCTATTGAAGAAGAAATGCTCTAGAATTTATTTTCTCTGAAATGTTATTCCATGTTTTTGGTACCTATTCAGCAATGTCCTTTGAAAGTGACAATGGTTTCTTTCCAGCTCCAGCTCCGGCCGAACGCCCCGGCGGGAAAGTTTGACGTTGACAAGTTCTGGATTGTCCTTGACATGGCACACAATGCTGTCCGTCATTTGTCCCAGTTTTGTTGGGTACGCCCACACTGTCAACTCCTAGCAGGACAGATATTTACATTTACTAATGCATGTTGTAATATTATAAGCATCCAAATAATGGACAACAAATATATTCAAAATGTTGTATTTCCCATGATGATGTTAGATCTGTATGATACCTGTTTCTGGTCAGGTTTGAGGGTCATAGTCTGCGGGTCCAGCAGGTACGTGGTGGCCTGGCTATCATGCTGGAAATAGAACTGGACCTCAGCCTCCAGGCCTGAAATGTTATGAATCACTAGTCGCTCTGTGTTGACTGGACGTCTCCTTTCTTTGTATCTACACAAACAAACACGAGTGTATGAATTTAAATGCAAAGACTGATACTTACACACTTCCCAGCTATCGCTCTGCCTCTCACCTGTCTCTGGTCTCGCCACTGAGCAATGGTCCAAACTCAGTATCCAGGTTTGATCACGTATGTATTCTGGAGCCCGTCTTCCATTTGTGGGACCTTCTTACTATAGGCAAAGAGAGTCCTGGGAAAAGCATATACCGTAAATCCTCAAATAAAGAACGGGATTCAATTAGAGGCCAGTCTTCAGATAGTAGCCGGGGGCGTGGTCGATACGGACAAATAAAGGCCGGGGGTAAAAAAAGAAAAAAAAGTCAAAGTAATATTTCATAAATACATGTTCTCCTTATGTTTAATGTTATTGGCTAATTTCATGGACTGTTGGCAATAAAAAAAAGACATTTTACCACGTAGGCCTACTAGGCGAATTTGTTATTGTTTCAAAGCGGGACAGCCATGCGCCGCTGGTAGGGATGCGCTGGCGCTCCGGCAGCGGGGGGAGGAGAACCGCATGCAAGTAGCCCAGGATGAGGAGAACGACGAGGAGGAGCTGCTTAATAATGAACTTGTTGTTCTTGATGATGAGGATGAGGAAGAGGATGTTGAGGGGGACGCCGAATAGCTGTACAAATGTTGCCTCATTACTGGTGAGCTTCGGATGTAGACCTAAATATTATGTTTAGATGTAGACCTATTTTGCAAGGTCCATTTAGTTGGGAGTTTGTTTGCTCCATTTGACCGTAGCTTAATGGCTATGCCCATTTCCGATGTTGCTGATGAATTTGGTAGTTGCGTAATATGACAGGCCTAGTCTAGGTCCAGGCCATTTGGTTTAATTTTGGTTGTCTCCTGTTCGTTCTGTGATTGCTGTCCTTTCACAGGACCAGATATTTATTGTTACGTTGACACTGCAAATAAAGCGCTATACGCGATAAACTTTTTTTTTGGCCGAGTGAAATTTTTGACTTGCTTGATTGGAAAATATCTGCAATTAAGGATGTATCTTAAGACTGACATGCACTATGGTTTATTACTGAATCATTTCTAAATGGTTAGTGAGAAAGTTGATTAGCTATAGGTCTACCGGTTTCATTCTACCGGTAGCCTATCGGTAAATGGTTGCAGGAAGTGCTGAACGCATATGCAATGAATGATATTGTAACTGAGACACCGTCATCAACACCAGATGTCATCACTCCGCCCACTCGTTCTCAATCCCCTGAATTCTAATCACCATCACCTGTTCTCACCACCTGCACGTCATCATCCCGCATCACCCTATCCCTTCATAAACCACACACCTTCACTCTGCCAGTTGTCTGGTCTCGTCGTAGTAACGCCGATAAATACCCACCGGACTCCGAACGGACTACTCGCCGGCAACTCGATCACTGAGCTTCCTGTTTTGAAATAAAACCTCTGGTACATCACCTGTTCGTCTCCTTCTGCTTTGTGACAGATATTAGCCTACTGCAATTTTGCCCATTATTTTATTTAAATAATACAATTCTATAACAGAAGATACCGGTAAGTAAGAAATAAAGGTCTGCCCCTAATACAAGCCTGCCCCAAATTCAGGCCGGTGCGCTGTGCAGCCTATGTAAATAAAAGCCCTGGCCACTATTTGAGGATTTACGGTACAGTAACTTTAGAGTTCAACTAAAATCCCATTTAGTAAAACCTTCATAAAGGTAAACGCAAATTGTTAAAAGGTTCTGTGCACTCCTGCAGCTTCTTCCCAATGAGGACGGGTCCACGTCCCTACGATATACGTCTGATATATATATATATATATATATATATAAAATCTGATTTGATGTATATGAGAATGCTGAATAAAACGTTTACATCATGAGAAATGACATTTATTTGAACGTGTGTGAGTTTGCTGGTTATAGGAGGACCTACCCCACAAAAGCAGCATTATAATCTTTTCTCATTATCTCAAGTCAAATGCGTTCAATTTGAATCCTTGAGAATTTTTGAAGCTAACAAACTAAAACATTTTTCTCAGAATTTTGTTTGATCATTTAATGATCAGAGGGAGAAGTGTGACAGGAAAAATCAACATTTTTATAGTCTCATGAATAGTACTAGGATTTGATATTTTTTTGTTTGTTACTTTATATGCTTTGTCTGATACCGGAACTCAATTCTTACAGCAGGATGCTGCAGCTCTCTTTGAGGGTTGACACGTATTGCTAGCACAGTTTCAAAATCCTGACTCCAACCTCTGCTTTCACCCATAAATGGGATCACAAGAGGCCACCTCACAGTTGGACTCCTTTCAAAGGTTGTCTCCGTTTCTTCCTCTGCTATCTTACTGTGTAGCAGGAGTGTGTTTCTGTTAATTAGACAACTCAACTGCTTCAGTTGTTGTCAGACTGCCTGCACTCTGCACAACTGTTGTACCTTATTTGCAAAGAATAAAGTTTTAAAAGTCAATTCTGTTCTCTTTTCATCTCAGCATTTTATGCACTCACACTAAATAGGTAATTTTTTCCACCACGTTTATTTAAGTACTAGACCTGGACCTTGAGTCTGAAATAAAGAGTTGATTGATTGATTGTTAATCAATGTTGACTGACATGTAGTCTTTGCAGATGGAGGGGTAGGTGCCAATTCCTCTGCAGAGGAGCTGGTAGCTTCTCAGAGTCCCCAAAAGCTCAAAGTTGAAGGTCTGCTCAAACGTCCCTGGGAATTCTGAGTAGAACCAGATCCTCAGAACCACCTCGCCATTAGCTGGTACAACCCAGCGAAATGTTGTCAGACTGCACAAAAACACACACACAAACTTAGTACAAACAACAACAACATAGAACAGAATAAAACACTATTGTGTTGTCTGTGTGGGTTTTTCCTTGCCTCTGGCTACGTTTCAGCTTTACGTTGTCTTTGTGTTGGTCCTGTTCAGCGCAGTCAGGTGTGGAGGAGAGGGGTAACCGAGGGGAGGAAGACCGGTCAGAGCCCTTTGCCTTTGTCTTGTCTGAAGTTTGTCTCTTGCTCTTCTGACTCTCTCTGGTCTTTTTATCCTTGTTTTTTGTCAAGCTGGCCTTGATGCGACCTTCAAAGCCTGCCCCTTCCTTTAGTGTGCACACAAACACCAGTTTCAATCTTAAATGCTGACCTAGGTTTTTGCAGTTATTTTGCAGTACTATAAAATCTCCAAACTACGAACACATTTTCTGGAACGACTGACACAATTTTGCAGTGTTAAAGCATATATTGACGTTTAAACTATACCATCACCTTTACAACTGATGCGCGCATATCTTCCACCCAATCTTTATTCTCCTCGTCCTGTTCGTCCAGCCCAAAGGGAACCAGGAAGGTGAAACAGCTACAGGTGAGTTGAACGTTTGATTGCTCCCTGTTTTCAGGAAAAGGAACCACAGAGAACGTTGTGGGTGGTGGGACGGGTGGGCCGCTGGGTCCCAAACCCAAATCATCCAACACCTACCCCGATCACAGGAGAGAAGGAAACATATTATTCCCTGGTGACAAACTGATACAAAAAGAAAGAAACGATCGACAACATTTATGGAAGAAGTACAGAGTAATTCATGATTACTACAACAGAAAAGAGAAAAGCCAGCTATACCTCGGCCAGTGGAGGCAGTGTGCTGCCTTTTAGCAGCTCCGCAGCACTCGGACAGTCTTTCCCTGTTATGTTCAGGGCAACGTGAGGGATAATGTCCTGTGGAAGCACCACGTCCGCTGCAGCTGGCACTGACATCTGACTAGGCAACGGAGACGAGCCGTGTTTCTTGTTCTTCTTGCCAACAGCCGTCTGTGCACACAGGCCATGATGTATCCAATTGATGTGTTGGATTCTCGTACCGCATTACTGCAATTTAACTACTTTGACCGGGAACAAATATGGGGAGGGATAACAATGTCTAAAACAGGATTATTCTACAGGAGTAACGCTGCGTTACTGAAAAGCCATGTTGCAATGTTGTGAACATGCGATAGGTCAGAATGCATCTCTCCGTCCATCCCATTAATGTGTGTAAACCGCTGTATGTTATCCTGTGGGAGTCTGGTGTCACAGTGAAGGGATGGCTCTGCGCTGTTGCAGACTTACCAAGAATAAGTGTTCTGCTCCCTGCGGATGCTACAAGGATTTCAAGAACTGATCAGAACGGTTAAAAGAAGAGTTTTCCAATGTTACGGCAGCCGTTTAGGAGAGAGTAAAGGAGAATACCATCTTTGTCGTAATTTTCCAGGCAGTCTTAACTTAATTAGAGAAAACTTCATTTAGAGAATGCATGACTGACGGTCATCCACCTAACCTGTTTCTCTGTTGGGGCATCCTCAGGCACTGGAGGTGCCTCGTCACCAGGCAACGGGACCAGCAACAAGCCCCGGGCTCGGTCCCAGTGCTGCAAGATGTGATCCACCTGTTGCTGGGTCTGCTCATACACAGCGAACTGACACTGCAGCTCATCCACAATGGACTGGATTGGCTGGATAGTCCAAACATCAAGGGTAATACAAAGTGGTCATCAGCATTGAACAGCTATTGATTTTTTCCTGGTGTGGGATAAGCAACTCATTTCATTATTATTAGTTAATACTATCACTTAAATATTAACTGTAAGTGCATACAGCAGTTTGTCTTTCCATTGTTACATGCGAAAGTGAATGCAATTCCTATTTTATGATATCAATTATAGGTTGTAAGCATCTTACTCGAGATGTTGTCATAGGACACTGAATGGTTGTTTATATTTCTAGTATTCAGAGCAACGTTTGATAGTAAGAACAATTTTAGCTTTTAAGAGCTGCAAGAGTGCAAATACAAAGGGAAAGAAGTCTACTTTTTGAGTAATACAAAATGCATTTGTCTCCATTTTTGCTGGAATTTTTGTGTCCTTATCTGAAAAAAGAATTTGACATGACGATGGAGCGACTTGCTGTGCGGGGGTGTCATGACCTTCGCTTCTTAATGAACTCACCATCTCTCCCTCCAGCTTGTCTGCAGGCACAGAAGATTCTGCTTGTAATCGCTTGGCTTCTTTCCTCCGATGCGCTGTATTAGCAAAGCGGGATTGATAATAGCACATACACAATAATCTTTGGCTATATGTAGTACATTTTTACATTATGAATGACATTAATTCCTTAGCCTAATGTGTGAGTTTGCATTTATTTATATATTTCTTCAAGACCTGAAACTGTTAATGCTTAACACTTTAAGAACCTTCAAAAATATAATAAAATTATGAGTTGTGTAAGTAAATTGTGAGTGCAACCCTCAACCATCATGGTAAAACAAGTGGTCTTTTGTATATGCTGAAGGTTTCTGCATCCTGCACTGAATCATGTAGAGATTCCTTACATCTGCTGGCACCTTTGTTTAATGGAAGCTGCTCTCTTTCAACCACTCGTATTTGTTTGGAGTTGTTAGAGCCAGACGTCGGCACAACATTGACTGCAGCTGTTGTCTGGAAAAAAAAGAAATCAAATCTATTTTGAAATCAGTGATGCATGTGTGAACGTGGTGCTCCTTCCCAGCACCAGATAGGCGATTCTTCACCAATAGCTCTTTCCTTTTCTTTAACACCTTTTCTACTCTTAGCCTCTTCATCTCTGCAGTTTCTATAGTCTTGAGACCCATTATACATCAAGTCAGTTCTGATTGCAACGTCTGGGATCTAATTTCTCTAATTGTTTCTGTAGATGGGCCCATAGCAAGATTCTTCTTAAAGTTTTGACTCACTATCACACTCACACTTCTACAGCTGCCTTGGCTGTTAGATTGTGACTCCTGGTTCTCAGTCCAACAGTATCCAATAATATAACGTACTGTACTCTATGAACAATGATCGACAGTTTCACATACACTTGTAACACTTGAGGCTTCTTAACTCCTACAAGTACAATATAGTACTCAATATAGTATGGCCTAAATCTCTAGAGAAAGTTGCATAAAATATTATTTTCCCTGGACTTCTGTCATTTGTTAGCGTCAGCAGATAAAGTAGTTTTGGTTATAAAAGGATTCACAGCTGGTCTATGATGTGCTACAGTACTCATTAATCTGTATGTCCCCTTATTTTCCAGTTGTGATGCTCTGTAGTTCATAATGTACCTACACAATGTAATATTTGAAAGTCAACAGTTAATTATAAAATACCTACAAAATAATTCCACGTTATTCCCTCGTTCCATGTTTTGCTGCCTCTCAAACACAGTACAAGCATCAGTACCTACTGTAGGGGTATGCAGTGGTAACGTAAATTGGAAAGTTATGCTATGTGTTGTAGGACATCAGTAATATAACAGTATATCCACAGACCTGCTTCCTCTCCAGTGTGCTCTTCTCCTTTGACACTTCTTTAAGAGTCATTTTTCCTCCCTTTTTGTTGTTCTTCAAATCTTCTTCCTTCAGCCTTGTCGTCTCCTCCTGAAGCCTCTTTTCTTCCTGCCCGAGCTCCCTTTCAAAGAGGCGCACATGCATTCACACGTTTTTATGGTTGTGTAATTTTGGTTCGAAATATTAACAATAATTGGATGCATCTTTAGAGGAGATTTTAATTAAATGCAGTCATGCACTCAACATTAGACATATATCTGTACTCTCCTGTATACTCTTAATGTATAGTTTATTTCTACATATCTGTAGTGTGTTGTTTCCCGGCTCATCTTTATTTGTCAGTTTCATTTTTTTCCCTCTGCATTATGGTTGCATTTATAGTCATTTTCAATCTGATGATGTTCAGTTAAGAGAGTGATGAATCTGACAAGATACATTGACACTAGCGTATCTAAGAAAAATAAATTCTGCTGTCTGTACTTCTCTGTTAGTCGCTGATCAATATGCTCCTTCTTCTCCTCGGGCAGAGCGTCGTACTCCTCATCATCCAGCTCCTGCAACCACGGCTCCTCCATTTCAGCTTTCTCTTTCTCCAGAGCCTCTGAAGTACACAAGCAGACAGTTACATATTTCTTAACCATAAACCCGACTGATTAGACATACATATACACTAAATAAAGATTTGTAACCTTTGTATAATAATGCGTCATCAAGTGCATTTCTCTTACCCTTGGCTTCTCTCTGTGCTTCCTCTCGTGCCTTCAGGGCGTCGTACGAGTCACTCAGGTTGACTACAAAGATGCGTTTGCGGTTATCAAGGGCCTTGAGAATAATTTGCAGCACGCTTGCTGCCGATTGAGCATACACAGACTCCAGGCCGTCAATCACGATGCCGCGGTGACAGTCGCTTAACTAACGCCATGACGACAACAAGACGACAAAAAAAAGAAGACACAAGTGAGACTTAAGTAAAAAGTGTCACACATAATACATATCTGATATATATGTTTGATTCATCAAAGACTGAACTGAATAACCACAAGACAAAACTGTGGGTAATCTACCTGAAATCTTTCTGCCAGGATGTCAACCAATAGCTGTTCAGGCAACAGATTACTGTCCACATCTCCTCCCTGAGGAGAAACCACACTCAAGCTGGTTTATTATAGTCAACTATTATTTTATTATTTCAATTATACACAGATATTAAGTAGGTTCATACCCTCAAATTAGTAGAGGAATTTTTCAATTTACAAACATGGACTTCAATGCGTTGACAGCAGCAGCAGATGAGCAGAGGAGAAGAAAATATACCAGGCAACGGGTAAAGTGTGTGTTCTCGGTCCCCCGAGGAGCCTTGGAGCCATTTCCGCTGAAGCACCGTGTTTGCTTCTTACCAGCCTCCTCAGGCTTCTTCCCAGCATTAGCGGGTGGCAGCACAGTCGTAGGGTTGTGTCGCAGTCTGGCTGATAGGTGAAGTTCCATTGACGAGCACCTCGGTAACCACGGCATCAACACTCAGGCTTGCCCCTCCGTAGTGACGGGCCAGAGCTGCCACACAGCTGCCATTATCTAAAGTGGGGAAGACACACAAATTCACACCTATCAATCCTACATTTCTGGGTATACAGCATATAAACTGGGAGGCAAGTTAGGAACACATATTTTTGGTGACTCTTTTGGATCTAGTCACATATTTTATGTTAATAACAGATAAACCAGAGAGGTATTGCAGGTGAAAAAAAGATGGATGAAACATGGGTCAAATTAATTCAATATATTAGATTGATATATGAGGCTCTCCAAATGAGATGACAAAATTGAGCTTGATTTAAAATGCATAGCCAACTTTTTATTGATCAATTAGTCAATCAGTTGCTTCACCTGTCAGTGGCGCTCCATACACAATAATAGCAATGCCTCTGCGGTTGCGTGCAGCCAGACCCTCAGGCGACAGATCCACACGCATGTGGCGAGCTATTACTCTGGAGACGGGGGTCATCTCGAGCTGCCCCAGTGCCTGGGAATTTCCCACTACGGTCATCTCCGAAACCACTGAAAGAACGAGTGTTACTTAGACACGCAGGGACTGTGGAAACAACAGTGAATGTTCAGATGTTGTACTTACGTAATTCAGCTGGTTTCAAACTTAACGAATGCATTTCTTCCACTTTGCTGTCTCTTTCCTCGTATGTGTCAACCATCACAGCTTCATCTTCATCCAGGCCTTGTTTCAGTCCTGCTGTACACAGGTAGTTTGGATAAAAACAGAGAACCGACATTATATGCAGACACCTTTGAGTACATGATTTCAGTTCTTAAGGATCATGTGTGCCCTAAGCTACCATCGTCTTTCAGCTGGGAGCCGTGCTCCTGGTAGTACTCGAGCAGTTCCTGGGGAAGACTTTCTCCAGGGGCTCTGGGGGGCAGCAGTAATATGCGGTTCTCGCCATAACCCTTAACAAGACGCAGGATCTACACGGGAGGAAGAAATGGGAAAGAGAAGGCAACCGGAGCAGAGAGAAAACATAATATGGAACAGTTAGAAGAAAATGAAATGTTGTGGGCCAGTTAAGGAACAAGATAAAAGAAAACACATCTCCAGGGCAAAGAGTGGTTGGAAAGATCTGGAAGAAACATGTGACTTCCTGTGGTGTAATGCATTGTGCAGGGGTACCTTTTCTTCTTCGGAATACTGTGTGTCTAATTCCAGGGAGTAGAACTCAACAGGGAAAGGGCAGGGGTTTCTGACAGTGACGTTGACCTCGACGTCAGTGTTGAGAGGCAGGCATGGCCCGAGCTCCAGCACAGACGGGCAGAACTCCAGATGTGGCTCCTCCGCCCGCCCCTGGGCTGTAATGAACAGCTGCTGGCTGCTCTCAGCCACACAGACATGTAGCTGCCTGTTGTAAGAACTCTGTAGAGACACGTGCGGTAGGTCATCAATCCATGTAAAGCAAAAGTTCCTCTGCTATATGTCATGCCAATCTCTAAAATCAATGAAGCACTTTACCCCCTCAGCAGGGTTGAACTTTATCTGGACATGGACCTGTTCACCAGGAATCATTTTGAACACCACAGCAGGCGGTTGTTGTATCTGCAAGTCCTTTTGATGCTGGTAGAGAGCAAGAAAACCAAATAGAGTCAGGTTTGTATGTCTAAACAAAGACTTTTTCCCAAAGCAGTTGGTGCCTTAAGAAAATAAGAGGTCGAAAAGTTAAATGAGATGTCCAAAAAATGACAGATCTGTTACCTTTTTGATAGGCTTTCCCTTCTCAGCTATATTCCAGAAGCACGGCACAGACTTGTGATTAAACAACTGTATTGTCCTCATCTGATGGGGAACAACAACATGAGGGCATTCTTGTGTCAATTTGGCTACAACAGACATTAGTCAAATCAATGTCGGAGACTAGAAAAGGATCTAAACTTCCAACACTGTACTCTCATTCAATCCTAGAATATAACAAGCAACCTCAGCAGGGCTACACAAAGGTATCTCTTGTTATTACCTGACACATGCCACATTGCACAGTGTCGAACTGCAGGGTATCAGTTGAAACAGGGACGGCCGGCTCAGTCACCAAAGCACACAGCCGCACCTGGACCGTCGGGCCGCCTACGACCTGTAGATCCAAGTAGAGACAACGCGGACACAATGCTACTGCTCAACAAGGCAGACAACCAGCCAATTAAGTTTCACCCTGAATCATGGTTACCTGTATTGGCATGACAACACTTGTATCCCCCATCTTCAGGTCAGCTGTTTGTGGGTCAAATTTGACCGTAAAAGTCTGCGTCTCTCCACAAGGCAGGTTTTTTACTCTTTTAAAGTCTGTACTGAATCCTTTGAAGATGCAACACAACAGTTTTATTCATTCCAAACATGTAGAATATTGAGAGCCCATAGAAAAGTGATTTATATCAAAAGAGTATCGCCCCATTGATGATGCAGCCCTCCAAACCCAGCAATTCTATTTCATTCACATTAATTCATTCATATCCATCTTGTATCACTTTAGGATTATTCACTCATCTTACATGATTTAAAAAAAATAATAAATCTGTAAACTTGTCTCTCTGGATACAAGAGAGGGTTATTTTGTGTAATGTAAACTGGTTAGCTTGGACCCATCCGGTGTTAAATAAAACCCGCCAACAGTATTTCTAAAGCATTATTAAACATGGAATGCCATTAATTATTAAATATACACACTAAACTACTATTCCTATGAACTGAATGAAAAATAAATAGATGAGGAAATATGAATATCAATTGGATTAAATATTTAAATGAGTCACTATAGTTCAAATCTAGTTGTTAGATCTAAACAAGAATAGCTGGCTGACTCTGTCTCTCTCCCTACAGACCGCTGAGACAATGGACATACATTTTGAAGTAGACCTAAGTCCCGGGGCGGATTGACGTGTTTTCTCTCTAGTTTCCTGTGTAATTTCTGTGTGTCCTTGAGCTCATTCAGTGCTGCTTTTCTGTCTATAGTTTGTGAATGATGATACCTGTTCCAGCTAGAGGTTTGACACTGGCTTTGAAGGACACAGCCACTGTACCAGTGTTTGTCACGTTTACACTGTGACTGTGGGGAATGGCTGGAATGACATAACCAAAATCCAAAACATACTCTGGAAGCAGGAACCTAGGGCAGAGGAAAGAAGTACTGAGACATGTGTCTAAAGCGATGTGATTTTTGGATTCAATTGTTCAGGTTGTCAAGATGATAACATAACGGGACTATTGAGTGGATTCACGCCATGACATCCAGTACATTGATTTACCACAGAACAAAAACAGACGGTTGTTATTCATTACCCCAAAATCTTTGATTACCCCAACACAGTTCTTCTTTCAGACCAGTGAGTGGGCCATCTGTTCAACTAAAGTCTGTATGTGTGTGTGTGCAAACATACTGGCTAAGTTTGTGCCACTTCATGAAGGAACTTTGCGATTCTCGGAGCTCAAGCAGACTGTCAGTCACAGCGAGGGCATTCTGTTTGACCATCATCCTCTCAATCTCCATGTGAAGCAGCTTTTTATACTAGAGGCAGCAGGCATAAGAGAGAAGGAAGAGGGATAGCCGTTAAACACATGAAAGTGACAAAAAAGTACGGAAGGGTCACATAAGCGCCAAACAGCACAGTCTCACAATAATTCAAGGTATCTCCAAGTCAATCACATGCCCC
The DNA here is from genome assembly GCF_949316345.1 of Pungitius pungitius. NCBI lineage: Eukaryota > Metazoa > Chordata > Actinopteri > Perciformes > Gasterosteidae > Pungitius > Pungitius pungitius. Next base: position 16,021,069 of record NC_084914.1, read on the forward strand.
ATGTTTAGATCTCTTAATACAAGCAAATGCTATGATGGCAATAAAAAGTGTCTCATTATTTGTCAAGATTCACTTGAAGGAAGATATCATTACTTTTTTACTCGTAACTCCAGTGCCAATACTACTTCAGCTTAAACACTGCGTGGGAGTCTTACACAATATGCAATGTTTAAGATGTAATTAACTGCGCTATACTCCCTAAGGCTGGTTACACATAAACCCCGTGACGACAATACACCTTCAATGAGATGAAGGGTCGACTTCTACTCATTGTTGTCCACAAAGAGGAGGGATATCGTCCCGCTTTAGAAAAGAAACTCTTTCTCGCTTTCACTCTTCAACATGAATACCTAGAGCCGGAGATGGTAGCTGGAGATTTTAAAAGGCTCTTCTTCAAGGCAGCAGGGAATAAGGACTAGTTTGCTTATCTTCTGCTTTCCTTAATCTGAGGTATTTTATTGAACCAAAACACATTAATTTGGATGTACTTTGAATCGCTGGTCTCCCTTGACGCATCACAATTGAATAGTGTACGGTGTGGGGTGGTACGGCTGTGGACACAGGCACTCGACACCAGGGTGGTGAGTTTCAATATTTTATTTATTCCGCTCACAAGAACACGCCGCTCGCTCGCTCGCTCGCCCCCGCCTCACGGTTCAAATAGGGGAGAGCACACACACCCACGATTATCCCCAGCTGATTGTCATTGTTTTCACCTGGCACTGTTCCCCGAGCCACTCCCCCTCTCTCCCACCTGCAGCCGGGCTGAAACCACGCCCGCCACCACAAATAGTAATCCATATTTATTATCAGTCTTAATGTCCACCTTTAAATTCGGACTTAGAAATGCATTCATTGTCTAAATATAATAATGGATTAAATTTGTCCTCCTCGTATCTTATTTCCACACCATCTGACTAACATTGAAGAAGTCTCTGTCTGTATGTATTGCATATTGACTTCACACTGTACTGTCAAGTGTTACTCCAGTGGAACCGTTTGTTGTTAGTGGGATAGTTTGTGATCGTGTGTTTCTTACTATCCATTATCACACTCAACACAATCCAAGAGAGCACAATGTTGAGTGTGTTTGGATGAGGAATTTCCAAGAAAGAAAAGCTGTGCCAGGCAGAGCAATAGAAAGTCACTGAGGGCAGTGTAGAGGACAGGGTGTAGATGAGGTGGTAATGTCGCCAATTGGTAAGTCCTTATCTGTCCTATCCTTAAAGACCCCCTTATTCTGCCTGTACTAAACAAAGCGTTGTATAGTCTTATAGTCTCATCTACAGTACAGTCGGCTTAATAGAAACCTACATGACACATAAAATCAATGTTTAAAAAAGAATCTTGGTCACAAACTGTGAGGTGGTGTTTGGCTTCGGCTGTCTGTCGTTCATCAGGTGCCGTTCCATTCATGAGCTCCACTCCCTCCACAGCTCTTCTGGCCTGCAGCACCAAATCACTGTAAGACTCCTCTGCTGCAAGGGAATCACATTTAAAGAGTTACATTTGTGCCAGTATTTGCTGCCAAATGGAACCGTCTATTGACCAAAAGATTTAGGCTCAAAGATTGCTAGAACAACCAGAATTACCGGCACGCGGTCTAAGAATGTCATTACTTCATAATTCATCCAATTCAACAGTATTAGTTAGAAATTCATATCTATTCTTAAGTTATGGGCAAAAATGTGTTTTGTGAGGCCACAGTGACCTTTAACCACATCATTCTATTGGCTTTACATACTAGGTGCTTATTTTATTTAAAAGAAACAATAAACTATGACACCATATAATTACCACTTCTCCGTTACTGCTGATTATTGATTACTGTCCCAATGCAAGGGGAACATTACCTTCTATTGACATTACCCCATAATTGCAGTTGGGCATTTTGGGTAACGGGTGTGCATACAATTACAAGGGGGGTATACGATTTTATGGCTAATATAGTAACATAATAGTAGATGAAAAACATATTTCATTAGCTTGGTGAGTGAGGATATGGTCATGTCTCTATGTAGGAGAAAATGTCAAAACATACGCAGGTTTTGTGGCAAGTTAAGGGTGATCCTTGGGAACACTCCCTCTCCAGTCAGCGTGAGGACCTGCGGCAGTAGGAAAGCCACCTGCAGCTGAAGCTGCCTCTCAAACACCTCTGGGGTGCCTGGGAGGTAGAGCACACGCAGACATCACTCCGCACCGGGATCATTGTAACCCTGGCACACAGAGAAGGAACTAGGTTAAAAAACAACAACAACAACCGTACGCATGATAGATTACCCTCCCACATCCAAAAGAGTGCAAAGATGACCTAAAGGAGCGGGGATGACCACGGGCCGGCCTGGTATGACATGTCTTTCTACATGTTGCTCATCCTCCAGGGCCTTCCTCAACCCCCCTGCCTCCTCTTCTGCCTCTTCATCCTTCTTTTGAAGATGTGTGATGCTGAAGTTAAAGCCTATCTTGCCAGTATTGGTTAGCGTCACCTCAGCTTCACTTTCTTGATCAAACGGCTGGATAAAAAGAGACAAGAGGCAATATTGCTTTTTATATGGATAGTGACTTTATAGTGAATTGGTTTTGTGGCTGTCTCCACCCAGTCTCTCTTTGGTGCAGTGGATGTTCAGTAGCGATGTGTTGTGGAATATTTCAATAAGCTCGGTAGAAGAGAATGATTTGTCTAATAAAACGGAGTCTTGATGAATGATCAAAGTTGCAGAAAGTCCATTTATTGCTTGCAAGCAGGAGGTCAACTACACAGGCACGTATCTTGGTGCTCTGTGGAGATGGCGTCTCCGAGCAGTGAAAATGCTGAGTTCTTATACACACACATGAAGGTCATTTCTAGTGGTATGCAGACACGAGAGCTACTGAAGCCTGAAACTCTAAACCACCTGTGAGATAACACAAATGAAAAGTTATAAATCAAGCAGGAAACGAATCAAGGCAAAGATGGGAGTAACAGGGTTCCTTTGTTCGAGCATTCGGGTGAAGGCCAGTTTGACTATCCTCCTTCACATAGCTGCAAAAGACAACTTTTGGGTCTCCCTTTTCTTCTCACATTGCTTCATTACAGACAATAATCAATCTTTTGGCATAAGATTATGTTATAACATATTTTACCATTACATTCCACTCTTTTGATTATTCTTTAATCACACATAATATTGCAAAAATATGTTTTTGTGAGACCAAGTCTCAGGTCGTTTAGCAAGCAAATATGAAACAAAAGGAATGAACACAGAAACATGAGAATATAAAAATGTCACTATGCGTATGTATCGAGGTCGTAAGTGTTGAGGTCGTCCAGGGAGTCAGAGTCACTGTTGGGGTCATTGTCAGAGTCATGTCCAGAATATGGAATTAACACAAACAAAGTGACACTTGCAAATAAACACATGGTTACACGAGTTCCCCCCAGTCGTCTAAGGGGGCTCCATGGCCGTTGCCGTTCCATGATAAGGGAGAACCACTCTTTAGATAGCTGATTACAAATCACAAAAAGATGCTAAGATACAATGAAACTGAAGCAAGCAATAATATGAATGAAACCGTAATGACACAAACGACTACTGTGTCTATGTGGAGGGGTCCTGGTCGTGTTCTTCTTCTTGTGTTGGTCCGTAGGTACACGTTGGGATGTGGAGTCTGCCAACCTTCTTTCTTGTGAGGCATCCGCGTTGTAGACAGTCAACACAGATCACAATGCACTGTGTGTCTGTCGGTCAACTGCCCGTTGTGAACCCGTCCGTGGTCACTGCAACGGTGGTGTCGGTTGATTGACACTTGTTGTGGGGGTAGGGTCGCTTGAGCCCACTGCTGGTACTGGATCTGGAACCTTCTTGCAATGGGATGCGTGGATCCAAGTTGCCCTTTCAGCTACTTTGACAGCTGTTTGGGTGACAAGGAGAATCTGGAACGGCCCCTGCCAGCGTCGTGCTTTCCAGTTCTTTCTTCTGAAGTCTTTCACCACCACAAAGTCACCAGGTTTCAGTTTGTGGAGTGGTCCTTCAGCTGGTTTCGGGAGGGCGGCTGCAACCTGTTGTCGTATGTTAGACAGAGCAGAAGAGAGTTGTGCACAATATGTTAACATTTCATGTTCACATAACGCGGTTGAAGGGAGTGGTGCCGTCGGTGCCTCGGTTCCTACGTGAGGAGGAAAACCAAACAATATCTCGAAGGGACTCAGGTTGCCTCGTGTTCGTTTTCTCATACGCATGTACATCAACACTAGAGGCAGGGCTTTTGTCCAGGGCAGACCTGTGTCTGCACAGCACTTTGCCAATTTGGTTTTGAGTGTGCCATTTTCTCGTTCCACAGCCCCTCCACTGGCTGGATGGTATGCGCAGTGTGTTTTTAAATCAATACCTAGGTATGCACTTAATTCTGTAATGGCCTCGTTGACAAAATGAGAACCATTGTCGCTTGATATTTTAGCCGGAATGCCCCATCGAGGAATGATTTCAGAAATCAGGGCCTTGGCCACTGTTGCAGCGGTTTGTTTGCTTGATGGAAAAACCTCAACCTACTTGGAAAACATGTCTACCATCACCAGACAGTGTTTCTTACCTTCAGATGGAGATAACTCCACAAAATCCATCATAATGTGCTCAAAAGGGCGGGTTGGTGGTGGGTGTGCAGCCTGGCTGGACACGCCCACGGGCCTGCCTACATTGTGAGTAGAACAGGTGACACATGCAGAACAAAATTTTTGTGCATATGCTGTGAACCCTTTTGTAAACCACGTCTCATTAAGTGCACGTAACATTCCACCTTTTGACACATGGTCTAACCCATGAGTCAACTTAGCATAATGGGCAAAATAATGTTTAGGTAAACACGGCTTGCCCTCGGGTCCAGTCCAGAGGCCGTTGGTGTAAATACAGCCAGATATGGACCAAAGCCGTCTTTCATCAGGGGTGGAGAGGGACTGCATCGCTGTAAGAGAGGAGGGAACTGACACCTGAGAGCACATGAAAACAGAGGAAGCTGGGAGCGAGCGCAGAGCAGCAGCTTTTGCAGCCGAGTCTGCTCGAGCATTTCCCCGTGATACATCATCTGTATTAGACGTGTGGGCTGCACATTTACAGACAGCAATTGCTGTGGGTAGCAAGATGGATTCCAACAGTTCAGCAATGAGAGTGTGATGTAGGATGGGCTTACCGTCCGATTTAAGGAAATTCCTGTGTCTCCACAGTGCCCCAAAATCATGTACTACACCAAACGCATAGCGAGAGTCAGTGTGAACTGTGACTGTTTTACCCTTAGCCAGTTTACAGGCTTCGGTCAGAGCGATGAGCTCAGCTGCCTGGGCTGAGAGGTGACATGGCAGAGGACCTGAACACAGCACACCAGAGTCAGAAACAACAGCAAAACCAACACAATTTTCACCAGACTGAGGATCGCGAGAGGCGGATCCATCCACATACATTACCATGTCGCTGTTAGTTAGTGGAGTGTCCACTAGGTCAGGACGAGGAGTGCACTGAGCTTGGAGCTCAGCCAAACAGTTGTGGTCCTCCCCATCCCCAGGAATAGGAAGTAAGGATGCAGGGTTAAGGTTAGTACAACGTTTTATTGTGACATTCGGCATGTCGAGGAGACATGTGTGGTACCGTAAATAGCGAGCCGCAGAAAGGTGAGAAGATTTCTGTTCGAGGAGAATCAAAGAAACCGCGTGCGGAACGAGCAGAGTGAGTGGTGCGTAACCCACTATGTCACGTGAGGCAGTGAGCGCTTTTTCAGCCGCGGCCACAGCGCGCAAACATTGTGGCAGTCCTGCAGCGACAGGGTCGAGTTTTGCGGAGAAATACGCAACCGGGCGGAGTTTATCACCATGTGGTTGTAGCAGCACAGAAGTCATGCAGCCCTGTCTTTCATCTACTGTCTGAGTAAATGGCTTATTCGGGTTCGGCAGTCCAAGAGTCGGAGGAGTTTGCAAAGCACATTTCATTTGTGTGAAGGCCGCATGACCCTCTTCAGTCCAGATTATTTTGTCGTGTGCTGTAAGATTTTTTCCATGGATTAGGTTTGATAACGGTTGTTCCATTTGTGAGTAGTTTGGAATAAATGATCGACAGTATGAGCACATGCCCAAAAAGGACATCATTTGTTTTTTGGTGTTGGGTTTCGGTATCGATACGATCGCGGCAATTCTTTTTGGGGAGAGGGTTTTTCCTTCTCCAGATATGTCATGACCTAGGAAATGCACATTTTGAGACACAAATTGTAATTTAGAAAGGCTGGCCTTGTGGCCTTCCTTTGCTAAATGTTTGAGTAGTTTAAGCGTGTCTGTCTGACACTGCGTCTGAGTAGGAGCTGCAATTAAACAGTCGTCAACATACTGCAGAAGTGCAGAGCCGGGAGAGAGCGTTAAGCTCTCCAAGCTTTCTCTGAGCGCATCATTGTAGATTGTGGGTGATTCGGTATAGCCTTGACACAAACGAGTGAAGGTGTATGGCTTACCGTTGAAGTTGAATGCAAACCAAAATTGACTGTCTTTGTCGACTGGCACGCTGAAAAAGGCATTTGACCGGTCAACAACAGAACACCATTTAGCTTCAGGAGGAATCTGAGCTAGGATTGTGTAAGGATTAGGAACATTTGGTGCCCGTGCATGAACAGCCGCATTTACTGCTTTTAGGTCCTGCACGAAACGCCATTCTGTAGGCTTGCCAGCATCTCTGATTTTTTTTTTACTGGAAATATTGGCGTCCTGACCGGTGAGTCTGGACATGGAACTATCACTCCTGCCTCCAGGAGCGAATTGAATACAGGTGTGATACCGTCAATGGCCTCTTGTCGCAGGGGGTACTGGTGTTTGTGGGGGCGGAAGTCAGAACGTGGAGTGATGACGACCGGTTGGCAGTTGTTGATCAAGCCTACGTCATATTTGTGTGCCGCCCAGAGTGTCTGTGGAACAGAAGCAAGAGCGGGAGAAATCGATGTGGGATTTGTTAAAAATGTTTCAACTTTGTCGTTGTGCTCATAAAACACATAGACAGATCGACAAGCTGGTGTGAGAAGTACACAGTGAGTTCTGTGAAACCCTGTAGATGCGGAGCGCAGAACAAGCGGATCGATTGTCTCCTCCCAGTCAGTGAGAGATTCACACTGAGCCACAAATGGTCCCAAATCCCTCCATTGGTCAAGGCGTCCTTTAGACAGTGAGACATGGGGATAGGAGCCGGGAACTTGAAACAGCTCTTTCTGCGTGGAAGACAGAGAAATAGACACAGCAGATTTACAAGTTGACCAGTACAAAGTAGAACAGGCAATTGCATCATTGAGGGCCTCAAAAAATGTCTCTTCAAAAAAGTCGTCTGGACCCTCTGACACATATGTCGTGCAATGCAGGTGTTCAGGGTTCATACGGTCTGCATGAGGAGAAACCCGTGCTTCACCAGCCTGGCTTAGCCTCCGAGCGTCATCGATCGGGATCCACCACTGATACACAAAAAGAGGATTAGAGGAAGCCTTTTGCATCATTTGGAGTGCGGCTCTACGCCTAACCACTTTAAGGCCGTCTGGAGATGACGTCAAACAAATACCATAGGTACACATCAAGTCTCTGCCCATCAGATTTATGGGACAGAGTGAAGAGAGTAAAAAAGAATGTTTTACTTTTATGTCAGGGTTTAGGTCAGTCTCGTCAGAGTGTACACTCGTCATAGGTGTAGTAAATTTTTCTGTCACAGTCAAACCTGAAGCCCCTTGAGAATTTACATACCGCCCACTCATTTTTTGATTTGGAAAATGTTTTTTTTGAATTACTGAATGAGTAGCCCCGGAGTCTACTAAAAACGTCAATTCTTTCCCTTCCACAATTACTTTTGTAGTTGGCATATCTTTGTATGCATCTGATGAAAACATAGCATACGTGAGTGGTGGTGGTGTGGATGTATTCCGTTGCTGTAAGTGAGAAATGATGCTGAGCAAAACAGCATGTTGTTCTGCAGTGTGCGTGCGAGGAAGCAGATCTTCATTGCAGCATTGTGTGTGTGTGTATATGTGGGTGTGCGTGCGAGGAAGCAGATCTTCATTGCAGCATTGTGTTTGTGTGTGTTGTCTTCTACTTTCCTGTTTTGGAGAGGCAGCAGTAGTCATCCCTTCACACGTGCAATCTCCCTCACACACACACCGTCAGTCTGAAGTGCCGAATTGTTGACCACCTCTGTCAGTCCCGGGGTGGCGCTGTCGCCCACGTGGCTGACGTGCCTGGTTAGAACGGTAGGGGCAGTCTTTGTACCAATGGTCTGTTTGTCCACAGAGGAAGCATTCGTCAGGCTGCATATCTCGTGGTGCTCCTCCTTGGAAACGCCCTCTTCTTCCACAGTCCATTCCCCAGCCTCGTCCTCTCTGTTGGCCCCTCCCATAAGAATTTCCGGGTTTGGGTGGGTGTCTCGTTCTCCTTCTGCACCCAGTGTCATCTGTTTTACGGCTTGGAGCATCGCGAGTTGGGCTCTCTCCCCAGTCTGCTTGCTGCGTTTGTCTTGACACATTTGATTTTCCACATGCATTTTATAATTGTGTCGTGCGTGTTTTACCACTTCTGTGAGCCTTGCATCTTCCAGACCCACGACAGAGTGTTCTGTGGCAGTTTTGACGTCAGGCAGAAGCCCGTTCATGAAGGCGTTCTGAGATGTGTTTCCCACACGGTCATGTTGGTTAGGTCCGTGGGCTCCTCGAGGCCGCTGTGAATCTGAAAAGCAGCCACAAGACGCTGATAGTAAAATGTCACATCTTCGGCTTTACCTTGTTTTGTGCTGTTGATGAGTGCCATGTTGACAGCCGCTGGGAAGGCCGCAACCACAGCATCACAGATCGCTGTTATGAATGTTCTGTAGTTGAGGTTTGCCTCATTGCTCCAGTCGCGGTGCACTTGGTGGGAGTCGCAGCCGGCACCAGTGACCACTGCTCTGATTTTGCTGAAGTCACTTGGGCCCACATGTTTGACCAGCAGGCGGTGGACCTCAGCTCCGGTGGGCATGAATTCTTTGCAAAACGTCAGGAACTCTTTTCCAAAAGCCACGCCATTTTTTATGTTGGGCAGATGGGAGGCAGCTTGTTGAATGTCCGCGGAGGTCCAGGGCCTGAATACGAGCCCAGGTAGTCCATCCTGTGGCCGTAGAACTTGAATCATGGGGGCTTGAATATAAGACCCATCCAGTTTACTGTCCATGGTGGTGTTAGGACTAAGAAAATCCACAATTCTTCCGGCTGTGCCCCTCCAGGAGGATGGGTCAGGGATTGACCATGCAGAGTCCGGGGTGGACTGGGCTGTGGGCTCAGCTTTGAATGGGTTGAGGGGTGAGCATGATTTGACGTCTGCACCTCCCTGGTCTCCCAGCCGGGTTTGACTGCGTGTTACAGGTCTGCCAACCGTTGGATTGGGGTTGTACGGTGGTGGTGATGATTGTTGTTGGACTGGAGGTGGTGCAGGAATTTGATAACACGTGTTCAGGAGAGGACCGCCTGCCCCTGTCAGGGATGGATACAATGGAGAAGACACACATGGATTATTCTGTGTTTCTATCTCAGGTTTTTCAGTTTTTAAACATGTCATTTTCTTCATCATTTGTTTTCTCTCCCTACATTCACATTCCATTTCCCATTGTGCCAGACATGTCTGGTTTTTCTCTATTATTTCTAAGTCTTTCACTTTGATTTTTTTTACCACTTTTCAATTCTTTCAACCTTGCTTCCAAATCCCCTCTTAACATTTTGAGTTTAGCGGCACTCAACGAGCCGTTTTCTGGAAACCCAAACTCTTTTGTCCAGTATGGGAGACACTCTGTACATGTTTTCCCGTATTTCTGCTGCATCATTGCCACAATCGGACCCCACGGTTCCGTGTGTTTTGCGGACTGGCCACCCATCTTTTACTGGTGTGGACCCTACCGGTTTACTTATTACAATACAGTCGTCACCGTAAGGCTTAGTTTCTTTATACAAGGAAAAACTTTTGCAAAAACCCCAGTCAAAACTCACGCTACGATATTGCCACGATCTTGTTCTAAAGGTAATTCAGTAGAACTCACGTTTGGTTGTCAATACCAGTGATATCGTTCTGCCTGTTTCCAGCGTAAAACTCACGCTACGATATTGCCACGGTCTTGTTCTAAAGGTAATTCAGTAGAACTCACGTATGGTTGTCAATACCAGTGATATCGTTTTACCTGCTTCAGCATAAAACTCACGTGTGCTACAGCCACGGTCTTATTCTACAGGTAGAATTCACGTTTGGTTGTCTATAACAACGGTCTTGTTTTACCCGGGTAGTCAATAGCGAGTGTTACGATCTCGGAGAATTTGTTCCGAGTGAAATCGCCATCGTACACAGTCCTATCTACCTTCGCATAAAATAATGCATCAGAAATATCCCGGAATCATGTACTCAAAATGAAATAAAAACAAAAATAATAAAAACAAAAACACCCAAATGTTAAAAAATAAATGTAGGCCTATATTCCCCAGACTACAACAACCACTTGATCAGTCATCCTTTTCCGCTATGTTCAACTCTTACTGTTACTTTATAATTGGAATTTCAACTTCTTACCCGAGTCTGTAGAAATTAATTATTTTTCGCAGGATACACGTGACGTCAATCAGGACTCCTTTGGTTTCCGCCCGTCCTTTCTCTCTTGTCTAAGGAGGTATGAGGCAGGATCATCAGCTGGTGATCCTGGAAAAGGCCTTTTTCTCCGGACGGTCCCCCGGAGCCTGACGGACAGTCAGTGCATCCTGTTCGTGACGCCAAATTGTTGTGGAATATTTCAATAAGCTCGGTAGAAGAGAATGATTTGTCTAATAAAACGGAGTCTTGATGAATGATCAAAGTTGCAGAAAGTCCATTTATTGCTTGCAAGCAGGAGGTCAACTACACAGGCACGTATCACGGTGCTCTGTGGAGATGGCGTCTCCGAGCAGTGAAAATGCTGAGTTCTTATACACACACATGAAGGTCATTTCTAGTGGTATGCAGACACGAGAGCTACTGAAGCCTGAAACTCTAAACCACCTGTGAGATAACACAGATGAAAAGTTATAAATCAAGCAGGAAACGAATCAAGGCAAAGATGGGAGTAACAGGGTTCCTTTGTTCGAGCATTCGGGTGAAGGCCAGTTTGACTATCCTCCTTCACATAGCTGCAAAAGACAACTTTTGGGTCTCCCTTTTCTTCTCACATTGCTTCATTACAGACAATAATCAATCTTTTGGCATAAGATTATGTTATAACATATTTTACCATTACAGAAGATACATCACAGTAATAGTTTCATGAGGGGTCACCATCATGAGGGGTGATTCAAAAACATTTCCATTTCCACAAAGCAACACAGGGAGCAACAGAGGGAGAGACACCGAGAAAGAAAAAATAAGAAAAAGAATATTGCTGAACAGACAAGAAGCTCAAGAATCGTTCTGAGTGTGGGTGCAAAAGACCATTGTGTGAAAAACTATACGGTGACATTCACCCTGAACATTACATATGATGTCTTTGACACAGACTGAAACTTACCTTCTTGATTGGTATGGCTTGTTGGGTTAACATTCTGAGGAGATTTAAGTCTGAGTAAAGGAGCTGTGCTTACATACCTGCAGACCAAAGTCGATATGCGTGGAGTACAGGCTGTAGCTGATTAAAGATGTCTCTCCTCGGAGTCGGATCTCATAGGTCGGCCCCTCTTCTAGACGGCACTGTGCTACCACCTCGCTGCTGACATTCTCGTGGCCGTAGAAGCAGAAAATGACCTGTTGCTGCTCACCAGGTTGCAGATGACCGAATATCGGCAAGATATCAAACACCTAGAGGCACAGAAAAAAAAATACAGATGAATTCTCATTGATTCTGCTGTTATTGTTATTGTGCGTTCACATTAAAGAGATGTTTTGGTGAATGGGTTTTCTCTTCTCGTCTCTTAGTACTCGACCGTCTGTCTGTCTCTACATCATTGCATGTCGAGTTTGTTGCTTTTCGGCCTCCTTCCTGGCTGCTGGTCCACTCACTTCACACAACTGCCTGCAGCCGGCTCATCCCTCCTCCCGGTCTACACACCTCCCATCAAAGCCCCCCACCAACATCTTCTCCACCTTGTTGTTCACTCATTGCCAGATTGTTCTTCCCCGCACGCTTTTTATTTTTTTATTTCCGGCCTAACTAAGGGTGTTTTTCTTTTCTTCATCTGGTTTTTTGCTCTCACATTATCACGTCTCAAGTCTGCGTTTCATCTCACACTTGGATCAATGTTTACTTCTTGCCAGCTAATATCATCCACATGCAACACGTAAGAGAAATAAGGACACTATTGGCATATTTAGGTTTACATTAGTGAAATTGTCTACACAGTAGACAAGAAGAGGATTTGATTGTTCAAAGACAAATCAAGAGATTCATCAACAGTGAAAATCATTAGTTGTTGTGGCTCCAAATGACATAAACACTAGTGTTACAAGTCTCATGCATACATTATGAATAAGGAAACATCAATGAAGGCTTCTCTGAATGTTTCAGCATTCAATTACATCAATAGATCAAAAACAAGGAAGATATTATGCACGCTGAGAACAAACTGAACTTTATAGTGCAAAAATGTGTGCGTGTGAGTTTATTTGCATGTTTTCTTTCTCCATAGCATCACAGCATACAGACAGACTGACCTTCCCACCTGCAGCAGGCACTCTCCATACAATAACAAATTGTTGTTCACAAGCGAGCATTTGCTTACCTCTTGGGCACCCAGAGGGTCCCGTGAGCTGCTCCGTTCATCTGCACCAGGCCCTAGTGGATCCGAAAAGGCCAGAGAAGGCATTCTGGGCCAACTCCATCCTCCTTCTTCTTCTTCGGTCCCATCTTTTGGATTTGTCTGCTCCCCCTCTACCTCCACTATCTCTGTCTCTCTATGATGAGAAAAATTCAGAACAGTTCCACTCATCTCCGGTGCAAATGAGCTATTTCAATACGTTTGCCATTTAGTTTGTGCAAGAAGTGTTTCTGGACTTATTCCCAGTAGTTCAGAGTGATTATGTACATTTATCCTTGAGATCCATTTCATCCATTCATCCGTTTGTTTATTTTCTACATATTAGTTACAGGTATGTTTCAGTTTTTGTATAATACTTACATTCCGATTAAAAAACGGGAAATTCAAGGTAGTTTTTGACTGTAGAGAAATAGACAAATTGTTTTGTGAATATGATTTGAAGATCCCGAAGGAGATTTTAAAGGGCTTTCATTTTGAACCCTACTTCATGATGTCCCGATTCTCTCTCAAAGAGGTGGTGTGCAAGGGAGAAAGAGAGACTTTTGGGAGCGATTGTTGCAGAGTGATTAGCGAGCCGACCAATGAGACGGATTGTTAAGAGAGGTCATAATCCAAGACGGAGAGGGTGAAGCAAAGAGAAGGGTGATACGAAGGCATCTGGCCCAGTCAACATATCCAGGTGCGCCGGCGGGGCCTGCCCATCAGAGCTGGCTGACGTGCTAGCTGACATTTACAACCTGTTACTGGCACTGGCTCATGTGCCCACCTGCTTCGATTCCACCACCAACGTGACCCTCCCAAAGAAAAACACTGACCTGCCTGAATGACTATCGTCCCGTTGCACTCACCCCACGTGTGATGTGATTGTGAGGGTATAGTCAGGACCCACATCAAAAAGATGATCCCAGGAACCGCAGACCTGCTGCAGGTCCAATGACAATGCAGCGAACAACGTCATCCACACAACCCTCCCAGGGCAAGGACTCCTGTACAAGATTTCTCTTCATAGACCTCACCTCAGCTTTCAATACGGTCGTTCCACCAAAACTCCTCACTTTGCATCTGACACCTGCAACTGGGTGCTGAACTTCCTATAAAGGAGAGAAGAAAGAGCCCCCCCCCCCCCCCCTCCACAGGGATGTGTACTGAGTCCCCTGCTGTACACACCAGTATCATCAAGTTTACAGATGATACTACGGCCATTGGAATGATTACTGGTGGGGCAGAGACAGCGTACAGAAGACAGGTGGAGGAACCTGTGGCCGGCTGTCACAATAATAATCTCTCCCTAAAATCAAACAAGACCAAGGAGATGATTATCGACCCAAGGAGGGAGAAGGTGCAGCACACACCACTGTACATTGGTGAGGTGGTAAGGGTGAAAACCTTTGAATTACTTGGAACATCAGCCAGGACCTCACCTGGTCTCACAACACACTCCAGATCGCTAAGAAGGCCCAGCAGAGCCTGTACTCCCTACGAAGGCGGAGGAAATTTGGCATGCCAACAGAAATTCTCGGCAAATTTTACGGTCAAGAGCGTCCTTACCACATCAATCACAGTGTGGTAAGGACACTGCACTGAACAAGACAGGAAAGCACTCCAGCGTGTGATAGAAACAGCACAGTTCATCTCAGGAGCAGCCTTCCCCTCTCTACAGAACATTTACTCTACGAGGGTCACCAGGAGAGCTGAAAACATCATCAAGGACAGAACACCCCCCAGCACAGTCCTCAGTCCTGTCATCAGACAGACGCTACAGAACAAAGAGACTAAAAGTTTTTAGCCTCAGACCACCACACCGTTAATAATGTAGTTTTTGTTGCTTTTGTTTATCTTGAGGGAAACGTCAGGTAATTTGGACATGCAGGTGTCTATATGTGGTGTCAGCGAGGTGGCCTTTGATTATGTGTGGTGCCTGTAACCAACAATTGGAATGCTAGGAACTTGACATTGGTAATTGTATGCGCAACAAGGGTTAAAATGACTAAAAGACACACAGCGCACTGGACAGTGAATTCTGTTTATGTTGCAGAACAGGCGTTCGAACATGTTCCTTCAGTTTGCCCTGACACAGGGTCTCTAACATTGATAACAGCACCACACACACACACACACACACACACACACACACACACACACACACACACACACACACACACACACACACACACACACACACACACACACACACACACACACACACACACACACACACACACACACACACACACACACACACACACACACACACACACACACACACACACACACACACACACACACACACACACACACACACACACACACACACACACACACACACACACACACACACACACACACACACACACACACACACACACACACACACACACACACACACACACACACACACACACACACACACACACACACACACACACACACACACACACACACACACTCTGATCGATGACTGACTGCTGCTGTGACTTAATGTCATATTTGCAACAAAGCATGGTACAGTTAGCTGTACACATGACAATGCATATTTTGAAACTTGAATAGAGATTTTGTAGCGATCAGAAGCACAGGCAGAGGAGACATTTGAGCGAGAGGAGATCAATTAGGAAGAAGAAAAAAAGATCTAGTTGGTTCGAGGCCACGAACACAGAGACTGTCACATTTTGAGGAAGAGGAGTCGGAGCAAAAGCTCGAGAGGCACAGTGTTACGTTGACTACACAATCAGTAGATTTGTCTTTTGCAGACATTTTTGCAATATGGAAGGGATTTTGCTCTTTACCCTAAAACTTGTTCCTTCGGTATATTACAGTTTTGAACATTGCTTTGATCGGTAAAAAAAAGGTGTCACTGAAACTATGTGCTTGACTTATTTCTACAACCCAATGAAATTAGCACGTAGCACACTGTTAAATAGACTCAAGGTATTGTGGCGTCACGAGAGGCTGGGTCCTGGAGGGACGCTACATCCCCAGAAGATGGCTGTGTCCTGGGACAGCTATGGCCCCATCTGCTGGTGGACTCGGGAACCCCACCCCTCCAGCACGCCTGAGACTGATGAACACCTAATGAACTGAAGGGTTTTTAAGAG
The DNA here is from genome assembly GCF_949316345.1 of Pungitius pungitius. NCBI lineage: Eukaryota > Metazoa > Chordata > Actinopteri > Perciformes > Gasterosteidae > Pungitius > Pungitius pungitius. The sequence goes on from NC_084914.1 coordinate 16,036,932, forward strand.
ACGGGAAGAGGTAGAGGGAGTGGAGAGGGGAAGGAGGCTGACAGAAACAAGCAGCAGACTGGGCGCCGGACCAAGGACCCGAACACAAAAATACAGCTCCACCTTGTGTCGCTTTGGGTGTCCCTGGTAGTGTATCTCGAGGACCTAAGAAATATATATTTATTTATACGTTTAGATACTCATTCAAGCAAAGGCGGTGATCACATTCAATCTACATTGCATGATTATTGTTTGAGCTTCTCCAGATCCTAGATGCTCTATTCATGCAAACAACTACAGGTGCCTCCACCTAGTGGTTGATGGTCATATTTCACTTATCATTACAGTGACTTAACTGTTTTTAATGTTGCATGCAAAAAGTCAGCTTTTCAGAAAAACAACGATCTCATCTTTATGATATTGTTGGGTAAATTGTAGTATACATTAAAAGGGAAATGCTAAAAACTAAATGAACCACTAAATGTACTCACATTGCAACACTGGGCTTGTGACCTCTTTGATAAAGCATTTATACCCATTATCAAAGCCTATCACCTCGGGTTATTTGATTTGGAGGTAAAAATACTGTGTTTATTAAAGAGAAAAGCCCCATATAAAGAAACAGTGGTTAATATTATTTCTTAAATACTGAGTCCAAAAAACTCCCAGACAACAGGTATCTGTCCTGGGATATGCTCTTCTGTGAAGGTCAAAATGTGACCTGGATGAAAAAACTAAGCAATACAACAGGAATTTGTTACCTCTTTCACGACTCGTGACACCCGATCCTGACAGTAAGTTGGGTCAAAGCACACCCACAGCTCAGCCTGCTGCCCATCACCTATAGTCATGGACTGGGAAAAGATAAATCTTGTCTTAGTTAAACAATGTAAAAAAATAGTCCTAATAATATCCTAGTTATTTTCACATAGAACACACGATTGGCAGTCGACAGAAGATTCAAATGAGGTGCTCGTGCCAGGCCAAAAGTCTGTGTGCCACTAAAATCAATAGGTTTCTCCTCTTGGAGCATGAAATGAAAAAGTTAACAAAAAGGAAGATACGTGTACCTTAGTGGTAGCCGGGCTGTGGGCTCCTGAGGCCTCACACAAAGAGAAGGGCTCAACCAGAGAGAGCTCAACAGAAAGAGACAGAGACAACACATTCTCCAAGACGAGCTTCTCGTATAACGGCATTAGCCTCTCTCCTGGGACCTGTGAGACGTATTAAAAAAGGGTACATTAAAGAAACATTAAATAACTAATAAAATAGTTTTGAACGGTTTCCTGGAGAGATTATTGTACGGTGTGGGTTGGTACGGCTGTGGACACAGGCACTCGAGACCAGGGGGGTGAGTTTCAATATTTTATTTATTCCGCTCACAAGAACACGGCGCTCGCTCGGTCTGTCTCTCTCTCTCTCTCTCTCCCTCTCCCTCGCTCGCCCCTGCCTTACTGTTATATAGGGGAGAGCACACACACACGATTATCCCCAGCTGATTGTCATCGTTTTCACCTGGCACTGTTCCCCGAGCCACTCCTCCTCTCTCCCACCTGCCGCCGGGCTGAAACCACGCCCGCCACCACAATTATCTTTTGACCAACCTTCTCCAGGTGGAATTTCAGCTGCCTGGAGGAAATTCTGAGCATGGGAGCCACAAAGCGACAGGTAAGATCTACGCACATGATGAGCTCTCTACAGCCCTGTCGACCCACAAAGCCATGGCACACCAGGCGCTCCTGAACAACCTTGGTGAAGACAAGAAAATAGCAACTGTACATATAATATCAGAGATAAACACTGTGAGCCTGCGAGCCAACTGTCTCACCTTGGGGGAGTCTGAAGATCCTGTCAGCACCATGTCGACTGAGCCGCCTGGAGCGAGCTCCACACGAGAAGGGCTGAGGCTGAACACAGGCCTCTCTTTGCCAGAGGAGGGCAAAGGCTTACTCATTCTACCTTAAAAATGTACCTAGATCAAGGTTGGGCGCGAAAGGTCTGTCACTGACAATTGTGGTGCCAGTGCCGGTGGCGGACAGAAGCACAGTGTGCACGTGGCTGTTCTGGATAGATACTTCCATCCTGGCCCGGAAGAGAAGTGTGTCCTTCAGGTGAGCCACTACTTTCAGCTCCAGCTGGCTCTCGGGTGGCACTTCCCCCTCACTGGGCTCGACCCGGCCAAACGTCCCTCTGTGGCTCTGAGGAAACTGAGACACAATCACAGTTTCTTTACGGCGTGTACGCGGTGAGCTGAAGCCTCTGCTCTGAGCGAATGTGAGGGATGAAAATATCTTCCCAGAGTGAGGGGCAATGTCACTGTGGCCTGTGCCACACAAGGACGGGAAAAGATAGATGTGTAAAAATCCATAGCTACATAATCGTGTCTCATTACATCTATTTGAATGTATGTCCTAAGTGCTTTCTAACTATTTACAAAAACAATGAGTTCGCTGTACTCAAATGGCCTCCACAATCACCAGATCTCAATCCAATAGAGCATCTTTGGGATGTGGTGGAACGAGAGATTCGCATCATGGATGTGCAGCCGACAAATCTGCGGCAACTGTGTGATGCCATCATGTCAATATGGACCAAACTCCCTGAGGAATGCTTCCAGCACCTTGTTGAATCTATGCCACGAAGAATTGAGGCAGTTCTGAAGGCAAAAGGGGGTCCAACCCGTTACTAGCATGGGGTACCTAATAGAGTGGCCGGTGAGTGTGTGTATATATATATATATATATATATATATATATATATATATATATATATATATATATGTGTATATGTGTGTGTGTGACATATATAAGTATTACCTCCTTGATGTTCTTTATCCTACATGTATGATACATCAATTTGGGGAATGCATTGCTTATCTCATTTGCTACTAAACTTCAGGATTTAGGGCTGAAAACATTGGCCTATTTTGATGTTTCGTCATACATTCAAATACCTTTAATTTCTGAATACTGTGAAGATGAAACAATGACTTTAAATCCCCCCCCCCCCTTCCAATTGGTCATTTACTCTTACCTTAATGGTGACATCTGACATGTCACGAACACACCCAGCAGCAGGTGTGACGTTGAACTCCACAGGACTGGCATGAAGGTCTCCGGCAGCACTGCCTCCCCAATCCTTCAAGGACACTTTGGACTCTTGTTTGGCACTAGTTATACTGGGAGACCCCGACCCGTCCCCCAGGACACGAAGGGCAAAGGTCATTGGCACAACGGAGGTGTTTCCCACTTATACATCAATGTAAGTGGGAAACCTGCCCATAGAGACAGACAACACAAATGGAAACATAAAGTAGAGGCTAAAGTGGAGGACTTTTTTCGAGAAAATGTTGTGATTTGCTGGATTATAATATATGTATATATAATAAAGAATTGAATAACTTTCCAAAGCCTACATCTCCAAAAATGAGTTCTGACAAATTGAAGTGGCATGTGGGAGCAATGACACAACCACTGAAAACTAACTAACTTCACCTGAAAGTCACTGTAAGTGGTTGCGGCCGTCCTGTGACAGTTAGCAGCAGGTCCTCTGTGAAAGTTCCCAATGTGTGACTGCAGAAGGTGACTTCCACATTCTGGCAGGCCCCCGAGGGAAGGACGCCTTCCTCAGGACAGAAGGAGAAACAGCGGCCAAAAGTGGTGTCACGGCTCAACAGCCTGAAAGGAGCATCAATCCGTCCTCTGTTGCGAACCTTCACCTGGACAAAAAAGACAATCCACTGATTAGATGCTCAATCGTGTTTTTTTTCTTAGGAGCCCCACTAAAGTAATAAACCTGTGCTGCATTTAGCAGGAAACAATTGGTGACTCTATTACAGTAGAAGAGATTGTTCATGAGTTGTTTTTGTGTTGGAAGTGTTATTGACCCTTCAGTTAATTTGGATTGAGAGTTAAGCTTATTTAAAAGAGTAAACAGCCAATGAGGATGGTGTTAACACCTAATGTTAATTCAGATGAACATAATTTAGATTTTTCATAGTTATTGGACGCTGATTATCAAATGATTGGCAAAGACTGTATAACATACTTCAGTTCTGTCAAATAGTATTGTTCAGGTTTGTTGTTATTTGGCGCAATAGATGTGACATAATGTTACAAAATAACATGAACGCGTTACAATAAGACAACAACATAGAATCCTACTAAGACTTCATTTTAAGCTTCACACAGGGACTGTGGCTCTATCATTGCCTTGTAGGATTTTTGGCTTCTGTATAGTTGATGGGGCTTGTTAAGTTGGGTTAAAATGTGTAGAAATTGTTTTTGTCTGCTGCTTTGTCAGCAAGAACGAAATGAACAGAATCACTGTGTTAGAATCAGAATGAAAATTTGCTTAGTTTGCCACATATTCATATATAGAATTTGACATTTTTTTCCACTCTGTTCTCCCCATACATAGAAAAAAGAAGAAAATGAAAAACAAAGAACGGATGTAATATTTAGCAAATAGAATATATATAGATATTCTAAAAGTACATACATATCTCTATGTATTTACTTTTAGAATACAAATATACATATATATATATATATATATAAAACTGAACAACAAAGAGGGATGATGGGTAAAGTGCAAATGGTGCAAAAAGTTCAATTTGGCATTGTCTTTCTTACTTCATAATAGTCTGTGTCTCCAATGACTACGTTCTGCATGTCCATCAGGTCGTAGTTGAACTGGACATTAGGTCCAATGCCCTCCGCCATTATTGTGAGAGTCAACCGAGCTTCACGGCCTGAGTGGAGACAGAGGAGAGCCAGGGAGAGATTCAGAACACAGTTAAAGACAGAGAAACCCCCAAAATGGAGATCAATGCGGCTTAGAAGACACACTCAGCGGCCACATGCAAATTTCCCCAAAACCTTTAACAACCTTTGGGTTGAGATATTGGGGGCTCATGACTGCATGGTCTGATATGAATTCTGATTCATACTTTATCAGATAGTGTACCTGGATCCAGGTGAGATGCCTTTACATCTTGCAATGAAATGGATTTTAAATGACTGCTTGTAATTACCACTTGCCTTCTTACTCCTAGTTTAAGGACACAAACTAGAGAAAACCACAATTTTGCACTACAATTGGCTACTTGATCTTGGATAATCAAAATGTTGTCAAATTTATATCAAAATGCATTCTGAAGGTCTCTGGGACTTCGGAGGGTTTGATTAAGTGACGCCCAATGTAAATTGAGACACTGATTATACTTGCATGTCTGTACATTAGATACCAAAAATGGAATTCCAGGTTCTGATCTCCCAGGTTTGGTAATGTATTCAGTAGTTAAATTGGCTGACCTTTTCCCTTCCTCAAGAGACTCACATCCTGTTTGATGACTGGATTTTTAGTTATAAGCGTAATTTCTAAAGGTCAATGGGATTTTTATAGAAGTTTTCTTATTGCTAGTATTCATATTAATGGGGCAAGGCACAAGGACAGTTGAATTTGCTGAAACTTTGCTGACCTAAAAAGTCAGGTCAATGGACTGTAGACGGGCAAAGCAACCGAAGAGCCTTAGCGTCCACCATCCCTTCATCTCCGGAGCCATCGCTGTAACCCTCCAACACGGTTGCTCCAGTTACACTGAACACGTTACTTACCTTAAGCACAGCTCATATCTAGTGTGTTAACATGCTCTCATTTGCTGATTTGCATTGTCAGGTCATTATGTATTTGGATCATTACCAAATGACTTCATACATTTGAAGATTGACCCAATGACGGTGCTAGAGGAACCAGTCAGCAATCCAAATGCATTTACAATTCGTCCTGAGGCCAACATGAATGTCTGCACCAGACGTCATGTTAATCAATATAATAATGTTGAGACTTTCCACAAAATAAAGCAAAAATGTTGGTGGCCCTGGAAACATGAAGCTACCATGTCTAAAATTCTGGCGCTGTTTGGTTGTTACTGTCCCATAAAGATACGTGCAGTACTGTGCTCTGGAATGTGTCAGCTAAATATGTGTTTTCCACTTACCTGTGATATCACAATATATGGTTTGTTGGTACAGTTTGGCCTCCTCAGGCTTGAAGACAATGTGAAACTGGGCTGGAGTCCTGGGCCATATCTCACCCTCCTGAGACACAGTAAGACAAGAAGAAGAATGAGTGAATCTACCCATAAAGCAGGCCTGCATGCACACACTGTAAATGCGTATACAGTCACAGAGGGGAAGAAAATAGATTAGGTTTAGGTTTTAAAACAATTCATGATTAATGTTAGTGAGAGCCTCGTAGTGTGCAGGTAAGATATTTTTTAATGCAACTCCAACTTCATTGATTCCAGTGTGGCAAGCAGTGTGGAAGTTGACTGTTTATTCTTCACGCGTAAAATGAAAAGGTGGGTATATGAATCTGCGGACGCTCAAATTCCCTTCCAAGGTTATTGTTGGGACTGGCCTGTAAACGGTTTAATCTCCTTCCCCCGCACTGTCCTCCCTCCCTCAGCCAAGGGAACCTGGCTGACGAGTGGAGGAGACACTGACAAAAAGAGCCCAGCTCAGTGGCCCGCTGCTGGGGAGATTGGATTTATGTTTGAGCAGCGAGTCCGAAAAATAACTCTTTGCAAAACCGAGCTCTTGGCATGAATTTAATAGTGTACTTTGAATTGATTAGAGGCTGTTTCAAACAGCCAACCTGCTGATAACTGATAAGTTACTGAAACCCTGCAAGCTCAGATATGGCTTTAGTGAAGGACAATAACCTGCTTTGCGTCAATATGTAGTTATATATTATTAGATCACTCCGATACGTCATGAGAAGTTATTATCCAGTGCAGTTTGCAGAAGAGGGAAACTAAGGTGCACATCTATGGGTAGGGCGTGCACCAGTAGCTAATGAGAGATAATAGTCAAGAGGGAAACAGAGGGCCACAGAAAACAGAGGCACACACAAACACACCGCTGGTTCCATGGTAATACAGCTGTGTGAGAGGACCAGCCGGTGGTCCCTCACTGTCTGGCTTCTGCGCTCCTGCAGGGCTCTGGACAGCAGCGGAAGGCGATGTATCACTGTGGGATGTGCTTTGCATTGAGCGAGCAGCCGCTTCCTCTCAAACTCCTCCTGTGCCAGCCCCGAGCTCTCGCTGGAGACACAAAAGGAGACGAACATCGTGACATCGAGAAAACAAGTCGGGTTGGGGAGAAGAACAAAGTGGCAGAAAGAAAGCAAAGGGCACTTGAGCTATTTCTGTCAACAAATAGAGGATGGAGAAAAAAGAACGCAGCAGGTCATTCTACTTTCTACATGTAGGAAAAGGGGGAAAATATACTGCCCTCTCTACTAGAAGTCATTGTATCAAAACCCCATCCTTTTGTTGTCTGTGTTGAAGCATTTGTGTGCACGCGTACCTCAATAAGCTCAGGGCCTCCTCTTGCAGGCTGGGCCACGTGGTCCAGAAGTACTTCAGAGGGATCTCACTCCTGTAGGTGAGGGACACTGTGCGATGGCTGGCCAAGGACATGTAGGTCTTTGTCAAAAGGACAGAGTCTGCCTCAAGGCGGATGTCCAGTTCTTCACAAACACCTTGCAAGCTGATGTGCACATCTTCACCTGGTTAGGAGACACAGAAGAGGGTTTTTAATACTTCTGATTGAGATCATCTAATTGGGTCTCAGGAGTTTAAAGATCAAGGTCAACCAAGGAAGATTTCTACAACTCAGCATGTTCTGTATCCTGTTCAAACTACTTTTCTGATTAAGTGAGGTGATTAAGGAGACTGCTTTCATCAAATGGATCAGCCATTCAAATGGAGCTTGGTTTTATATGTGATAATGTGTCAAACCCATTGCCTGCCTGCAACTGCCTTTACATCATCAACATGATGACAAGAAAACTTGCAGTTATTCATTATGAATGTGTGTCTGTTTACATGCTGTTGGGTTAGTGACACACTAGCTTCGCACACACAACTAATGACTCTTGCTTTTCACTCTTGCATCACGGATATCAACAGAAAAGGGAAATTCAAACACATGATTATTAAGGGCCAAAACGACCACATTTTAAAGATATACTTCTTTAGAACCTTCACCCTATCCAACACCCACCAAGAGAAGTAAAACGAATATATCTTCCTTTCTGAGTAACGTGCATCTACAACGAATCGACTCCAGTGCCGACTGAGGGAAAAGAATAAATAAACTGACTGTGTAGCATGTAGACTCTCATTGCAGACGAGCGCTAAAGTAAAAATGCACTTTGTTCATGCCGTGCTCATGTTTGCCTCCAGCGATGTAATGATCAATTTCCATCATTTTCCATGGTCCATCAGACCAATTTGTTTAGCACCATGGGATTATTCTACCAACACCACTTCTGTGGAGCTCTGCAGCTGGAAGAAGCTTTAGAGGAGACTTTTAATGTGTCCAGCCTGGGTCAGGAGTAAAGCTGATTTGGTTCTGATTGAAGCGTCCCTAGTGTGTCATGTTTGCAATTTTTGGCCACCGATGTTTGGCAGGAAGTCAATAAAAAGCATGAGCCTATTTCCTCCCGGACTATGCAGTAAAATTGGGTTTGCCGAGTTACACCAAGCTGAGGTTCAGCATTGAAACCTCTTTGAACATTAAATGAGTGCAAAGTAATTCAAAATGTTTGTTTAGCATTCCCTGAACTCAGGTAAACGGTCGGTTTGAGTGTTGAGGCGGTTAGTTTGAGGTTTCACAGTGCAGGTTCATGTTGTGTGTACTATTGTCAGATACTCATGAGGTCCATTTGGGTTAACAAGTGTAGTGACAGACTCAATGTGACCAGAAAGAGATTCACATCTATGATTGCACTAAAAGGACATCTCTCTGAAAATTGCTTCTGTGGAAAAATAACCCAGCTGGTAGGAAATACACTGCAACAAGGTAAGTAAAAATAAAAAATAAACTTCTGCTAATCAAAACAGAATATTTCACTACAGCTGTGGAGAATCCGGATATGATGCACTGTACTACTGACACTGGCTTTATCAGATGCTGTGGTCATAGCCTCATTTGTTTTCTCACCGGTGTGGTAGTGCAGGACCAGCGGCTGGCTGTGGACCCCTACTGTCATAGGGTGGAAATCCACAGTCACCTGGACGCTCCCGCCGACGTCAACAGTCCCACTGGATGGCGTCACAGAGAACGGGCTGGAAAAAGATGGAATAGAATTTAGAAACGGAAGTTAAGGCCTGGCGTCTTTTTTTAACAGCTGGGATTCAATGTTGTTTTAGAAACTAGTAGAAAAAAGCCAAATTGACAAATAGCCATTTCCTATGTTGCGGACATGCTGAGTCTTCTCTGTGGAGGATTTCACAGGACAGACGGGGAAGAGGAGTTTGTCGCGGAAATCAAGAATGGCACGTGGCCCAATGGCACGGACTGGGACCTCAAACCGCTCCCTCTCTGTCACAAACACCACTCTATGTTGGTAGTCCTAGGAGGATAGAAATGAATAATTTAATTTTAAATTGGTCAGGTGATGCTGAACCACCAGCACACAGGGCTGGACTGGGACAAAAAAAGGGCCCTGGCATTTCTGCTCAGACCGGCCCCCCACAATCGGTCGGACACAACCACCAACCAGTACACTATCCTAGCTTTCCCTGTAGATATGCATATCTACTGTTCCGTTCCCAAAAACCCATACAAGGTTGAGAACTACTGTAAGTGCCATGGACAGTAATGTCGGTAATCAGACAGTTGATGCACCCCATTGACTTCCATAGTAGAAAAAAAAATACTATGGAAGTCAATGGGGTGCATCAACTGTCTGATTACCGACATTCTTCAAAATATATATGTGTTCATGTAGCTACCTGCTTGCTTACCGTTTCAATGACACTCTCCTGCTCACTCTGCCCCTCCTGGACTTCACTGTCACACTGACACCTGCTGCACCTTCTCCTCTGCTGCCTGCGAGCTAGGTTTGCCAACCGTCCCGTATTACCCGGGACATCCAGAATGATGGGTAATTTTGATTTGTCCCAGCCGGGACAGCTCCAGTACCGATTTCCAATCACAGCCTGCTAAGTTAATGACGCGCGAAAAACTCCCGGTTGTTGTGAAGTTGTGGCGCATCAGAGCAGTGTGCGCGCGGGTGCCGGGTGGCCAGAGCGGAGCATGTGAGGTTTTGCAAGCCCGGCCGCCGACTGCTAGCACCCCCCCGTCAGCCCGCGAAAGTGTCCCTGATTTGGGGTTGGGAGAGTTGGCAACCCTACTGCGAGCCGCAAGCACCGCTATCGCTATGGCTAGTCACCTCTCCTCCTCCATGTGCTGACACACGGAGAGGGAGGGGTGGAGCCTGCAAAGAGATGATTGGGCCAGCCCAGTGTCAGTATGGAAAATGAACCAATGGGCCGCTGTCCCTGCTTTATGGGCCGGTCGAAAGCAAATTTTTTTTTTTAAATAAAATGTTTTTATAGGCCTATCGACCGGCCCCCAAGTGCGTCGGCCCATTTTCCCGGTATGCCCGATTACCAGTCCAGCCCTGGGTCCAGCGCTGTGTGCGACAGGAGAAGGCAGAGCCATCATCCGAGAGGAGAGCGAGCCAGCTGTGTGAGGAGAGGAGATGAGGAAGGAAGGAGCGGCCGGGCCGGAGCGCTGCGCACTGGAGAAGAGAATCCCCATCGGTGTCAGCATCGACATCTACCGGGAACAAGAGGTACTACTGTATGGGGGGTGATTCATGCCATGGGGAGGCGCTGGAAAGTGGGAAGCAACAAAATCCCAATCGTTTTTTAAATGTTTTATTTGTGACATTTCTAAGACAACTGTTGTCCTGTTGTAGCTGCAGTAGAATATACAACCATCAATTAGTTACATTTTTTTCATGCAGCATGTCGTTTTAAAGTTACATGTTTATGTTGATAAGAAGGATTTTTAACAAAAAGTATATGTTAACAATTGACCTTCAGCCTTTAAACCTGGTCCAGCGTTTGATTGACGGCCAAGAAGGGAGTGGAGCATTACAACAAACGTTGTGACCTGTCAGATACACTCCGTGATCCAATTAGAGATTTCCACTATGTGTTGTGATGTTGAATGTTTTCCATACGGGCAGGGGCAGGCTGGTGGAAAACAATGGCCCCCGAGTTATTGTCAGACCAATGCATTCAATGCATCCCACGTATCGACATGGCAGTGTGCTATTTGAAAAATACCCATACACTTAACATCACGTTGGATGATTACAAAGAAATTGCATCTTGTGTTTCACCAACTTGCCTGTATGGACACATGGAATGAAACATAGTTGCTGTCAAACCTTTTAAGGGGTTCTCTCTGTGCTGCTGTCAGGTGTCATTTCAGCGCGAAACCGGATGCGACCCTCCACCACCCCAGGCACCTCCAGCAGCTCGTTCTGGGTTTTCATCAACTCCCTTCTTCACTACCACCACCACCAGTGTCAAGTGTAACTCCAACTTCGCTGTGCTTAACCCGCACTTGATCGGACGGTAACCATTCCTGAATGTTAAAACTGGGTTCCACTCAATAACCAGGCCACTTTAATCTTTATCCTCCTTTCTTTTTTATTTAGTCTTTTCTCTTGGCAGCCCAGATATTTGCAGCTTACAGCAGCTCACAGCAGCTTACAGCAGCTCACAGCAGCTTACAGCAGCTCACAGCAGCTCACAGGTGAAAAACCTTAAAACCAGAAACTTCAACCGTTTTACCAATTTGCATCTTCCTTTAACCAAACAGATTTCCACATGAATTAAAATGGTACCCAAACACAATGAATAACCAACCATTTTGACAAACAGTGAGATTAGCACCATGGATAAATAACCATTTAAATAACCAAGTAGTGACTTTAGCAAAATGAATAAACAAACCTTTAAATAACCAAGCAGTTGAACGCAATGAATAAACAAACATTTAAATAGCCACGCAGTGAGTTTAGCACATTTAATAAATAAACATTTAAATAGCCACGCAGTGAGTTTAATGCAATGAATAAATAAACATTTAAATAGTTCAATGCAATGAATAAATAACCATGTTCTATCAGAATGCATACCAGAACCACACTGCATCAAGCAAACCACAACACAGGTGTTAGCTCACAAACACAGGTGCATTATCTCATCTGCACCGCGACGCCAATGGCGTGCAAAAGTCAACAAAAGTCCGATGAACGGTTCTCTTACCGGCTGTTCTATTCAGTCTTTGAATGGTCCTAAATCCTGCACAGTTCCAGGAATGCTTCCTGAGAAACAAATCCTCACGTCCCGCTAGCGATTTTCTGGTTCAAACAATTAGTCTCTCCTGCCCTTAAGTTGGAGCCGCACGCACCCTTAATCTGCTCGGGTGCGCGCAGGTGAGCGATAGTTGGCTCCGCCTATTTCCTGATGAGAGAGGGCGTTCGCCGTGACAACCAGTGTCTGGACTGCAGGAGGGGATTGGGCCAAGCAGAACTCTGCATCACGGCCCCTTGATTATCCCGGTTTAGGATGGAGTCCAATCGCAAAAGATTCGGCACGATTGCAATATTATACCGTGTAATAAATGTTTGTCAATTCAGGCCGAGTCTGTCCTGATTGAACAGGCTATTGTAACGCTGTAAGGTCGGTATAGTTGAATAGATGAATAGGCTTACACACGCACTCTGTTCACTGGCCAAAGCCTCCTCACCTGTGTGTGTGCACGCATGTGTCTGCATGTGCCCAACGAGGAGTGAACAATGGCAAATGTAAAAAAAAAAACATGCAGACTTTCTTGAGGGGTAAATGCATATCGCAGAAGGTATGGTGATGGAGGTTGTCTGGTATTGGACCAGCCCAACCCCACCGGACCACAAGAAATCCCCCCGGTATCCCCTATGGCCAGACTGCCCCTGAATCTGGGGCCGCTCAGGTACAGGATGGATGGATACGGCAAAGCAGCCACCATTGGATGGCTGTGAATAGACTACACCACAAAACAAATAATGAAAAGATTCTTTTAATCTGTGAAAATATTTTTTTTATTTGAACGGTGTGTTTTTAAGAATAAAAAAGCCCTTATGAATTACTACATCCAGGTAAAAGGATAATATGTAAAAATAACTATGGTTTATGCTTCAGTGCTGTTAAAATTATTTTTCAGGCAAAGACAAAAGCATTCAATGACACTGTTCTATGGTCTGGTAGAGCTCAGTCTGCCAATGTGGATTATCAATAATCTGCAATTAGTATCTGTATCCAAACACCATGTTTGCTCCCTTTTCTGTCTTTGATGAGAACAGTAAGTTTTATAATCTTCTGCACCACTAGTTGTCAAAACAGTATTTTATTACGTTTTTTTGGCCTGACAGCTGGATTTCGTAATCAGGTCACAAAATGTAATGTAACATGTGGTCAGGGACATCAATCCAAAGAAATGTGCTTGCTTTACCTGTGGTGCTGCACTGAGGAGTACGTGCCACTATGTACCATCCAAACTGACCAGCCTTTGCTAGGACATTTTAATGCATGCACAGGAGAGAACTAGAACCAGGACTCATTTTTTTGATCAGCACAACTTGAAAGGCATGACAAGTCTTTCTTTAGACTGTGTTTGTTGCAGACCCCTTTTTGCTATTAAAAAACGATCCTTTTAAGCCTGCTCCAATTTCAAGGTAAGTGTGATAACACAAGCTCGGTGAATCAGTCTGGATAACATTTCCTTTGGGCCCTTCAGTTAATTGTTTCTGTTTAACACACAATAGTTTCCAGTGTTAAACATGTAGTATAAACTTAATTCTGCTTCTTTAACATATTCCACTCCATTCTGTGTCCCCTCAACTCTGCAAACCATCCGTGTTGTTAATCAGCTAGAATAGAGCTTATTATTTAAGCACAGACATATGCAAGATCAGGACAAAGCCTTTACAAGGGAACTGGAACACAAATGGAGGCCAAAAAAGAAAAAGAAAAACCAGTTGAATCGAGTCCTGTCTATCCTCCCATTCTCTTGTATCTATGCTGACTGGACATTTCTTCTTTGTCCAATCAGCTGTTAAGCCATTTTGCAAATGCCACATCAAATGGCACCAACAGCAGTCTAAATCTTGCACACATTGTTGTTGTTGTTGTTTTATTTAATGAGATGCATTGTTTCATTATGCCAGAAAAGGGTTGGGATGATCAGATGTACAGTGAAGCACAAAAGTCATACTTTTAACAGCAGAAGAATCAGCGATTTGTTGAGACAAACCTTTACTACTTAGTGATAGTTATGGAGTGCAGATTTGTGTAAATCTCATTTAATTCATGGATCATCCCCAGTTTGAGCTCTCCTCACATAGCTTCATGTAATATTCCCCATTTGAATTATCTGTATTCAAATAATCTTATGTGTAGCCTCTCCTCAGCTGCTGAGCTGACATCTCCACGGGGATCATTAAAGTTTCATCCGACCTGATCCAAAAGTGCCTTTAAGCAAGGCACCAGTAGAGATGCTCAATGTCCATCACTTGGAGAATTTGAAGGGTATGAAGATGCTGCTTGCAGTTGCAGCCACAGCCAAGGACAAGGGAAGGCTGCAGCGTGTCATCCACTCTGCAGAGAGGGTGATCGGCTGCAATCTTCCGTCTCTCCAGGACTTGTTCGCTTCCAGGACTTTGAAGCGGGCCGGAAAGATTGTAGCCGACCCCTCCCACCCTGAACATGAACTGTTTGTGCCCCTCCCATCCGGCAGGAGGCTGAGGTCCATCAGGACTAAGACCTCCATCCACACCAACAGTTTCTTCCCTCATCAACAGAGCCCGCCCCCCCCCCCCCCCCCCTTTCGGTTGACTGCTGCACTTCATTTTTATTTTTTATTTTTAACTTAACTAACCCATAGCATTGTATTTGATTTTATTGTTATCTTATTCCTGCACTATGTTGTCTTGTTGTCCATAGTCAAACTGTCTGCTGTCATGCACTAACCCCTAAGTCAAATTCATTGTATGTCTGACACACTTTGGTAATACTTCCAGATTCCTGGTATACAAAGGCACAAAAGTGTAATGATTCCTCTTATTGATCTGAAAGGTTCTTAGCCTACATTTAAACCTGATATCAAAACCATTCTTTTTCTGTATTATTGACTAATGGTGTTTTCTGAAATTGGTCCAGTATTGAGTCTCAAATTGCTCTTGTGAGCTGTGCCTGCCAATAAGTGTAAATGTAAGATGGACATGAAGGGCAGGTGAAACCTTTTGTGGTACCCCATGCCATAAGTGAACTAGAAAATGCATTTCCTGCAGAAAATGCGTTGGAATGCAGAAAGCTGAAATTAATTTCAAAAAGTTGCTTAAAGTACAGAAATGAAACAAGCTGAAATTATTCTAAACATTGCTGAACGAATAGAAAAAGCTAAAATACATTTGAAAATTGCTGAAAATACAGAAATGAGAAAAGCTGAAATCAACTTGAAACAATTGCAAAAAAACTGAAATGGGAGAATTTTCTATGAATTTGAAATCACAGAAATAATAAAAGCTGAAATTCTTTCTCAACATTGCTGAAAGAATAGAAAAAGCTGAAAATCATTTAAAAATTGCTGTGTTGTTCTATGTTAACTTTTTGTAAAATGGATGTATAATCAGTTTAATCAATTCAATCAGTTATGACAAATCCATGTAATCGTGCAGTCTGTGTTCAATGTCCAATCAATACATGTTTTGATCCCTGATTACTGATTCAATTTTCAATCAATAAATGTTTGTCACATATCTCGACTTTTCTTTTAAAGTCTTCAAAATCCCCGTGTAGCCACGGATAGTGCTATTATTTGATTACTGTGTGGATGTTAAAAAGCCTTTAATTTTTGCCCACAAATGATAATTTACTCCTCGCGTGTTTCAGCATTAACTCTGATTATTTGTAGCCGGCAACGTGTGACGTCTGCTTTTGTTAGAGCGCTCTGTTTAGGACAGTTCTAATCAGTCTGTCGCTTCCACTCTGCTGCAACTCTCCCCATAGCAACCAGAGCCCCGCACACACAAGCAGCCGCTACGTCACACATAAACAAATGACTCTGTATCTAGTCAGCTGACGCTACCGGCAGCTAGCTTTCGTCGGCTAGCGCTACTATCGCGCTAGCTTTGCGGTGGCTGACAAGTTATGTCAGCAAGCGCAAACAAGTTGTACGAAGCTACTGCTGCTCTTGTATTTAGCCAGCTAGCCTACGTGGATAACCGTCACTCTGTCTGTCTGTCTGTCTGTCTCTCACTATTAGCTACGGAAATGGACGAGGGTCTCTGTCAGCTGTCCCCTTCCCGAGTACTGAAAGCAGCGCTTTACGCAGTGGCTGTTTAGCACAACAATGTCAAATATATACCCGTGTATGAACATCTATCTATCTATCTATCTATATAGATATAGATAGAGAGATATAGATATAGATAAATGCACACGTGTTATCTATCTATCGATTATTATCTATCTGATGGATACAACTCTGTGTATCCGGAACATATACATATATGGTCTGTATATGCACATATAAGCACCACAATTTAGCCTTTATGTGGCATATATGCAACATATATATTGTCATATATTGTCATATATGTGGCATATATGCGCATATATGCCACATATAGGTCGCCTATATGTAGCATATATACGCATATATGCAGTATATATGTACATATATGCAGTATATATGTATATATATGTACATATATACTGCATATAGGTTTCATATATGTGCATATATCCACATATAGGTTCTTTCCATGTGGGTTCTCCGTGCACTTCATTGGTTACCAGTGGCTGCCTGCATCCAGTTCAAAACATTGGTACTGACATACCATGCTGGGAATGGATCGGGACCAGTCTACATCCGGGACATGGTGAAACCCTACATCCCAACCCGAACACTCCGATCTGCATCTGCCAAGCGGCTTGTTCCTCCCTCACTGAGAGAAAAGCACTCAACGAGATCTCGACTCTTTGCTGTCCTGGCTCCCACATGGTGGAATGAGCTCTCCGATGAGATCAGGACTGCAGAGAGCCTCTACATCCTCCGTCGAAAACTCAAGACACACCTTTTTAGACTCTACCTTGACTAAAACACTAGCAAACCGTAGCACTAACAAATGATAGCACTTAAATTGTACTTATAATGGCACTTTTCTATAACATGTTTTGTAACTGCTTATTTGATGAAACATGTACTTTCTTGTTACTTGTTCTTCTGAGTTTGTATCTATGTGGAAATGCACTTATTGTACGTCGCTTTGGATAAAGCGTCAGCTAAATGACATGTAATGTAATGTAACGTGCGGGTGGCCTGGGTCAGGGTGACGCTGGGGCTTGGCATGTGGCTGGTGGTGGCCTGGGTCAGGGTGACGATGGGGCTCGGCATGTGGCTGGTGGTGGCCTGGGTCGGGATGACGCTGGGGCTTGGCATGTGGCTGGTGGTGGTCTGGGTCGGGGTGACGTTGGGGCTTGGCATGTGGCTGGCGGTGGCCTGGGTCGGGGTGACGCTGAGGCTGGTGGTGGCCTGGGTCGGGGTGTGCATCGCGTGGCTTTGGAGAAGAGTGGAACGGGGAGGTTCTTCAGATCCTTTTCACATCCATGCTTAGACTTTGCATTGAGTGGGAAGCGAGTTTGCCTTGACACAGGCCTGCAAGCAACCTTGGAATGGTTCTTAATGTGTGGCTGCGGCATTGTGGAAATTGGGGAGAAGGCCTCTGCTTGTTGTTGTGAGCCACAGTTTGCCTATTATTGACACTGTGTGTCTTAAGGCCTTTCAATGAAACCGGAGTACCCGGAGAAAATCATAACGCACCAGCCATGCACAAGAACATGCAAAGCCACTCAATGAGGCTCATGAATGTGAACCCAGAACCCAACTGAGCCACTGTACAGTTTCTTGGGAATGGCAAATTTAATGGTGTGGGGGTTTTGTGTGGGATGGCCTTAATTTATCTACACGTCACCGGACTTTGTAGATGGGATAATGGGGTTGATGTCAGCTCCTTCTCATACCAACCATCTGACTTTACAGTGGGTGGAAAGTAATTGTGCTTTGACAGTCCTGCACACAACCTTGGAATGGTCCTTAGTGTTTGGCTGCGGCATTGTGGAAATTGGGAAGAAGGCCTCTGCTTGTTCTTGTGAGCCACAGTTTGCCTATTATTGACACTGTGTGTCTTAAGGCTTTTCAAAGAAACCGGAGCACCCGGAGAAAATCCTAACGGCCATGCCGTGCGGAGAACATGCAGAGCCACTCAATGAGGCTCATGTATGTGAACCCAGAACCCAACCCGAGCCACCTTGCTCTTCCTTGGGAATGGCTAATTTAAGACCGTGCGGGTGGCCTGGGTCGGGGTGACGATGGGACTTGCCATGTGGCTGTTGGTGGCCTGGGTCGGGGTGACGCTGGGGCTGGTGGTGGCCTGGGTCGGCGTGACGCTGGGGCTTGGCATGTGGCTGGTGGTGGCCTGGGTCGGGGTGATGCTGGGGCTGGTGGTGGCCTGAGTCGGGGTGATGCTGGGGCTTGGCATGTGGCTGTTGGTGGCCTGGGTCGGGGTGACGCTGGGGCTTGGCATGTGGCTGGTGGTGGCCTGGGTCGGGGTGATGCTGGGACTTGGCATGTGGCTGGTGGTGGCCCGGGTCGGGGTGACGCTGGGGCTGGTGGTGGCCCGGGTCGGGGTGTGCATTGCGTGGCTTTGGAGATGACTGGAACGAGGAGGTTCTTCAGATCCTTTTCACATCCATGCTTAGACTTTGTATTGAGTGGGAAGCGAGTTTGCCTTGACACAGGTCTGCAAGCAACCTTGGATTGGTCTTCAGTTGGGGACAAATGTGCAAGTTTGGGGGTTCTAGTCACTTGGTCCTGAGTGGATGACTGGGCCATTTTGGAATTGGGTGGCAAACACTTGATGGGTTTGGGGCCATACTGCTTCCTGCGCTCGTCCTTGGATTCGTCTTCAGTGCGGCGCTGATTGCTTGTGGAAATTGGAGGCAAGTGAAGAGGCTTTTCTCCCAATTCACACTTGATCTTCCTCAGGACCATTTTCAGCTCCTCGTTCACATTGCTCACTGTCTTGTATTGAGACTCGAGCGCCAGGATTTGTCCCTGTGTTCCCTGCAACTGTTTTTTTAGTTGTCTGTTGTCCTCCTGGAACTTCAGTATGGCGTCATCAACTTTTAGTTGTTCTTTTTCATTTTCTAAGTGCAAAATCTTTTTTTCTAACATTG
This sequence comes from Pungitius pungitius, assembly GCF_949316345.1. NCBI lineage: Eukaryota > Metazoa > Chordata > Actinopteri > Perciformes > Gasterosteidae > Pungitius > Pungitius pungitius. The sequence continues at coordinate 16,056,064 of NC_084914.1, forward strand.
CGATTTTAGCCGGGACCTCGTTCAGTTTGGCTACTGCCAGCAAGTGGACCTGGGATACGTCCTCATACATTTTCTTTGCTTCTGCAAGCTGCAAGGTTTTTTTTTCCAGCATTTCTCTTAAGTCATTGCAAGCCAGGTTAGCCTTGGTAAGCTCTTTATTCCTATTTTCAGCCTCAAAATTCAAGGTTATGACCTTCTCCTGCAGACTTTCTTCTCTCTGCAGATATTCTTTGCGGTTTTGAACGAGTTCCTCCTCAGCCTTGAACAAGTTTTGCTGGCCAATATTTCTCTCTCTCTCTTTTATTATGGACTCATTATGGACCGTTTCCAGTTCATGCCTTTTCTCCAAATCAGCAAGCAAACACGTGAGATTCCCATACTCCTGTTCTTTGGTTTTCTTGTCCTCGGTGAGCATTTTCAGCTTAGTTTTTAACATCTGGTCAATGTGGTCTGCCGGCTTCGTCGCCTCGTTTTCATGATTTTCTAATTCCGTTGTCTGCTTTGCCAGATTTTCTTGCAGTTCTTGCTGAAGCTTCTTAATCAACGTTAAATAGTTGGCATTTTGACATTTCATGCCATTGTACTTTTCAGTCAGTTCATTTATTCGTCTCTCATCAGCTTCCCCTTTTGTGGATCTGTTTAAGAGTTCCTTTGTTATTGTTTCACATTTAGTTTTTTCTACACGCAATTGGTTCTTTACAGAGGTCAGCTCATTATCCACCTTTTCATTTTTAGCAAGTTGTTTTTTCGCACTGCTCAATGCATCATTTAATTGAGTGGCGTCTATTTGCATTCTATTGATCTTCCGGCTCTGTTGTTCCAATTTTTTGACAGCAAAAGATTTATCTTTTTCCAACTTGTCTAACTGTGCTCTAAATTCTTCCAAGTCATTGTTGGCCTTCTTCGCAATTGTGTCCTTGAGCGCCTTCAATTCGTCTTCCCTCTGCAACCGGAGCGAATTTTCCACTATGTATTTGTTCTCAAACTCTGTGGTTTTTTCCAAGGAGAATGAATAATTCAACTGAAATTGTTTTCTCTCACACTTCCAGCTTTTTTGATCAATTTGCTGTTGTTTTCTGGAGCAATCTAAGTCCTCAGTTAGCTGAGATATACGCAACTCCTGTTCAGCGGCATGTTTTCGGGCTTTACTGAGCTCACTATTAACATTCCGATACATTTTTAAAGCTTTTTATAAACAAATGATGTGATGTTTGTATCTATCTGTGGTTCCTTCCTCAGCTCCAAACTATGTCGACTGCCAGACAAATGGAATTCGATATGAAAGCTGTAATGTGACTCGTGACACGCTGACGATATCAGAGGCGTTGCCATGGAGAGGTAACACGTCATACACACGTCACATACACGACGTCATTTCCGTTCCTAATATCGCCGTCTCGCACAAGTTGCGCTGTTGTCGCTACTATCGCTTAGCTGAAATTGTCCTTTGTCATCTTTTTAATTTCACAATGTGTGTAATCGCTATGCTAACGTTAGTTAGTTGTGCGGTTTATTCACGTAACAACGGAGAGCTGAGAAGGCTTTTAGACGCCTGTATTTTCATACACGCCGATGAGTCTTTCCTCCCGGTTTGTATATACCGGGTAAGCCCAACGGTTCTGTAACCCGTCGGTAAAGAATAACGTTGAAGCCAGACAAAGCAGCAGGTGCTGCTGCAGGCGTCTGACACTGTTAGGGACGATAGCTGATACGTTGCACAGTATTCACGGAATTAAATAGTTATTTTCCTGATGACATAATGCGACTGCCTGAGATATTGTCTGCAAATTACCCATTTTAATCATTGCAATGTAAATAGAATTTATTGCCTTAATTCTACGTCTACGGCATTGATTCAACAAGGTGCTGAAAATGTTGGCCCATATTGATGGGACAGCATCTTGCAGTTGATGGAGATTTGTGGGATGCACATCCAGGGCACGAAGCTCCCGTTCCACCACATACCCAAAGATGCTCTATTGGGTTGCGATCTGGTGACTGTGGGGGGAATTTTAGTACAGTGAACTCATTGGCATGTTCAAAAAAACAATTTGAAATGATTCGAGCTTTGTGACATGGTGCATTCTCCTGCTGGAAGTAGCCATCAGAGAATGGGTACATGGTGGCCATAAAGGGATGGACATGGCCAGAAACAAAAAGTCCTAAAGTGTGCCAAGAAAACATCCCCCACACCATTACACCACGAGCCTGCACAGTGCATTGTGGCGCAGGTTTTTTCACAGACAATCGTTAAATAAGAATAAAGGCTCTGGGTCAAATATTTCTTTCTCCGTTTATTTCCTTTCAAGGGAAGAAAGGTCACAGCAGCTACGTGCTCAGTAGAATACCAAGAACCTTCCCCCTTCACATCAGGGCCAGGCGGTTCTTATACCTCAGTTCAGTTACAGGTGGCATGGTTACATATATTTTTGCCATTACACCAACCACAGCCTTGCAGGCTGCGTGAGGCTTGCGAAGCTTTTGTCCCTAGTCTAGAAAAATTGACGACGCACGCAAGAAGGGGTGAAACGGCACGCATGCGTGTGCGTGTCCTTGCGTTTTTCTGAAAAGTCAGAAACTGGCCAATAGCAAAATCATTACAGCTGGGTGACCCGTTACATGCCCTTGCGCGGTGCGTGTTACACATTTTAACTTCATCATAGTAGGATGTGCACCAGGGACGGACTGGGGAAAAAAAATGTGCCAGTGAGTGACTGTCAAATTCGTTCCACTCAATGCACAGCGCGTTCCCCACTCATGGCATTGCACGTATCGTTATTTTGGATGATTACAAAGAATTTACATAATTTACGCATTTCAAATAACATTTGGATGCACCAATTTGCCTTGATGGAGACATGGAATATGACGCTTTCTGGTTATGGAGCTTAAGCGGTAGTTCAAGGAAGGAAGACTCCCTTTATGCCATGCGTTATTCATGGCATTATGCTATCAGCTGAGATTTCCAGCATCTAGGTGTATATAACCAACCAGAGGCAGTGCTGTGTCTCTAAACCAATCATATTGTTGCTGTCAAACCTTTAAAGGGCTTCTCTCCGTTGTTGCTGTCAGGTGTCATTTCAGCGCAAAACCGGATGCGACCCTCCTCCCCCCAAGGCACTTCCAGCCAGCTATCATGCATCATCCTTCGTTTTCATTTTCATCAACTCCCTTCTTCACCACCACGACCAATGTCTGGACTACAGGAGGGGGGAGCACAATCTCTAACAATAAACAATAAAGACAGTGAAATCAGAGGGGAGAATTAGTATGAACATATATTGTGGAAAGGAACATCAGTTGTATTAGTGGTGTTGCATGTTGCTTGTGTGATTGTGTGCAGGGGCGGTTCTGCATTGAATGGCACCCATGGCGAGACCCCCTTTGAGCGCCCCCCACCCTCCAAAAAAAATTCTGCAGTTATATTTTTATTTTTTATTTTAACATGAGTGAGAAAATTACATTAGAAAAACACACTTAACAGAATCCAGTTACTGTTGCAATTAGAACAGGAAACATACATTTTACACATTTGCACAAAATATGTCGTCTAGGCATACCCCCTCCACACACACACACACACACACACACACACAGAAACAAACATGAGGTCTACCTCGTTGCCCTGATTCATTTCATGAAAAAGCCTATGCAGGGTGGTAGACTTACTGGTGGAGCCTGGTTTGGTAAAGCATGCTGTCTTTGAAGTGGATGGTGTCGTTGCTGCAGCTGAACTTCACATAGTCAACAGAGCAGCAGGGTTCAGGATCCGTCTTCATCACCTGCGTGCAAACGTGTGCTCAACAAAAATCCCGACCTTGTGATTCTCTGTTTAACATCGCTTTCACTGTCGTCATGTTTACCTTCTTCTTCTTGTGCTGCTGTGGTGCTCCTGAGGCCTGTTTGGGAGAACTCTGCCACTGCAATGTCCTCCTCCGGTCGTCCCAGTCGGCCACCTGCTCGAGTGGCTGCTGGAAATTCACCTGACTAAGTTTGCATCTGATCGGCTGGCTGGTAAGAGTCACTGGCTGATTGGAGGCAAAGGTCACAGTCACTTCCTTGGAACAACCGGCATGAAGGTGCCCAACCTGGAAGAAAAGAGAGGTTATTTGGGATTTTTTTAAACTCCCACACCTGTATTCCTTCCTCAAATATTTTACCTGTGGTGAAAAGGAGACATGGGATCCAACAGGAGGCCACTCAAACCTCACTACCTGGCTGCTGCTGTGGTTTGTCATTGTGAAATTCTCTTGATAGGAACAATTTACATGGCAGTCGCCAAAATTCAGCACCTCGTAATAACCTGTCAGACAGAAATAGACTTGAGTAAAATTCCTGAGTAAGAAACCAGTTGACATATTAATAAATCCCAAAGCTTACAGCATTTGCCTGTTCAGAATCAATAAAACAACTGCTACACTGGTTGATTATTGAACCTGCTTCACACATGGCTCTTTCCAGTCTAATCACATGATGGGCTTTCTGCCGCCCTGTCTTCTCTTACCTCCATCTCCATTTTCCTGATCTATTTCCTGTAATGACCGCCTGATGTTGTCAAGAGAGACAATTTCCCGGTGAGCTTCTCCGGTCCCATGTAATGTGGGGCCAGTTGTTCAAAACATTTAATCTGGATCAAAATTATCCGCATTTGGAAATCCCCTTTTTTCCTATCCAGGATCAGGTAATCCATCTTACTTTTATGCCGGTTTTTCAAAGCAACATTGGACTGGATCACTCTGATCCAGATACACAGTTTTCAAGATTACCAAATCCGGATTACAGTGCTCTAAATGGGACAACATATCACAATGTGGGCTATGTAAAGAAGAGGTAGAAGTAAGAGCCAACATAGGGTCACTGTAAGTGTTTATTTTCAGCCAAAACACAAAAATAACATAAACATCCACTTCCATTCATAATTTAACTTTAATTACATTTTTAAATATTAAATAATAATTATATAAAATAATTACTTTTATGACCCCTCATCTGCACCACAAAAAAATAAAAAACAAATATACATTAACAAATACATAGTGGATATTTTGAAAACATCTTTAAAAAATAAAATGGCTAAATATCCAATTGTTAACGAAATAAAGAATGTTCAGGGTTCTTCTTCATCTGAGGAGGAGAGACCAGCATTTCCAAGCCCTGCTTTTAGGAGGCGGATCTGAAGTTTCGCTTTGGTTTGCTGCAGTTTGGTCAGCTTGATTTGTTCCTCTGCCAGATATCTGTGCTTCTGCTCTTTCAGTTTAAGAAGTGATTCATAGGCATCATCATTATTATTCGGCAAAGGATGCTTCAAGCCTCTTTTCTGAGCTCCTGTGACTGCTGGCTCTACCAGTGAGGATCCAGGTTGTTCTTCAATAATAGGGCTGAGATCCAGAAGGAATGTTTCCTCTGCATTAGGAAGAACTGGCTCACTTTCCTCTACAATTGTAGGCTCACCATCCCCTACAACACCATGAATCCCATGCAGAGCTTTAGAGTTCTCACCTCCAATAATGTCCAGAACCACATCTGTGTATTCACCTTTCTTAAAGGGTTTGTTGCCTGTTCGGGTGTTTTTTGCCTCAGCAAGGTCCTTCGTTGCTCTGGCCCTCAGATTCTTCCATCTAAATTTCACTTGCTCCAAGGTCCTCTTCTGGCCAGACCCCATTGCATTTACATTCTGGGTGATATCAACCCAAATGTCTTTCTTCCTTTTGTTAGTCACCATTCCACCTGCAACAGAGCTTCCTACTATTGAGGCATAATGGCACTTAACACCCTCCAGCAGTGCATGGGTTTCTGCAACAGTGAAATTAGGTCCTTTTGAGTCCATGGTTTCACCGCTTCTGTTGTAGTGAACATAGTATTTGTAGGCCTTGGGCATGATTGATTTAATTGAACACAAGCCACAGCACGTCAGCCAATCGGTGTGTGGGTATTTGACAGCCATCTTATATTCAGCCTTTCTCAGAGGACTTAGAGAGAGACACTGACATGGCAGGTATTGTCCATCGCTACCACCGTGTTGGTGGAAGAGGATACCGTCAAAGGGTGTATGTTGAGCGTGCACAACCACTGGAGCAATACACCACTGAAAAACTGTATGCTCGCTTTCGCTTTGGGAATGCTGATATTAAGTACATTGCATCCCTTAACTACTTGCGAGTAGAACCACAGGGAGCATGCAACATAATACTTGCGTGTATCGTCCTGCACAACATCGCTACCAGGCGCAATGTCCCTCTCTGTGATGATGTTTGTGATGCACCTGAGCCTGTTGAAGAACCAGAGCAACCTCTGGTGGTCTGTCAGAATCAGGGACTGACTGGCCGTATAGTAAGGGATGCAATTGTTAGACATTATTTTTGACAGGCTCATCTCTGATGATTGTTTCTTTGAAATTAATATACGGTGATGAATGACCGAAAAATGAATATATTATTTTTGTTTATTGAAATCTGTTTGGGGGATTATTTCATGGGGACACGATAATTTTTATTTTATTTTTACTTTACTATACTGAATAGCTTAATTGTTAGCCTATGTCTACTTTATCACTGTTACAACGGTTACACAAGTCAAGTGCAAAATATAAATAAAAGTATATACACTAAATGATACAAATGTAAGTTTTACTACATTTTCTTCCTGAAATCCACCTTGAAATCCTACCCCCTGTTGGGATCCTGTTTTTTTGGATCAAAGTTATCCAAATCCCACTGACAAGTTTTGAACAACACAAACTGAAGGTTTGATCCAGATTAAAACTAGGATTGGATTCCCTGATCTAATCTGATTTCAGATTCCTTCTTTCCCTTTTGAACAACTCATTTTCAAGATTTGATCCAATCCGATAACCAAAATCCGATCAGTTTACCTTTGAACAACTGGCCCATGGTGTTTCCGTACTGGTTGTCCTCTACCTGCAGTGAGAGCTTAGCCTTGACACTCAAAGGCTTGTCAGAGCAGAAGCTGACCTCAAACTCCACCTGCTGGTGAACATTCAGGCTCAGCATGACTCGTTGCACCGGCTGATGCCCTGTGGAAGAGTGAAAGAGTCGTGTGTTCAAAAAGAAATATGGCCAAAGCTGTCTTGTGCAGAGGAGCAGAGCCGACGATGAGTTCAAACCAACATTGACTTGTAGTCCAAAACAACAGTATCACAGTACATCTTTATTTATGAATGAATGAATGAATGAATATTTGTTGATACATTTTCATTGAAATTGTGGAGAAAGAGCCTTTAAAGCTCTTATGTTTGTGTGCAGGAGCTGCAAATATGGAGTTTGCAGCATAGAAGCCTCGTAACTCATAACTGAATTAATCAAGCCCACAATGGAATGCTTTAAATTAAAAAGTGATTTTTTTTGTTTTATGCAATAAAAGCTATTAGGAGTCATAAATAAACTTAGCTTAACCTATCTTTAAAAAACACAATTTATTGATTTACCCCTTTATCTGTGTCGTGAGTTGTCCAGACGTGGGGGCTCCATAACAAATTCCACGGGGAAAATTACAAGCTACTGATTGTTTAAGTGAAGTCTTACAGCTCCAGTTTGTACCTGAGTCATTGGAGGCCTCGATCTGCGTGGAGTGGATGGAGCTGCTTGTGTTGCCAGGTGCCGCTTTGAGGGTGAACACTCCATGTTAATCCAACATATCAACAACCCACAAAGCACCTTTTTGTGCAGCATTGTGTTTTGGGTATTTTGTTAGAGTGGATGTGAGTTACTATGTGAAAAATGCATCTTCTAGATCTATAATAAACACAAGGATAAATAGGTCCCTTCCTACCTTAGCAGGAACATTGCCGTCATTTAGCAGCACCAGAGGCCGTGTTTTGCGACGCCCTACCAACACACGTCTGAACTGAAGCATTTGGCGTCCTCTGCTGTTCCTCAGAGCGGGACGCACCACACATACACTGGGCAGACTGCCCTCGCCCCTGAGGTTGAACTCCAGCACCTTATTCTTGAATGTGGGTGTCATTCTGGATGAGACAGAGAGAAGAGGAGATGCACAGCGGTCAGCAAGGAAAATAAAGTGCTGATGCTGTTCTGTTACTACACTTGGTAGTAGAAATAAATGGGACCAATCAACGTCAAAGAGAGCAGTGCTTACTCAGTCACCAACTCGTACCTGCTGGTTACCTCCATTGTGGCCTCAAACACAGCGTTGTAGCACAACATCGTCTGGGGTGTGAAGGTGACCACAGCGAATAAGTGTGACTGCCTGGGGATGCTCAGCGTTGCAGCAGACAAATTAAAAACATCCGCAATTTGAGAAGTCTGTAAGAAATCGCAGGATCAGCTGCGTGTAGCACGATAGGAAATGGTCCTGTACGCATTCATCCGTGTACCCTTTACATGCCTTACCTTAGAGCCAATGTACTTAATTGCCAAGCTGAGCACACAGGGCACCTTGCTGTTGTTGGTTATTTTGAAGGGGGCCTGGGCTGTTTGCCCCACCAGGACTTTGTTGAAAATGAACGTGTTCTTGTCCCGGATGTAAATGCGTTCAGCATTGCAAAACTGCTCAGAGGAGAGCCGACTGCTGTCGTGGCACAAATGGTGTTCCTCAAAGATGGTTGACATGTCTAATGCTTTAGGTAATAATTTGATCTGATTAGATGTTTGTGTGAAATTGCAGTAATAGGCTTTTGAAGCCCCCAATGATGGCCAAAAATGTTTTTGTGACAATAAATTCTTTTGAGTTCATCCTTGTGTCTGAGTAGATGTTTGTTCCAAATGTGGAGCCAAGTGAAAAGCATTAAAGCAAGAGGTTCGGGAGTCAGACACAACTAGTCCGGTTTGTTGATCACGTCGGACAAGATCACAATGCTCTCACCTGGCTTGCAGACTTCAGCCAGCAGTCTTTACGGAATGCCGTCCGGCCGGTCTGAAGGATCACGCTCACTGACGTCAATGAGCAAACACTGGTTCCAGTCTCCCAGCTGCTCAGCCACACAGTCCACTGTCACCACCTGCTGAGCGCCTGGCTGCAAGCTCCCACTGCACGGAGAAAACCCCCACCGTGATGCAATTCTGGAGAGAAAAGGGGGGGGGGGATTAGACGAGAATACCGTTGTGCAAATTAAAATGTAGGTATTACACACCGTGGACAAAGAACTCTCCTGGTATTTTAATATGGATTTTAAGGGCAGGTTTCTATGTTTTGAATTTGGTTATTTTTCTTTCTATTAAAGGGTGTGTTGTTGTGTTTTGCCAGCCTCATGCTTCTCAGCCTCGTTGGCACTGGCAGTCTCACCTGTGTCATACCCATGTCCTTCAGGTTGGACTCACGTCTTACTTTGCTACTGGCACCAGCAGATCTCTCTGAATGGGTCTCTGGAGGCATCTTCCTAGCAGGTCCCCTGAGACCAGTGCCCAGAGATACAAATATTCATTTAGGTTGAACATCTTTAAGCAAAGTGAGTTTTCAGAAGAAATATCACTGTTATAACTTCTTCAGCTTGACATCACTTCAAGTAGCAGTTGAGACCTTGATTGTGAAGTAGGTTTATTCATTTTCAGATTTAAATCTTCAATGTGTCCATTGACATGAGAGACATGTTATTGAACACAATCCCATTAGTTTGTATTGCAGGGCATTGTTTTTGCCGATACCGTTTACTATGAAGCTACCTCCATCACGCTATATACGGTAACTGTTGTTCACATGAATCAGGAACATTTTAATATGGAATTTTGTGACTTGTGGCAGCAAAGATGGTTCAACATGTGCAACTTCAAAACTTGTGTTTTAGCATTTTCTAATTTTTTAATGAATGAGTATCATCCCTTGTGCTTAAGTATATGTGTGTGTTCTGTTCTCCTACCCTGCCTTCCCCGGTGGCGCAGGGTTAGGGGCCATGCGGCTGATGATGAAACGTGTCTCAAAGTCTCCATTGTTCTGGATGGTGAAGCTCTGGCTTTTCTTGAAGCCATAGACCAGTGGGCCAAAGTTGAGGTCACATGCAAGTATGATCTTGTACCTGATCAGCAATTCATCAATGGTCAAAAAAAGATACACAGATTCACAATCTGAATTGGAATAGATTGTACTACTGTTCCTTAAATACTAATGCACATTACAGAAAAGAGATGAGTATGAATTTAAGTCTTTACCTGGAGAAGACCGACTTGACTGAAACCTCAATTGCTATAGTGGCTATGAGTTCTCCACCATTCCCAATGCTGGGTTCAATCACCTGCGAGAGAAGAAACCCACAATTTAACTTGAGTGTGCCATAAAATGAACAAATAATGAACACGTAGCTGAACCTCCACTGCAAGCATTAAGGCCGTTGTAGGCAGCGCAGGACAGGTTGCTCTCTAATGAGGATTTCTCTGTTGGGTCTGCATAGTATTTGCACCGCTGTGGGCTTCTCGTGGGGCATTAGAGTCCCACTCTGGGGAGACACCGTGAAAATGGCCTCCAGGTTTGGCAGGCTTGCAAAAGGTTCACATTGCAGCGAACCGACCCAAAGAGAAGAATGCAAGTGAAACAACTTTGTTTTTTTCTCTGTAGTTCACTTGCAGTAAGGTGAAACCCAAACTAATACATTGAAAGTAAAGAAGTAGAATTTCAAACTCACTTATAGGCTATTTCATATTTCCCTAGGTTCTTCATCCTGAGAGACAGTTTGGCCTCTTCAAAACTTTAATGGTTCCAAAGTTCACACAGCCATCTGCCACATGAACATCATTCAACTATCAGTGAATCCCGATAGTAAACACTGACACCTCACAGATTTTGGATTAAAATATTAGTCTGAAATAAATGTGCCACAATAAATTAGGGACCTTATGACGAAGGACATGTTTGTAAATTTGACCAGTTCTTACTTGGTGTGATCTCCAAATCAATGACATAGGCTTCAGCTGTGACCTGTATTTTTTCTTTTTGCACGATGCCTAGAATCATCCCCACATCAGATACCTGAACCAAAACACACAGGACATGCTGTATACTGTACATACAAAGTGGTATGTGAAATATCCAGTTTGACACCTATTTCTGAAACTCCATCTGCATAGATTCTGTATGCTACATGTATTATTCATTTCTGCATGTGTACTTGGTATAGTTTTACTTCACCTCCAGATATAAGATCTTCTTAACGTGGAGTGGCCTCTTGGCCCTGAAGTGTAAGCTCAGTTGGTAAGAGGAGTTGGGTAAAACAATGCCCTGATCCTGTGGCACACTCATCACCTAAATCCTCCACGCCCCGCAGTCTCCAAGACACCGGCAGAGCAGTCTTGTTATGCGGCGTCACTCTGCTGCTCTCCCGCCTACAGAAGAGGAAGGAAGAAGGTAAGACCGAATCACGTATACATTGGAATTTAAAAGGTAATTGCTGTTGTCACTGTAATTGATCCACAGTATTATGACTTCACCGCACTACTTTTTTTCAGAGGGGGCTCACTTAGCGTTTGAGGAAAATCACTTGTCAAGCTGTTGAAGAAGAAATGCTCTAGAATTTACTTTCTCTGAAATGTTATTCCATGTTTTTGGTACCTATTCAGCAATGTCCTTTGAAAGTGACAATGGTTTCTTTCCAGCTCCAGCTCCGGCCGAACGCCCCGGCGGGAAAGTTTGACGTTGACAAGCTCTGGATTGTCCTTGACATGGCACACAATGCTGTCCGTCATTTGTCCCAGTTTTGTTGGGTACGCCCACACTGTCAACTCCTAGCAGGACAGATATTTACATTTACTAATGCATGTTGTAATATTATAAGCATCCAAATAATGGACAACAAATATATTCAAAATGTTGTATTTCCCATGATGATGTTAGATCTGTATGATACCTGTTTCTGGTCGGGTTTGAGGGTCATAGTCGGCGGGTCCAGCAGGTACGTGGTGGCCTGGCTATCATGCTGGAAATAGAACTGGACCTCAGCCTCCAGGCCTGAAATGTTATGAATCACTAGTCGCTCTGTGTTGACTGGACGTCTCCTTTCTTTGTATCTACACAAACAAACACGAGTGTATGAATTTAAATGCAAAGACTGATACTTACACACTTCCCAGCTATCGCTCTGCCTCTCACCTGTCTCTGGTCTCGCCACTGAGCAATGGTCCAAACTCAGTATCCAGGTTTGATCACGTATGTATTCTGGAGCCCGTCTTCCATTTGTGGGACCTTCTTACTATAGGCAAAGAGAGTCCTGGGAAAAGCATATACCATAAATCCTCAAATAAAGAACAGGATTCAATTAGAGGCCAGTCTTCAGATAGTAGCCGGGGGCGTGGTCGATACGGACAAATAAAGGCCGGGGGTAAAAAAAGAAAAAAAAGTCAAAGTAATATTTCATAAATACATGTTCTCCTTATGTTTAATGTTATTGGCTAATTTCATGGACTGTTGGCAATAAAAAAAAAAGACATTTTACCACGTAGGCCTACTAGGCAAATTTGTTATTGTTTCCAAGCGGGACAGCCATGCGCCGCTGGTAGGGATGCGCTGGCGCTCCGGCAGCGGGGGGGAGGAGAACCGCACGCAAGTAGCCCAGGATGAGGAGAACAACGAGGAGGAGCTGCTTAATAATGAACTTGTTGTTCTTGATGATGAGGATGGGGAAGAGGAGGTTGAGGGGGACGCCGAATAGCTGTACAAATGTTGCCTCATTACTGGTGAGCTTCGGATGTAGACCTAAGTATTATGTTTAGATGTAGACCTATTTTGCAAGGTCCATTTAGTTGGGAGTTTGTTTGCTCCATTTGACCGTAGCTTAATGGCTATGCCCATTTCCGATGTTGCTGATGAATTTGGTAGTTGCGTAATATGACAGGCCTAGTCTAAGTCCAGGCCATTTGGTTTCATTTTGGTTGTCTCCTGTTCGTTCTGTGATTGCTGTCCTTTCACAGGACCAGATATTTATTGTTACGTTGACACTGCAAATAAAGCGCTATACGCGATAAACTTTTTTTTTGGCCGAGTGAAATTTTTGACTTGCTTGATTGGAAAATATCTGCAATTAAGGATGTATCTTAAGACTGACATGCACTATGGTTTATTACTGAATCATTTCTAAATGGTTAGTGAGAAAGTTGATTAGCTATAGGTCAACCGGTTTCATACGGTAGCCTATCGGTAAATGGTTGCAGGAAGTGCTGAACGCATATGCAATGAATGATATTGTAACTGAGACACCGTCATCAACACCAGATGTCATCACTCCGCCCACTCGTTCTCAATCCCCTGAATTCTAATCACCATCACCTGTTCTCACCACCTGCACGTCATCATCCCGCATCACCCTATCCCTTCATAAACCACACACCTTCACTCTGCCAGTTGTCTGGTCTCGTCGTAGTAACGCCGATAAATACCCACCGGACTCCGAACGGACTACTCGCCGGCAACTCGATCACTGAGCTTCCTGTTTTGAAATAAAACCTCTGGTACATCACCTGTTCGTCTCCTTCTGCTTTGTGACAGATATTAGCCTACTGCAATTTTGCCCATTATTTTATTTAAATAATACAATTCTATAACAGAAGATACCGGTAAGTAAGAAATAAAGGTCTGCCCCTAATACAAGCCTGCCCCAAATTCAGGCCGGTGCGCTGTGCAGCCTATGTAAATAAAAGCCCTGGCCACTATTTGAGGATTTACGGTACAGTAACTTTAGAGTTCAACTAAAATCCCATTTAGTAAAACCTTCATAAAGGTAAACGCAAATTGTTAAAAGGTTCTGTGCACTCCTGCAGCTTCTTCCCAATGAGGACGGGTCCACGTCCCTACGATATACGTCTGATATATATATATATATATAATCTGTTTTGATGTATATGAGAATGCTGAATAAAACGTTTACATCATGAGAAATGACATTTATTTGAACGTGTGTGAGTTTGCTGGTTATAGGAGGACCTACCCCACAAAAGCAGCATTATAATCTTTTCTCATTATCTCAAGTCAAATGCGTTCAATTTGAATCCTTGTGAATTTTTGAAGCTAACAAACTTAAACATTTTTCTCAGAATTTTGTTTGATCATTTAATGATCAGAGGGAGAAGTGTGACAGGAAAAATCAACATTTTTATAGTCTCATGAATAGTACTAGGATTTGATATTTTTTTGTTTGTTACTTTATATGCTTTGTCTGATACCGGAACTCAATTCTTACAGCAGGATGCTGCAGCTCTCTTTGAGGGTTGACACGTATTGCTAGCACAGTTTCAAAATCCTGACTCCAACCTCTGCTTTCACCCATAAATGGGATCACAAGAGGCCACCTCACAGTTGGACTCCTTTCAAAGGTTGTCTCCGTTTCTTCCTCTGCTATCTTACTGTGTAGCAGGAGTGTGTTTCTGTTAATTAGACAACTCAACTGCTTCAGTTGTTGTCAGACTGCCTGCACCCTGCACAACTGTTGTACCTTATTTGCAAAGAATAAAGTTTTAAAAGTCAATTCTGTTCTCTTTTCATCTCAGCATTTTATGCACTCACACTAAATAGGTAATTTTTTCCACCACGTTTATTTAAGTACTAGACCTGGACCTTGAGTCTGAAATAAAGAGTTGATTGATTGATTGTTAATCAATGTTGACTGACATGTAGTCTTTGCAGATGGAGGGGTAGGTGCCAATTCCTCTGCAGAGGAGCTGGTAGCTTCTCAGAGTCCCCAAAAGCTCAAAGTTGAAGGTCTGCTCAAACGTCCCTGGGAATTCTGAGTAGAACCAGATCCTCAGAACCACCTCGCCATTAGCTGGTACAACCCAGCGAAATGTTGTCAGACTGCACAAAAACACACACACAAACTTAGTACAAACAACAACAACATAGAACAGAATAAAACACTATTGTGGTGTCTGTGTGGGTTTTTCCTTGCCTCTGGCTACGTTTCAGCTTTACGTTGTCTTTGTGTTGGTCCTGTTCAGCGCAGTCAGGTGTGGAGGAGAGGGGTAACCGAGGGGAGGAAGACAGGTCAGAGCCCTTTGCCTTTGTCTTGTCTGAAGTTTGTCTCTTGCTCTTCTGACTCTCTCTGGTCTTTTTATCCTTGTTTTTTGTCAAGCTGGCCTTGATGCGACCTTCAAAGCCTGCCCCTTCCTTTAGTGTGCACACAAACACCAGTTTCAATCTTAAATGCTGACCTAGGTTTTTGCAGTTATTTTGCAGTACTATAAAATCTCCAAACTACGAACACATTTTCTGGAACGACTGACACAATTTTGCAGTGTTAAAGCATATATTGACGTTTAAACTATACCATCACCTTTACAACTGATGCGCGCATATCTTCCACCCAATCTTTATTCTCCTCGTCCTGTTCGTCCAGCCCAAAGGGAACCAGGAAGGTGAAACAGCTACAGGTGAGTTGAACGTTTGATTGCTCCCTGTTTTCAGGAAAAGGAACCACAGAGAACGTTGTGGGTGGTGGGACGGGTGGGCCGCTGGGTCCCAAACCCAAATCATCCAACACCTACCCCGATCACAGGAGAGAAGGAAACATATTATTCCCTAGTGACAAACTGATACAAAAAGAAAGAAACGATCGACAACATTTATGGAAGAAGTACAGAGTAATTCATGATTACTACAACAGAAAAGAGAAAAGCCAGCTATACCTCGGCCAGTGGAGCCAGTGTGCTGCCTTTTAGCAGCTCCGCAGCACTCGGACAGTCTTTCCCTGTTACGTTCAGGGCAACGTGAGGGATAATGTCCTGTGGAAGCACCACGTCCGCTGCAGCTGGCACTGACATCTGACTAGGCAACGGAGACGAGCCGTGTTTCTTGTTCTTCTTGCCAACAGCCGTCTGTGCACACAGGCCATGATGTATCCAATTGATGTGTTGGATTCTCGTACCGCATTACTGCAATTTAACTACTTTGACCGGGAACAAATATGGGGAGGGATAACAATGTCTAAAACAGGATTATTCTACAGGAGTAACGCTGCGTTACTGAAAAGCCATGTTGCAATGTTGTGAACATGCGATAGGTCAGAATGCATCTCTCCGTCCATCCCATTAATGTCTGTAAACCGCTGTATGTTATCCTGTGGGAGTCTGGTGTCACAGTGAAGGGATGGCTCTGCGCTGTTGCAGACTTACCAAGAATAAGTGTTCTGCTCCCTGCGGATGCTACAAGGATTTCAAGAACTGATCAGAACGGTTAAAAGAAGAGTTTTCCAATGTTACGGCAGCCGTTTAGGAGAGAGTAAAGGAGAATACCATCTTTGTCGTAATTTTAACTTAATTAGAGAAAACCTCATTTAGAGAATGCATGACTGACGGTCATCCACCTAACCTGTTTCTCTGTTGGGGCATCCTCAGGCACTGGAGGCGCCTCGTCACCAGGCAACGGGACCAGCAACAAGCCCCGGGCTCGGTCCCAGTGCTGCAAGATGTGATCCACCTGTTGCTGGGTCTGCTCATACACAGCGAACTGACACTGCAGCTCATCCACAATGGACTGGATTGGCTGGATAGTCCAAACATCAAGGGTAATACAAAGTGGTCATCAGCATTGAACAGCTATTGATTTTTTCCTGGTGTGGGATAAGCAACTCATTTCATTATTATTAGTTAATACTATCACTTAAAAACTGTAAGTGCATACAGCAGTTTGTCTTTCCATTGTTACATGCGAAAGTGAATGCAATTCCTATTTTATGATATCAATTATAGGTTGTAAGCATCTTACTCGAGATGTTGTCATAGGACACTGAATGGTTGTTTATATTTCTAGTATTCAGAGCAACGTTTGATAGTAAGAACAATTTTAGCTTTTAAGAGCTGCAAGAGTGCAAATACAAAGGGAAAGAAGTCTACTTTTTGAGTAATACAAAATGCATTTGTCTCCATTTTTGCTGGAATTTTTGTGTCCTTATCTGAAAAAAGAATTTGACATGACGATGGAGCGACTTGCTGTGCGGGGGTGTCATGACCTTCGCTTCTTAATGAACTCACCATCTCTCCCTCCAGCTTGTCTGCAGGCACAGAAGATTCTGCTTGTAATCGCTTGGCTTCTTTCCTCCGATGCGCTGTATTAGCAAAGCGGAATTGATAATAGCACATACACAATAATCTTTGGCTATATGTAGTACATTTTTACATTATGAATGACATTAATTCCTTAGCCTAATGTGTGAGTTTGCATTTATTTATATATTTCTTCAAGACCTGAAACTGTTAATGCTTAACACTTTAAGAACCTTATGGATCAAAAATATAATAAAATTATGAGTTGTGTAAGTAAATTGTGAGTGCAACCCTCAACCATCATGGTAAAACAAGTGGTCTTTTGTATATGCTGAAGGTTTCTGCATCCTGCACTGAATCATGTAGAGATTCCTTACATCTGCTGGCACCTTTGTTTAATGGAAGCTGCTCTCTTTCAACCACTCATATTTTTTTGGAGTTGTTAGAGCCAGACGTCGGCACAACATTGACTGCAGCTGTTGTCTGGAAAAAAAAGAAATCAAATCTATTTTGAAATCAGTGATGCATGTGTGAACGTGGTGCTCCTTCCCAGCACCAGATAGGCGATTCTTCACCAATAGCTCTTTCCTTTTCTTTAACACCTTTTCTACTCTTAGCCTCTTCATCTCTGCAGTTTCTATACTCTTGAGACCCATTATACATCAATCAGTTCTGATTGCAAAGTCTGGGATCGAATTTCTCTAATTGTTTCTGTAGATGGGCCCATAGCAAGATTCTTCTTAAAGTTTTGACTGACTATTACACTCACACTTCTACAGCTGCCTTGGCTGTTAGATTGTGACTCCTGGTTCTCAGTCCAACGGTATCCAATAATATAACGTACTGTACTCTATGAACAATGATCGACAGTTTCACATACACTTGTAACACTTGAGGCTTCTTAACTCCTACAAGTACAATATAGTACTCAATATAGTATGGCCTAAATCTCTAGAGAAAGTTGCATAAAATATTGTTTTCCCTGGACTTCTGTCATTTGTTAGCGTCAGCAGATAAAGTAGTTTTGGTTATAAAAGGATTCACAGCTGGTCTATGATGTGCTACAGTACTCATTAATCTGTATGTCCCCTTATTTTCCAGTTGTGATGCTCTGTAGTTCATAATGTACCTACACAATGTAATATTTGAAAGTCAACAGTTAATTATAAAATACCTACAAAATAATTCCACGTTATTCCCTCGTTCCATGTTTTGTTGCCTCTCAAACACAGTACAAGCATCAGTACCTACTGTAGGGGTATGCAGTGGTAACGTAAATTGGAAAGTTATGCTATGTGTTGTAGGACATCAGTAATATAACAGTATATCCACAGACCTGCTTCCTCTCCAGTGTGCTCTTCTCCTTTGACACTTCTTTAAGAGTCATTTTTCCTCCCTTTTTGTTGTTCTTCAATTCTTCTTCCTTCAACCTTGTCATCTCCTCCTGAAGCATCTTTTCTTCCTGCCCGAGCTCCCTTTCAAAGAGGCGCACATGCATTCACACGTTTTTATGGTTGTGTAATTTTGGTTCGAAATATTAACAATAATTGGATGAAAGCAGAGTCAACTAATTTGGTTAACTTTTGTGAACAAAAACAAAATAAATCATCTTTAGAGGAGATTTTAATTAAATGCAGTCATGCACTCAACATTAGACATATATCTGTACTCTCCTGTATACTCTTAATGTATAGTTTATTTCTACTGACAGTGGGGCAAAAAAGTATTTAGTCAGCCACCAATTGTGCAAGTTCTCCCACTTAAAAAGATGACAGATGCCTGTCATTTTCATCATAAGTAAACCTCAACTATGAGAGACAAAATGTGGAGAAAAAATCCAGAAGATCATATTGTCTGATTTTTTAAGAATTTATTTGCAAATTATGGTGGAAAATAAGTATTTGGTCACCTACAAACAAGCAAGATTTCTGGCTCTCACAGACCTGTAACTTCTTCTTTAAGAGGCTCCTCTGTCCTCCACTCGTTACCTGTATTAATGGCACCAGTTTTAACTCGTTATCAGTATAAAAGACACCTGTCCACAACCTTAAACAGTCACACTCCAAACTCAACTATGGCCAAGACCAAAGAGCTGTCGAAGGACACCAGAAACAAAGTTGTAGATCTGCACTGGGCTGGGAAGACTGAATCTCTAATCAGTAAGCAGTTAGGTGTGAAGAAATCAACAGTGGGAGCAATTATTAGAAAATGGAAGACCTACAAGACCACTGATAATCTCCCTCGATCTGGGGCTCCACGCAAGATCTCACCCCGTGGGGTCAAAATGATTGCAAGAATCCCAGAACCACACGGGAGGACCTAGTGAATGACCTGCTGAGAGCTGGGACCAAAGTAACAAAGCCTACCATCAGTAACACACTACGCCACCAGGGACTCAAATCCTGCAGTGCCAGACGTGTCCCCCTGCTTAAACCAGTCCATCTCCAGGCCCGTCTGAAGTTTGCTAGAGAACATTTGGATGATCCAGAGGAGGATTGGGAGAATGTCCTATGGTCAGATGAAACCAAAGTAGAACTTTTTGGTAAAAACGCAACTCGTCGTGTTTGGAGGAAGAAGAATGCGGAGTTGCATCCAAAGAACACCATACCTACTGTGAAGCATGGGGGTGGAAACGTCATGCTTTGGGGCTGTTTTTCTGCAAAGAGACCAGGACGATTGATCCGTGTGAAGGAGAGAATGAATGGGGCCATGTATCGTGATATTTTGAGTGAAAACCTCCTTCCATCAGCAAGGGCAGTGAAGATGAAACGTGGCTGGGTCTTTCAGCATGACAATGATCCCAAACACACAGCCCGGGCAACAAAGGAGTGGCTTCGTAACAAGCATTTCAAGGTCCTGGAGTGGCCTAGCCAGTCTCCAGATCTAAACCCCATAGAAAATCTCTGGAGGGAGTTGAAAGTCCGTGTTGCCCAACGACAGCCCCAAAACATCACTGCTCTAGAAGTGATCTGCATGGACGAATGGGCCAAAATACCAGCAACTGTGTGTGAGAACCTGGTGAAGACTGATAGAAAACGTTTGACCTCTGTCATTGCCAACAAAGGGTATATAACAAAGTATTGATATGGACTTTTGTTTTTGACCAAATACTTATTTTCCACTATAATTTGCAAATAAATTCTTAAAAAATCAGACAATATGATCTTCTGGATTTTTTCTCCTCATTTTGTCTCTCATAGTTGAGGTTTACTTATGATGAAAATGACAGGCATCTGTCATCTTTTTAAGTGGGGGAACTTGCACAATTGGTGGCTGACTAAATACTTTTTTGCCCCACTGTATCTGTAGTGTGTTGTTTCTCGGCTCATCTTTATTTGTCAGTTTCATTTTTTCCCTCTGCATTATGGTTGCATTTATAGTCATTTTCAATCTGATGATGTTCAGTTAAGAGAGTGATAATCTGACAAGATACATTGACACTAGCGTATCTAAGAAAAATAAATTCTGCTGTCTGTACTTCTCTGTTAGTCGCTGATCAATATGCTCCTTCTTCTCCTCGGGCAGAGCGTCGTACTCCTCATCATCCAGCTCCTGCAACCACGGCTCCTCCATTTCAGCTTTCTCTTTCTCCAGAGCCTCTGAAGTACACAAGCAGACAGTTACATATTTCCTAACCATAAACCCGACTGATTAGACATACATATACACTAAATAAAGATTTGTAACCTTTGTATAATAATGCGTCATCAAGTGCATTTCTCTTACCCTTGGCTTCTCTCTGTGCTTCCTCTCGTGCCTTCAGGGCGTCGTACGAGTCACTCAGGTTGACTACAAAGATGCGTTTGCGGTTATCAAGGGCCTTGAGAATAATTTGCAGCACGCTTGCTGCCGATTGAGCATACACAGACTCCAGGCCGTCAATCACGATGCCGCGGTGACAGTCGCTTAACTAACGGCATGACGACAAAAAGACGACAAAAAAAAGAAGACACAAGTGAGACTTAAGTAAAAAAGTGTCACACATAATACATATCTGATATATATGTTTGATTCATCAAAGACTGAACTGAATAACCACAAGACAAAACTGTGGGTAATCTACCTGAAATCTTTCTGCCAGGATGTCAACCAATAGCTGTTCAGGCAACAGATTACTGTCCACATCTCCTCCCTGAGGAGAAACCACACTCAAGCTGGTTTATTATAGTCAACTATTATTTTATTATTTCAATTATACACAGATATTAAGTAGGTTCATACCCTCAAATTAGTAGAGGAATTTTTCAATTTACAAACATGGACTTCAATGCGTTGACAGCAGCAGCAGATGAGCATAGGAGAAGAAAATATACCAGGCAACGGGTAAAGTGTGTGTTCTCGGTCCCCCGAGGAGCCTTGGAGCCATTTCCGCTGAAGCACCGTGTTTTCTTCTTACCAGCCTCCTCAGGCTTCTTCCCAGCATTAGCGGGTGGCAGCACAGTCGTAGGGTTGTGTCGCAGTCTGGCTGATAGGTGAAGTTCCATTGACGAGCACCTCGGTAACCACGGCATCAACACTCAGGCTTACCCCTCCGTAGTGACGGGCCAGAGCTGCCACACAGCTGCCATTATCTAAAGTGGGGAAGACACACAAATTCACACCTATCAATCCTACATTTCTGGGTATACAGCATATAAACTGGGAGGCAAGTTAGGAACACATATTTTTGGTGACTCTTTTGGATCTAGTCACATATTTTATGTTAATAACAGATAAACCAGAGAGGTATTGCAGGTGAAAAAAAGATGGATAAAACATGGGTCAAATTAATTCAATATATTAGATTGATATATGAGGCTCTCCAAATGAGATGACAAAATTGAGCTTGATTTAAAATGCATAGCCAACTTTTTATTAATCAATTAGTCAATCAGTTGCTTCACCTGTCAGTGGCGCTCCATACACAATAATAGCAATGCCTCTGCGGTTGCGTGCAGCCAGACCTTCAGGCGACAGATCCACACGCATGTGGCGAGCTATTGCTCTGGAGACGGGGGTCATCTCGAGCTGCCCCAGTGCCTGGGAATTTCCCACTACGGTCATCTCCAAAACCACTGAAAGAACGAGTGTTACTTAGACACGCAGGGACTGTGGAAACAACAGTGAATGTTCAGATGTTGTACTTACGTAATTCAGCTGGTTTCAAACTTAACGAATGCATTTCTTCCACTTTGCTGTCTCTTTCCTCGTATGTGTCAACCATCACAGCTTCATCTTCATCCAGGCCTTGTTTCAGTCCTGCTGTACACAGGTAGTTTGGATAAAAACAGAGACCGACAACCGACATTATATGCAGACACCTTTGAGTACATGATATCAGTTCTTAAGGATCATGTGTGCCCTAAGCTACCATCGTCTTTCAGCTGGGAGCCGTGCTCCTGGTAGTACTCGAGCAGTTCCTGGGGAAGACTTTCTCCAGGGGCTCTGGGGGGCAGCAGTAATATGCGGTTCTCGCCATAACCCTTAACAAGACGCAGGATCTACACGGGAGGAAGAAATGGGAAAGAGAAGGAAACCGGAACAGAGAGAAAACATAATATGGAACAGTTAGAAGAAAATGAAATGTTGTGGACCAGTTAAGGAACAAGATAAAAGAAAACACATCTCCAGGGCAAAGAGTGGTTGGAAAGATCTGGAAGAAACATGTGACTTCCTGTGGTGTAATGCATTGTGCAGGGGTACCTTTTCTTCTTCGGAATACTGTGTGTCTAATTCCAGGGAGTAGAACTCAACAGGGAAAGGGCAGGGGTTTCTGACAGTGACGTTGACCTCGACGTCACTGTTGAGAGGCAGGCATGGCCCGAGCTCCAGCACAGACGGGCAGAACTCCAGATGTGGCTCCTCCGCCCGCCCCTGGGCTGTAATGAACAGCTGCTGGCTGCTCTCAGCCACACGGACATGTAGCTGCCTGTTGTAAGAACTCTGTAGAGACACGTGCGGTAGGTCATCAATCCATGTAAAGCTAAAGTTCCTCTGCTATATGTCATGCCAATCTCTAAAATCAATGAAGCACTTTACCCCCTTAGCAGGGGTGAACTTTATCTGGACATTGACCTGTTCACCAGGAGACAGCATGCCAGAACTGGGAATCATCTTGAACACCACAGCAGGTGGTTGTTGTATCTGTAAGTCCTTTTGATGCTGGTAGAGAGCAAGAAAACCAAATAGAGTCAGGTTTGTATGTCTAAACAAAGACTTTTTTTCCCAAAGCAGTTGGTGCCTTAAGAAAATAAGAGGTGGAAAAGTTAAATGAGATGTCCAAAAAATGACAGATCTGTTACCTTTTTG
The DNA here is from genome assembly GCF_949316345.1 of Pungitius pungitius. NCBI lineage: Eukaryota > Metazoa > Chordata > Actinopteri > Perciformes > Gasterosteidae > Pungitius > Pungitius pungitius. The sequence goes on from NC_084914.1 coordinate 16,079,283, forward strand.
ATAGGCTTTCCCTTCTCAGCTATATTCCAGACGCACGGCACAGACTTGTGATTAAACAGCTGTATTGTCCTCATCTGATGGGGAACAACAACATGAGGGCATTCTTGTGTCAATTTGGCTACAACAGACATTAGTCAAATCAATGTCGGAGACTAGAAAAGGATCTAAACTTCCAACACTGTACTCTCATTCAATCCTAGAATATAACAAGCAACCTCAGCAGGGCTACACAAAGGTATCTCTTGTAACACTGTATTACCTGACACATTGCACAGTGTCAAACTGCAGGGTATCAGTTGAAACAGTGACGGCCGGCTCAGTCACCAAAGCACACAGCCGCACCTGGACCGTCGGGCCGCCTACGACCTGTAGATCCAAGTAGAGACAACGCGGACACAATGCTACTGCTCAACAAGGCAGACAACCAGCCAATTAAGTTTCACCCTGAATCATGGTTACCTGTATTGGCATGACAACACTTGTATCCCCCATCTTCAGGTCAGCTGTTTGTGGGTCAAATTTGACCGTAAAAGTCTGCGTCTCTCCACAAGGCAGGTTTTTTACTCTTTTAAAGTCTGTACTGAATCCTTTGAAGATGCAACACAACAGTATTATTCATTTCAAACATGTAGAATATTGAGAGCCCATAGAAAAGTGATTTATATCAAAAGAGTATCGCCCCATTGATGATGCAGCCCTCCAAACCCAGCAATTCTATATCATTCACATTAATTCATTCATATCCATCTTGTATCACTTTAGGATTATTCACTCATCTTACATGATTTAAAAAAAATAATAAATCTGTAAACTTGTCTCTCTGGATACAAGAGAGGGTTATTTTGTGTAATGTAAACTGCTTAGCTTGGACCCATCCAGTGTTAAATAAAACCCGCCAACAGTATTTCTAAAGCATTATTAAACATGGAATGCCATTAATTATTAAATATACACACTAAACTACTATTCCTATGAACTGAATGAAAAATAAATAGATGAGGAAATATGAATATCAATTGGATTAAATATTTAAATGAGTCACTATAGTTCAAATCTAGTTGTTAGATCTAAACAAGAATAGCTGGCTGACTCTGTCTCTCTCCCTACAGACCGCTGAGACAATGGACATACATTTTGAAGTAGACCTAAGTCCCGGGGCGGATTGACGTGTTTTCTCTCTAGTTTCCTGTGTAATTTCTGTGTGTCCTTGAGCTCATTCAGTGCTGCTTTTCTGTCTATAGTTTGTGAATGATGATACCTGTTCCAGCTAGAGGTTTGACACTGGCTTTGAAGGACACAGCCACTGTACCAGTGTTTGTCACGTTTACACTGTGACTGTGGGGAATGGCTGGAATGACATAACCAAAATCCAAAACATACTCTGGAAGCAGGAACCTAGGGCAGAGGAAAGAAGTACTGAGACATGTGTCTAAAGCGATGTGATTTTTGGATTCAATTGTTCAGGTTGTCAAGATGATAACATGTTAAACAAGGGACTATTGAGTGGATTCACGCCATGACATCCAGTACATTGATTTACCACAGAACAAAAACAGACGGTTGTTATTCATTACCCCAAAATCTTTGATTACCCCAACACAGTTCTTCTTTCAGACCAGTGAGTGGGCCATCTGTTCAACTAAAGTCTGTATGTGTGTGTGTGCAAACATACTGGCTAAGTTTGTGCCACTTCATGAAGGAACTTTGCGATTCTCGGAGCTCAAGCAGACTGTCAGTCACAGCGAGGGCATTCTGTTTGACCATCATCCTCTCAATCTCCATGTGAAGCAGCTCTTTATACTAGAGGCAGCAGGCATAAGAGAGAAGGAAGAGGGATAGCCGTTAAACACATGAAAGTGACAAAAAAGTACGGAAGGGTCACATAAGCGCCAAACAGCACAGTCTCACAATAATTCAAGGTATCTCCAAGTCAATCACATGCCCCATGTTTAGATCTCTTAATACAAGCAAATGCTATGATGGCAATAAAAAGTGTCTCATTATTTGTCAAGATTCACTTGAAGGAAGATATCATTACTTTTTTACTCGTAACTCCAGTGCCAATACTACTTCAGCTTAAACACTGCGTGGGAGTCTTACACAATATGCAATGTTTAAGATGTAATTAACTGCGCTATACTCCCTAAGGCTGGTTACTCATAAACCCCGTGACAACAATACACCTTCAATGAGATGAAGGGTCGACTTCTACTCATTGTTGTCCTGTTGTCCACAAAGAGGAGGGATATCGTCCCGCTTTAGAAAAGAAACTCTTTCTCGCTTTCACTCTTCAACATGAATACCTAGAGCCGGAGATGGTAGCTGGAGATTTTAAAAGGCTCTTCTTCAAAGCAGCAGGGAATAAGGACTAGTTTGCTTATCTTCTGCTTTCTTTAATCTGAGGTATTTTATTGAACCAAAACACATTAATTTGGATGTACTTTGAATTGCTGTTCTCCCTTGATGCATCACAATTGAATAGTGTACGGTGTGGGTTGGTACGGCTGTGGACACAGGCACTCAACACCAGGGTGGTGAGTTTCAATATTTTATCTATTCCGCTCACAAGAACACGCCGCTCGCTCGCTCGGTCTCTCTCTCTCGCTCGCCCCCGCCTCACTGTTCAAATAGGGGAGAGCACACACACCCACGATTATCCCCAGCTGATTGTCATTGTTTTCACCTGGCACTGTTCCCCAAGCCACTCCCCCTCTCTCCCACCTGCAGCCGGGCTGAAACCACGCCGCCACCACAAATAGTAATCCATATTTATTATCAGTCTTAATGTCCACCTTTAAATTCGGACTTAGAAATGCATTCATTGTCTAAATATAATAATGGATTAAATTTGTCCTCCTCGTATCTTATTTCCACACCATCTGACTAACATTGAAGAAGTCTCTGTCTGTATGTATTGCATATTGACTTCACACTGTACTGTCAAGTGTTACTCCAGTGGAACCGTTTGTTGTTAGTGGGATAGTTTGTGATCGTGTGTTTCTTACTATCCATTATCACACTCAACACAATCCAAGAGAGCACAATGTTGAGTGTGTTTGGATGAGGAATTTCCAAGAAAGAAAAGCTGTGCCAGGCAGAGCAATAGAAAGTCACTGAGGGCAGTGTAGAGGACAGGGTGTAGATGAGGTGGTAATGTCGCCAATTGGTAAGTCCTTATCTGTCCTATCCCCTTATTCTGCCTGTACTAAACAAAGCGTTGTATAGTCTTATAGTCTCATCTACAGTACAGTCGGCTTAATAGAAACCTACATGACACATAAAATCAATGTTTAAAAAAGAATCTTGGTCACAAACTGTAAGGTGGTGTTTGGCTTCGGCTGTCTGTCTTTCATCAGATGCCGTTCCATTCATGAGCTCCACTCCCTCCACAGCTCTTCTGGCCTGCAGCACCAAATCACTGTAAGACTCCTCTGCTGCAAGGGAATCACATTTAAAGAGTTACATTTGTGCCAGTATTTGCTGCCAAATGGAACCGTCTATTGACCAAAAGATTTAGGCTCAAAGATTGCTAGAACAACCAGAATTACCAGCACGCGGTCTAAGAATGTCATTACTTCATAATTCATCCTATTCAACAGTATTAGTTAGAAATTCATATCTATTCTTAAGTTATGGGCAAAAATGTGTTTTGAGAGGCCACAGTGACCTTTAACCACATCATTCTATTGGCTTTACATACTAGGTGCTTATTTTATTTAAAAGAAACAATAAACTATGACACCACATAATTACCACTTCTCCGTTACTGCTGATTATTAATTACTGTCCCAATGCAAGGGGAACATTACCTTCTATTGACATTACCCCATAATTGCAGTTGGGCATTTTGGGTTACGGGTGTGCATACAATTACAAGGGGGGTATACGATTTTATGGCTAATATAGTAACATAATAGTAGATGAAAAACATATTTCATTAGCTTGGTGAGTGAGGATATGGTCATGTCTCTATGTAGGAGAAAATGTCAAAACATACGCAGGTTTTGTGGCAAGTTAAGGGTGATCCTTGGGAACACTCCCTTTCCAGTCAGCGGCCTGGTATGACATGTCTTTCTACATGTTGCTCATCCTCCAGGGCCTTCCTCAACCCCCCTGCCTCCTCTTCTGCCTCTTCATCCTTCTTTTGAAGATGTGTGATGCTGAAGTTAAAGCCTATCTTGCCAGTATTGGTTAGCGTCACCTCAGCTTCACTTTCTTGATCAAACGGCTGGATAAAAAGAGACAAGAGGCAATATTGCTTTTTATATGGATAGTGACTTTATAGTGAATTGGTTTTGTGGCTGTCTCCACCCAGTCTCTCTTTGGTGCAGTGGATGTTCAGTAGCGATGATACATCACAGTAATAGTTTCATGAGGGGTCACCATCATGAGGGGTGATTCAAAAACATTTCCATTTCCACAAAGCAACACAGGGAGCAACAGAGGGAGAGACACCGAGAAAGAAAAAATAAGAAAAAGAATATTGCTGAACAGACAAGAAGCTCAAGAATCGTTCTGAGTGTGGGTGCAAAAGACCATTGTGTGAAAAACTATACAGTGACATTCACCCTGAACATTACATATGATGTCTTTGACACAGACTGAAACATACCTTCTTGATTGGTATGGCTTGTTGGGTTAACATTCTGAGGAGATTTAAGTCTGAGTAAAGGAGCTGTGCTTACATACCTGCAGACCAAAGTCGATATGCGTGGAGTACAGGCTGTAGCTGATTAATAATACCTCTCCTCGGAGTCGGATCTCATAGGTCGGCCCCTCTTCTACACGGCACTGTGCTACCACCTCGCTGCTGACATTCTCGTGGCCGTAGAAGCAGAAAATGACCCGTTGCTGCTCACCAGGTTGCAGATGACCGAATATCGGCAAGATATCAAACACCTAGAGGCACAGAAAAAAAAATACAGATGAATTCTCATTGATTCTGCTGTTATTGTTATTGTGCGTTCACATTAAAGAGATGTTTTGCTGAATGGGTTTTCTCTTCTCGTCTCTTAGTACTCGACCGTCTGTCTGTCTCTACATCATTGCATGTCGAGTTTGTTGCTTTTCGGCCTCCTTCCTGGCTGCTGGGCCACTCACTTCACACAACAGCCTGCAGCCGGCTCATCCCTCCTCCCGGTCTACACACCTCCCATCAAAGCCCCCCACCAACATCTTCTCCACCTTGTTGTTCACTCATTGCCAGATTGTTCTTCCCCGCACGCTTTTTATTTTTTTATTTCCGGCCTAACTAAGGGTGTTTTTCTTTTCTTCATCTGGTTTTTTGCTCTCACATTATCACGTCTCAAGTCTGCGTTTCATCTCACACTTGGATCAATGTTTACTTCTTGCCAGCTAATATCATCCACATGCAACACGTAAGAGAAATAAGGACACTATTGGCATATTTAGGTTTACATTAGTGAAATTGTCTACACAGTAGACAAGAAGAGGATTTGATTGTTCAAAGACAAATCAAGAGATTCATCAACAGTGAAAATCATTAGTTGTTGTGGCTCCAAATGACATAAACACTAGTGTTACAAGTCTCATGCATACATTATGAATAAGGAAACATCAATGAAGGCTTCTCTGAATGTTTCAGCATTCAATTACATCAATAGATCAAAAACAAGGAAGATATTATGCACGCTGAGAACAAACTGAACTTTATAGTGCAAAAATGTGTGCGTGTGAGTTTATTTGCATGTTTTCTTTCTCCATAGCATCACAGCATACAGACAGACTGACCTTCCCACCTGCAGCAGGCACTCTCCATACAATAACAAATTGTTGTTCACAAGCGAGCATTTGCTTACCTCGTGGGCACCCAGAGGGTCCCGTGAGCTGCTCCGTTCATCTGCACCAGGCCCTAGTGGATCCGAAAAGGCCAGAGAAGGCATTCTGGGCCAACTCCATCCTCCTTCTTCTTCTTCGGTCCCATCTTTTGGATTTGTCTGCTCCCCCTCTACCTCCACTATCTCTGTCTCTCTATGATGAGAAAAATTCAGAACAGTTCCACTCATCTCCGGTGCAAATGAGCTATTTCAATACGTTTGCCATTTAGTTTGTGCAAGAAGTGTTTCTGGACTTATTCCCAGTAGTTCAGAGTGATTATGTACATTTATCCTTGAGATCCATTTCATCCATTCATCCGTTTGTTTATTTTCTACATATTAGTTACAGGTATGTTTCAGTTTTTGTATAATACTTACATTCCGATTAAAAAACGGGAAATTCAAGGTAGTTTTTGACTGTAGAGAAATAGACAAATTGTTTTGTGAATATGATTTGAAGATCCCGAAGGAGATTTTAAAGGGCTTTCATTTTGAACCCTACTTCATGATGTCCCGATTCTCTCTCAAAGAGGTGGTGTGCAAGGGAGAAAGAGAGACTTTTGGGAGCGATTGTTGCAGAGTGATTAGCGAGCCGACCAATGAGACGGATTGTTAAGAGAGGTCATAATCCAAGACGGAGAGGGTGAAGCAAAGAGAAGGGTGATACGAAGGCATCTGGCCCAGTCAACATATCCAGGTGCGCCGGCGGGGCCTGCCCATCAGAGCTGGCTGACGTGCTAGCTGACATTTACAACCTGTTACTGGCACTGGCTCATGTGCCCACCTGCTTCGATTCCACCACCAACGTGACCCTCCCAAAGAAAAACACTGTGACCTGCCTGAATGACTATCGTCCCGTTGCACTCACCCCACGTGTGATGTGATTGTGAGGGTATAGTCAGGACCCACATCAAAAAGATGATCCCAGGAACCGCAGACCTGCTGCAGGTCCAATGACAATGCAGCGAACAACGTCATCCACACAACCCTCCCAGGGCAAGGACTCCTGTACAAGATTTCTCTTCATAGACCTCACCTCAGCTTTCAATACGGTCGTTCCACCAAAACTCCTCACTTTGCATCTGACACCTGCAACTGGGTGCTGAACTTCCTATAAAGGAGAGAAGAAAGAGCCCCCCCCCCCCCTCCACAGGGATGTGTACTGAGTCCCCTGCTGTACACACCAGTATCATCAAGTTTACAGATGATACTACGGCCATTGGAATGATTACTGGTGGGGCAGAGACAGCGTACAGAAGACAGGTGGAGGAACCTGTGGCCGGCTGTCCCAATAATAATCTCTCCCTAAAATCAAACAAGACCAAGGAGATGATTATCGACCCAAGGAGGGAGAAGGTGCAGCACACACCACTGTACATTGGTGAGGTGGTAAGGGTGAAAACCTTTGAATTACTTGGAACATCAGCCAGGACCTCACCTGGTCTCACAACACACTCCAGATCGCTAAGAAGGCCCAGCAGAGCCTGTACTCCCTACGAAGGCGGAGGAAATTTGGCATGCCAACAGAAATTCTCGGCAAATTTTACGGTCAAGAGCGTCCTTACCACATCAATCACAGTGTGGTAAGGACACTGCACTGAACAAGACAGGAAAGCACTCCAGCGTGTGATAGAAACAGCACAGTTCATCTCAGGAGCAGCCTTCCCCTCTCTACAGAACATTTACTCTACGAGGGTCACCAGGAGAGCTGAAAACATCATCAAGGAAAGAACACCCCCCAGCACAGTCCTCAGTCCTGTCATCAGACAGACGCTACAGAACAAAGAGACTAAAAGTTTTTAGCCTCAGACCACCACACCGTTAATAATGTAGTTTTTGTTGCTTTTGTTTATCTTGAGGGAAACGTCAGGTAATTTGGACATGCAGGTGTCTATATGTGGTGTCAGCGAGGTGGCCTTTGATTATGTGTGGTGCCTGTAACCAACAATTGGAATGCTAGGAACTTGACATTGGTAATTGTATGCGCAACAAGGGTTAAAATGACTAAAAGACACACAGCGCACTGGACAGTGAATTCTGTTTATGTTGCAGAACAGGCGTTCGAACATGTTCCTTCAGTTTGCCCTGACACAGGGTCTCTAACATTGATAACAGCACCACACACACACACACACACACACACACACACACACACACACACACACACACACACACACACACACACACACACACACACACACACACACACACACACACACACACACACACACACACACACACACACACACACATTCTGATCGATGACTGACTGCTGCTGTGACTTAATGTCATATTTGCAACAAAGCATGGTACAGTTAGCTGTACACATGACAATGCATATTTTGAAACTTGAATAGAGATTTTGTAGCGATCAGAAGCACAGGCAGAGGAGACATTTGAGCGAGAGGAGATCAATTAGGAAGAAGAAAAAAAGATCTAGTTGGTTCGAGGCCACGAACACAGAGACTGTCACATTTTGAGGAAGAGGAGTCGGAGAAAAAGCTCGAGAGGCACAGTGTTACGTTGACTACACAATCAGTAGATCTGTCTTTTGCAGACATTTTTGCAATATGGAAGGGATTTTGCTCTTTACCCTAAAACTTGTTCCTTCGGTATATTACAGTTTTGAACATTGCTTTGATCGGTAAAAAAAAGGTGTCACTGAAACTATGTGCTTGACTTATTTCTACAACCCAATGAAATTAGCATGTAGCACACTGTTAAATAGACTCAAGGTATTGTGGCGTCACGAGAGGCTGGGTCCTGGAGGGACGCTACATCCCCAGAAGATGGCTGTGTCCTGGGACAGCTATGGCCCCATCTGCTGGTGGACTCGGGAACCCCACCCCTCCAGCACGCCTGAGACTGATGAACACCTAATGAACTGAAGGGTTTTTAAGAGACGGGAAGAGGTAGAGGGAGTGGAGAGGGGAAGGAGGCTGACAGAAACAAGCAGCAGACTGGGCGCCGGACCAAGGACCCGAACACAAAAATACAGCTCCACCTTGTGTCGCTTTGGGTGTCCCTGGTAGTGTATCTCGAGGACCTAAGAAATATATATTTATTTATACGTTTAGATACTCATTCAAGCAAAGGCGGTGATCACATTCAATCTACATTGCATGATTATTGTTTGAGCTTCTCCAGATCCTAGATGCTCTATTCATGCAAACAACTACAGGTGCCTCCACCTAGTGGTTGATGGTCATATTTCACTTATCATTACAGTGACTTAACTGTTTTTAATGTTGCATGCAAAAAGTCAGCTTTTCAGAAAAACAACGATCTCATCTTTATGATATTGTTGGGTAAATTGTAGTATACATTAAAAGGGAAATGCTAAAAACTAAATGAACCACTAAATGTACTCACATTGCAACACTGGGCTTGTGACCTCTTTGATAAAGCATTTATACCCATTATCAAAGCCTATCACCTCGGGTTATTTGATTTGGAGGTAAAAATACTGTGTTTATTAAAGAGAAAAGCCCCATATAAAGAAACAGTGGTTAATATTATTTCTTAAATACTGAGTCCAAAAACTCCCAGACAACAGGTATCTGTCCTGGGATATGCTCTTCTGTGAAGGTCAAAATGTGACCTGGATGAAAAAACTAAGCAATACAACAGGAATTTGTTACCTCTTTCACGACTCGTGACACCCGATCCTGACAGTAAGTTGGGTCAAAGCACACCCACAGCTCAGCCTGCTGCCCATCACCTATAGTCATGGACTGGGAAAAGATAAATCTTGTCTTAGTTAAACAATGTAAAAAAATAGTCCTAATAATATCCTAGTTATTTTCACATAGAACACACGATTGGCAGTCGACAGAAGATTCAAATGAGGTGCTCGTGCCAGGCCAAAAGTCTGTGTGCCACTAAAATCAATAGGTTTCTCCTCTTGGAGCATGAAATGAAAAAGTTAACAAAAAGGAAGATACGTGTACCTTAGTGGTAGCCGGGCTGTGGGCTCCTGAGGCCTCACACAAAGAGAAGGGCTCAACCAGAGAGAGCTCAACAGAAAGAGACAGAGACAACACATTCTCTAAGACGAGCTTCTCGTATAGCGGCATTAGCCTCTCTCCTGGGACCTGTGAGACGTATTAAAAAAGGGTACATTAAAGAAACATTAAATAACTAATAAAATAGTTTTGAACGGTTTCCTGGAGAGATTATTGTACGGTGTGGGTTGGTACGGCTGTGGACACAGGCACTCGAGACCAGGGGGGTGAGTTTCAATATTTTATTTATTCCGCTCACAAAAACACGGCGCTCGCTCGGTCTGTCTCTCTCTCTCTCTCTCTCTCCCTCGCTCGCCCCTGCCTTACTGTTATATAGGGGAGAGCACACACACACGATTATCCCCAGCTGATTGTCATCGTTTTCACCTGGCACTGTTCCCCGAGCCACTCCTCCTCTCTCCCACCTGCCGCCGGGCTGAAACCACGCCCGCCACCACAATTATCTTTTGACCAACCTTCTCCAGGTGGAATTTCAGCTGCCTGGAGGAAATTCTGAGCATGGGAGCCACAAAGCGACAGGTAAGATCTACGCACATGATGAGCTCTCTACAGCCCTGTCGACCCACAAAGCCATGGCACACCAGGCGCTCCTGAACAACCTTGGTGAAGACAAGAAAATAGCAACTGTACATATAATATCAGAGATAAACACTGTGAGTCTGCGAGTCAACTGTCTCACCTTGGGGGAGTCTGAAGATCCTGTCAGCACCATGTCGACTGAGCCGCCTGGAGCGAGCTCCACACGAGAAGGGCTGAGGCTGAACACAGGCCTCTCTTTGCCAGAGGAGGGCAAAGGCTTACTCATTCTACCTTAAAAATGTACCTAGATCAAGGTTGGGCGCGAAAGGTCTGTCACTGACAATTGTGGTGCCAGTGCCGGTGGCGGACAGAAGCACAGTGTGCACGTGGCTGTTCTGGATAGATACTTCCATCCTGGCCCGGAAGAGAAGTGTGTCCTTCAGGTGAGCCACTACTTTCAGCTCCAGCTGGCTCTCGGGTGGCACTTCCCCCTCACTGGGCTCGACCCGGCCAAACGTCCCTCTGTGGCTCTGAGGAAACTGAGACACAATCACAGTTTCTTTACGGCGTGTACGCGGTGAGCGGAAGCCTCTGCTCTGAGCGAATGTGAGGGATGAAAATATCTTCCCAGAGTGAGGGGCAATGTCACTGTGGCCTGTGCCACACAAGGACGGGAAAAGATAGATGTGTAAAAATCCATAGCTACATAATCGTGTCTCATTACATCTATTTGAATGTATGTCCTAAGTGTTTTCTAACTATTTACAAAAACAATGAGTTCGCTGTACTCAAATGGCCTCCACAATCACCAGATCTCAATCCAATAGAGCATCTTTGGGATGTGGTGGAACGAGAGATTCGCATCATGGATGTGCAGCCGACAAATCTGCGGCAACTGTATTTAAAAGAGTAAACAGCCAATGAGGATGGTGTTAACACCTAATGTTAATTCAGATGAACATAATTTAGATTTTTCATAGTTATTGGACGCTGATTATCAAATGATTGGCAAAGACTGTATAACATACTTCAGTTCTGTCAAATAGTATTGTTCAGGTTTGTTGTTATTTGGCGCAATAGATGTGACATAATGTTACAAAATAACATGAACGCGTTACAATATGACAACAACATAGAATCCTACTAAGACTTCATTTTAAGCTTCACACAGGGACTGTGGCTCTATCATTGCCTTGTAGGATTTTTGGCTTCTGTATAGTTGATGGGGCTTGTTAAGTTGGGTTAAAATGTGTAGAAATTGTTTTTGTCTGCTGCTTTGTCAGCAAGAACGAAATGAACAGAATCACTGTGTTAGAATCAGAATGAAAATTTGCTTAGTTTGCCACATATTCATATATAGAATTTGACATTTTTTTCCACTCTGTTCTCCCCATACATAGAAAAAAGAAGAAAATGAAAAACAAAGAACGGATGTAATATTTAGCAAATAGAATATATATAGATATTCTAAAAGTACATACATATCTCTATGTATTTACTTTTAGAATACAAATATACATATATATATATATATATATATATATATATAAAACTGAACAACAAAGAGGGATGATGGGTAAAGTGCAAATGGTGCAAAAAGTTCAATTTGGCATTGTCTTTCTTACTTCATAATAGTCTGTGTCTCCAATGACTACGTTCTGCATGTCCATCAGGTCGTAGTTGAACTGGACATTAGGTCCAATGCCCTCCGCCATTATTGTGAGAGTCAACCGAGCTTCACGGCCTGAGTGGAGACAGAGGAGAGCCAGGGAGAGATTCAGAACACAGTTAAAGACAGAGAAACCCCCAAAATGGAGATCAATGCGGCTTAGAAGACACACTCAGCGGCCACATGCAAATTTCCCCAAAACCTTTAACAACCTTTGGGTTGAGATATTGGGGGCTCATGACTGCATGGTCTGATATGAATTCTGATTCATACTTTATCAGATAGTGTACCTGGATCCAGGTGAGATGCCTTTACATCTTGCAATGAAATGGATTTTAAATGACTGCTTGTAATTACCACTTGCCTTCTTACTCCTAGTTTAAGGACACAAACTAGAGAAAACCACAATTTTGCACTACAATTGGCTACTTGATCTTGGATAATCAAAATGTTGTCAAATTTATATCAAAATGCATTCTGAAGGTCTCTGGGACTTCGGAGGGTTTGATTAAGTGACGCCCAATGTAAATTGAGACACAGTATTCATATTAATGGGGCAAGGCACAAGGACAGTTGAATTTGCTGAAACTTTGCTGACCTAAAAAGTCAGGTCAATGGACTGTAGACGGGCAAAGCAACCGAAGAGCCTTAGCGTCCACCATCCCTTCATCTCCAGAGCCATCGCTGTAACCCTCCAACACGGTTGCTCCAGTTACACTGAACACGTTACTTACCTTAAGCACAGCTCATATCTAGTGTGTTAACATGCTCTCATTTGCTGATTTGCATTGTCAGGTCATTATGTATTTGGATCATTACCAAATGACTTCATACATTTGAAGATTGACCCAATGACGGTGCTAGAGGAACCAGTCAGCAATCCAAATGCATTTACAATTCGTCCTGAGGCCAACATGAATGTCTGCACCAGACGTCATGTTAATCAATATAATAATGTTGAGACTTTCCACAAAATAAAGCAAAAATGTTGGTGGCCCTGGAAACATGAAGCTACCATGTCTAAAATTCTGGCGCTGTTTGGTTGTTACTGTCCCATAAAGATACGTGCAGTACTGTGCTCTGGAATGTGTCAGCTAAATATGTGTTTTCCACTTACCTGTGATATCACAATATATGGTTTGTTGGTACAGTTTGGCCTCCTCAGGCTTGAAGACAATGTGAAACTGGGCTGGAGTCCTGGGCCATATCTCACCCTCCTGAGACACAGTAAGACAAGAAGAAGAATTAGTGATTCTACCCATAAAGCAGGCCTGCATGCACACACTGTAAATGCGTATACAGTCACAGAGGGGAAGAAAATAGATTAGGTTTAGGTTTTAAAACAATTCATGATTAATGTTAGTGAGAGCCTCGTAGTGTGCAGGTAAGATATTTTTTAATGCAACTCCAACTTCATTGATTCCAGTGTGGCAAGCAGTGTGGAAGTTGACTGTTTATTCTTCACGCGTAAAATGAAAAGGTGGGTATATGAATCTGCGGACGCTCAAATTCCCTTCCAAGGTTATTGTTGGGACTGGCCTGTAAACGGTTTAATCTCCTTCCCCCGCACTGTCCTCCCTCCCTCAGCCAAGGGAACCTGGCTGACGAGTGGAGGAAACACTGACAAAAAGAGCCCAGCTCAGTGGCCCGCTGCTGGGGAGATTGGATTTATGTTTGAGCAGCGAGTCCGAAAAATAACTCTTTGCAAAACCGAGCTCTTGGCATGAATTTAATAGTGTACTTTGAATTGATTAGAGGCTGTTTCAAACAGCCAACCTGCTCTTGGATAAGTTACTGAAACCCTGCAAGCTCAGATATGGCTTTAGTGAAGGACAATAACCTGCTTTGCGTCAATATGTAGTTATATATTATTAGATCACTCCGATACGTCATGAGAAGTTATTATCCAGTGCAGTTTGCAGAAGAGGGAAACTAAGGTGCACATCTATGGGTAGGGCGTGCACCAGTAGCTAATGAGAGATAATAGTCAAGAGGGAAACAGAGAGACACAGAAAACAGAGGCACACACAAACACACCGCTGGTTCCATGGTAATACAGCTGTGTGAGAGGACCAGCCGGTGGTCCCTCACTGTCTGGCTTCTGCGCTCCTGCAGGGCTCTGGACAGCAGCGGAAGGCGATGTATCACTGTGGGATGTGCTTTGCATTGAGCGAGCAGCCGCTTCCTCTCAAACTCCTCCTGTGCCAGCCCCGAGCTCTCGCTGGAGACACAAAAGGAGACGAACATCGTGACATCGAGAAAACAAGTCGGGTTGGGGAGAAGAACAAAGTGGCAGAAAGAAAGCAAAGGGCACTTGAGCTATTTCTGTCAACAAATAGAGGATGGAGAAAAAAGAACGCAGCAGGTCATTCTACTTTCTACATGTAGGAAAAGGGGGAAAATATACTGCCCTCTCTACTAGAAGTCATTGTATCAAAACCCCATCCTTTTGTTGTCTGTGTTGAAGCATTTGTGTGCACGCGTACCTCAATAAGCTCAGGGCCTCCTCTTGCAGGCTGGGCCACGTGGTCCAGAAGTACTTCAGAGGGATCTCACTCCTGTAGGTGAGGGACACTGTGCGATGGCTGGCCAAGGACATGTAGGTCTTTGTCAAAAGGACAGAGTCTGCCTCAAGGCGGATGTCCAGTTCTTCACAAACACCTTGCAAGCTGATGTGCACATCTTCACCTGGTTAGGAGACACAGAAGAGGGTTTTTAATACTTCTGATTGAGATCATCTAATTGGGTCTCAGGAGTTTAAAGATCAAGGTCAACCAAGGAAGATTTCTACAACTCAGCATGTTCTGTATCCTGTTCAAACTACTTTTCTGATTAAGTGAGGTGATTAAGGAGACTGCTTTCATCAAATCATCAAAAAATCAAACTTGCAATTACTTGTATCATTTCAGTTAGAGAAATTGAATGTATTGTACATCTTTTACATTGTTGATTCTGTACACATGACATCCATTGCAGTCTGTCCATCCCGGGAGAGGGATCCCTCCTCTGACGTTCTCCCTAAGGTTTCTTCCCTTTTTTCCCCATTGAAGGGTTTTTTTTCATATTTTGGGGAGTTTTTCCTGTGCCGATGTGAGGGTTTCGGGACAGAGGATGTTGCATGTGTACAGACTGTAAAGCCCTCTGAGGCAAATTTGTAATTTGCGATTTTGGGCTATACAAAATAAAATGAATTGAATTGAATTGAAATGGATCAGCCATTCAAATGGAGCTGGGTTTTATATGTGATAATGTGTCAAACCCATTGCCTGCCTGCAACTGCCTTTACATCATACACATGATGACAAGAAAACTTGCAGTTATTCATTATGAATGTGTGTCTGTTTACATGCTGTTGGGTTAGTGACACACTAGCTTCGCACACACAACTAATGACTCTTGCTTTTCACTCTTGCATCACGGATATCAACAGAAAAGGGAAATTCAAACACATGATTATTAAGGGCCAAAACGACCACATTTTAAAGATATACTTCTTTAGAACCTTCACCCTATCCAACACCCACCAAGAGAAGTAAAACGAATATATCTTCCTTTCTGAGTAACGTGCATCTACAACGAATCGACTCCAGTGCCGACTGAGGGAAAAGAATACCGTATTTTCGCGACTATAAGGCGCACTTAAAATCCTTTTTTTTCCAAAAAAACGACGCGTGCGCCTTGTAATCCGGAGCGCCATATATATGGATCAATTGGTTGTGTATTGTGTATTTCATGTTCTGGAGCGGCGTTGCACTTTACAGAGTTTTGGGATGTTCAGTGAAGGGCGCACAATGTTACGTCACTCATCTTAGTGCCACTTATGGCGACGCGGGAGTTGTTGTTGTTTTGGAGAGCGATGGTGTGTTTTTGTTCGGCCGACAGTAGCCTGTTTCTCGACAATAAAACCAGAAGATAAGCACATTGTCCAGAGATTCATTAGCGGGAGTCGCTACACTATATCAAAGCTGGTAGTTGGATGTCGGGATCGCGCTGACGGTCCACCGTCTGTTCCAGCGCTGCCTCTCGGTGCAAGATGCATGAAAGCATGGAGTGCAGGTACTTTCTCTAATGCAGCTGAAGTGTCAGTGTTTTTCCGGTTCGTCCGTTCATGTTTTCAGTCAGCGCGGCAATTAGAACGCGGAAGCACCCCCCCCGCCACCGCCACCGCCAGCGAATGCGGAAGCACCCCCCCGTCGGGACGAGCCGCGACCCGGGTCCCGGATGTGCGCCTTATAATCCGGTGCGCCCTATATATGAAAATATTTCTAAAATCGGCGATTCATTAAAGGTGCGCCTTATAATTCAGTGCGCCGTATAGTCGCGAAAATACGGTAAACTGACTGTGTAGCATGTAGACTCTCATTGCAGACGAGCGCTAAAGTAAAAATGCACTTTGTTCATGCCGTGCTCATGTTTGCCTCCAGCGATGTAATGATCAATTTCCATAATTTTCCATGGTCCGTCAGACCAATTTGTTTAGCACCATGGGATTATTCTACCAACACCACTTCTGTGGAGCTGTGCAGCTGGAAGAAGCTTTAGAGGAGACTTTGATGTGTCCAGCCTGGGTCAGGAGTAAAGCTGATTTGGTCCGGATTGAAGCGTCCCTAGTGTGTCATGTTTGCAATTTTTGGCCACCGATGTTTGGCAGGAAGTCAATAAAAAGCATGAGCCTATTTCCTCCTGGACTATGCAGTAAAATTGGGTTTGCCGAGTTACACCAAGCTGAGGTTCAGCATTGAAACCTCTTTGAACATTAAATGAGTGCAAAGTAATTCAAAATGTTTGTTTAGCATTCCCTGAACTCAGGTAAACGGTCGGTTTGAGTGTTGAGGCGGTTAGTTTGAGGTTTCACAGTGCAGGTTCATGTTGTGTGTACTATTGTCAGATACTCATGAGGTCCATTTGGGTTAACAAGTGTAGTGACAGACTCAATGTGACCAGAAAGAGATTCACATCTATGATTGCACTAAAAGGACATCTCTCTGAAAATTGCTTCTGTGGAAAAATAACCCAGCTGGTAGGAAATACATTGCAACAAGGTAAGTAAAAATAAAAAATAAACTTCTAATCAAAACAGAATATTTCACTACAGCTGTGGAGAATCCGGATATGATGCACTGTACTACTGACACTGGCTTTATCAGATGCTGTGGTCATAGCCTCATTTGTTTTCTCACCGGTGTGGTAGTGCAGGACCAGCGGCTGGCTGTGGACCCCTACTGTCATAGGGTGGAAATCCACAGTCACCTGGACGCTCCCGCCGACGTCAACAGTCCCACTGGATGGCGTCACAGAGAACGGGCTGGAAAAAGATGGAATAGAATTTAGAAACGGAAGTTAAGGCCTGGCGTCTTTTTTTAACAGCTGGGATTCAATGTTGTTTTAGAAACTAGTAGAAAAAAGCCAAATTGAATTTTAATTAACAGTAATTACACTAACTGTTAATGAATTGTTTGCCTAGCACAAAGTACAGCAATACACTTCTTGAACAGTTGGCAAAATGTTTGAATTTCAAGTTTTGTTGTGATCCATGGTTAGTATAAACATGAAATACAGGTGGAACACATGAGTGTGGACTGACTCCCACCTCTGCGTGTCCAGCTTGAACTTGGCCTTGCCATTTCCTATGTTGCGGACATGCTGAGTCTTCTCTGTGGAGGATTTCACAGGACAGACGGGGAAGAGGAGTTTGTCGCGGAAATCAAGAATGGCACGTGGCCCAATGGCACGGACTGGGACCTCAAACCGCTCCCTCTCTGTCACAAACACCACTCTATGTTGGTAGTCCTAGGAGGATAGAAATGAATAATTTAATTTTAAATTGGTCAGGTGATGCTGAACCACCAGCACACAGGGCTGGACTGGGACAAAAAAAGGGCCCTGGCATTTCTGCTCAGACCGGCCCCCCACAATCGGTCGGACACAACCACCAACCAGTACACTATCCTAGCTTTCCCTGTAGATATGCATATCTACTGTTCCGTTCCCAAAAACCCAAACAAGGTTGAGAACTACTGGAAGTGCCATGGACAGTAATGTCGGTAATCAGACAGTTGATGGACCCCATTGACTTCCATAGTAGAAAAAAAAATACTATGGAAGTCAATGGGGTGCATCAACTGTCTGATTACCGACATTCTTCAAAATATATATGTTTGTTTATCAGAATAAAGAAATTCATACAGGTTTGAAACAACTTGGGGTGAGTAAATGATGACACAATTTTCATTTCCCCCTCTTTAATATGACACCAAACAACATTTACCTCTAATTGTTGAGACACATCCCATAAAAAACCTATACAAACAAATTACTCACACAAAACGTCCTGATAATATGTATATACAATTTAGAGTATTCACTTGCCGTAATATTGCATATTGATGATATTGGAAATTCAGATGAAACATTATAAAATATCTAGTTAGTTGAATATACAGCCTTCAAAATGCAAAGCGGGTTTTTAACCCCCATATAACATACGTTAGCTACCTCTTCTAACGTGTAACTCGTTGGTGAGTGATAATTAAAATAATCCAATGGCATCATTTAAGTTTTTTTCTAGAGAAGAAGGGCCGTCGACAACCGTTATGATTTTTAAATGGTTACATTAGAATATCCGAAGTTGCAATTGAATAAGTGAACTCTCAACTCTGCTAGCTACAATAACAGTGCTAAATAGCTTATGCTGTGTTATTTGACTTTAGCTAACCGAGTGGCCATTGCAGTCACTTTTAAGTGCCAATTTGACAAATGACAACCTGACACTCAGACTTTATAATAGCAACAACCGACAACGATAATGTTTGTTGCCTTATTATAATATTCATTAATTGAGGTAACTGTTAAATCGTCATCATCTTCGTTGTGGCCCAGCCCAGCCACACACACTATCCTCATGCACCCGCCCCGATTAACACTCCCTCCCTGTTCATGTAGCTACCTGCTTGCTTACCGTTTCAATGACACTCTCCTGCTCACTCTGCCCCTCCTGGACTTCACTGTCACACTGACACCTGCTGCACCTTCTCCTCTGCTGCCTGCGAGCTAGGTTTGCCAACCGTCCCGTATTACCCGGGACATCCAGAATTATGGGTAATTTTGATTTGTCCCGGCCGGGACAGCTCCAGTACCGATTTCCAATCACAGCCTGCTAAGTTAATGACGCGCGAAAAACTCCCGGTTGTTGTGAAGTTGTGGCGCATCAGAGCAGTGTGCGCGCGGGTGCCGGGTGGCCAGAGCGGAGCATGTGAGGTTTTGCAAGCCCGGCCGCCGACTGCTAGCACCCCCCCGTCAGCCCGCGAAAGTGTCCCTGATTTGGGGGTGGGAGAGTTGGCAACCCTACTGCGAGCCGCAAGCACCGCTATCGCTATGGCTAGTCACCTCTCCTCCTCCATGTGCTGACACACGGAGAGGGAGGGGTGGAGCCTGCAAAGAGATGATTGGGCCAGCCCAGTGTCAGTATGGAAAATGAACCAATGGGCCGCTGTCCCTGCTTTATGGGCCGGTCGAAAGCAATTTTTTTTTTTTAAATAAAATGTTTTTATAGGCCTATCGACCGGCCCCCAAGTGCGTCGGCCCTTTTTCCCGGTATGCCCGATTACCAGTCCAGCCCTGGGTCCAGCGCTGTGTGCGACAGGAGAAGCCAGAGCCATCATCCGAGAGGAGAGCGAGCCAGCTGTGTGAGGAGAGGAGATGAGGAAGGAAGGAGCGGCCGGGCCGGAGCGCTGCGCACTGGAGAAGAGAATCCCCATCGGTGTCAGCATCGACATCTACCGGGAACAAGAGGTACTACCGTATGGGGGGTGATTCATGCCATGGGGAGGCGCTGGAAAGTGGGAAGCAACAAAATCCCAATCGTTTTTTAAATGTTTTATTTGTGACATTTCTAAGACAACTGTTGTCCTGTTGTAGCTGCAGTAGAATATACAACCATCAATTAGTTACATTTTTTTCATGCAGCATGTCGTTTTAAAGTTACATGTTTATGTTGATAAGAAGGATTTTTAACAAAAAGTATATGTTAACAATTGACCTTCAGCCTTTAAACCTGGTCCAGCGTTTGATTGACGGCCAAGAAGGGAGTGGAGCATTACAACAAACGTTGTGACCTGTCAGATACACTCCGTGATCCAATTAGAGATTTCCACTATGTGTTGTGATGTTGAATGTTTTCCATACGGGCAGGGGCAGGCTGGTGGAAAACAATGGCCCCCGAGTTATTGTCAGACCAATGCATTCAATGCATCCCACGTATCGACATGGCAGTGTGCTATTTGAAAAATACCCATACACTTAACATCACGTTGGATGATTACAAAGAAATTACATCTTGTGTTTCACCAACTTGCCTGTATGGACACATGGAATGAAACATAGTTGCTGTCAAACCTTTTAAGGGGTTCTCTCTGTGCTGCTGTCAGGTGTCATTTCAGCGCGAAACCGGATGCGACCCGCCACCACCCCAGGCACCTCCAGCAGCTCGTTCTGGGTTTTCATCAACTCCCTTCTTCACCACCACCACCACCAGTGTCAAGTGTAACTCCAACTTCGCTGTGCTTAACCCGCACTTGATCGGACGGTAACCATTCCTGAATGTTAAAACTGGGTTCCACTCAATAACCAGGCCACTTTAATCTTTATCCTCCTTTCTTTTTTATTTAGTCTTTTCTCTTGGCAGCCCAGATATTTGCAGCTTACAGCAGCTCACAGCAGCTTACAGCAGCTCACAGCAGCTCACAGCAGCTCACAGCAGCTCACAGCAGCTCACAGCAGCTCACAGCAGCTTACAGCAGCTCACAGGTGAAAAACCTTAAAACCAGAAAATCCTGCTTGGACTCCTTGCTCGCTCCAGCCCGGGTAAGAGCAGCAACAAAAGTCTTCTTTTGGATTCGGGCGAGGTTCTCTCTTGCTTCAACGGCAACATCCTGGGCGGACTTCACTGGCCACTCACTCTCCGGGAGACTTAAGAACTTGGGACCCAGTTGCCACTCTGTGCCTTCGTCCAACTCCTTGGGGCTTGCCCCTCTGGAGATGATATCCGCTACATTGAGTGGTCCGGGAACCCACCACCAGTCTTGGACGTTTGTGCTGCCTTGAATTTCCCCAATTCTATTCGCAAAGAATGTCTGGTATCCGTAGCTTTCGCGCTGGACAGCTCCCAGGACTGTCTGGCTGTCCACGAGGTGGTACCACCTCGCTACATGAATCCTGCCATGCTTCTGGAAATACTTCTTCAGACGGGCAGCGTAGACAGCTCCACAAACTTCAGCTTTAACAGCATCCCCCTTGTGGTCTAAAGGCGTCAGCCTAGCCTTGGATTCGACTAGCCGTATGATCACACCTTGTGCCAACTCCCACCGTAGGTACACTACAGCGCCATACGAGCATTCGCTACCATCAGAGAACGTGATCCCGAGGGGCTCGGCTGGTGAGTCAGGAGGTGACAAGGCTCTGACAAATCTCAGCTGGGCAAGATCAGCATAATCCTCAAAAAGGCAGATAGCATCTTCCCGGAGGCCCTCGGACAAAGGTATGTCCCATGTATTCTCTGATGGGCTACATTTGACCCGTGCTTCTTGAAAAGCTCTTCTCACCAAGATGGCTCCCTTCTGCTTCACGGGTGTCACAAGACCGAGGGGATCGTACAACCCTGACACTTGACTTAGGAGCTCTCTACGGGTGAGCGGATTTGGCACCTGTGTCCTTATTTCATCCTTTAACAGATTTTCCCCCAACCTCATTTTCTTCTTTCTTTTGGAGAAGTTCACAGCTACCATCAAACGAAGTTTGTCGCTCTCTGGATCATAGCCAAGACCCAGAGCTTTATTGTTCTCGTCTGAGAGTTGGTTAGGAAGGACCATCACCGGGGGTTCTACCCTCTCCATGTCACTGGGTCCTTGCCTCCCACTTTGGCCTGAGTAGACCCACGGCTTCATATAGAATCCGCCAGCTTCCAGGATTTGCTCAACATTGGCTGTTATTTTCTTTAGCTGGCTCAGGTCATTGTGCGAGGTCAGGATGTCGTCCACATACGCATCTTGTTCCAGTGCTCGGCGCTCTTCTGAGAAGTGGTTGAACATTGGCAGATTTGCGGTCTCACGCATGGCGACTTGCGCGATGCAGCCCGCTGGCTTATCTCCGATGTTGACCCTCGTAATCGCATACTCCTGAATGTCCTCCCCCTCAGAGTCTCTCCATAAGAATCGATGAAGATGTACCTCCTGGTCCTCGAGCCATACAGAATTATACATTTTTTTGATGTCCCCTAGCGCAGCAAAAGCACCTTGCCGAAACCGTAAGAGGACAGCACGGATGTCATTGAGGACATCTGGACCCTTGATAAGTAGATCATTCAGGCTCTGGCCCCTGAATTTCTGACTGCTATTCCATACAAGGCGGACCGGCGTGGTAACAGAGTGGGGGTTTGGAGCAATCAGGTGGCTAACATACCACACGGGTCCAGTCCAGCTCATCAGCTCTTCTTTCGTCAGATTGACAGCAGCACTTCGCTCCACCATGTCCTGAACCTGCGTTTTGTAGGCGTTCTTCCACTCAGGCTCTCTTGCCAACTGCCTTTCAGTCCTCAGGAATGTTGCTTCGACAGCCCTCCTATTGTTGGGCAACGTCTCCGGATCCTCCATCCAGGGGTACTTTGCATGCCAATGCGGCTTCTCACTGTGATGATCTCCGCTTACATATGTCAATCCGCTCTTTATTTGCTCCAGCTCCCGCTCCTCAGAAATGGTCATCTCCTTCCCCCCAGGTTGACAGTTTCCACATCTACAACCGCCACACCTGGGTTCACAGGCAGCACCGATGCTATCCCAACTCCACCAGTTCATGAAGTCTCGGCCGGCAGCACACGTAGTGGCTTGGGTGAATGAAGGCGGTCGAGCTGAGCCATTACAGCTGACTTCTTTATACTGCGCAGCCGCTGTCCGCATGGAGCGTGCAAAATGCGCTCTGGAGCCATGGGCCGTGACCGTAACATTTTCAAAAAGCTCCGGATGAGAACCGCCCACTGTTTTGCCAAGGGGGCCGTCCCACAACACAAGGTCACCTACGGAGCGCACCTTCTGAGGGACGAGCTGGCCTTCTTTATGACTGATGAGCAGCTTTATTTTAGTAGGACGGATCAGCTCGTGGAGAGGAATGTCGGGAAATATTTTTTGTAGTCTCTTGGGTAGCACGTGCTGATGGACTTCTGCGATGCTATCCCGCCCGTAACACACAAGCTGGTGGGATCTCAAGGTTCCCCTTGGAATTGTGACCCGGATCTTCAGTAGATACCGCTTGGTCTCAACCGTTACTTGCATCCCGCCAACTCCATGGACTGTGAGCGTGACGTCCTCGCTCCTCAAATTCAGCTCACCTGCCGCCTCATGAGTGATGTAAATAGTATCGGATGCCAAGTCTATCAAGGTACCAATCTTCTGGCCAGCATTCGCAGTGACTTCAAGGATCATCATTACGACCGGGAACTCATCAAGGCCGTTCTCCGTCAAGGTTGAACTAAATGCCTTTGAGACAGAATTACAGAACACATTTCGACACCGCTGAGCCAAGTCGGGGGCCAGGCCCGTCAGGATCTCCTCATGGGTCTCTGTGTAATGTTTTACCTCGCCCCTTCCTGGGCTGGGCTTCAGTCTCCTTAGTCCATCTTCCTTGCTTCCCCCCTTGGGACAGAGGTAATAGTGATGACCCGGGCCGTGAATGCTTTTACACCGATCGTTTTTGCACAGGAAGGTTGTCTTGCATTCTGCATCGGTGTCGTGAACCTTAAGACACCTCCCACAAGCACCAAGTTTCTTCACTGCCTCTTTCTTTTCTGCTACTCCAAGTGTTTTAAATTTCTTGCAATAGTACAGCTTCCTCCCATGTCCCCTCTCTCCACAGACAACGCACAATGCTTGGGAGTTTGAGAAGTGGGTGGACTTTGTTCGAGCGTGCTTTTGTGGGATTCCTCCCCCTCTCCTGCTGGGGTCTTCATCCTTTAATTGGTCTAGTTGCTCATAAATTTTCTCCTGACCTCTCAGAAACTTAAGGAGCATGTCAAACCTGTTTCCAGTCGATTCGGTCTCCTCTTCTTTTGATACATGGACCAACCACTCCTTCTTTAAGCTGTCCGGCAGCTTGCTCTCCAGGGACTTTGTGACAAGTGGATTTTTCAAGGCGCCCATATCCCCTAATCCGTTGAGGTCATACAAGGCTTTTTCAACAACCTGGATCAAGTCCACAATCTTCCTGGGTTGGTAACTTTTCACCGGTGCCAGCATCTGCAGCTCTTCAACAATTTCCAGGGCAATTTCTGTTTTGTTTCCAAAACTGTTTCCAAGGACACGAAAGATTTCTTCCGCTGTTCCATAGGTTGACAAGCGGAGGTCCCTCGCTACTTTTTCCTCGAGGCTATCCAACAGCTGAAATTTCCTCACATCCTTGGAGCCAGTAGTCTCGCCTTGCTCATGGAGCGCTTCCCATTCTTTTTTCCTGAGGTAGAAGTTTCGCTTATTTCCATCAAACTGCGGGAGTGCTGTTGGCCTCAATTTGATAGCGGGTGACCGGTGTAGGGTTCCTCTTAGGGATCCCTCGTTCTCCAGCTTCGCCTGTAATAGGGTGGCTTTCCCTGATGTAGGAGCCATACATCGGGTTTTGATTATTCTTTTGTATTATTCTTTCCTTCTACATTGTTTGTATGTGTGCGTGTGGTGTGACGTCATTTGTATCCACGACACCGTAAGGGGGTGTGGTGTGTGTGTGTGTATATTAGTGTGTGTCTATTCACCTGTGGGGGGTGGTTGTTTGGAGCATGGCTGCAGGGTGAGTATGGGGAAAAACTTTCTTTTGATCGTCAGCGTCAGCGTCATTGTAATCGTCACCGTCATTGTTATCACCATCGTTAATGTCATCGTCACTTCAATGGAGTTTCATGTGCTTTGATACTCACTTGACCAATAAAATGCATCTGGTAAAGTAAGCGATTTGCGTATGTTACTTCTCGCTGAAACGGACACATCAAAATACTTCAGTGCGACGCGTCATTAGTATGATCCCCTCATGTCTTAGCCTGCTGCGGCTTTTGGATATTGTTTATTGTGTAGAAGCCGCTATAATTTGTCAAAAGAAAGTTTGTTGAAGCGTGGAAATGTATTGTCGTGATAACGCTGGATGTCGGAGATCGCTTTCAAAGTTGTAAACGATAGACGTGAACGCTCATTAGACTCGCGTAAAGCGCATTGATTCACAAATTTGCTGTTACTATATTTGTAATCACAGCGCTTCTATTTCAAAGGTACACGTCTATAAATATTGTGCATTGTTTGCATTCCCCGCTAGGCTTAGTAGTACTTTCGCATAAGGTGATTGTACTGGTTTGTTTGTTTGTTTTGGGACCTTTTTGTAGGGTTTTTGTTCGTGCGTCAAGCGGGTGAAGCATTGCTCTTGGGAGTGCCGCCGTAGTTCTCGTTCGAAGACGGTTAGTCTGGTTTGAGGCTATCGGTATTTAGGTACATAAATACCCACCGCTAGTACGCACAGAAGACTAGGGTTGAGTCTAGTTTAGCCTCGGTGGAAGTTAGGGGGAATCAAAACAATGCACTTGTAACATGTCCCCATGTTTTGTGTCTCTGCCTTTAACTGTGAGTGGGGGTAGTGTTTTGTTTTTTGTCATGGCTTACAGGTGTGCAGTGCTGGTTGGCTGTTGGCGAGGAGGCGTGGCCGTATAAAACCTGGGGAGCAATTAGCTAACGAGCTGGTGGCCCATATAACCAGCCTGGTTGAGGAAGGAGAGAGTAAGAGAAAGGAGAGGCTGTGTTTTGTTGTATGGCTGACATTGTTTTGTGTGGGATCTGGTCGAGTGAGACCCAATGGTACTCTACCTCAGTTCTGGAGAAGGGGTAGGTAGTTCAGCCCATGGGTGTACATTTTCCATCACGTAGGTAAACCTTTGTTACACACACTAAGTTAGCTGGGTGGGGTCACCCCTGTAGTTTTTGCAATAGAGAGGTGAGCTGGTTAGGGATAGATTGTGTTAGGCAGGGAAAGGGGTGTAGAGCAAAAGGGACCTTTTGTTTATTTCCTTACTTTGACCCCAATCCCCCCAATCCCCTTATCCTCCCTGATTTGGTTATGTGTGTACCTTTTGTTTTGTTGTTGTTTGTTTGTGTCACCTACTAAATGTCCCACGGGGACCAAACACAAATTTTACGTGTCAGGACTCATTTGTTTCAGCTGCACCCCCCCCTCCACACTACTTCACTGTCCACTGCTGATTATACAGGGGGCGCCAGCACAGGTTTTTACGTTCCCCACCTGTAAAACGAGTTCCAACCTAGGTGGGAACGTAACATGGGGGCTCGTCCGGGATCTTTTGAATCAGCCTGTGCACACACTCTGTGTTTGTAGCTTTGGACTGTGTAAAGTGTGGTAGTGGGTTTAGTGTGTTTGTTTAGGGTGACTCATAAAATGGCCACCTTTGAAGTAAAAGACTTTCTGGATAACCCTACATGGGAGGATTTTGAAAATTGTAGAAGAGTGGATTTAGAATCCTTGGCAGCCCATTTGGGTGTCTCTGTGCCAAGGGGATTTGTTAAGGCGGAGGTACGTGCTTTAGTGTTGGCCGCACTGCTTGAACAGCAGGTGCTAGTTTTGTCTCAACCTGTGTTTGAGGAGGGGGTGGATACTCCGGGGTCCCCGGAGAGACCTCCTGAGGCTGAGTATAAGGCCCCGGCCACCTTGCCTCGGTTTGATCCCTTCTCTCCCATGCCTTCTGCTGTACCGCTACAGCTGGACGCCGAAGAGAGGGCTCAGATCCGAAAAGAGGAGCTCCAGCACAAGTTGGAGATGCGTAAACTGGAGTTGGAAGCTGAGAGGGATATCCGAATAAGGCAGATGGATTTTGAACTGCGAAAGTTGGAATTGGACGCAGAGAGGGCGAGGCTTGCCGCTGCTTCTGCCATGCCCACTGGGGGATCTTCCGCTCAGAGCGCTGCAAATACATTTTACATCAGCCGGCATATTGCTTTAGTTCCTCAATTTTGTGAGTCTGAGGTGGATTCGTACTTTAGTGCATTTGAACGGATAGCAGTGGCCTTAAATTGGCCTAGGGACGTGTGGCCACTGTTACTTCAGTGTAAATTGTCTGGTAAGGCGCAGGAGGTGCTGGGTACCCTCTCCCTTGCTGATAGTCTTAACTATGACGTTGTTAAGGCTACTGTGCTACGTGGATATGAGCTGGTGCCAGAGGCTTATCGCCAAAAGTTTCGACGGCACACCAAATCCACTATAAAAACCTTTGTCGAATTTGCGAGAGAAAAGGAGTCCCTATTGGACAAATTGTGTTTAGCAAGTAAAGTTAAAACTTTTGAAAGTCTTCGTGAGTTAATTTTGTTGGAGGAGTTTAAAAACAGCCTTCCAGAGCGGTTGGTTGTATACATTAATGAACAAAAGGTTAATAAGTTATCGGAAGCCGCAGTGCTGGCCGATGAATTTGTGTTAACACATGAAACTGTGTTTCCCACTCACCGTAGTGAAACTAGACCAGTTGTTTCTGCACCTGCCTATAACTCCCCTTGTTACACGGTACATGCACGACCATCTCAAAAGGAGGAGCGTGCATGCTTTTACTGTCATAAGGTTGGGCATGTCATTGCCGATTGTGTGACTTTAAAACGCAAGTCCCCACCATCAACCCCTAAACACCCCAAAGGTGTGGGGTTAATCAAGATGGCTACACAGGGCACGGTACAAGAGAGTTCTGCCGTTCGACCGAGTGGTTGTGACCCAACGTATGACCAGTTCATATTTAAAGGCTTTGTTTCCCTGACAGGTGATTCTAAGGACCAGGAGCCCATTTTGATATTGAGAGATACTGGGGCGGCTCAGTCTATAATTCTCTCAAGTGTTCTGCCCTGGTCAGCTGAGTCTTACTGTGGTTCTAGTGTATTGTTGAGGGGGATTGAAATGGGTTGTGTCCCTGTCCCCTTACACACTGTCCATTTGGTTTCAGATTTGGTGAGTGGATGCTTCAGAGTTGGTGTACAGTCCCAACTTCCCATAAATGGGGTGGCTCTAATCATGGGTAATGATCTAGCAGGAGGTAAAGTTGTGCCAGTGTTAGAGGTAATAGACAAGCCAGATGTGCAGTCTAGCGGAGATGTTTTGGCCACTACATTTCCTGAGGCCTTTCCTGCATGCGTAATTACGCGTGCCCAGTCGCGTTGCTTGGGTAGCATGCTTGACCTATCTGACTCTGTGCTTGCACCTATGTGGACTGGAGAAGATGTCCCGTGTTCTACTTCTGTGATGCCAAGTAGTTCAGCTAAGGTTGCTCTTGAGGTAGAAAAGAAAATGGATTCCTCGGGTGACGATTTAAGAGTACCATTGACTAGGGAAAAGCTAATAGCTTCCCAAAAAGAGGATCTGAGCTTAGCTAAATTTTTGCCTCTGTTGTGAAGTTCGAGGAAACCACTACGACGGGTGTGAAATATTACTTGAAGGACGGTCTGCTAATGAGAAAATGGACTCCCCGTACGGATCCAGGGAAGGATTGGAGTTCGGTTTTCCAGATTGTAGTTCCAGCCTTGTTTCGGACACATGTAACGTCTTTAGCTCATGATATTCCCTGGTCTGGTCATTTAGGGGTGACTAAAACGTATGATCGCCTCCTCCGTCATTTCTTTTGGCCGGGAATGAAACAGGATGTGGCTCGTTTCTGCCGTACATGTAGTACGTGCCAAGTGGTAGGGAAGCCTAACCAGGTAGTTCCCCCGGCTCCTTTTATGCCCGATTCCGGTCATGGGAGAGCCGTTTGAGAAGGTGTTAATTGATTGTGTTGGTCCCTTACCACGGACTAAGTCTGGAAACCAATTCATGCTCACCATAATGTGCACTGCTACTAGGTACCCTGAAGCAATTCCTATGCGTACAGTCACCAGTAAGGCAGTGGTGAAAGCCCTGATTAAGTATTTCTCTACTTTTGGGTTCCCAAAAACCATACAAACAGATCAAGGAACAAATTTTACATCTAAACTGTTTGAGGGAGTGTTGAAGACCTTGTCTGTGGCCCATAAGTTGTCTAGCGCTTACCACCCGGAGAGTCAGGGTGCGCTGGAACGTTGGCATCAGACCCTAAAGGCCATGTTAAGTAAATACTGCAAGGACACCGAGAAGGATTGGGATGAAGGGATTCCATATGTGCTGTCTGCGATTCGGGAGACTGTGCAAGAGTCTCTTGGGTTTAGCCCCGCTGAGCTAGTCTTTGGTCACAGGGTGAGAGGGCCTCTAAAGATACTAAAAGAACAAATTATGGCTAGCGATACAACAGAGTCTTCTACTAACGTCCTAGACTATGTAAGTCAAGTCCGAGAAAGGCTGCATGATGCATGGGCAGCAGCTAGAGAGAAACTGTCTTCCACTCAGAAGAAAATGAAACGTCACTTTGATCTAAAAGCTGTGTCTCGTTCTTTTCAACCAGGTGACCAGGTCTTGGTTTTATTGCCGGAAACTGGTTCTTCCCTTTCTTCCCGGTTCTTGGGTCCCTATGTGGTGGAGGAAAAACTCAGCGAGACAGATTATGTCATCAAGACCCCAGACCGGAGACGACCAACCCGAGTATGCCACATTAACATGATTAAAGCATATCAGGTTAGAGATGGTTCCAAATCTGGTACCAGTACAAGTCCGGTGGTTGCCGCTGTTGCCGCTGTTAAGCACGTTACCCAACCTGGACTCTGGGTAACTGATGAGGACAGTTTAGCGATGCGAAATACTCCAGAGCAGTGTGCTCATTTGGGTAATTCTGAGATGTTAGCGTCTCTTCCCTCACATCTGGAGCATTTGAGTGATCAGCAGAGTGCTGATATACAGATACTAATTGCTGATTTTCTGAGTCTCTTTAAGGATGTCCCGAGTCGGACAACTGTGTTGGAACACGATATAAAGGTAGGCGATGCTGCGCCAATCAAACAACATCCATATCGTGTTAATTTAAGTAAGAGATCAGTAATGAAAGCCAAGGTAAACTATTTGATAAAAAATGGAATGGCAGTCCCCAGTAGCAGTCCTTGGAGTTCTCCCTGCTTGCTGATTCCAAAGCCAGACGGGACTCAAAGGTTTTGCACGGACTACCGGAAAGTGAATAAGGTTACGATCCCTGACTCATTTCCTTTACCTCGCATGGATGACTGTATTGACACCATTGGCTCAGCTGCTCATGTCACCAAACTTGATTTATTAAAAGGGTATTGGCAGGTACCTTTAACCCCGCAGGCTTCTGAGGTGTCTGCTTTTGTAACTCCGGACAGTTTCTGCCAGTACACGGTGATGGCGTTTGGAATGAGGAACGCCCCGGCCACCTTTCAACGGTTGGTAAATATAGTATTGGCTGATATAAACGATTGTACAGCGTACCTGGATGACCTAGTGATTCATTCGACTACCTGGCCTGATCACATAGACACGTTGAGGGCTGTGTTTGCACGCTTGGCCAGCGCATCGTTAACCCTCAACTTGGCCAAATGCGAATTTGGAAAAGCAACCGTGACGTACTTGGGTAAGGAGGTGGGAAGAGGTCAGGTTCGCACCCTAACTGCCAAGGTAGAAGCTATCACACGGTTTCCTGCTCCTGCTACTTTGCGTGAATTGCGCAGGTTCTTGGGCATGACTGGGTATTACCGAACCTTTTGCAAG
The DNA here is from genome assembly GCF_949316345.1 of Pungitius pungitius. Taxonomy (NCBI): domain Eukaryota; kingdom Metazoa; phylum Chordata; class Actinopteri; order Perciformes; family Gasterosteidae; genus Pungitius; species Pungitius pungitius. Next base: position 16,110,023 of record NC_084914.1, read on the forward strand.
AATTTCTCCACTGTCGTAGCCCCACTGACCCAATTACTCGGTCCTTCGGTGTCATTTAAGTGGACTGATGAGTGTCAGTCTGCTTTTGAGTCTGTGAAAGACCTACTGTGCACTTCTCCGGTTCTGTCTGCCCCAGATTTTGAAAAACCGTTTAAGTTGGAGGTGGATGCCAGTTCTGTGGGTGCGGGTGCTGTACTGTTGCAGGAACATGATGGAGTAGATCACCCAGTTTGTTACTACTCTAAAAAATTCAACAGTTGCCAGTCCCGTTACTCCACCATAGAACAGGAGACTCTGGCGCTGTTGTTTGCATTACAGTTTTTCGAAGTTTATGTTGGCTCCAGTGTGTTGCCTGTCGTGGTATATACTGACCACAATCCTTTAGTTTTTTTGGGCCGCATGTACAACCACAACCAGCGTCTCATGCGTTGGGCGTTGGTTATACAAAGTTATAATTTAGAGATACGACACATAAAGGGGTCAGCAAATGTGGTTGCTGATGCTCTGTCTAGGGTTTAAATGAATAGGTCTGTGATTTTTTATTTTTTTGTGTTCGATACCTGAACTTTTGTTGTGACCACTGTAAAGTCACGTACAGACCATGTCGTAATCCCACGGGTTTACTCTTTTTTGGGGGGGGCGTGTAACATGTCCCCATGTTTTGTGTCTCTGCCTTTAACTGTGAGTGGGGGTAGTGTTTTGTTTTTTGTCATGGCTTACAGGTGTGCAGTGCTGGTTGGCTGTTGGCGAGGAGGCGTGGCCGTATAAAACCTGGGGAGCAATCAGCTAACGAGCTGGTGGCCCATATAACCAGCCTGGTTGAGGAAGGAGAGAGTAAGAGAAAGGAGAGGCTGTGTTTTGTTGTATGGCCTGGCTGACATTGTTTTGTGTGGGATCTGGTCGAGTGAGACCCAATGGTACTCTACCTCAGTTCTGGAGAAGGGGTAGGTAGTTCAGCCCATGGGTGTACATTTTCCATCACGTAGGTAAACCTTTGTTACACACACTAAGTTAGCTGGGTGGGGTCACCCCTGTAGTTTTTGCAATAGAGAGGTGAGCTGGTTAGGGATAGATTGTGTTAGGCAGGGAAAGGGGTGTAGAGCAAAAGGGACCTTTTGTTTATTTCCTTACTTTGACCCCAATCCCCCCAATCCCCTTCTCCTCCCTGATTTGGTTATGTGTGTACCTTTTGTTTTGTTGTTGTTTGTTTGTGTCACCTACTAAATGTCCCACGGGGACCAAACACAAATTTTACGTGTCAGGACTCATTTGTTTCAGCTGCACCCCCCTTCCACACTACTTCACTGTCCACTGCTGATTATACAGGGGGTGCCAGCACAGGTTTTTACGTTCCCCACCTGTAAAACGAGTTCCAACCTAGGTGGGAACGTAACAGCACTGTAGCTGTACTATTTTCAGGTGGAAATACAAATTATAAAAGAGCCCTATGTCTTAACGTCATTAGCAGATATTTTTTGTGATTTATTGGATTTTTTGTAAATGGAAAATTGAGTTGAATGACACCAGCCAAGTGGAGAAAAGACAAATAACACTTACACCCAAAGCCTTTGAGCACAAATTGGAAAAGCTCCAAGAAGAACGTCAAGTAAAAATAAGGAAGATTAAAGGTGCAATAAGAGAAATTAAAACCCTAATGCAAAGGGCGGATAATGCTGAAAAAATACGGTCATGCCTTGATAATGTATCGAGCTTGTTTAAAGTAGCAAGTCATCTTCATGGTGTTGTGGCTTCTATGCTCCCACCTGAAGAACAAGAAAAACAAAATGCTTGGTTTGTCAGTATTGAAGAACATACAATTGCTTTTGTGGAGGAGACCAATAAATGGCTGCTTGAGGTGCCAGACACAGCAGAAGAGTGTGTTGTTGCACCATGTTTAGGATCTGTTTCCAACAATGAGGCAGGTATTGTGGAAAATGTAGTGGATGACATTAGACCGATTGATAGTGTTTCTAATGTATCAGTGAAGTCAAAGAGGCACAGTTCAGTAGTAAGTAAATCTATGTCCACTACTTCATCAGCTAGATTAAGGGCTGAAGCTGAGACAGCTGCTCTTGTGGCTCGTCAAAGAATGCTGAGTCAGAAACATGCCCTGGAAGAACAGCAGGAAGTATTGAGGAAGAGAAAGGAGGAGCTGGACCTGGACACGGAGCTGGCGGCATCTATGGCTAAAGTGAGTGTGTTCAAGGCTTCAGAAGGATTCTGTGTGTCTAATGTTTCCGTAAAATCAGATGGGATGAACTCTTATTTGGAAAGAGGAAAAGGAACACAGTTAAGACCTGATGCTGTCAAATTCGTGCCTGAGTTCAACACCCAACCATGGGATGCAGAGGCTGGAGGTGAAGCTTTGCTTTCAGGTTATTCTGCTGTAAGGCCTAATACACACAACAGAAGGGAGCCGCCTGCTGCTGTGACCTGGCCCGGTCCGTCTGCTTTGCTTTCTCTGCCCGCTGCTGCGACTGGGGTTGGTATGTCCACTCTTCCAGAAGGTTCTTCTTATCCACCAGTTACTCACATTCAATCTGGAGATACATCTGTGACAGCGAATAATTCTGATCAGCGTTTTCTCACAGTTTCGGAAAGACAAAATCAAATTACATCTTTATTGGTTGAACAACAGTCACTTTTTCTCTTACCTAAGCGAGATCTACAGGTTTTTGATGGAGATCCTCTGGAGTATCAAACCTTCATAAGAGGATTTGAACACAACATTGAAGCTAGAACACAAAGCCAAAAGGATTGTTTGTATTACCTCGAGCAGTATACGAGAGGGCAGCCCAGGGATTTGGTCCGTAGCTGTCAACATCTGCCTCTGTCTCGTGGATACACTAAGGCAAGGTCACTACTTCAAGAACATTTTGGCGATCCATTCAAAGTAGCCTCCGCTTATATGGATAAGGTGCTTTCATGGCCTATGGTTAAAGCTGAAGATATTGACGCTTTGCAGGTGTATAGTCTAATGTTACAGGAATGTTGCAATTCCATGGGGACTGCCACAAAAGATCTGGATGTACCTACGAATATGCAAAGCATTGTGAAAAAGCTGCCTTATAAGTTGCGGGATCATTGGAGAAGTGTGGCTGGTGATATTCAGGAGAAGTTTCGCCGTAGAGCTACATTTTCAGACATTGTGGAGTTTGTTGAGAGGCAAGTCAAGATAGCAAGTGACCCTCTTTTTGGAAATATACAAGATACACATGTGACAGGAAGAAAGGAATTAAAAATAGTCAAGTTGCACTCTCAAACTGGTTCAAAGGCTAGAGGCAGTAGTTTTGCCACTACCGTGACACCTGCTGAGAAGAAAGTGGAGTCTGGAAACAAAATAGAGAAGAACTCTCTTGTGAAAGTTTGTTTGTTCTGTGGAGCTGGACATTCGTTGGATGTTTGTCTTTCTTTAGGTAAAAGGACACAAGATGAGAAATTGTCTTTTTTGAAGGAGAACCGTATGTGCTTTGGATGTCTGTGCGTTGGGCACATGAGTAAAGATTGCAGAAAACGTTTAATATGTAGAGTATGCAATTATAGACACCCCACGTTGTTGCATTTCCACCCCAAAGCAAAACAAAAGAGTTCGACTCAGGCCAATGGTGGCCTTGAACCAGTCAGAGAAGGCGCTGTGGTGTCTGTCCAGTCCAGTGGCTTAACTGGGGCCGGTAAGCAGGACTGTACACTTTCTATCTTGCCTGTTCAGGTGAAATCCAAAAGTGGGCAAGAGACCGTGGTCACGTATGCGTTTCTGGATCCGGGGAGTACTGCCTCGTTTTGTACAGAGCGACTCATGAATCGGCTCAATCTTACAGGGAAGAAGCTCGGAATACTCCTTAGAACTATGGGGCAGGAGAAGGTGGTGGAAAGTTACAGGTTGTCAGACTTGGAAGTCTCCAAGTTGGATTCTGACAGCTTTTGTGACCTGCCTGAGATTTTTACTCAAAGAAGCATGCCTGTTCATAGAGGTAACATTCCACGCTCAAAAGACCTCCAAAGATGGCCGCACCTGAGACACATACAAATACCAGAGATTGACGCTGATGTGGACCTTTTGATCGGCACTAACGTCCCTCAAGCTCTGGAGCCGTGGGAGGTAGTTCGAGCCGTGAACGGCGGCCCTTATGCAATTAAAACCATTCTGGGTTGGACCGTGAATGGTCCGCTGCGAGGAGATAATCAGATCCGTGATCAGTGTTCACAGCCCGACATCTCAGTCAATCGCAACTCCGTGGCGAGACTTGATGAGCTTTGGGAAAAACAACTGAAGGTGGATTTTCCTGAAAATCTGCATGATGACCAACCTGGTCTGTCGAGAGAGGATAAGCGCTTCATTGAGTCAGTTTCTGAATCTGCTAAGCTCATTGATGGTCATTATAATATCGGTTTGCCGGTAAGACAAAGATCCCTCAAAATGCCAAACAATAAGACAATCGTAGAGCAGCGTACATTGAGTCTAAAAAGGCGTTTGAACAAAGATCTATCTTTTCGCTCCGACTACATTACATTCATGTCTGGCATGCTGACTAATGGCTACGCAGAGAGAGTTCCTACTGAGCAGCTGGCCCGTTGTGATGGAAGGGTGTGGTATGTACCCCATCATGGGGTGTATCATTCCAAGAAGAAAAAGCTGCGAGTAGTTTTTGATTGTGGGGTCACGTTTCGGGGGATGTCTTTGAATTCTCAGCTTCTTCAGGGACCAGATCTCACAAATTCGTTAGTGGGAGTCCTCACAAGATTCCGCAAAGAACCTGTCGTGCTCATGGCTGATATTGAAGCCATGTTTCATCAGGTCAGGGTGCCAGTTGAAGACTCTGACTTGTTGAGATTCTTGTGGTGGCCAGATGGAGATTGTACTCAGGAGCTAGTGGAGTACAGAATGAGGGTGCATCTATTCGGTGCTACTTCCTCCCCTAGCTGTGCCTGTCTCGCCCTGAGGAAGTGTGCTGAAGACAATCAAAAGTGCTTCAGTCCTGTGGCAGTTAACACTGTACTGCACAATTTCTACGTCGACGATTGTTTGGTGTCTGTTGGCTCTGAAGAGGAAGCAGTATCTTTATGTCAAGAGCTCTGTGCCTTGTGTGCTAAAGGGGGTTTTAAGCTCACAAAGTGGATTAGTAACCAACGCATCGTCCTCGCCGCTATTCCTCAGGAGGAGCGGGCCAAAGAGGTAAAAGATCTGGATTTGGACAGTGATGCTTTGCCTGTAGAACGTGCCTTGGGTGTTCAGTGGTGCGTCCAATCTGACTCATTCAAGTTTAAAATTACACTTAAGCCCCACCCACTCACAAGAAGAGGAATCTTGTCCGTGACTAGTTCAATTTACGACCCTCTTGGTTTCTTGGCACCTGTTGTTTTGTCTGCCAGGAAAATCCTCCAAGACCTTTGTAGGAGACGTCTGGGATGGGATGATCCTTTGCCCTCTTCTGTTGCAGGAGAATGGACGGCCTGGCTGGAAGACCTTCATGATCTTGAAAATTGGGAGGTCAGTAGGTGTTTAAAACCAGTGGACTGTGGTCGTCTTGCCTCTGCTCAACTACACCACTTTGCAGACGCAAGTGAGGAAGGGTTTGGAACTGTGACTTACCTGTTACTCCATGACGATAGCGGGCAGACTCACCGTGCGTTTGTAATGGGAAAGGCACGAGTAGCTCCTTTAAAAATTGTCACCATCCCCCATATGGAGCTGACTGCCGCGGTGGTGGCTAGCAGGATGGACAACTTGTGGAGGAAAGAGCTGCATATGGACCTTGAAAAGTCGGTCTTTTGGACGGACAGCACTTCTGTTTTGAAATACATAGCCAATGAGACATCTAGGTTTAAGATCTTCATAGCAAACAGAGTGTCTGAAATATTGAAAACGTCTAACGTATCACAGTGGAGGTACGTGAATACAGCAAGCAACCCTGCGGATCTAGCTTCCAGAGGTATTAGTGTTCAGTCGTTTTTAAAGACTGATGCATGGCTCTGTGGTCCTGACTTTCTTTGTGAGCCTGAGTGCAGGTGGCCCAAAAATCCTGAGACCTTGGAAAGCTCTCTCTCTGGAGACCCAGAGGTCAGGGCTGTGGTGGTGAGCGCTGCTCACATTGAGCAGGTTAGTCCTGTGGAGAAGCTCATTTGTTACTTTTCCTCCTGGTTCCGTCTTAAAAGGGCTGTTGGTTGGCTTCTTAGGTTTAAGAACTTGCTCCTATCCTTGGTGCAACATCGAAAGCTGGTGAGAGAAAACCTTTCTAGGACAGATCTAAGTATTGATCAGCGGGAGAAAGAACTACAGGTTCAGATGGAAGGTATTAAGTCTCAAATACCAAAGGAGGTTTTATCCGTGGAGGACATGGTCATGGCAGAGTTAAATATTGTCCGTTTCTGTCAAAGGGTGAAGTTTTCGGAGGAACTGTCCCATTTGAAGAAAGGAGAGTGTGTAAGAAGGACAAGTCATCTTTACAAGCTCAACCCGATCCTGGATGGTGATCTCATCAGGGTTGGGGGACGGCTCAGTAGAGCAGCAATGCCACTTGAAGCGAAACATCCAGTTATACTGGCTAAAGATCAACACGTTTCTAATCTCATCCTTGCTCATGTACATCAAGAAACAGGCCATGGTGGACAAAATCATATGCTTTCTCATTTGCATCAGAAGTATTGGATTCCTGGTGCCTGCGTTGCCATCAGAAGGGTTCTGAGTAAATGTGTTATCTGCCGTAAACTGTCTGCTTCTCCTGGACATCAGAAAATGGCTGATCTTCCTCACAACCGAATTACTCCTGATGAGCCTCCTTTCAGTCGTGTTGGGTTGGACTGTTTTGGACCATTTGAAATTAAGCGTGGAAGATCTGTGATCAAGAGGTATGGGCTAATTTTTACATGCCTGGCAATACGAGCCATACACCTTGAAGTTCTTTCGTCTTTAGACACAGACTCTTTCATTAATGGTTTCAGAAGGTTCATGGCGAGACGTGGTCAAGTCCTAGAAATTTGTTCAGATAACGGCACTAACTTTGTGGGCGCTGAACGTGAATTGAGGCATGCCTTTGAAAATCTGAATCATGACCTTATAAATGATGTACTGTTGCGAAAGGGTGTTAAATGGGTTTTCAATCCTCCAGCAGCATCACACCATGGAGGCGTTTGGGAAAGATTAATTCGGTCAGTTCGTAGAGTGCTGAACTCTGTCTTTAAAAGTCAGACCCTTGACGAAGAAAGCTTGGCGACGGTATTTTGTGAGGCTGAAGCGATTGTTAACAGTCGTCCAATAACAAAAGCATCTACAGATCCCCAAGATTTGGAGGCATTGACTCCTAATCATCTGCTTCTGCTTAAATCACGGCCGTTATTGCCTCCAGGAGTGTTCAGGGAGGAGGATGTTTATTCCCGTCGTCGCTGGAGACAGATTCAGTACCTGTCGGACTTATTTTGGAAGCGCTGGGTAAAGGAGTACCTTCCTGGACTTCAGGAGCGCCAGAAGTGGAATTCCGTAAAAAGAAATTTTGTTTCAGGAGATCTGGTGGTGCTAGTGGATGATATGGCTCCTCGCAATACTTGGATTACAGGAAGAATTGTGGATACTATTCCGGACAAAAATCGACTGGTGCGACGTGTACAGATAAAAACTAAAACCTGAAATCAAGTCAAGTAGCCAACCTTCCACACGCCTCATGCGCTTTTGATAGTCAGACCGCTCTTCCTCTGGAATCCAGCGAGTCCATCGCCGGATGGCTTCTTTTGCTGCTTTTTCCAGCCCTTCAAGGTTGCTAAGCATTAACTCATATACCTCCAACTTCAGGCCAGATTTACTTTCCTCCAGCTGTTCGCACTCCTTTTCAGCTGCCTCCAATGCTAGGGACAATTCCAGGTAGCCAAAACTTTGCCATAGAACCCTCTGAACTGCTGCCTCCACTTCCTCAAGCTTTTGTTCACACTCTTCTGAAGCCTTCTTAATGTCTGTACTTCCATCTTCTTTGGAGGATTCCTCAGTACAGGCACTTTCCACCTCCTCATTTGCCTCCATCACTCGGTCAGCCTCCAGCGCAACCTTGCTGAAGGCTTCGACCAGTTCTTCCGCCGACATCTTCTTGCAAGACTTCAATACTGAGTTTGCCTGACGGGAAAACCGCTGTTTGGCAGTCGTTCTCTCACGCTTTAACTGCTGCAGAGACTTTGACTCGGCCATTTTGGGCTTTGGAGAGAACTTTAAATTGGCCCACCGGGATTGGCAGGAGTTGCGGATGGGCTCGACCGAAGCTCGGCAGCTGCTTTTCTTCTTTAGCCAGCTTCAGCGGTTTTTCACTGTTAAGTGTAACTCCAACTTCGCTGTGCTTAACCCACACTTGATCGGACGGTAACCATTCCTGAATGTTAAAACTGGGTTCCACTCAATAACCAGGCCACTTTTATCTTTATCCTCCTTTCTTTTTTATTTAGTCTTTTCTCTTGGCAGCCCAGATATTTGCAGCTTACAGCAGCTCACAGCAGCTTACAGCAGTTTACAGGTGAAAAACCTTAAAACCAGAAACGTCAACCGTTTTACCAATTTGCATCTTCCTTTAACCAAACAGATTTCCACATGAATTAAAATGGTACCCAAACACAATGAATAACCAACCATTTTGACAAACAGTGAGATTAGCACCATGGATAAATAACCATTTAAATAACCAAGTAGTGACTTTAGCAAAATGAATAAACAAACCTTTAAATAACCAAGCAGTTGAACGCAATGAATAAACAAACATTTAAATAGCCACGCAGTGAGTTTAGCACATTTAATAAATAAACATTTAAATAGCCACGCAATGAGTTTAATGCAATGAATAAATACAAATTTAAATAGTTCAATGCAATGAATAAATAACCATGTTCTATCAGAATGCATACCAGAACCACACTGCATCAAGCAAACCACAACACAGGTGTAAGCTCACAAACACAGGTGCATTATCTCATCTGCACCGCGACGCCAATGGCGTGCAAAAGTCAACAAAAGTCCGATGAACGGTTCTCTTACCGGCTGTTCTATTCAGTCTTTGAATGGTCCTAAATCCTGCACAGTTCCAGGAATGCTTCCTGAGAAACAAATCCTCACGTCCCGCTAGCGATTTTCTGGTTCAAACAATTAGTCTCTCCTGCCCTTAAGTTGGAGCCGCACGCACCCTTAATCTGCTCGGGTGCGCGCAGGTGAGCGATAGTTGGCTCCGCCTATTTCCTGATGAGAGAGGGCGTTCGCCGTGACAACCAGTGTCTGGACTGCAGGAGGGGATTGGGCCAAGCAGAACTCTGCATCACGGCCCCTTGATTATCCCGGTTTAGGATGGAGTCCAATCGCAAAAGATTCGGCACGATTGCAATATTATACAGTGTAATAAATGTTTGTCAATTCAGGCCGAGTCTGTCCTGATTGAACAGGCTATTGTAACGCTGTAAGGTCGGTATAGTTGAATAGATGAATAGGCTTACACACGCACTCTGTTCACTGGCCAAAGCCTCCTCACCTGTGTGTGTGCACGCATGTGTCTGCATGTGCCCAACGAGGAGTGAACAATGGCAAATGTAAAAAAAAAAACATGCAGACTTTCTTGAGGGGTAAATGCATATCGCAGAAGGTATGGTGATGGAGGTTGTCTGGTATTGGACCAGCCCAACCCCACCGGACCACAAGAAATCCCCCCGGTATCCCCTATGGCCAGACTGCCCCTGAATCTGGGGCCGCTCAGGTACAGGATGGATGGATACGGCAAAGCAGCCACCATTGGATGGCTGTGAATAGACTACACCACAAAACAAATAATGAAAAGATTCTTTTGTTTTTAAGAATAAAAAAGCCCTTATGAATTACTACATCCAGGTAAAAGGATAATATGTAAAAATAACTATGGTTTATGCTTCAGTGCTGTTAAAATTATTTTTCAGGCAAAGACAAAAGCATTCAATGACACTGTTCTATGGTCTGGTAGAGCTCAGTCTGCCAATGTGGATTATCAATAATCTGCAATTAGTATCTGTATCCAAACATCATGTTTGCTCCCTTTTCTGTCTTTGATGAGAACAGTAAGTTTTATAATCTTCTGCACCACTAGTTGTCAAAACAGTATTTTATTACGTTTTTTTGGCCTGACAGCTGGATTTCGTAATCAGGTCACAAAATGTAATGTAACATGTGGTCAGGGACATCAATCCAAAGAAATGTGCTTGCTTTACCTGTGGTGCTGCACTGAGGAGTACGTGCCACTATGTACCATCCAAACTGACCAGCCTTTGCTAGGACATTTTAATGCATGCACAGGAGAGAACTAGAACCAGGACTCATTTTTTTGATCAGCACAACTTGAAAGGCATGACAAGTCTTTCTTTAGACTGTGTTTGTTGCAGACCCCTTTTTGCTATTAAAAAACGATCCTTTTAAGCCTGCTCCAATTTCAAGGTAAGTGTGATAACACAAGCTCGGTGAATCAGTCTGGAAAACATTTCCTTTGGGCCCTTCAGTTAATTGTTTCTGTTTAACACACAATAGTTTCCAGTGTTAAACATGTAGTATAAACTTAATTCTGCTTCTTTAACATATTCCACTCCATTCTGTGTCCCCTCAACTCTGCAAACCATCCGTGTTGTTAATCAGCTAGAATAGAGCTTATTATTTAAGCACAGACATATGCAAGATCAGGGCAAAGCCTTTACAAGGGAACTGGAACACAAATGGAGGCCAAAAAAGAAAAAGAAAAACCAGTTGAATCGAGTCCTGTCTATCCTCCCATTCTCTTGTATCTATGCTGACTGGACATTTCTTCTTTGTCCAATCAGCTGTTAAGCCATTTTGCAAATGCCACATCAAATGGCACCAACAGCAGTCTAAATCTTGCACACATTGTTGTTGTTGTTGTTTTATTTAATGAGATGCATTGTTTCATTATGCCAGAAAAGGGTTGGGATGATCAGATGTACAGTGAAGCACAAAAGTCATACTTTTAACAGCAGAAGAATCAGCGATTTGTTGAGACAAACCTTTACTACTTAGTGATAGTTATGGAGTGCAGATTTGTGTAAATCTCATTTAATTCATGGATCATCCCCAGTTTGAGCTCTCCTCACATAGCTTCATGTAATATTCCCCATTTGAATTATCTGTATTCAAATAATCTTATGTGTAGCCTCTCCTCAGCTGCTGAGCTGACATCTCCACGGGGATCATTAAAGTTTCATCCGACCTGATCCAAAAGTGCCTTTAAGCAAGGCACCAGTAGAGATGCTCAATGTCCATCACTTGGAGAATTTGAAGGGTATGAAGATGCTGCTCGCAGTTGCAGCCACAGCCAAGGACAAGGGAAGGCTGCAGCGTGTCATCCACTCTGCAGAGAGGGTGATCGGCTGCAATCTTCCGTCTCTCCAGGACTTGTTCGCTTCCAGGACTTTGAAGCGGGCCGGAAAGATTGTAGCCGACCCCTCCCACCCTGAACATGAACTGTTTGTGCCCCTCCCATCCGGCAGGAGGCTGAGGTCCATCAGGACTAAGACCTCCATCCACACCAACAGTTTCTTCCCTCATCAACAGAGCCCGCCCCCCCCCCCCCTTTCGGTTGACTGCTGCACTTCATTTTTATTTTTTATTTGTAACTTAACTAACCCATAGCATTGTATTTGATTTTATTGTTATCTTATTCCTGCACTATGTTGTCTTGTTGTCCATAGTCAAACTGTCTGCTGTCATGCACTAACCCCTAAGTCAAATTCATTGTATGTCTGACACACTTTGGTAATACTTCCAGATTCCTGGTATACAAAGGCACAAAAGTGTAATGATTCCTCTTATTGATCTGAAAGGTTCTTAGCCTACATTTAAACCTGATATCAAAACCATTCTTTTTCTGTATTATTGACTAATGGTGTTTTCTGAAATTGGTCCAGTATTGAGTCTCAAATTGCTCTTGTGAGCTGTGCCTGCCAATAAGTGTAAATGTAAGATGGACATGAAGGGCAGGTGAAACCTTTTGTGGTACCCCATGCCATAAGTGAACTAGAAAATGCATTTCCTGCAGAAAATGCGTTGGAATGCAGAAAGCTGAAATTAATTTCAAAAAGTTGCTTAAAGTACAGAAATGAAACAAGCTGAAATTATTCTAAACATTGCTGAACGAATAGAAAAAGCTAAAATACATTTGAAAATTGCTGAAAATACAGAAATGAGAAAAGCTGAAATCAACTTGAAACAATTGCAAAAAAACTGAAATGGGAGAATTTTCTATGAATTTGAAATCACAGAAATAATAAAAGCTGAAATTCTTTCTCAACATTGCTGAAAGAATAGAAAAAGCTGAAAATCATTTAAAAATTGCTGTGTTGTTCTATGTTAACTTTTTGTAAAATGGATGTATAATCAGTTTAATCAATTCAATCAGTTATGACAAATCCATGTAATCGTGCAGTCTGTGTTCAATGTCCAATCAATACATGTTTTGATCCCTGATTACTGATTCAATTTTCAATCAATAAATGTTTGTCACAATTCTCGACTTTTCTTTTAAAGTCTTCAAAATCCCCGTGTAGCCACGGATAGTGCTATTATTTGATTACTGTGTGGATGTTAAAAAGCCTTTAATTTTTGCCCACAAATGATAATTTACTCCTCGCGTGTTTCAGCATTAACTCTGATTATTTGTAGCCGGCAACGTGTGACGTCTGCTTTTGTTAGAGCGCTCTGTTTAGGACAGTTCTAATCAGTCTGTCGCTTCCACTCTGCTGCAACTCTCCCCATAGCAACCAGAGCCCCGCACACACAAGCAGCCGCTACGTCACACATAAACAAATGACTCTGTATCTAGTCAGCTGACGCTACCGGCAGCTAGCTTTCGTCGGCTAGCGCTACTATCGCGCTAGCTTTGCGGTGGCTGACAAGTTATGTCAGCAAGCGCAAACAAGTTGTACGAAGCTACTGCTGCTCTTGTATTTAGCCAGCTAGCCTACGTGGATAACCGTCACTCTGTCTGTCTGTCTGTCTGTCTCTCACTATTAGCTACGGAAATGGACGAGGGTCTCTGTCAGCTGTCCCCTTCCCGAGTACTGAAAGCAGCGCTTTACGCAGTGGCTGTTTAGCACAACAATGTCAAATATATACCTGTGTATGAACATCTATCTATCTATCTATCTATCTATCTATCTATCTATCTATCTATCTATCTATCTATCTATCTATCTATCTATCTATCTATCTATCTATCTATATAGATATAGATAGAGAGATATAGATATAGATAAATGCACACGTGTTATCTATCTATCGATTATTATCTATCTGATGGATACAACTCTGTGTATCCGGAACATATACATATATGGTCTGTATATGCACATATAAGCACCACAATTTAGCCTTTATGTGGCATATATGCAACATATATATTGTCATATATTGTCATATATGTGGCATATATGCGCATATATGCCACATATAGGTCGCCTATATGTAGCATATATACGCATATATGCAGTATATATGTACATATATGCAGTATATATGTATATATATGTACATATATACTGCATATAGGTTTCATATATGTGCATATATCCACATATAGGTTCTTTCCATGTGGGTTCTCCGTGCACTTCATTGGTTACCAGTGGCTGCCTGCATCCAGTTCAAAACATTGGTACTGACATACCATGCTGGGAATGGATCGGGACCAGTCTACATCCGGGACATGGTGAAACCCTACATCCCAACCCGAACACTCCGATCTGCATCTGCCAAGCGGCTTGTTCCTCCCTCACTGAGAGAAAAGCACTCAACGAGATCTCGACTCTTTGCTGTCCTGGCTCCCACATGGTGGAATGAGCTCTCCGATGAGATCAGGACTGCAGAGAGCCTCTACATCTTCCGTCGAAAACTCAAGACACACCTTTTTAGACTCTACCTTGACTAAAACACTAGCAAACCGTAGCACTAACAAATGATAGCACTTAAATTGTACTTATAATGGCACTTTTCTATAACATGTTTTGTAACTGCTTATTTGATGAAACATGTACTTTCTTGTTACTTGTTCTTCTGAGTTTGTATCTATGTGGAAATGCACTTATTGTACGTCGCTTTGGATAAAGCGTCAGCTAAATGACATGTAATGTAATGTAACGTGCGGGTGGCCTGGGTCAGGGTGACGCTGGGGCTTGGCATGTGGCTGGTGGTGGCCTGGGTCAGGGTGACGATGGGGCTCGGCATGTGGCTGGTGGTGGCCTGGGTCGGGATGACGCTGGGGCTTGGCATGTGGCTGGTGGTGGTCTGGGTCGGGGTGACGTTGGGGCTTGGCATGTGGCTGGCGGTGGCCTGGGTCGGGGTGACGCTGAGGCTGGTGGTGGCCTGGGTCGGGGTGTGCATCGCGTGGCTTTGGAGAAGAGTGGAACGGGGAGGTTCTTCAGATCCTTTTCACATCCATGCTTAGACTTTGCATTGAGTGGGAAGCGAGTTTGCCTTGACACAGGCCTGCAAGCAACCTTGGAATGGTTCTTAATGTGTGGCTGCGGCATTGTGGAAATTGGGGAGAAGGCCTCTGCTTGTTGTTGTGAGCCACAGTTTGCCTATTATTGACACTGTGTGTCTTAAGGATTTCAATGAAACCGGAGTACCCGGAGAAAATCATAACGCACCAGCCATGCACAAGAACATGCAAAGCCACTCAATGAGGCTCATGAATGTGAACCCAGAACCCAACTGAGCCACTGTACAGTTTCTTGGGAATGGCAAATTTAATGGTGTGGGGGTTTTGTGTGGGATGGCCTTAATTTATCTACACGTCACCGGACTTTGTAGATGGGATAATGGGGTTGATGTCAGCTCCTTCTCATACCAACCATCTGACTTTACAGTGGGTGGAAAGTAATTGTGCTTTGACAGTCCTGCACACAACCTTGGAATGGTCCTTAGTGTTTGGCTGCGGCATTGTGGAAATTGGGAAGAAGGCCTCTGCTTGTTCTTGTGAGCCACAGTTTGCCTATTATTGACACTGTGTGTCTTAAGGCTTTTCAAAGAAACCGGAGCACCCGGAGAAAATCCTAACGGCCATGCCGTGCGGAGAACATGCAGAGCCACTCAATGAGGCTCATGTATGTGAACCCAGAACCCAACCCGAGCCACCTTGCTCTTCCTTGGGAATGGCTAATTTAAGACCGTGCGGGTGGCCTGGGTCGGGGTGACGATGGGACTTGCCATGTGGCTGTTGGTGGCCTGGGTCGGGGTGACGCTGGGGCTGGTGGTGGCCTGGGTCGGCGTGACGCTGGGGCTTGGCATGTGGCTGGTGGTGGCCTGGGTCGGGGTGATGCTGGGGCTGGTGGTGGCCTGGGTCGGGGTGACGCTGGGACTAGGCATGTGGCTGGTGGCAGCCTGGGTCGGGGTGATGCTGGGGCTTGGCATGTGGCTGTTGGTGGCCTGGGTCGGGGTGACGCTGGGGCTTGGCATGTGGCTGGTGGTGGCCTGGGTCGGGGTGACGCTGGGGCTGGTGGTGGCCCGGGTCGGGGTGTGCATTGCGTGGCTTTGGAGATGACTGGAACGAGGAGGTTCTTCAGATCCTTTTCACATCCATGCTTAGACTTTGTATTGAGTGGGAAGCGAGTTTGCCTTGACACAGGTCTGCAAGCAACCTTGGATTGGTCTTCAGTTGGGGACAAATGTGCAAGTTTGGGGGTTCTAGTCACTTGGTCCTGAGTGGATGACTGGGCCATTTTGGAATTGGGTGGCAAACACTTGATGGGTTTGGGGCCATACTGCTTCCTGCGCTCGTCCTTGGATTCGTCTTCAGTGCGGCGCTGATTGCTTGTGGAAATTGGAGGCAAGTGAAGACGCTTTTCTTCATATACACACTCGATCTTCCTCAGGACCATTTTCATCTCCTCGTTCTCATTGCTCACTGTCTTGTATTGAGACTCGAGCGCCAGGATTTGTCCCTGTGTTCCCTGCAACTGTTTTTTTAGTTGTCTGTTGTCCTCCTGGAACTTCAGTATGGCGTCATCAACTTTTAGTTGTTCTTTTTCATTTTCTAAGTGCAAAATCTTTTTTTCTAACATTGCGATTTTAGCCGGGACCTCGTTCAGTTTGGCTACTGCCAGCAAGTGGACCTGGGATACGTCCTCATACATTTTCTTTGCTTCTGCAAGCTGCAAGGTTTTTTTTTCCAGCATTTCTTTCAAGTCATTGCAAGCCAGGTTAGCCTTGGTAAGCTCTTTATTCCTATTTTCAGCCTCAAAATTCAAGGTTATGACCTTCTCCTGCAGACTTTCTTCTCTCTGCAGATATTCTTTGCGGTTTTGAACGAGTTCCTCCTCAGCCTTGAACAAGTTTTGCTGGCCAATATTTCTCTCTCTCTCTTTTATTATGGACTCATTATGGATCGTTTCCAGTTCATGCCCTTTCTCCAAATCAGCAAGCAAACACGTGAGATTCCCAATCTCCTGTTCTTTGGTTTTCTTGTCCTCGGTGAGCATTTTCACCTTAGTTTTTAACATCTGGTCAATGTGGTCTGCCGGCTTCGTCGCCTCGTTTTCATGATTTTCTAATTCCGTTGTCTTCTTTGCCAGATCTTCTTGCCGGCTACTCACTTCTACCTGAAGCTTCTTAATCAACGTTAAATAGTTGGCATTTAGACATTTCATGCCATTGTACATTTCAGTCAGTTCATTTATTTGTCTCTCATCAGCTTCCCCTTTTGTGGATCTGTTTAAGAGTTCCTTTGTTATTTTTTCACATTTAGTTTTTTCTACACGCAATTGGTCCTTTACAGAGGTCAGCTTATTATCCACCTTTTCATTTTTAGCAAGTTGTTTTTTCGCACTGCTCAATGCATCATTTAATTGAGTGGCGTCTATTTGCATTCTATTGATCTTCCGGCTCTGTTGTTCCAATTTTTTGACAGCAAAAGATTTATATTTTTCCAACTCGTCTAACTGTGCTCTAAATTCTTCCAAGTCATTGTTGGCCTTCTTCGCAGTTGTGTCCTTGAGCGCCTTCAATTCGTCTTCCCTCTGCAACCGGAGCGAATTTTCCACTATGTATTTGTTCTCAAACTCTGTGGGTTTTTCCAAGGAGAATGAATAATTCAACTGAAATTGTTTTCTCTCACACTTCCAGCTTTTTTGATCAATTTGCTGTTGTTTTCTGGAGCAATCTAAGTCCTCAGTTAGCTGAGATATACGCAACTCCTGTTCAGCGGCATGTTTTCGGGCTTTACTGAGCTCACTATTAACATTCCGATACATTTTTAAAGCTTTTTATAAACAAATGATGTGATGTTTGTATCTATCTGTGGTTCCTTCCTCAGCTCCAAACTATGTCGACTGCCAGACAAATGGAATTCGATATGAAAGCTGTAATGTGACTCGTGACACGCTGACGATATCAGAGGCGTTGCCATGGAGAGGTAACACGTCATACACACGTCACATACACGACGTCATTTCCGTTCCTAATATCGCCGTCTCGCACAAGTTGCGCTGTTGTCGCTACTATCGCTTAGCTGAAATTGTCCTTTGTCATCTTTTTAATTTCACAATGTGTGTAATCGCTATGCTAACGTTAGTTAGTTGTCCGGTTTATTCACGTAACAACGGAGAGCTGAGAAGGCTTTTAGACGCCTGTATTTTCATACACGCCGATGAGTCTTTCCTCCCGGTTTGTATATACCGGGTAAGCCCAACGGTTCTGTAACCCGTCGGTAAAGAATAACGTTGAAGCCAGACAAAGCAGCAGGTGCTGCTGCAGGGGTCTGCCACTGTTAGGGACGATAGCTGATACGTTGCACAGTATTCACGGAATTAAATAGTTATTTTCCTGATGACATAATGCGACTGCCTGAGATATTGTCTGCAAATTACCCATTTTAATCATTGCAATGTAAATAGAACTTATTGCCTTAATTCTACGTCTACGGCATTGATTCAACAAGGTGCTGAAAATGTTGGCCCATATTGATGGGACAGCATCTTGCAGTTGATGGAG
This sequence comes from Pungitius pungitius, assembly GCF_949316345.1. Lineage (NCBI taxonomy): Eukaryota > Metazoa > Chordata > Actinopteri > Perciformes > Gasterosteidae > Pungitius > Pungitius pungitius. The sequence goes on from NC_084914.1 coordinate 16,127,994, forward strand.
ATTTGTGGGATGCACATCCAGGGCACGAAGCTCCCGTTCCACCACATACCCAAAGATGCTCTATTGGGTTGCGATCTGGTGACTGTGGGGGGAATTTTAGTACAGTGAACTCATTGGCATGTTCAAAAAAACAATTTGAAATGATTCGAGCTTTGTGACATGGTGCATTCTCCTGCTGGAAGTAGCCATCAGAGAATGGGTACATGGTGGCCATAAAGGGATGGACATGGCCAGAAACAAGGCTCAGGGAGTCCGTGGCATTTAAAAGTATGTAAAGTGTGCCAAGAAAACATCCCCCACACCATTACACCACGAGCCTGCACAGTGCATTGTGGCGCAGGTTTTTTCACAGACAATCGTTAAATAAGAATAAAGGCTCTGGGTCAAATATTTCTTTCTCCGTTTATTTCCTTTCAAGGGAAGAAAGGTCACAGCAGCTACGTGCTCAGTAGAATACCAAGAACCTTCCCCCTTCACATCAGGGCCAGGCGGTTCTTATACCTCAGTTCAGTTACAGGTGGCATGGTTACATATATTTTTGCCATTACACCAACCACAGCCTTGCAGGCTGCGTGAGGCTTGCGAAGCTTTTGTCCCTAGTCTAGAAAAATTGACGACGCACGCAAGAAGGGGTGAAACGGCACGCATGCGTGTGCGTGTCCTTGCGTTTTTCTGAAAAGTCAGAAACTGGCCAATAGCAAAATCATTACAGCTGGGTGACCCGTTACATGCCCTTGCGCGGTGCGTGTTACACATTTTAACTTCATCATAGTAGGATGTGCACCAGGGACGGACTGGGGAAAAAAAATGTGCCAGTGAGTGACTGTCAAATTCGTTCCACTCAATGCACAGCGCGTTCCCCACTCATGGCATTGCACGTATCGTTATTTTGGATGATTAGAAAGAATTTACATAATTTACGCATTTCAAATAACATTTGGATGCACCAATTTGCCTTGATGGAGACATGGAATATGACGCTTTCTGGTTATGGAGCTTAAGCGGTAGTTCAAGGAAGGAAGACTCCCTTTATGCCATGCGTAATTCATGGCATTATACTATCAGCTGAGATTTCCAGCATCTAGGTGTAGATAACCAACCAGAGGCGGTGCTGTGTCTCTAAACCAATCATATTGTTGCTGTCAAACCTTTAAAGGGCTTCTCTCCGTTGTTGCTGTCAGGTGTCATTTCAGCGCAAAACCGGACGCGAACCTCCTCCCCCCAAGGCACTTCCAGCCAGCTATCATGCATCATCCTTCGTTTTCATTTTCATCAACTCCCTTCTTCACCACCACGACCAATGTCTGGACTACAGGAGGGGGGAGCACAATCTCCAACGATAAACAATAAAGACAGTGAAATCAGAGGGGAGAATTAGTATGAACATATATTGTGGAAAGGAACATCAGTTGTATTAGTGGTGTTGCATGTTGCTTGTGTGATTGTGTGCAGGGGCGGTTCTGCATTGAATGGCACCCATGGCGAGACCCCCTTTGAGCCCCCCACCAAAAAATTCTGCAGTTATATTTTTATTTTAACATGAGTGAGAAAATTACATTAGAAAAACACACTTAACAGAATCCAGTTACTGTTGCAATTAGAACAGGAAACACACATTTTACACATTTGCACAAAATATGTCGTCTAGGCATACCCCCTCCACACACACACACACACACACACACACAGAAACAAACATGAGGTCTACCTCGTTGCCCTGATTCCTTTCATGAAAAAGCCTATGCAGGGTGGTAGACTTACTGGTGGAGCCTGGTTTGGTAAAGCATGCTGTCTTTGAAGTGGATGGTGTCGTTGCTGCAGCTGAACTTCACATAGTCAACAGAGCAGCAGGGTTCAGGATCCGTCTTCATCACCTGCGTGCAAACGTGTGCTCAACAAAAATCCTGACCTTGTGATTCTCTGTTTAACATCGCTTTCACTGTCGTCATGTTTACCTTCTTCTTCTTGTGCTGCTGTGGTGCTCCTGAGGCCTGTTTGGGAGAACTCTGCCACTGCAATGTCCTCCTCCGGTCGTCCCAGTCGGCCACCTGCTCGAGTGGCTGCTGGAAATTCACCTGACTAAGTTTGCATCTGATCGGCTGGCTGGTAAGAGTCACTGGCTGATTGGAGGCAAAGGTCACAGTCACTTCCTTGGAACAACCGGCATGAAGGTGCCCAACCTGGAAGAAAAGAGAGGTTATTTGGGATTTTTTTAAACTCCCACACCTGTATTCCTTCCTCAAATATTTTACCTGTGGTGAAAAGGAGACATGGGATCCAACAGGAGGCCACTCAAACCTCACTACCTGGCTGCTGCTGTGGTTTGTCATTGTGAAATTCTCTTGATAGGAACAATTTACATGGCAGTCGCCAAAATTCAGCACCTCGTAATAACCTGTCAGACAGAAATAGACTTGAGTAAAATTCCTGAGTAAGAAACCAGTTGACATATTAATAAATCCCAAAGCTTACAGCATTTGCCTGTTCAGAATCAATAAAACAACTGCTACACTGGTTGATTATTGAACCTGCTTCACACATGGCTCTTTCCAGTCTAATCACATGATGGGCTTTCTGCCGCCCTGTCTTCTCTTACCTCCATCTCCATTTTCCTGATCTATTTCCTGTAATGACCGCCTGATGTTGTCAAGAGAGACAATTTCCCGGTGAGCTTCTCCGGTCCCATGTAATGTGGGGCCAGTTGTTCAAAACATTTAATCTGGATCAAAATTATCCGCATTTGGAAATCCCCTTTTTTCCTATCCAGGATCAGGTAATCCATCTTACTTTTATGCCGGTTTTTCAAAGCAACATTGGACTGGATCACTCTGATCCAGATACACAGTTTTCAAGATTACCAAATCCGGATTACAGTGCTCTAAATGGGACAACATATCACAATGTGGGCTATGTAAAGAAGAGGTAGAAGTAAGAGCCAACATAGGGTCACTGTAAGTGTTTATTTTCAGCCAAAACACAAAAATAACATAAACATCCACTTCCATTCATAATTTAACTTTAATTACATTTTTAAATATTAAATAATAATTATATAAAATAATTACTTTTATGACCCCTCATCTGCACCACAAAAAAATAAAAAACAAATATACATTAACAAATACATAGTGGATATTTTGAAAACATCTTTAAAAAATAAAATGGCTAAATATCCAATTGTTAACGAAATAAAGAATGTTCAGGGTTCTTCTTCATCTGAGGAGGAGAGACCAGCATTTCCAAGCCCTGCTTTTAGGAGGCGGATCTGAAGTTTCGCTTTGGTTTGGTCAGCTTGATTTGTTCCTCTGCCAGGAGTATCTGTGCTTCTGCTCTTTCAGTTTCTCGTTTAAGAAGTGATTCATAGGCATCATCATTATTATTCGGCAAAGGATGCTTCAAGCCTCTTTTCTGAGCTCCTGTGACTGCTGGCTCTACCAGTGAGGATCCAGGTTGTTCTTCAATAATAGGGCTGAGATCCAGAAGGAATGTTTCCTCTGCATTAGGAAGAACTGGCTCACTTTCCTCTACAATTGTAGGCTCACCATCCCCTACAACACCATGAATCCCATGCAGAGCTTTAGAGTTCTCACCTCCAATAATGTCCAGAACCACATCTGTGTATTCACCTTTCTTAAAGGGTTTGTTGCCTGTTCGGGTGTTTTTTGCCTCAGCAAGGTCCTTCGTTGCTCTGGCCCTCAGATTCTTCCATCTAAATTTCACTTGCTCCAAGGTCCTCTTCTGGCCAGACCCCATTGCATTTACATTCTGGGTGATATCAACCCAAATGTCTTTCTTCCTTTTGTTAGTCACCATTCCACCTGCAACAGAGCTTCCTACTATTGAGGCATAATGGCACTTAACACCCTCCAGCAGTGCATGGGTTTCTGCAACAGTGAAATTAGGTCCTTTTGAGTCCATGGTTTCACCGCTTCTGTTGTAGTGAACATAGTATTTGTAGGCCTTGGGCATGATTGATTTAATTGAACACAAGCCACAGCACGTCAGCCAATCGGTGTGTGGGTATTTGACAGCCATCTTATATTCAGCCTTTCTCAGAGGACTTAGAGAGAGACACTGACATGGCAGGTATTGTCCATCGCTACCACCGTGTTGGTGGAAGAGGATACCGTCAAAGGGTGTATGTTGAGCGTGCACAACCACTGGAGCAATACACCACTGAAGAACTGTATGCTCGCTTTCGCTTTGGGAATGCTGATATTAAGTACATTGCAGACCTTTTCAGGCCAAAACTTCAACGGAGAACCCGAAGGAGCCACAGTCTGTCTGTGGAAGAACAGGTCCTCATTGCTCTGCGCTTCTATGCATCTGGGACTTTCTACCAAGTGGTTGGTGACAATATAGGAGTGGACAAATCAACTGTGAGTGATGTAGTGAAAGCTGTGTCAATTGCATTGGCCAGCCTGGTCAATCAGTTTGTTTCACTTCCAAAACGATGTCCAGATTGCCCAGACCAAGCACAAGTTTTTTTCTTTTGGGGAATATGCCCAATACTATTGGGGTTATTGACTGCACTCATGTGCATATCCAAGCACCTCATGAGAGGGATTGGGAGTACATCAACCGAAAGGGGAGGCGCAGCATCAACATCCAACTTGTGGGCGATGCTGACCTCATCATCACAAACTGTGTCGTGACGTGGCCTGGGTCTGTTCATGATGCACGCATCCTGAGAGAGAGTGCTTTATACAGAGAGCTCCAAACCGAACGACCGGATGGCATAATATTAGGAGACAGTGCCTATCCACTCCTACCATGGCTGATGACTCCTTTTCTTGCAGCAACCACACCTGCGCAGGAACGCTTCAACACTGCTCATTGCAAAACAAGATGTGCAATTGAGCGTTTAAATGGAGTTCTGAAGAGACGCTTTGCATGCCTTAACTACTTGCGAGTAGAACCACAGGGAGCATGCAACATAATACTTGCGTGTATCGTCCTGCACAACATCGCTACCAGGCGCAATGTCCCTCTCTGTGATGATGTTTGTGATGCACCTGAGCCTGTTGAAGAACCAGAGCAACCTCTGGTGGTCTGTCAGAATCAGGGACTGACTGGCCGTATAGTAAGGGATGCAATTGTTAGACATTATTTTTGACAGGCTCATCTCTGATGATTGTTTCTTTGAAATTAATATACGGTGATGAATGACCGAAAAATGAATATATTATTTTTGTTTATTGAAATCTGTTTGGGGGATTATTTCATGGGGACACGATAATTTTTATTTTATTTTTACTTTACTATACTGAATAGCTTAATTGTTAGCCTATGTCTACTTTATCACTGTTACAACGGTTACACAAGTCAAGTGCAAAATATAAATAAAAGTATATACACTAAATGATACAAATGTAAGTTTTACTACATTTTCTTCCTGAAATCCACCTTGAAATCCTACCCCCTGTTGGGATCCTGTTTTTTTGGATCAAAGTTATCCAAATCCCACTGACAAGTTTTGAACAACACAAACTGAAGGTTTGATCCAGATTAAAACTAGGATTGGATTCCCTGATCTAATCTGATTTCAGATTCCTTCTTTCTCTTTTGAACAACTAATTTTCAAGATTTGATCCAATCCGATAACCAAATTTACCTTTGAACAACTGGCCCATGGTGTTTCCGTACTGGTTGTCCTCTACCTGCAGTGAGAGCTTAGCCTTGACACTCAAAGGCTTGTCAGAGCAGAAGCTGACCTCAAACTCCACCTGCTGGTGAACATTCAGGCTCAGCATGACTCGTTGCACCGGCTGATGCCCTGTGGAAGAGTGAAAGAGTCGTGTGTTCAAAAAGAAATATGGCCAAAGCTGTCTTGTGCAGAGGAGCAGAGCCGACGATGAGTTCAAACAAACATTGACTTGTAGTCCAAAACAACAGTATCACAGTACATCTTTATTTATGAATGAATGAATGAATGAATATTTGTTGATACATTTTCATTAAAATTGTGGAGAAAGAGCCTTCAAAGCTCTTATGTTTGTGTGCAGGAGCTGCAAATATGGAGTTTGCAGCATAGAAGCCTCGTAACTCATAACTGAATTAATCAAGCCCACAATGGAATGCTTTAAATTAAAAAGTGTTTTTTTTTGTTTTATGCAATAAAAGCTATTAGGAGTCATAAATAAACTTAGCTTAACCTATCTTTAAAAAACACAATTTATTGATTTACCCCTTTATCTGTGTCGTGAGTTGTCCAGACGTGGGGGCTCCATAACAAATTCCACGGGGAAAATTACAAGCTACTGATTGTTTAAGTGAAGTCTTACAGCTCCAGTTTGTACCTGAGTCATTGGAGGCCTCGATCTGCGTGGAGTGGATGGAGCTGCTTGTGTTGCCAGGTGCCGCTTTGAGGGTGAACACTCCATGTTAATCCAACATATCAACAACCCACAAAGCACCTTTTTGTGCAGCATTGTGTTTTGGGTATTTTGTTAGAGTGGATGTGAGTTACTATATGAAAAATGCATCTTCTAGATCTATAATAAACACAAGGATAAATAGGTCCCTTCCTACCTGAGCAGGAACATTGCCGTCATTTAGCAGCACCAGAGGCCGTGTTTTGCGACGCCCTACCAACACACGTCTGAACTGAAGCATTTGGCGTCCTCTGCTGTTCCTCAGAGCGGGACGCACCACACATACACTGGGCAGACTGCCCTCGCCCCTGAGGTTGAACTCCAGCACCTTACTCTTGAATGTGGGTGTCATTCTGGATGAGACAGAGAGAAGAGGAGATGCACAGCGGTCAGCAAGGAAAATAAAGTGCTGATGCTGTTCTGTTACTACACTTGGTAGTAGAAATAAATGGGACCAATCAACGTCAAAGAGAGCAGTGCTTACTCAGTCACCAACTCGTACCTGCTGGTTACCTCCATTGTGGCCTCAAACACAGCGTTGTAGCACAACATCGTCTGGGGTGTGAAGGTGACCACAGCGAATAAGTGTGACTGCCTGGGGATGCTCAGCGTTGCAGCAGACAAATTAAAAACATCCGCAATTCGAGAAGTCTGTAAGAAATCGCAGGATCAGCTGCGTGTAGCACGATAGGAAATGGTCCTGTACGCATTCATCCGTGTACCCTTTACCTGCCTTACCTTAGAGCCAATGTACTTAATTGCCAAGCTGAGCACACAGGGCACCTTGCTGTTGTTGGTTATTTTGAAGGGGGCCTGGGCTGTTTGCCCCACCAGGACTTTGTTGAAAATGAACGTGTTCTCGTCCCGGATGTAAATGCGTTCAGCATTGCAAAACTGCTCAGAGGAGAGCTGACTGCTGTTGTGGCACAAATGGTGTTCCTCAAAGATGGTTGACATGTCTAATGCTTTAGGTAATAATTTGATCTGATTAGATGTTTGTGTGAAATTGCAGTAATAGGCTTTTGAAGCCCCCAATGATGGCCAAAAATGTTTTTGTGACAATAAATTCTTTTGAGTTCATCCTTGTGTCTGAGTAGATGTTTGTTCCAAATGTGGAGCCAAGTGAGAAGCATTGAAGCGAGAGGTTTTGGAGTCAGACACAACTAGTCCGGTTTGTTGATCACGTCGGACAAGATCAAACTGCTCTCACCTGGCTTGCAGACTTCAGCCAGCAGTCTGTGCGGAATGCCGTCCGGCCGGTCTGAAGGATCACGCTCACTGACGTCAATGAGCAAACACTGGTTCCAGTCTCCCAGCTGCTCAGCCACACAGTCCACTGTCACCACCTGCTGAGCGCCTGGCTGCAAGCTCCCACTGCACGGAGAAAACCCCCACCGTGATGCAATTCTGGAGAGAAAAGGGGGGGGGGGATTAGACGAGAATACCGTTGTGCAAATTAAAATGTAGGTATTACACACCGTGGACAAAGAACTCTCCTGGTATTTTAATATGGATTTTAAGGGCAGGTTTCTATGTTTTGAATTTGGTTATTTTTCTTTCTATTAAAGGGTGTGTTGTTGTGTTTTGCCAGCCTCATGCTTCTCAGCCTCGTTGGCACTGGCAGTCTCACCTGTGTCATAGCCATGTCCTTCAGGTTGGACTCACGTCTTACTTTGCTACTGGCACCAGCAGATCTCTCTGAATGGGTCTCTGGAGGCATCTTCCTAGCAGGTCCCCTGAGACCAGTGCCCAGAGATACAAATATTCATTTAGGTTGAACATCTTTAAGCAAAGTGAGTTTTCAGAAGAAATATCACTGTTATAACTTCTTCAGCTTGACATCACTTCAAGTAGCAGTTGAGACCTTGATTGTGATTTATGCACAAGTAGGTTTATTCATTTTCAGATTTAAATCTTCAATGTGTCCATTGACATGAGAGACATGTTATTGAACACAATCCCATTAGTTTGTATTGCAGGGCATTGTTTTTGCCGATACCGTTTACTATGAAGCTACCTCCATCACGCTATATACGGTAACTTTTGTTCACATGAATCAGGAACATTTTAATATGGAATTTTGTGACTTGTGGCAGCAAAGATGGTTCAACATGTGCAACTTCAAAACTTGTGTTTTAGCATTTTCTAATTTTTTAATGACTGAATTTTTTAATGAATGAGTATCATCCCTTGTGCTTAAGTATATGTGTGTGTTCTGTTCTCCTACCCTGCCTTCCCCGGTGGCGCAGGGTTAGGGGTCATGCGGCTGATGATGAAACGTGTCTCAAAGTCTCCATTGTTCTGGATGGTGAAGCTCTGGCTTTTCTTGAAGCCATAGACCAGTGGGCCAAAGTTGAGGTCACATGCAAGTATGATCTTGTACCTGATCAGCAATTCATCAATTGTCAAAAAAAGGATACACAGATTCACAATCTGAATTGGAATAGATTGTACTACTGTTCCTTAAATACTAATGCACATTACAGAAAAGAGATAGTATGAATTTAAGTCTTTACCTGGAGAAGACCGACTTGACTGAAACCTCAATTGCTATAGTGGCTATGAGTTCTCCACCATTCCCAATGCTGGGTTCAATCACCTGCGAGAGAAGAAACCCACATTTTAACTTGAGTGTGCCATAAAATGAACAAATAATGAACACATAGCTGAACCTCCACTGCAAGCATTAAGGCCGTTGTAGGCAGCGCAGGACAGGTTGCTCTCTAATGAGGATTTCTCTGTTGGGTCTGCATAGTATTTGCACCGCTGTGGGCTTCTCGTGGGGCATTAGAGTCCCACTCTGGGGAGACACCGTGAAAATGGCCTCCAGGTTTGGCTGGCTTGGGTCGGTTCGCTGCAATGTGAACCTTTTGCAAAGAGAAGAATGCAAGTGAAACAACTTTGTTTTTTTCTCTGTAGTTCACTTGCAGTAAGGTGAAACCCAAACTAATACATTGAAAGTAAAGAAGTAGAATTTCAAACTCACTTATAGGCTATTTCATATTTCCCTAGGTTCTTCCTCCTGAGAGACAGTTTGGCCTCTTCAAAACTTTAATGGTTCCAAAGTTCACACAGCCATCTGCCACATGAACATCATTCATCAGTGAATCCCGATAGTAAACACTGACACCTCCCCAGCTGTGACCTGTATTTTTTCTTTTTGCACGATGCCTAGAATCATCCCCACATCAGATACCTGAACCAAAACACACAGTACATGCTGTATACTGTACATACAAAGTGGTATGTGAAATATCCAGTTTGACAGCTATTTCTGAAACTCCATCTGCATAGATTCTGTATGCTACATGTATTATTCATTTCTGCATGTGTACTTGGTATAGTTTTACTTCACCTCCAGATATAAGATCTTCTTAACGTGGAGTGGCCTCTTGGCCCTGAAGTGTAAGCTCAGTTGGTAAGAGGAGTTGGGTAAAACAATGCCCTGATCCTGTGGCACACTCATCACCTAAATCCTCCACGCCCCGCAGTCTCCAAGACACCGGCAGAGCAGTCTTGTTATGCGGCGTCATTCTGCTGCTCTCCCGCCTACAGAAGAGGAAGGAAGAAGGTAAGACCGAATCACGTATACAATGGAATTTAAAAGGTAATTGCTGTTGTCACTGTAATTGATCCACAGTATTATGACTTCACCGCACTACTTTTTTTCAGAGGGGGCTCACTTAGCGTTTGAGGAAAATCCCTTGTCAAGCTGTTGAAGAAGAAATGCTCTAGAATTTACTTTCTCTGAAATGTTATTCCATGTTTTTGGTACCTATTCAGCAATGTCCTTTGAAAGTGACAATGGTTTCTTTCCAGCTCCAGCTCCGGCCGAACGCCCCGGCGGGAAAGTTTGACGTTGACAAGTTCTGGATTGTCCTTGACATGGCACACAATGCTGTCCGTCATTTGTCCCAGTTTTGTTGGGTACGCCCACACTGTCAACTCCTAGCAGGACAGATATTTACATTTACTAATGCATGTTGTAATATTATAAGCATCCAAATAATGGACAACAAATATATTCAAAATGTTGTATTTCCCATGATGATGTTAGATCTGTATGATACCTGTTTCTGGTCGGGTTTGAGGGTCATAGTCGGCGGGTCCAGCAGGTACGTGGTGGCCTGGCTATCATGCTGGAAATAGAACTGGACCTCAGCCTCCACGCCTGAAATGTTATGAATCACTAGTCGCTCTGTGTTTTCTGGATGTCTCCTTTCTTTGTATCTACACAAACAAACACGAGTGTATGAATTTAAATGCAAAGACTGATACTTACACACTTCCCAGCTATCGCTCTGCCTCTCACCTGTCTCTGGTCTCGCCACTGAGCAATGGTCCAAACTCAGTATCCAGGTTTGATCACCTATGTATTCTGGAGCCCGTCTTCCATTTGTGGGACCTTCTTACTATAGGCAAAGAGAGTCCTGGGAAAAGCATATACCATAAATCCTCAAATAAAGAACAGGATTCAATTAGAGGCCAGTCTTCAGATAGTAGCCGGGGGCGTGGTCGATACGGACAAATAAAGGCCGGGGGTAAAAAAAGAAAAAAAAGTCAAAGTAATATTTCATAAATACATGTTCTCCTTATGTTTAATGTTATTGGCTAATTTCATGGACTGTTGGCAATAAAAAAAAAAGACATTTTACCACGTAGGCCTACTAGGCAAATTTGTTATTGTTTCCAAGCGGGACAGCCATGCGCCGCTGGTAGGGATGCGCTGGCGCTCCGGCAGCGGGGGGGAGGAGAACCGCACGCAAGTAGCCCAGGATGAGGAGAACGACGAGGAGGAGCTGCTTAATAATGAACTTGTTGTTCTTGATGATAAGGATGGGGAAGAGGATGTTGAGGGGGACGCCGAATAGCTGTACAAATGTTGCCTCATTACTGGTGAGCTTCGGATGTAGACCTAAGTATTATGTTTAGATGTAGACCTATTTTGCAAGGTCCATTTAGTTGGGAGTTTGTTTGCTCCATTTGACCGTAGCTTAATGGCTATGCCCATTTCCGATGTTGCTGATGAATTTGGTAGTTGCGTAATATGACAGGCCTAGTCTAAGTCCAGGCCATTTGGTTTAATTTTGGTTGTCTCCTGTTCGTTCTGTGATTGCTGTCCTTTCACAGGACCAGATATTTATTGTTACGTTGACACTGCAAATAAAGCGCTATACGCGATAAACTTTTTTTTTGGCCGAGTGAAATTTTTGACTTGCTTGATTGGAAAATATCTGCAATTAAGGATGTATCTTAAGACTGACATGCACTATGGTTTATTACTGAATCATTTCTAAATGGTTAGTGAGAAAGTTGATTAGCTATAGGTCAACCGGTTTCATACGGTAGCCTATCGGTAAATGGTTGCAGGAAGTGCTGAACGCATATGCAATGAATGATATTGTAACTGAGACACCGTCATCAACACCAGATGTCATCACTCCGCCCACTCGTTCTCAATCCCCTGAATTCTAATCACCATCACCTGTTCTCACCACCTGCACGTCATCATCCCGCATCACCCTATCCCTTCATAAACCACACACCTTCACTCTGCCAGTTGTCTGGTCTCGTCGTAGTAACGCCGATAAATACCCACCGGACTCCGAACGGACTACTCGCCGGCAACTCGATCACTGAGCTTCCTGTTTTGAAATAAAACCTCTGGTACATCACCTGTTCGTCTCCTTCTGCTTTGTGACAGATATTAGCCTACTGCAATTTTGCCCATTATTTTATTTAAATAATACAATTCTATAACAGAAGATACCGGTAAGTAAGAAATAAAGGTCTGCCCCTAATACAAGCCTGCCCCAAATTCAGGCCGGTGCGCTGTGCAGCCTATGTAAATAAAAGCCCTGGCCACTATTTGAGGATTTACGGTACAGTAACTTTAGAGTTCAACTAAAATCCCATTTAGTAAAACCTTCATAAAGGTAAACGCAAATTGTTAAAAGGTTCTGTGCACTCCTGCAGCTTCTTCCCAATGAGGACGGGTCCACGTCCCTACGATATACACTCACCGGCCACTTTATTAGGTACCCCATGCTAGTAACGGGTTGGACCCCCTTTTGCCTTCAGAACTGCCTCAATTCTTCGTGGCATAGATTCAACAAGGTGCTGGAAGCATTCCTCAGGGAGTTTGGTCCATATTGACATGATGGCATCACACAGTTGCCGCAGATTTGTCGGCTGCACATCCATGATGCGAATCTCCCGTTCCACCACATCCCAAAGATGCTCTATTGGATTGAGATCTGGTGATTGTGGAGGCCATTTGAGTACAGCGAACTCATTGTCATGTTCAAGAAACCAGTCTGAGATGATTCCAGCTTTATGACATGGCGCATTATCCTGCTGAAAGTGGCCATCAGAAGTTGGGTACATTGTGGTCATAAAGGGATGGACATGGTCAGCAACAATACTCAGGTAGGCTGTGGCGTTGCAACGATGCTCAATTGGTACCAAGGGGCCCAAAGAGTGCCAAGAAAATATTCCCCACACCATGACACCACCACCACCAGCCTGAACCGTTGATACAAGGCAGGATGGATCCATGCTTTCATGTTGTAGACGCCAAATTCTGACCCTACCATCCGAATGTCGCAGCAGAAATCGAGACTCATCAGACCAGGCAACGTTTTTCCAATCTTCTATTGTCCAATTTCGATGAGCTTGTGCAAATTGTAGCCTCAAGTTTCCTGTTCTTAGCTGAAAGGAGTGGCACCCGGTGTGGTCTTCTGCTGCTGTAGCCCATCTGCCTCAAAGTTCGACGTACTGTGCGTTCAGAGATGCTCTTATGCCCACCTTGGTTGTAACGGGTGGTTATTTGAGTCACTGTTGCCCTTCTATCAGCTCGAACCAGTCTGGCCATTCTCCTCTGACCTCTGGCATCAACAAGGCATTTCCGCCCACAGAACTGCCGCTCACTGGATGTTTTTTCTTTTTCGGACCATTCTCTGTAAACCCTAGAGATGGTTGTGCGTGAAAATCCCAGTAGATTAGCAGTTTCTGAAATACTCAGACCAGCCCTTCTGGCACCAACAATCATGCCACGTTCAAAGTCACTCAAATCACCTTTCTTCCCCATACTGATGCTCGGTTTGAACTGCAGGAGATTGTCTTGACAATGTCTACATGCCTAAATGCACTGAGTTGCCGCCATGTGATTGGCTGCTTAGAAATTAAGTGTTAACGAGCAGTTGGACAGGTGTACCTAATAAAGTGGCCGGTGAGTGTATATGTTTGATTCATCAAAGACTGAACTGAATAACCACAAGACAAAACTGTGGGTAATCTACCTGAAATCTTTCTGCCAGGATGTCAACCAATAGCTGTTCAGGCAACAGATTACTGTCCACATCTCCTCCCTGAGGAGAAACCACACTCAAGCTGGTTTATTATAGTCAACTATTATTTTATTATTTCAATTATACACAGATATTAAGTAGGTTCATACCCTCAAATTAGTAGAGGAATTTTTCAATTTACAAACATGGACTTCAATGCGTTGACAGCAGCAGCAGATGAGCAGAGGAGAAGAAAATATACCAGGCAACGGGTAAAGTGTGTGTTCTCGGTCCCCCGAGGAGCCTTGGAGCCATTTCCGCTGAAGCACCGTGTTTTCTTCTTACCAGCCTCCTCAGGCTTCTTCCCAGCATTAGCGGGTGGCAGCACAGTCGTAGGGTTGTGTCGCAGTCTGGCTGATAGGTGAAGTTCCATTGACGAGCACCTCGGTAACCACGGCATCAACACTCAGGCTTACCCCTCCGTAGTGACGGGCCAGAGCTGCCACACAGCTGCCATTATCTAAAGTGGGGAAGACACACAAATTCACACCTATCAATCCTACATTTCTGGGTATACAGCATATAAACTGGGAGGCAAGTTAGGAACACATATTTTTGGTGACTCTTTTGGATCTAGTCACATATTTTATGTTAATAACAGATAAACCAGAGAGGTATTGCAGGTGAAAAAAAGATGGATGAAACATGGGTCAAATTAATTCAATATATTAGATTGATATATGAGGCTCTCCAAATGAGATGACAAAATTGAGCTTGATTTAAAATGCATAGCCAACTTTTTATTGATCAATTAGTCAATCAGTTGCTTCACCTGTCAGTGGCGCTCCATACACAATAATAGCAATGCCTCTGCGGTTGCGTGCAGCCAGACCCTCAGGCGACAGATCCACACGCATGTGGCGAGCTATTACTCTGGAGACGGGGGTCATCTCGAGCTGCCCCAGTGCCTGGGAATTTCCCACTACGGTCATCTCCGAAACCACTGAAAGAACGAGTGTTACTTAGACACGCAGGGACTGTGGAAACAACAGTGAATGTTCAGATGTTGTACTTACGTAATTCAGCTGGTTTCAAACTTAACGAATGCATTTCTTCCACTTTGCTGTCTCTTTCCTCGTATGTGTCAACCATCACAGCTTCATCTTCATCCAGGCCTTGTTTCAGTCCTGCTGTACACAGGTAGTTTGGATAAAAACAGAGAACCGACATTATATGCAGACACCTTTGAGTACATGATTTCAGTTCTTAAGGATCATGTGTGCCCTAAGCTACCATCGTCTTTCAGCTGGGAGCCGTGCTCCTGGTAGTACTCGAGCAGTTCCTGGGGAAGACTTTCTCCAGGGGCTCTGGGGGGCAGCAGTAATATGCGGTTCTCGCCATAACCCTTAACAAGACGCAGGATCTACACGGGAGGAAGAAATGGGAAAGAGAAGGAAACCGTAACAGAGAGAAAACATAATATGGAACAGTTAGAAGAAAATGAAATGTTGTGGGCCAGTTAAGGAACAAGATAAAAGAAAACACATCTCCAGGGCAAAGAGTGGTTGGAAAGATCTGGAAGAAACATGTGACTTCCTGTGGTGTAATGCATTGTGCAGGGGTACCTTTTCTTCTTCGGAATACTGTGTGTCTAATTCCAGGGAGTAGAACTCAACAGGGAAAGGGCAGGGGTTTCTGACAGTGACGTTGACCTCGACGTCACTGTTGAGAGGCAGGCATGGCCCGAGCTCCAGCACAGACGGGCAGAACTCCAGATGTGGCTCCTCCGCCCGCCCCTGGGCTGTAATGAACAGCTGCTGGCTGCTCTCAGCCACACAGACATGTAGCTGCCTGTTGTAAGAACTCTGTAGAGACACGTGCGGTAGGTCATCAATCCATGTAAAGCAAAAGTTCCTCTGCTATATGTCATGCCAATCTCTAAAATCAATGAAGCACTTTACCCCCTCAGCAGGGTTGAACTTTATCTGGACATGGACCTGTTCACCAGGAATCATCTTGAACACCACAGCAGGCGGTTGTTGTATCTGCAAGTCCTTTTGATGCTGGTAGAGAGCAAGAAAACCAAATAGAGTCAGGTTTGTATGTCTAAACAAAGACTTTTTCCCAAAGCAGTTGGTGCCTTAAGAAAATAAGAGGTCGAAAAGTTAAATGAGATGTCCAAAAAATGACAGATCTGTTACCTTTTTGATAGGCTTTCCCTTCTCAGCTATACTCCAGAAGCCCGGCACAGACTTGTGATTAAACAACTGTATTGTCCTCATCTGATGGGGAACAACAACATGAGGGCATTCTTGTGTCAATTTGGCTACAACAGACATTAGTCAAATCAATGTCGGAGACTAGAAAAGGATCTAAACTTCCAACACTGTACTCTCATTCAATCCTAGAATATAACAAGCAACCTCAGCAGGGCTACACAAAGGTATCTCTTGTAACACTGTATTACCTGACACATGCCACATTGCACAGTGTCGAACTGCAGGGTATCAGTTGAAACAGTGACGGCCGGCTCAGTCACCAAAGCACACAGCCGCACCTGGACCGTCGGGCCGCCTACGACCTGTAGATCCAAGTAGAGACAACACGGACACAATGCTACTGCTCAACAAGGCAGACAACGAGCCAATTAAGTTTCACCCTGAATCATGGTTACCTGTATTGGCATGACAACACTTGTATCCCCCATCTTCAGGTCAGCAGTTTGTGGGTCAAATTTGACCGTAAAAGTCTGCGTCTCTCCACAAGGCAGGTTTTTTACTCTTTTAAAGTCTGTACTGAATCCTTTGAAGATGCAACACAACAGTTTTATTCATTTCAAACATGTAGAATATTGAGAGCCCAAAGAAAAGTAATTTATATCAAAAGAGTATCGCCCCATTGATGATGCAGCCCTCCAAACCCAGCAATTCTATTTCATTCACATTAATTCATTCATATCCATCTTGTATCACTTTAGGATTATTCACTCATCTTACATGATTTAAAAAAAATAATAAATCTGTAAACTTGTCTCTCTGGATACAAGAGAGGGTTATTTTGTGTAATGTAAACTGGTTAGCTTGGACCCATCCAGTGTTAAATAAAACCCGCCAACAGTATTTCTAAAGCATAATTAAACATGGAATGCCATTAATTATTAAATATACACACTAAACTACTATTCCTATGAACTGAATGAAAAATAAATAGATGAGGAAATATGAATATCAATTGGATTAAATATTTAAATGAGTCACTATAGTTCAAATCTAGTTGTTAGATCTAAACAAGAATAGCTGGCTGACTCTGTCTCTCTCCCTACAGACCGCTGAGACAATAGACATACATTTTGAAGTAGACCTAAGTCCCGGGGCGGATTGACGTGTTTTCTCTCTAGTTTCCTGTGTAATTTCTGTGTGTCCTTGAGCTCATTCAGTGCTGCTTTTCTGTCTATAGTTTGTGAATGATGATACCTGTTCCAGCTAGAGGTTTGACACTGGCTTTGAAGGACACAGCCACTGTACCAGTGTTTGTCACGTTTACACTGTGACTGTGGGGAATGGCTGGAATGACATAACCAAAATCCAAAACATACTCTGGAAGCAGGAACCTAGGGCAGAGGAAAGAAGTACTGAGACATGTGTCTAAAGCGATGTGATTTTTGGATTCAATTGTTCAGGTTGTCAAGATGATAACATGTTAAACAAGGGACTATTGAGTGGATTCACGCCATGACATCCAGTACATTGATTTACCACAGAACAAAAACAGACCGTTGTTATTCATTAACCCAAAATCTTTGATTACCCCAACACAGTTCTTCTTTCAGACCAGTGAGTGGGCCATCTGTTCAACTAAAATCTGTATGAGTGTGTGTGTGTGTGTGTGTGTGTGTGCAAACATACTGGCTAAGTTTGTGCCACTTCATGAAGGAACTTTGCGATTCTCGGAGCTCAAGCAGACTGTCAGTCACAGCGAGGGCATTCTCGTAACTCCAGTGCCAATACTACTTCAGCTTAAACACTGCGTGGGAGTCTTACACAATATGCAATGTTTAAGATGTAATTAACTGCGCTATACTCCCTAAGGCTGGTTACACATAAACCCTGTGACAACAATACACCTTCAATGAGATGAAGGGTCGACTTCTACTCATTGTTGTCCTGTTGTCCACAAAGAGGAGGGATATCGTCCCGCTTTAGAAAAGAAACTCTTTCTCGCTTTCACTCTTCAACATGAATACCTAGAGCCGGAGATGGTAGCTGGAGATTTTAAAAGGCTCTTCTTCAAGGCAGCAGGGAATAAGGACTAGTTTGCTTATCTTCTGCTTTCTTTAATCTGAGGTATTTTATTGAACCAAAACACATTAATTTGGATGTACTTTGAATTGCTGGTCTCCCTTGACGCATCACAATTGAATAGTGTACGGTGTGGGTTGGTACGGCTGTGGACACAGGCACTCAACACCAGGGTGGTGAGTTTCAATATTTTATTTATTCCGCTCACAAGAACACGCCGCTCGCTCGCTCGCCCCCGCCTCACGGTTCAAATAGGGGAGAGCACACACACCCACAATTATCCCCAGCTGATTGTCATTGTTTTCACCTGGCACTGTTCCCCGAGCCACTCCCCCTCTCTCCCACCTGCAGCCGGGCTGAAACCACGCCCGCCACCACAAATAGTAATCCATATTTATTCTCATTCTTAATGTCCACCTTTAAATTCGGACTTAGAAATGCATTCATTGTCTAAATATAATAATGGATTAAATTTGTCCTCCTCGTATCTTATTTCCACACCATCTGACTAACATTGAAGAAGTCTCTGTCTGTATGTATTGCATATTGACTTCACACTGTACTGTCAAGTGTTACTCCAGTGGAACCGTTTGTTGTTAGTGGGATAGTTTGTGATCGTGTGTTTCTTACTATCCATTATCACACTCAACACAATCCAAGAGAGCACAATGTTGAGTGTGTTTGGATGAGGAATTTCCAAGAAAGAAAAGCTGTGCCAGGCAGAGCAATAGAAAGTCACTGAGGGCAGTGTAGAGGACAGGGTGTAGATGAGGTGGTAATGTCGCCAATTGGTAAGTCCTTATCTGTCCTATCCTTAAAGACCCCCTTATTCTGCCTGTACTAAACAAAGCGTTGTATAGTCTTATAGTCTCATCTACAGTACAGTCGGCTTAATAGAAACCTACATGACACATAAAATCAATGTTTAAAAAAGAATCTTGGTCACAAACTGTAAGGTGGTGTTTGGCTTCGGCTGTCTGTCGTTCATCAGATGCCGTTCCATTCATGAGCTCCACTCCCTCCACAACTCTTCTGGACTGCAGCACCAAATCACTGTAAGACTCCTCTGCTGCAAGGGAATCACATTTAAAGAGTTACATTTGTGCCAGTATTTGCTGCCAAATGGAACCGTCTATTGACCAAAAGATTTAGGCTCAAAGATTGCTAGAACAACCAGAATTACCGGCACGCGGTCTAAGAATGTCATTACTTCATAATTCATCCAATTCAACAGTATTAGTTAGAAATTCATATCTATTCTTAAGTTATGGGCAAAAATGTGTTTGGAGAGGCCACAGTGACCTTTAACCACATCATTCTATTGGCTTTACATACTAGGTGCATATTTTATTTAAAAGAAACAATAAACTATGACACCATATAATTACCACTTCTCTGTTACTGCTGATTATTAATTACTGTCCCAATGCAAGGGGAAAATTACCTTCTATTGACATTACCCCATAATTGCAGTTGGGCATTTTGGGTTACGGGTGTGCATACAATTACAAGGGGGGTATACAATTTTATGGCTAATATAGTAACATAATAGTAGATGAAAAACATATTTCATTAGCTTGGTGAGTGAGGATATGGTCATGTCTCTATGTAGGAGAAAATGTCAAAACATACGCAGGTTTTGTGGCAAGTTAAGGGTGATCCTTGGGAACACTCCCTCTCCAGTCAGCGTGAGGACCTGCGGCAGTAGGAAAGCCACCTGCAGCTGAAGCTGCCTCTCAAACACCTCTGGGGTGCCTGGGAGGTAGAGCACACGCAGACATCACTCCGCACCGGGATCAATGTAACCCTGGCACACAGAGAAGGAACTAGGTTAAAAAACAACAACAACCGTACGCATGATAGATTACCCTCCCACATCCAAAAGAGTGCAAAGATGACCTAAAGGAGCGGGGATGACCACGGGCCGGCCTGGTATGACATGTCTTTCTACATGTTGCTCATCCTCCAGGGCCTTCCTCAACCCCCCTGCCTCCTCTTCTGCCTCTTCATCCTTCTTTTGAAGATGTGTGATGCTGAAGTTAAAGCCTATCTTGCCAGTATTGGTTAGCGTCACCTCAGCTTCACTTTCTTGATCAAACGGCTGGATAAAAAGAGACAAGAGGCAATATTGCTTTTTATATGGATAGTGACTTTATAGTGAATTGGTTTTGTGGCTGTCTCCACCCAGTCTCTCTTTGGTGCAGTGGATGTTCAGTAGCGATGATACATCACAGTAATAGTTTCATGAGGGGTCACCATCATGAGGGGTGATTCAAAAACATTTCCATTTCCACAAAGCAACACAGGGAGCAACAGAGGGAGAGACACCGAGAAAGAAAAAATAAGAAAAAGAATATTGCTGAACAGACAAGAAGCTCAAGAATCGTTCTGAGTGTGGGTGCAAAAGACCATTGTGTGAAAAACTATTCGGTGACATTCACCCTGAACATTACATATGATGTCTTTGACACAGACTGAAACATACCTTCTTGATTGGTATGGCTTGTTGGGTTAACATTCTGAGGAGATTTAAGTCTGAGTAAAGGAGCTGTGCTTACATACCTGCAGACCAAAGTCGATATGCGTGGAGTACAGGCTGTAGCTGATTCAAGATGCCTCTCCTCGGAGTCGGATCTCATAGGTCGGCCCCTCTTCTACACGGCACTGTGCTACCACCTCGCTGCTGACATTCTCTTGGCCGTAGAAGCAGAAAATGACCTGTTGCTGCTCACCAGGTTGCAGATGACCGAATATCGGCAAGATATCAAACACCTAGAGGCACAGAAAGAAAAATACAGATGAATTCTCATTGATTCTGCCGTTATTGTTATTGTGCATTCACATTAAAGAGATGTTTTGGTGAATGGGTTTTCTCTTCTCGTCTTAGTACTCGACCGTCTGTCTGTCTCTACATCATTGCATGTCGAGTTTGTTGCTTTTCGGCCTCCTTCCTGGCTGCTGGTCCACTCACTTCACACAACTGCCTGCAGCCGGCTCATCCCTCCTCCCGGTCTACACACCTCCCATCAAAGCCCCCCACCAACATCTTCTCCACCTTGTTGTTCACTCATTGCCAGATTGTTCTTCCCCGCACGCTTTTTATTTTTTTATTTCCGGCCTAACTAAGGGTGTTTTTCTTTTCTTCATCTGGTTTTTTGCTCTCACATTATCACGTCTCAAGTCTGCGTTTCATCTCACACTTGGATCAATGTTTACTTCTTGCCAGCTAATATCATCCACATGCAACACGTAAGAGAAATAAGGACACTATTGGCATATTTAGGTTTACATTAGTGAAATTGTCTACACAGTAGACAAGAAGAGGATTTGATTGTTCAAAGACAAATCAAGAGATTCATCAACAGTGAAAATCATTAGTTGTTGGGGCTCCAAATGACATAAACACTTGTGTTACAAGTCTCATGCATACATTATGAATAAGGAAACATCAATGAAGGCTTCTCTGAATGTTTCAGCATTCAATTACATCAATAGATCAAAAACAAGGAAGATATTATGCACGCTGAGAACAAACTGAAGTTTATACATGCAAAAATGTGTGCGTGTGAGTTCATTTGCATGTTTTCTTTCTCCATAGCATCACAGCATACAGACAGACTGACCTTCCCACCTGCAGCTAATTTGGACATGCAGATGTCTATATGTGGTGTCAGCGAGGTGGCCTTTGATTATGTGTGGTGCCTGTAACCAACAATTGGAATGCTAGGAACTTGACATTGGTAATTGTATGCGCAACAAGGGTTAAAATGACTAAAAGACACACAACGCACTGGACAGTGAATTCTGTTTATGTTGCAGAACAGGCGTTCGAACATGTTCCTTCAGTTTGCCCTGATGGCTTTGACACAGGGTCTCTAACATTGATAACAGCACCACCACACACACACACACACACACACACACACACACACACACACACACACACACACACACACACTCTGATCGATGACTTAATGTCATATTTGACATTGGAGCGAGAGGAGATCAATTAGGAAGGAGAAAAAAAAAGATCTAGTTGGTTCGAGGCCACAAACACAGAGACTGTCACATTTTGAGGAAGAGGAGTCGGAGCAAAAGCTCGAGAGGCACAGTGTTACGTTGACTACACAATCAGTAGATTTGTCTTTTGCTGACATTTTTGCGATATGGAAGGGATTTTGCTCTTTACCCTAAAACTTGTTCCTTCGGTATATTACAGTTTTGAACATTGCTTTGATCGGTAAAAAAAGGTGTCACTGAAACTATGTGCTTGACTTATTTCTACAACCCAATGAAATTAGCATGTAGCACACTGTTAAATAGACTCAAGGTATTGTGGCGTCACTAGAGGCTGGGTCCTGGAGGGACGCTACATCCCCAGAAGATGGCTGTGTCCTGGGACAGCTATGGCCCCATCTGCTGGTGGACTCGGGAACCCCACCCCTCCAGCACGCCTGAGACTGATGAACACCTAATGAACTGAAGGGTTTTTAAGAGACAGGAAAAGGAAGAGGGAGTGGAGAGGGGAAGGAGGCTGACAGAAACAAGCAGCAGACTGGGCGCCAGACCAAGGACCCGAACACAAAAAGACCCGGGGGAAATAGCCCGGATGCGATGCTACACGCCGCGCAAGAGCTAGTAAGACTGAAGAAGGGTGTTTTCCTGCCGGAAAGGAACCAGTGTTTTAGTTTTACCTCAAGGAGAGGGTCTACCTAAGTTTGACACTGAGAACGTTAGAACCCCCCGAACAGCAACAAAAACGTTATTTTCAGTAAACCTGGTGTCCTAGCACTCCTTGAACTGTTCCGCCGAGAGCGGTGTGCCCTCCTGTGACGTCCCAGTATGAATGTTAACTGATAACTGTGTGTGTACTTTCAATGTGTAAACGGACCTGATGGCCCTGTGTTCCCAGTCACCCAGGAAGACCCAGTGGTAGGACACGGGCAGCAGAGAGCAGTTGGTGATGGCGATCGCCCTGCGAGCCCCCGTAAGGTTGAGCACGCAGCCAAAGTCCACCGTGGTGTCGGAGAAGTGAAGGTTGGGGAAGTGGACCTCAGCGTACAGCTCCACCTTGTGTCGCTTTGGGTGTCCCCCGGTAGTGTATCTCGAGGACCTAAGAAATATATATATATATATATATATATATATATATTTATTTATTTATTTATACGTTTAGATACTCATTCAAGCAAAGGCGGTGATCACATTCAATCTACATTGCATGATTATTGTTTGAGCTTCACCAGATCCTAGATGCTCTATTCATGCAAACAATTACAGGTGCCTCCACCTAGTGGTTGACGGTCATATTTCACTTATCATTACAGTAACTTAACTGTTTTTAATGTTGCATGCAAAAAGTCAGCTTTTCAGAAAAACAACAATCTCATCTTTATAATATTGTTGGGGAAATTGTAGTATACATTAAAAGGGAAATGCTAAAATCTAAATGAACCACTAAATGTACTCACATTGCAACACTGGGCTTGTGACCTCTTTGATAAAGCATTTATACCCATTTTCAAAGCCTATCACCTCGGGTTATTTGATTTGGAGGTAAAAATACTGTGTTTATTAAAGAGAAAAGCCCCATATAAAGAAACAGTGGTTTATATTATTTCTTAAATACTGAGTCCAAAAACTCCCAGACAACAGGTATCTGTCCTGGGATATGCTCTTCTGTGAAGGTCAAAATGTGACCTGGATGAAAAAACTAAGCAATACAACAGGAATTTGTTACCTCTTTCACGACTCGTGACACCCGATCCTGACAGTAAGTTGGGTCAAAGCACACCCACAGCTCAGCCCGCTGCCCATCACCTATAGTCATGGACTGGGAAAAGATAAATCTTGCCTTAGTTAAACAATGTAAAAAAATAGTCCTAATAATATCCTAGTTATTTTCACATAGAACACACGATTGGCAGTCGACAGAAGATTCAAATGAGGTGCTCGTGCCAGGCCAAAAGTCTGTGTGCCACTAAAATCAATAGGTTTCTCCTCTTGGAGCATGAAATGAAAAAGTTAACAAAAAGGAAGATACGTGTACCTTAGTGGTAGCCGGGCTATGGGCTCCCGAGGCCTCACACAAAGAGAAGGACTCAACCAGAGAGAGCTCAACAGAAAGAGACAGAGACAACACATTCTCCAAGACGAGCTTCTCGTATAGCGGCATTAGTCTCTCTCCTGGGACCTGTGAGACATATAAAAAAAGGGTACATTAAAGAAACATTAAATAACTAATAAAATAGTTTTGAACGGTTTCCTGGAGAGATTATTGTACGGTGTGGGTTGGTACGGCTGTGGACACAGGCACTCGAGACCAGGGTGGTGAGTTTCAATATTTTATTTATTCCGTTCACAAGAACACGCCGCTCGCTCGGTCGGTCTCTCTCTCTCCCTCGCTCGCCCCTGCCTTACTGTTATATAGGGGCGAGCACACACACACACACACATGATTATCCCCAGCTTATTGTCATCGTCATCGACAGGTAAGATCTACGCACATGATGAGCTCTCTACAGCCCTGTCGACCCACAAAGCCATGGCACACCAGGCGCTCCTGAACAACCTTGGTGAAGACAAGAAAATAGCAACTGTACATATAATATCAGAGAAAAACACTGTGAGCCTGCGAGCTAACTGTCTCACCTTGGGGGAGTCTGAAGATCCTGTCAGCACCATGTCGACTGAGCCGCCTGGCGCGAGCTCCACATGAGAAGGGCTGAGGCTGAACACAGGCCTCTCTTTGCCAGAGGAGGGCAAAGGCTTACCGATAAAGCCTTTCTTCTTGCTCGGAGCACGGATGGGGGGCAGGGCGGTCCGGCTGCCTTTTGGAGATTTTGACAGAAAGCTGTCAGTCCGCCAGTACAACCGGTGCGTTCGCTTACCCTGGTTTGTCAGCTTGAAGGGGTACTGGCATGAGGCATGGCTTGTGGGACGATCAGGAGACAGCAAAGAAGTGAGGCATCCTGTCAGCACTACATTTTCAGTTGTAAATTCACCGTATCAATATCATTGAGCTCATTCTACCTTAAATATGTGCCTAGATCAAGGTCTGTCACTGACAATTTTGGGGCCAGTGCCGGTGGCGGACAGAAGCACAGTGTGCACGTGGCTGTTCTGGATAGATACTTCCATCCTGGCCCGGAAGAGAAGTGTGTCCTTCAGGTGAGCCACTACTTTCAGCTCCAGCTGGCTCTCAGGTGGCACCTCCCCCTCACTGGGCTCGACCCGGCCAAATGTCCCTCCGTGGCTCTGAGGAAACTGAGACACAATCACAGTTTCTTTACGGCGTGTACGCGGTGAGCTGAAGCCTCTGCTCTGAGCGAATGTGAGGGATGAAAATATTTTCCCAGAGTGAGGGGCAATGTCACTGTGGCCTGTGCCACACAAGGACGGGAAAAGATAGATGCGTAAAAATCCATAGCTACATAATCGTGTCTCATTACATCTATTTGAATGTATGTCGTAAGTGTTTAACGATTTTTAATAGTGGTGGTATGCATGCTCAGAGGTGTGTCTGTGCTGCGATGTTTGTACCATGCAAGCACTGAAGTAAGCTGGAATAGGAGACTGGTTTGACAGGCGCAGGGATCTGGTGATGTCCGTTAGAACCGGAACTGCGCCAAAGTCCAGCTGTTTGCTGTGAACATGAACTATTGGTCCCTGTCCAATACATGACAGGACCACCTCCTAGAACAGAACAGAACCAAACACAGGCGGATAAGAGAACAGAATTAACCGAGCAATTCACGGAAAGACACTCACAATTACACCCCCATAGGGCAGAAACAGTGATTCACACTCCAAAGCGCACAAACTTCCCAGGACCTGGGGTGGCTGGACGCTGCCAAACACAGCGATGCGTAGAGTCCAACGGCCTTGGCAAGCAGGAACACAGGAAACTCCTCTGAACTGTGAGGGCGAATCATTCCGGTGGGAGTGGAACTGCCAATGAGCAGTGACGGACTCTCCTCGTATTCCTGAAAAGGTGAATTTACTTTTTTAATGCATGCATACTGACGTCAACATCCATTGTTTATCGGAAGCAGAAAGACATTTTTCCACGTTGCAGTTGTCTAAGTCATGATCAGATCATTTATTTTGACAAAATACAATCTAAATTCCATTTAGTCTTAATCTGCAGTGAATATTACCTTAAATTGTGTTTATCAAAGCAATAGTAAGGAAATGTGTCCACTTGCTTTCTTGAGAGTTGAGGGAGAAGATCGACACAACTCCCATGTTAGTGGGTTGAACATGAGGCTGGAGCCAGGAGACAGCTAAGTATACTGCTCCCAGTTGAGAAATTTGTATATATATATACAAACACATAAAAAAAAATCT
The DNA here is from genome assembly GCF_949316345.1 of Pungitius pungitius. Lineage (NCBI taxonomy): Eukaryota > Metazoa > Chordata > Actinopteri > Perciformes > Gasterosteidae > Pungitius > Pungitius pungitius. The sequence continues at coordinate 16,154,304 of NC_084914.1, forward strand.
TTGTATTCTTTTTTTGAAAAATTAATGGATTTTTGTCTTGTTGCTTTTCTCGATGACTGTATGCTCGAGGACCTCTTGAAACTAATTTATTGATTCTATTATACTGGGATGAAGGGCTAAACTCCTCAACTGTCTGGTAGGGCCCCAAGTAATCAACAACTGCTTCATGTCTGCCGCAAATTTTGCCTTTGTTGTGGATATAAAATGGACATCCATAGAAATCTCATTTTGAACGAAAGCATCTGTAGCAAGAATAGCCGGGTGTGCTTTAGAACACTAGTAATTTATCTTGCCATAATTATTCCTCGTGTTCCTACTCCCATTAAGAAGAACCCTTCCCAATACACCGTCAATGTTTAGGATTTTGCCCTTGTTTTATCATGTGGACACTGTTGAATGTTACTGCTTTTAAAGGACAATAAAGATTCAATGTGATTTGTTTAGAATTTGTTTTCTTTGATGAGACATTGTCTTGAATATACATGCGTCCTCAGGACAGGAGTACCCTTCCAGCAGAATGAACTATTTATTGCAATGATCCACCCAACCTGGTCAAGCACTCCATAGCAGGCAGGTAGAGGGCCGGTGTTAGTCAGTTGCACTTTCTGTTCGTATCGGTGATCGAGAAAACACCTCTGAAAGTTCAACACCGGGGTCTCCACCACAATAGCAGGAACAACACACCTATCAACAAAGATAGATACACAGGGAGAGAGTAAGAGATGGAGCAATCTGTGTCTTATTCATAACTGTAGTTCATTCATAACAGTATTTGCATTATTGAAAGAAGAGCAATTCCGTCGCCTCAACGGAAAAAAAGTCACTATTGTTGTGGAATATTTCAATAAGCTCGGTAGAAGAGAATGATTTGTCTAATAAAACGGAGTCTTGATGAATGATCAAAGTTGCAGAAAGTCCATTTATTGCTTGCAAGCAGGAGGTCAACTACACAGGCACGTACAGTATATATATGTATATATATTATAATGCCATACATTGCATTTGCATCATAAAATATCCCAACAACACCTCCAACATTGCCCAGAATAGTGGAGGTGACGTTGGGATATTTTATGATGCAAATGAGGTTCAGAATGTTAAACACGTCCTCCACTGATTTGTTGACACCTGTATGGAGGTTCATTAGAACACACTCACAACATGTGAAGGCAGAAACAGCACAGCGGTTACTGCCAGAGAGAAGGCACTGTACTTCAAGAGAAAGGATGTCAGGAGAGTTTGGATAAGGCACTGTAAACCTCTGCTCTTTTATGGCAACAAAATAACTAAAGAATCATAATAAATTAATAAATAAATTGTCAATATTAGTGTTTTGTACAATGAACAGAATCACTGTGTAAGAATCAGAATGAAAATTGCTTGGAGACGTCTCAATGTTCCGTCCTAGCTAACTTCACCTGAAAGTCACTGTAAGTGGTTGCGGCCGTCCTGTGACAGTTAGCAGCAGGTCCTCTGTGAAAGTTCCCAATGTGTGACTGCAGAAGATGACTTCCCCATTCTGGCAGGCCCCCGAGGGAAGGACGCCTTCCTCAGGACAGAAGGAGAAACAGCGGCCAAAAGTGGTGTCACGGCTCGACAGCCTGAAAGGAGCATCAATCCGTCCTTTGTTGCGAACCTTCACCTGGACAAAAAAGACAATCCACTGATTAGATGCTCAATCATCTTTTTTTTCTTAGGAGCCCCACTAAAGTAATAAACCTGTGCTGCATTTAGCAGGAAACAATTGGTGACTCGATTACAGTAGAAGAGATTGTTCATGAGTTGTTTTTGTGTTGGAAGTGTTATTGACCCTTCAGTTAATTTGGATTGAGAGTTAAGCTTATTTAAAAGAGTAAACAGCCAATGAGGATGGTGTTAATTCAGATGAACATAATTTAGATTTTTCATAGTTATTGGACGCTGATTATCAAATGATTGGCAAAGACTGTATAACATACTTCAGTTCTGTCAAATAGTATTGTTCAGGTTTGTTGTTATTTGGCGCAATAGATGTGACATAATGTTACAAAATAACATGAACGCGTTACAATAAGACAACAACATAGAATCCTACTAAGACTTCATTTTAAGCTTCACACAGGGACTGTGGCTCTATCATTGCCTTGTAGGATTTTTGGCTTCTGTATAGTTGATGGGGCTTGTTAAGTTGGGTTAAAATGTGTAGAAATTGTTTTTGTCTGCTGCTTTGTCAGCAAGAACGAAATGAACAGAATCACTGTGTTAGAATCAGAATGAAAATTTGCTTAGTTTGCCACATATTCATATATAGAATTTGACATTTTTTTCCACTCTGTTCTCCCCATACATAGAAAAAAGAAGAAAATGAAAAACAAAGAACGGATGTAATATTTAGCAAATAGAATATATATAGATATTCTAAAAGTACATACATATCTCTATGTATTTACTTTTAGAATACAAATATACATATATATATATATATATATATATATATATAAAACTGAACAACAAAGAGGGATGATGGGTAAAGTGCAAATGGTGCAAAAAGTTCAATTTGGCATTGTCTTTCTTACTTCATAATAGTCTGTGTCTCCAATGACTACGTTCTGCATGTCCATCAGGTCGTAGTTGAACTGGACATTAGGTCCAATGCCCTCCGCCATTATTGTGAGAGTCAACCGAGCTTCACGGCCTGAGTGGAGACAGAGGAGAGCCAGGGAGAGATTCAGAACACAGTTAAAGACAGAGAAACCCCCAAAATGGAGATCAATGCGGCTTAGAAGACACACTCAGCGGCCACATGCAAATTTCCCCAAAACCTTTAACAACCTTTGGGTTGAGATATTGGGGGCTCATGACTGCATGGTCTGATATGAATTCTGATTCATACTTTATCAGATAGTGTACCTGGATCCAGGTGAGATGCCTTTACATCTTGCAATGAAATGGATTTTAAATGACTGCTTGTAATTACCACTTGCCTTCTTACTCCTAGTTTAAGGACACAAACTAGAGAAAACCACAATTTTGCACTACAATTGGCTACTTGATCTTGGATAATCAAAATGTTGTCAAATTTATATCAAAATGCATTCTGAAGGTCTCTGGGACTTCGGAGGGTTTGATTAAGTGACGCCCAATGTAAATTGAGACACTGATTATACTTGCATGTCTGTACATTAGATACCAAAAATGGAATTCCAGGTTCTGATCTCCCAGGTTTGGTATTGTATTCAGTAGTTAAATTGGCTGACCTTTTCCCTTCCTCAAGAGACTCACATCCTGTTTGATGACTGGATTTTTAGTTATAAGCGTAATTTCTAAAGGTCAATGGGATTTTTATAGAAGTTTTCTTATTGCTAGTATTCATATTAATGGGGCAAGGCACAAGGACAGTTGAATTTGCTGAAACTTTGCTGACCTAAAAAGTCAGGTCAATGGACTGTAGACGGGCAAAGCAACCGAAGAGCCTTAGCGTCCACCATCCCTTCATCTCCAGAGCCATCGCTGTAACCCTCCAACACGGTTGCTCCAGTTACACTGAACACGTTACTTACCTTAAGCACAGCTCATATCTAGTGTGTTAACATGCTCTCATTTGCTGATTTGCATTGTCAGGTCATTATGTATTTGGATCATTACCAAATGACTTCATACATTTGAAGATTGACCCAATGACGGTGCTAGAGGAACCAGTCAGCAATCCAAATGCATTTACAATTCGTCCTGAGGCCAACATGAATGTCTGCACCAGACGTCATGTTAATCAATATAATAATGTTGAGACTTTCCACAAAATAAAGCAAAAATGTTGGTGGCCCTGGAAACATGAAGCTACCATGTCTAAAATGCTGGCGCTGTTTGGTTGTTACTGTCCCATAAAGATACGTGCAGTACTGTGCTCTGGAATGTGTCAGCTAAATATGTGTTTTCCACTTACCTGTGATATCACAATATATGGTTTGTTGGTACAGTTTGGCCTCCTCAGGCTTGAAGACAATGTGAAACTGGGCTGGAGTCCTGGGCCATATCTCACCCTCCTGAGACACAGTAAGACAAGAAGAAGAATGAGTGATTCTACCCATAAAGCAGGCCTGCATGCACACACTGTAAATGCGTATACAGTCACAGAGGGGAAGAAAATAGATTAGGTTTAGGTTTTAAAACAATTCATGATTAATGTTAGTGAGAGCCTCGTAGTGTGCAGGTAAGATATTTTTTAATGCAACTCCAACTTCATTGATTCCAGTGTGGCAAGCAGTGTGGAAGTTGACTGTTTATTCTTCACGCGTAAAATGAAAAGGTGGGTATATGAATCTGCGGACGCTCAAATTCCCTTCCAAGGTTATTGTTGGGACTGGCCTGTAAACGGTTTAATCTCCTTCCCCCGCACTGTCCTCCCTCCCTCAGCCAAGGGAACCTGGCTGACGAGTGGAGGAGACACTGACAAAAAGAGCCCAGCTCAGTGGCCCGCTGCTGGGGAGATTGGATTTATGTTTGAGCAGCGAGTCCGAAAAATAACTCTTTGCAAAACCGAGCTCTTGGCATGAATTTAATAGTGTACTTTGAATTGATTAGAGGCTGTTTCAAACAGCCAACCTGCTCTTGGATAAGTTACTGAAACCCTGCAAGCTCAGATATGGCTTTAGTGAAGGACAATAACCTGCTTTGCGTCAATATGTAGTTATATATTATTAGATCACTCCGATACGTCATGAGAAGTTATTATCCAGTGCAGTTTGCAGAAGAGGGAAACTAAGGTGCACATCTATGGGTAGGGCGTGCACCAGTAGCTAATGAGAGATAATAGTCAAGAGGGAAACAGAGAGACACAGAAAACAGAGGCACACACAAACACACCGCTGGTTCCATGGTAATACAGCTGTGTGAGAGGACCAGCCGGTGGTCCCTCACTGTCTGGCTTCTGCGCTCCTGCAGGGCTCTGGACAGCAGCGGAAGGCGATGTATCACTGTGGGATGTGCTTTGCATTGAGCGAGCAGCCGCTTCCTCTCAAACTCCTCCTGTGCCAGCCCCGAGCTCTCGCTGGAGACACAAAAGGAGACGAACATCGTGACATCGAGAAAACAAGTCGGGTTGGGGAGAAGAACAAAGTGGCAGAAAGAAAGCAAAGGGCACTTGAGCTATTTCTGTCAACAAATAGAGGATGGAGAAAAAAGAACGCAGCAGGTCATTCTACTTTCTACATGTAGGAAAAGGGGGAAAATATACTGCCCTCTCTACTAGAAGTCATTGTATCAAAACCCCATCCTTTTGTTGTCTGTGTTGAAGCATTTGTGTGCACGCGTACCTCAATAAGCTCAGGGCCTCCTCTTGCAGGCTGGGCCACGTGGTCCAGAAGTACTTCAGAGGGATCTCACTCCTGTAGGTGAGGGACACTGTGCGATGGCTGGCCAAGGACATGTAGGTCTTTGTCAAAAGGACAGAGTCTGCCTCAAGGCGGATGTCCAGTTCTTCACTAACACCTTGCAAGCTGATGTGCACATCTTCACCTGGTTAGGAGACACAGAAGAGGGTTTTTAATACTTCTGATTGAGATCATCTAATTGGGTCTCAGGAGTTTAAAGATCAAGGTCAACCAAGGAAGATTTCTACAACTCAGCATGTTCTGTATCCTGTTCAAACTACTTTTCTGATTAAGTGAGGTGATTAAGGAGACTGCTTTCATCAAATGGATCAGCCATTCAAATGGAGCTGGGTTTTATATGTGATAATGTGTCAAACCCATTGCCTGCCTGCAACTGCCTTTACATCATACACATGATGACAAGAAAACTTGCAGTTATTCATTATGAATGTGTGTCTGTTTACATGCTGTTGGGTTAGTGACACACTAGCTTCGCACACACAACTAATGACTCTTGCTTTTCACTCTTGCATCACGGATATCAACAGAAAAGGGAAATTCAAACACATGATTATTAAGGGCCAAAAAGACCACATTTTAAAGATATACTTCTTTAGAACCTTCACCCTATCCAACACCCACCAAGAGAAGTAAAACGAATATATCTTCCTTTCTGAGTAACGTGCATCTACAACGAATCGACTCCAGTGCCGACTGAGGGAAAAGAATACCGTATTTTCGCGACTATAAGGCGCACTTAAAATCCTTTTTTTTCCAAAAAAACGACGCGTGCGCCTTGTAATCCGGAGCGCCATATATATGGATCAATTGGTTGTGTATTGTGTATTTCATGTTCTGGAGCGGCGTTGCACTTTACAGAGTTTTGGGATGTTCAGTGAAGGGCGCACAATGTTACGTCACTCATCTTAGTGCCACTTATGGCGACGCGGGAGTTGTTGTTGTTTTGGAGAGCGATGGTGTGTTTTTGTTCGGCCGACAGTAGCCTGTTTCTCGACAATAAAACCAGAAGATAAGCACATTGTCCAGAGATTCATTAGCGGGAGTCGCTACACTATATCAAAGCTGGTAGTTGGATGTCGGGATCGCGCTGACGGTCCACCGTCTGTTCCAGCGCTGCCTCTCGGTGCAAGATGCATGAAAGCATGGAGTGCAGGTACTTTCTCTAATGCAGCTGAAGTGTCAGTGTTTTTCCGGTTCGTCCGTTCATGTTTTCAGTCAGCGCGGCAATTAGAACGCGGAAGCACCCCCCCCGCCACCGCCACCGCCAGCGAATGCGGAAGCACCCCCCCGTCGGGACGAGCCGCGACCCGGGTCCCGGATGTGCGCCTTATAATCCGGTGCGCCCTATATATGAAAATATTTCTAAAATCGGCGATTCATTAAAGGTGCGCCTTATAATTCAGTGCGCCGTATAGTCGCGAAAATACGGTAAACTGACTGTGAAGCATGTAGACTCTCATTGCAGACGAGCGCTAAAGTAAAAATGCACTTTGTTCATGCCGTGCTCATGTTTGCCTCCAGCGATGTAATGATCAATTTCCATAATTTTCCATGGTCCGTCAGACCAATTTGTTTAGCACCATGGGATTATTCTACCAACACCACTTCTGTGGAGCTGTGCAGCTGGAAGAAGCTTTAGAGGAGACTTTGATGTGTCCAGCCTGGGTCAGGAGTAAAGCTGATTTGGTCCGGATTGAAGCGTCCCTAGTGTGTCATGTTTGCAATTTTTGGCCACCGATGTTTGGCAGGAAGTCAATAAAAAGCATGAGCCTATTTCCTCCTGGACTATGCAGTAAAATTGGGTTTGCCGAGTTACACCAAGCTGAGGTTCAGCATTGAAACCTCTTTGAACATTAAATGAGTGCAAAGTAATTCAAAATGTTTGTTTAGCATTCCCTGAACTCAGGTAAACGGTCGGTTTGAGTGTTGAGGCGGTTAGTTTGAGGTTTCACAGTGCAGGTTCATGTTGTGTGTACTATTGTCAGATACTCATGAGGTCCATTTGGGTTAACAAGTGTAGTGACAGACTCAATGTGACCAGAAAGAGATTCACATCTATGATTGCACTAAAAGGACATCTCTCTGAAAATTGCTTCTGTGGAAAAATAACCCAGCTGGTAGGAAATACACTGCAACAAGGTAAGTAAAAATAAAAAATAAACTTCCGCTAATCAAAACAGAATATTTCACTACAGCTGTGGAGAATCCGGATATGATGCACTGTACTACTGACACTGGCTTTATCAGATGCTGTGGTCATAGCCTCATTTGTTTTCTCACCGGTGTGGTAGTGCAGGACCAGCGGCTGGCTGTGGACCCCTACTGTCATAGGGTGGAAATCCACAGTCACCTGGACGCTCCCGCCGACGTCAACAGTCCCACTGGATGGCGTCACAGAGAACGGGCTGGAAAAAGATGGAATAGAATTTAGAAACGGAAGTTAAGGCCTGGCGTCTTTTTTTAACAGCTGGGATTCAATGTTGTTTTAGAAACTAGTAGAAAAAAGCCAAATTGACAAATTGCCATTTCCTATGTTGCGGACATGCTGAGTCTTCTCTGTGGAGGATTTCACAGGACAGACGGGGAAGAGGAGTTTGTCGCGGAAATCAAGAATGGCACGTGGCCCAATGGCACGGACTGGGACCTCAAACCGCTCCCTCTCTGTCACAAACACCACTCTATGTTGGTAGTCCTAGGAGGATAGAAATGAATAATTTAATTTTAAATTGGTCAGGTGATGCTGAACCACCAGCACACAGGGCTGGACTGGGACAAAAAAAGGGCCCTGGCATTTCTGCTCAGACCGGCCCCCCACAATCGGTCGGACACAACCACCAACCAGTACACTATCCTAGCTTTCCCTGTAGATATGCATATCTACTGTTCCGTTCCCAAAAACCCAAACAAGGTTGAGAACTACTGGAAGTGCCATGGACAGTAATGTCGGTAATCAGACAGTTGATGGACCCCATTGACTTCCATAGTAGAAAAAAAAATACTATGGAAGTCAATGGGGTGCATCAACTGTCTGATTACCGACATTCTTCAAAATATATATGTTTGTTTATCAGAATAAAGAAATTCATAAAGGTTTGAAACAACTTGGGGTGAGTAAATGATGACACATTTTTCATTTCCCCCTCTTTAATATGACACCAAACAACATTTACCTCTAATTGTTGAGACACATCCCATAAAAAACCTATACAAACAAATTACTCACACAAAACGTCCTGATAATATGTATATAAAATTTAGAGTATTCACTTGCCGTAATATTGCATATTGATGATATCGGAAATTCAGATGAAACATTATAAAATATCTAGTTAGTTGAATATACAGCTTTCAAAATGCAAAGCGGGTTTTTAACCCCCATATAACATACGTTAGCTACCTCTTCTAACGTGTAACTCGTTGGTGAGTGATAATTAAAATAATCAAATGGCATCATTTAAGTTTTTTTCTAGAGAAGAAGGGCCGTCGACAACCGTTATGAGTTTGAAATGGTTACATTAGAATATCCGAAGTTGCAATTGAATAAGTGAACTCTCAACTCTGCTAGCTACAATAACAGTGCTAAATAGCTTATGCTGTGCTATTTGACTTTAGCTAACTGAGTGGCCATTGCAGTCACTTTTAAGTGCCAATTTGACAAATGACAACCTGACACTCAGACTTTATAATAGCAACAACCGACAACGATAATGTTTGTTGCCTTATTATAATATTCATTAATTGAGGTAACTGTTAAATCGTCATCATCTTCGTTGTGGCCCAGCCCAGCCACACACACTATCCTCATGCACCCGCCCTGATTAACACTCCCTCCCTGTTCATGGAGCTACCTGCTTGCTTACCGTTTCAATGACACTCTCCTGCTCACTCTGCCCCTCCTGGACTTCACTGTCACACTGACACCTGCTGCACCTTCTCCTCTGCTGCCTGCGAGCTAGGTTTGCCAACCGTCCCGTATTACCCGGGACATCCAGAATTATGGGTAATTTTGATTTGTCCCGGCCGGGACAGCTCCAGTACCGATTTCCAATCACAGCCTGCTAAGTTAATGACGCGCGAAAAACTCCCGGTTGTTGTGAAGTTGTGGCGCATCAGAGCAGTGTGCGCGCGGGTGCCGGGTGGCCAGAGCGGAGCATGTGAGGTTTTGCAAGCCCGGCCGCCGACTGCTAGCACCCCCCCGTCAGCCCGCGAAAGTGTCCCTGATTTGGGGGTGGGAGAGTTGGCAACCCTACTGCGAGCCGCAAGCACCGCTATCGCTATGGCTAGTCACCTCTCCTCCTCCATGTGCTATTTATGATGTTTATGACATGCTGTTTCTGCAACATGTCATCAGGTTCTGTAGTAGTTTTGGAAACTGAAGCTACAGCACTAAACACGTCGGTTATTTTTGAACATGTTGAGGCATCAAGCTCTAGATTTTTTTTGGCCCGCAATTTCTCCGCAGCCCTTTGCTCTTACGTTTTTGTTTCTCCATCTTAATCCACATTTCTTTCTAGCTTTGAGTCACTGAATGCATCTGACTGACACACGGAGAGGGAGGGCTGGAGCCTGCTAAGAGATGATCGGGCCAGCCCAGTGTCAGTATGGAAAATGAACCAATGGGCCACTGTCCCTGCTTTATGGGCCCTAACCCCTAAATCAAATTCATTGTCAAATGTCTGACACACTTTGGTAATATTTCCAGATTCCTGGTATATAAAAGCACAAAAGTGTAACGATTCCTCTTATTGATCTGAAAGGTTCTGTGAGAGCCTTCTGAGAGAGGGACTACATTTAAACCTGATATCAAAACCATTGTTTTTCTGACTAATGGTGTTTTCTGAAATTGGTCCAGTATTGAGTCTCAAATTGCTTTTGTCTGCTGTCATGCACTAACCCCTAAGTCAAATTCATTGTATGTCTGACACACTTTGGTAATATTTCCAGATTCCTGGTATACAAAGGCACAAAAGTGTAATGATTCCTCTTATTGATCTGAAAGGTTCTTAGCCTACATTTAAACCTGATATCAAAACCATTGTTTTTCTGTATTATTGACTAATGGTGTTTTCTGAAATTGGTCCAGTATTGAGTCTCAAATTGCTCTTGTGAGCTGTGCCTGCCAATAAGTGTAAATGTAAGATGGACATGAAGGGCAGGTGAAACCTTTTGTGGTACCCCATGCCAAAAGTGAATGATAACATGTGCTTTACAGGAACAGTCCTTTCACCACTTACTACGCAAGGGAAAAACTAAATGTGGGTGCCATTGAGGCCCACAGAGAAATAAAGCTGTCAAATTATATGGTTCTGTGCGAGCTGTGGTCAGAAACGTCAGTGGCAAGAACCAGCAAAACATGGCCGTTGCAGCTGGATTGGCTGCTGTAGGAGCAGTGTTCTTAGTCACTCAGACAAGAAAACATTGGATCGCAAATTGCAAGTTTGCTTCTAAAATTGGATCTGGATAGAGTAATGACATGTGATCAAAGGCGTTTGCACTTACCTGATATGAATAAATCTGCTCATTATCTGGTTTTTGGCCAGGCGACTGAGGTCTGGTAACAACTTGAGTCAGAGTACCTCCAGATGCGGTTTTCCAGATTCAAAAGCTTTATAAGTATGATTCATTTTAGATCCATTTAGACATTTGAATGTTGGCAATTTGAATTTACTTCTTCAGCGCATATATATATATATATATGCATATAACCGTACTGTGTGTGTACACACAAACAATTTATATGCAAACAACGCAAATACAATTAATTCTGAAAACATGTTTACTTTTATTGATAGTCATAAAACCACGTAAAACACAAGTAACAGTCCTGCAATCATAATCCGACTGAAATTTCTCTGTAACTGATATACTATCATATCTACTTGATTGGATTTTGAAAATGGATGAATGGTTATCCCCAGCAGCAGAATCCCACAATCTCTTGCGTGTCAGTGGGTGAGTGAGTGAGTGCTTCTCTGTCTGTCCACGGCTAATCTGCTTCAAATTATGGGTGCAAAGTCACGGCCACATACTCGGGAAGCGGTCACTCACTTTCTCCAACACACCTTCCGTTTGCTGAAGTCAAGTGAAGGTCACTAAATTTCAATATTTGTGTATATATCACGTATATATCATTTGTTTTATCCTCAAATTACTCTTATTTAGGATTAACAATACTGCTATGTATGTGTCGGGTTCTGAAACAGGCAACAATCCTGTGGCACGGTATATGGTGGCTCCTATCAATGGATGAATGATGTCGAGTAGCAGTTAAACTGCTTTGAGTGGTCGGAAGTCTAGAAAAGGGCAATACAAGTACAGTCCATTTAGTTGGAAACATAGTTTTCTTAAAATTATAAGGCAATTTAACTTGACATCCATCATTGAAAATGTGTTAAAGATGGCTCTGTTGTCCGCTGAGAACTTAACTGAAATAACAATTTTACTGAATTCTCTTTCTTTTTTTAAAATTTCCATTAGTGGTAGTAATCCTTTGACCAACTTATTTGTGTTTTTAAAGGTGACAGCAGTGCTTTCCTGTGGTACAGAAAAAGTATGACATACTCATTCCCTCGCATTTAGTTTCCAATCCGAATTTCGCATCACTATAGAAGAGTAAAAACTATCCACTCTAATACAATGTGTCACTGAGCACAGGGTCTTATTAATAATATATATTTAATTAATATACAATTGATACTGAATTCAAACTGTGACCTTTAACCACACGTGAAAGACAGTCTCAGAGACAAAAGCTTGTGCTCATCAGGCGCCATTGTCCTTCTTATCATGGACCAGACTTTTTACATTCAATTTAAAATCCTGATGGATGAATTTACTGAAGACAGAGTGAGTATACGTTTTATAACTCTATACTCAGATGTGAGGTGTATTGTAGATGATTAACCCTCCACTACATTACATCATACTCAGGGGCGGTTCTGCATTGAATAGCACCCAGGGCCCTTTGGGCGCCCCCCTCCAAAAAAAAAGTTCACAAAATTCTGCAGTTATATTTTTATTTTTTAACATAAGTGAGAGAAAATTACATTAGAAAAACACACTTAACAGAATCCAGTTACTGTTGCAATTACAACAGAAAACACGCATTTTACACATTTGCACAAAATATGTCGTCTAGGCACACACACACACACACACACACACACAAACTCACCTGAAGCTCATGCTGGGGAGAAGTAGAGGCAAAGAGGACTTCATCTTCAATATCAGATATTCGTGGAGACATATGTGTAGCTGAGGATATAGATGGTAGCTCATCCTGAGGCTCTGAGACTATTCCAGCAGCAGAGTCATGTGTAGGAGGGGAGGTAGGTGGCTCATCCTGACCAGTAGCAGAGGATGTTCCAAAATATTTTAAAAGTGACCCTGAATTTAGTTGATTTGCAATTGAAATTGATTGAAATTGAAATCAAAAGACCATAGGATTATGTTTTATACAGCTAAAACTGCCTGGGATCAAATTGACCCCGAACATAATATAGTAAGGTTAAATAAACATGCCCTTATGATAAATGTCTTTCATTACATGCTATATTAATCTAACTTTTAGGGAGGAAACTAGCTCCTTGGTTACAGCCTTGAATTCTATTCATAGCACACTTTTAGTTCTGACTGTTAAACTATACTTTGTCACAAAATATAGTTAGCAAATAGCAAATGTCCGTCTTTGAAACTACCTACAGATTTGAAAATTCCGTCGGTTAATGACAGGACGTTAAACCAAATGATGGAAATAAATAATAACTCAACTTGTAACAGTTTTGTTGCAAAGCACATATTATGGTGAAATTACAAACCTTGTGTTTGTTGAGTTAAAACACAATTATTGTTGTATAAGCATTAAGCAACATAGCAAAAAGGCTAACAGATGAAAGAGTTACCCCACTAATTAATTTGAGCTCTGCAGACCCGTTACACATTCATGACACACGTATAATCATACAGAGAGAGAACATAGTTGCATACCTTCATCTTTTGCTTGTTTCTCCTCCTCTTCTGTTCTTTACTTTCTATAGTGGGAACCTGATGGCTTTAACATTTTTCTGTGCATCTCTGTTTTTATTTGCCACTGACTCGACAAGCAACAGATTTCCCATCCCCCCAACACTGTCAGTCACGACCAGAAGTCAAGATTAAACCATTTAACCTTGGTGACAGGTGACACGTAATCGTTTTGTATTACCAATTGTTATTGGCCATTTCACACAATTCATAAAAAACAAAAATGTGCAGGAACTATAGGCCTGCATTTATCACTATTGAAATGTGCGTTATTTGGAAGAAAGTCGGGGTGTGACTGACTTTAGCCCACTAATTACATTAGCGTATTTAACAGTGAATCCCCCGACCTCTGCTCCCCCCCCTTATCCGACCGATCCATTTGGGTGACCCAGAGGTGAACTGTCCCCCCCTTTTCCCCTTCTCAAACACACGGCTTCTGTGCACAGCACCTCCAGCAAGCAGGGCGCTTGCAGCTTGCAGGTGCATAATAAAGTCTGCTGCATGTAAGATACATACGAGCAAAACCGGCGAAGTCCTCTGCAATTCTGCGGAAAACAAAACATATCCTGGATAATAAATCGTTGCACACCCTATATCACTCATTATTTTTGCCATATCTGACATATTGTTTCAAAGTCTGAGGAAACACCTACAAAGGAATTCTGCAGCTGATATGCACAATACAGAAAAGAGCAATAAGGACAATAAATAAAACAGGATACAGAGAGCACACAAACCCACCCTTCAGGATAGTTTATGTTTATATTTATATGTATATTTACAGGGATATTTGTATAATATTGTATTTTTTGGTGATTATATATCGATATGGATATTTATGAAGTGTATATGTGGTATATATGTATGTATATATATATAGGTGTGTTATGTAGAGAGGTTATCGGTGCAAACTGAAGAGCAGCTATAAAGGGTTGGGAAATCAAAAAAGTTTTGTACTTCTTCCCACTCCTTTTTTTTTCGAACGATGTATGGTGTGTTGTTATGTCTTGGCTTTGTTATTCTGCTCTTAAAAAAGAATAGGAGAAGAGTATGTACAAATAGTTATACATTTGTTTTTATGTTTGTAAGTTCGAAAAAAAATGAATGAATTCATTCATTCATAACACAATCCCAAGGTTTAAATGATTAGAAAGCATTGGTATGGACCTAATTGAACTGGATTAATGTAAAGAAAAGGATTATTGTTTGACAAAAGCACAGGGTGTTTAACAAAGGCAAAAAGCCGCAACAGAAGAAAGTAGAGAATGTTTAGTTTTTAACAGTACACACTGTGTCAACAAAGTGACAATGCATCTGATTTCTATTTTTGGGAGGAATGTCAAATATCATTTGCCCTTGTTACCCACAGTCAAGCACATCAACAAGCAGAGAGACCCTCCTGAATCCACCTTTTGCAGGATTAGAAGCCATTTATTGCCACGTATGTCACAGACATAGAGTAATCTGTCCTAATGGTCTGCCTCTTACCTGTTTTAGGGCTGGTCGCCAATAAACCCAGCTGCCATGTCTCAGCCTGAATAAGGCCGTTTCTATGAAGCCAGATTGGGTCCAGATTCTGCAGCCATCGACGGCTGTTTATTAAGTATTGCCGTACATATATTATTTACATCTAATTGATTGGAATTTAGCGGTAGACATGTACTAGTGTTTTATGATCAGATGCAACAAGTCTAGCTTGAGTGATCCAGATGCAGCTTTAAGGCAGGTTTCTCATTTAGACATATTTTACACAGCTTACATACACCTCCTTGCGCTCGCTCTTACTCTAGCTTTCCCAGCATACATTACAGTGTGGTTTATATCGCAACAGTCATTCTGTTGTCATTGGTTTGCACCGTTAGGCTAAACAACAAATCATTAGAGTGCCACCTAGTGGCACAACTACATTGTAACAACTAGGAGATCTGTATATATCCTAAAGATTAACTGTATCCACCGTTTTTTCACCTAGATCCCAGACACAAGACCGGA
This sequence comes from Pungitius pungitius, assembly GCF_949316345.1. NCBI lineage: Eukaryota > Metazoa > Chordata > Actinopteri > Perciformes > Gasterosteidae > Pungitius > Pungitius pungitius. The sequence continues at coordinate 16,169,687 of NC_084914.1, forward strand.
AAGACCAGAAAAACAGCAGCCTGATCCAAAGAGGGGGGCGTCATCTATTCAAGCCAACTTCTCCTCACCAGTGAAGTATAAAGCTGACTCAGTCGAACAACAAAGCAAAGAAGTGTCACGGTTTGGGTCCTCTTCCTGTCTTATTTTGTAGTTTTCTTGTCTCTCGTGTCTCTGGGTGAGCTTCACTTCCTGTCCTGTCCTGTGATTGCCTGATTGCTTCCACCTGTGTTCAATCACCTGCACCTCCCTTGTGTATTTAAGCCCCGTGTGCCTGTTGTCCCTTGTCGCGTCATTGTCTTTGTCAGTCCTCGTTGGTGCACGTTCGGTTGGTTTTGAAATAAAGAGCACTTCGTTTGAAGATCCTGCGTCTGAGTCCTGCCTGCTTCCGCCCGCACCTCCACCCTTGTGACAAGAAGAGGCTATTGCCCAGTGGATTGGACGCACTGGCCTACCTGCTCGTTCGGTTGAGGACGAAGATTTTGTTCAAATGCTGACCATTGATAAGAGCTTGACTGTTCCCAAGAAAACAAAAACAACTAATTGAATTGATAAAATTTGCCGAAAGGCCAAAAGGCAGACATTTAAAGACAGACTTGCCACAGCACGCAAAATTACAATTGGGCTGGACAAAAAAAGGGCTCACAGCAGTAATCATTGCCATTAGTGCATGCTACTATTGCACTCAGCAAAACACATACTGCTGAGGCTTGAGCAGATCTCCCACCCACACACTGCAGAGTGTATGTGTTGGCCTGTGGTGGCGGGCGTGGTTTCGGCTCGGCTGCAGGGGGGAGAGAGGGGGAGTGGCTCGGGGAACCGTGCCAGGTGAGGGCAGTTGGCAATAATTGACTAATGTGTGTGCTCTCCCCGAGATATAACACAGGGAGGCGGCGAGCGGGGAAGCGCGGGAGCACGAGCGAGCTGGACGCCGGCGCGTTGTTTGGAACCAGTACACAATAAAAGTGCATTTAGAACCCGCTACCCTGGTGTCCTGTGCCTCTGTCCGGAGCCCGAGCTACCCACACCGTACAGTGGCGCCCAACTCGGCGGAGAATGTCGGACGAGGGGCAACGGAATGCCGACCCAACCAGCGCTCGCGCTGGCAGAGATGATCAGGGAGCTTGCGGGGATTCAGCGCGAGCAAGCCGAGGCGAACCGGCAATTCATGGAGGTGCTCCAGGCCCAGGTGGGGAGACAGGCCCAGGCACTGGAGCAATTGGCGGCGAGACCACCACCGGGGCCAACAGCGCTGGCGAGCCCGACACTCCACCGCATGACGGCGGAGGACGACGCCCAGGCGTTCCTGGAGGCCTTCGAGGCAACAGCGGAGGCGTGCGGATGGCCAGTGGGGGAATGGGCCGTTAGGCTGCTCCCGTTGCTAACTGGGGAGGCACAGACGGCAGAATGACGCGACCATGGAAGGACTCAGCGGGATTCAATTTTGTGAACACGTTTTTGGGAACCCGTCTGGCCCTCGGCGGTCCCCGCAGCGTGCAGCAGGCTGCCAGGCGTAACGCCGACCCCGGCTCGCCAGCAGGCTCCTGGCGGCGTTCCGGTCGACGCCCTCGCCGCTGTCCAGGCACCGCTTGGGACTCGCAGTGGGAGGCCAGCGCCCAGCCTCCAGTCCTCAGCGAACGCGGGAAGCAGGTGCTGGAGCTGGCCGCCCTCCTCCAGGGCCAGGTACGATCCCCACGTCCTGGACCTCCGAGGTTGGCGGCAGCAACACCGTCCACGACGCCCGTCAGCGCCCGTTCCTGCGCCGAGACGTCCGTCAGCGCCCGTTCCGGCGCCGAGACGCCCGTCAGCGCCCGTTCCGGCGCCGAGACGCCCGTCAGCGCCCGTTCCGGCGCCGAGACGCCCGTCAGCGCCCGTTCCGGCGCCGAGACGCCCGTCAGCGCCCGTTCCGGCGCCGTGACGCCCGTCAGCGCCCGTTCCTGCGCCGAGACGCCCGTCAGCGCCCGTTCCTGCCCCGAGAACCCCGTCAGCGCCCGTTCCTGCCCCGAGAACCCGGTCAGCGCCCGTTCCTGCTCCGAGAACCCGGTCAGCGCCCGTTCCTGCCCCGAGAACCACGCCCCCGGTCCCGGCCCCGCGGCGCCTGACCATGACCCCTCCCTCCCACCCTCTGGGGACCGCCTGGAAGTCGGTCCTTGAAGGGGGGGTGGGGTCAGGGGTTGGGCCGGAGCCCCACGCCACGACGCCGCAGCCGCACTGCTCGGCGCCCCCCGCCACGACGACGCCGCAGCCGCACTGCTCGGCGCCCCCCGCCACGACGACGCCGCAGCCGCACTGCTCGGCGCCCCCCTCCACGACGACGCCGCAGCCGCACAGCTGGGCGCCCCCCGCCACAACGACGCCGCAGCCGCACAGCTCGGCGCCCCCCGCCACGACGCACGGCCGCCGACCCGGCAGACCCCCCGAGACCCTGAGGCCCGGCCGCCGACCCGGCAGACCCCCCGAGACCCTGAGGCCCGGCCGCCGGCCCGGCAGACCCCCCGAGACCCTGAAGCCCGGCCGCCGCCCCGCCAGACCCCCCGAGACCCTGAGGCCCGGCCGCCGCCCCGCCAGACCCCCCGAGACCCTGAGGCCCGGCCAGCCCCCCGAAGGACCCGACACATGGCCGCCATCACCCGGAGTTCCCCGCGCGGTCCAGGATCGTCGGGTCCCCACCCTCCCTCCCCTTGTCTGATTTTCTCCGGTTCTGCTCCCCTTTAGGACCGTCTGGAATTCGGTCCTTGAGGGGGGGGTTCTGTCACGGTTTGGGTCCTCTTCCTGTCTTATTTTGTAGTTTTCTTGTCTCTGGTGTCTCTGGGTGAGCTTCACTTCCTGTCCTGTCCTGTGATTGCCTGATTGCTTCCACCTGTGTCCAATCACCTGCACCTCCCTTGTGTATTTAAGCCCCGTGTGCCTGTTGTCCCTTGTCGCGTCATTGTCTTTGTCAGTCCTCGTTGGTGCACGTTCGGTTGGTTTTGAAATAAAGAGCACTTCGTTTGAAGATCCTGCGTCTGAGTCCTGCCTGCTTCCGCCCGCACCTCCACCCTTGTGACAAGAAGAGGCTATTGCCCAGTGGATTGGACGCACTGGCCTACCTGCTCGTTCGGTTGAGGACGAAGATTTTGTTCAAATGCTGACCATTGATAAGAGCTTGACTGTTCCCAAGAAAACAAAAACAACTAATTGAATTGATAAAATTTGCCGAAAGGCCAAAAGGCAGACATTTAAAGACAGACTTGCCACAGCACGCAAAATTACAATTGGGCTGGACAAAAAAAGGGCTCACAGCAGTAATCATTGCCATTAGTGCATGCTACTATTGCACTCAGCAAAACACATACTGCTGAGGCTTGAGCAGATCTCCCACCCACACACTGCAGAGTGTATGTGTTGGCCTGTGGTGGCGGGCGTGGTTTCGGCTCGGCTGCAGGGGGGAGAGAGGGGGAGTGGCTCGGGGAACCGTGCCAGGTGAGGGCAGTTGGCAATAATTGACTAATGTGTGTGCTCTCCCCGAGATATAACACAGGGAGGCGGCGAGCGGGGGAGCGCGGGAGCACGAGCGAGCTGGATGCCGGCGCGTTGTTTGGAACCAGTACACAATAAAAGTGCATTTAGAACCCGCGACCCTGGTGTCCTGTGCCTCTGTCCGGAGCCCGAGCTACCCACACCGTACAGTGGCGCCCAACTCGGCGGAGAATGTCGGACGAGGGGCAACAGGGAATGCCGACCCAACCAGAGCAAGCCGAGGCGAACCGGCAATTCATGGAGGTGCTCCAGGCCCAGGTGGGGAGACAGGCCCAGGCACTGGAGCAATTGGCGGCGAGACCACCACCGGGGCCAACAGCGCTGGCGAGCCCGACCCTCCACCGCATGACGGCGGAGGACGACGCCCAGGCGTTCCTGGAGGCCTTCGAGGCAACAGCGGAGGCGTGCGGATGGCCAGTGGGGGAATGGGCCGTTAGGCTGCTCCCGTTGCTAACTGGGGAGGCACAGACGGCCGCCATGGGGCTACCTCCAGCGGCCCGTCGGGACTACCAGGCGTTGAGGAAAGCGGTAGTGGACCGGCTAGGGCTGCTGCCAGAGGACCACCGGCGGAGATTCCGGGGTGCCAGGCTGAGACCGGAGGACCGGCCATTCGCCTACGGACAGCGGCTCCGGGACGCGGCCGCCAGGTGGCTCCTGCCGAATGGGGTGGGAACAGCGTCGGAGGTGCTGGGAAAGGTGGTACTGGAGCAGTTTATGTAGGGGCTCCCGGCCCGAACGGCGGCGTGGGTCCGGTACCACCGCCCGCCGACGCTAGAGGCAGCCACCACCCTGGCCGAGGACCACCTGGAGGTGCAACACAGCGGACGGGGCGACCGGGAGGGCGCACCACAATCGACCCTGGAAACAGCCGCACCACGGGGAAGGAGCCAGCAGCTGACCACAGGGCGACCCCGACCAGCCCCACGACGGGAGCCGATGATCCGACACCGGGACCCCCTGACCGCAGCAAGCCCCGGCACTCTTCCTGACCCACCCGGAGGTTCTCAAACGCCAGGGCAGGAGTGCTGGAAGTGTGGGCAGCCCGGCCATCTGCGGAGGGAGTGCCCGCTGATGGAGGTGGGGCAGGTGATCCGGGTTGCCGGCGCTCCATCACCCTCCCCCGGCCCGGGAGCGACGTACCGCGTTCCGGTAAGAATCCAGGGGGGTACACGCCAGGCGATGGTGGATTCGGGCTGCTCGCAGTCCATGATACACCAGAGCCTGGTTCGGCCCGGGGCATTGATGGAGGCGTCGCGGGTGAAAATTAGGTGTGTGCATGGGGACATTCACGAGTATCCTATTGTGGCCGTTGAACTTAGGTTCAGGGGAAAAAAATATAGGATAAAGGTTGCGGTTAGCTCCCACCTGACGCACCCCGTAATCTTGGGAACGGATTGGGAGGGATTTAACACGCTAATGGGGCAGGCGGCGGGGGTGCGTTCACGACCGACAGGGACATGCGGTATGTGTGCGGTGCTCAGCGGTGACGCGAGTTCGTCCGACGCCGCCGGGGGAGAGGGGGAACCGGCAGTGCCTCCGCTGGAGACGCCGGAGGTTCCCGAGTTCCGCTTCATGGAGGATTTTCCACTCGAGCAGTCTCGTGACGATACTCTACGCTCAGCCTACGACCAGGTGATAAGAATTGATGGTCATTTGGTGCGCCCTGACGCAGCACAGTCATACCCGCACTTCTCATTGATTAGGGACAGACTGTATAGAGTGAGTCGTGACACTCGAACGGGGCAGGAAAACACACAGTTACTGGTGCCGAAAAGCCGCCGGGAAATGATTTTCCAGGCGGCTCACTATAATCCGATGGCGGGTCGCATGGGATACGGGAAAACACTAGACCGGATAATGGCTCGATTTTATTGGCCAGGCATCCGGGCGGATGCCCGCCGCTGGTGTGCGTCCTGCCCGGAGTGTCAGTTAGTCAATGCACCAGCCATCCCGCGTGCCCCGCTGCGGCCTCTACCGCTGGTGGAGGTCCCGTTCGAGCGCGTCGGCATGGATTTAATCGGGCCATTTCACCGGAGCGCACGCGGATACCGCTTTGTGTTAGTCCTCATGGATTACGCAACCCGGTATCCGGAGGCAGTGCCATTGCGCAATATCTCTGCAAAGAGCGTCGCGCAAGCACTGTTTCAGGTCATCTCCCGGGTTGGAATCCCGAAAGAGATTCTAACAGACCAGGGCACCTCGTTCATGTCGCGCACACTGGGAGAACTTTACGGGTTACTGGGCATTAAGTCCGTCCGCACCAGCGTTTACCATCCCCAGACTGACGGGTTGGTGGAGTGGATGAATAGGACGCTGAAGTCCATGATTCGTAAATTTATTAGCGACGATGAACGTAATTGGGATAAATGGCTTGACCCTCTGTTGTTCGCAGTCCGGGAGGTCCCCCAGGCCTCCACGGGATTTTCTCCCTTTGAGCTTCTGTTTGGCAGATCACCAAGAGGGGTGCTGGACCTTATTAAAGAAAGCTGGGAGGAAGGTCCGAGCCCCGGGAAAAACGAGATCCAGTACGTCCTGGACCTACGAGCAAAGCTACACACACTGGGTAGGATGTCACGGGAGAACTTGCTCCAGGCCCAGGAACAACAACAGCGGCTGTACAACAGAGGAGCCAAGCTGCGAGAATTCACACCGGGAGAAAAGGTACTTGTATTACTTCCTTCTTCCAACTCAAAGCTCCTGGCTAAGTGGCAAGGGCCCTTCGAGGGCCCTTCACACGCCGGGTGGGGGAGGTTGATTATGAGGTGCTACTGGCAGATTCCCCTGTCGTCAGAGTCCAAAGAGAAAACAGCTTTCTCCACTCCGTATGGTTTGTACCAATTTACCATGCTTCCCTTTGGCTTGTTCGGTGCCCCGGCCACGTTCCAGCGCCTCATGGACCGGGTGCTGCGTCCGCATGCCTCATACGCGGCCGCGTACCTGGACGATGTAATCATCCACAGCACCACCTGGGCGGAGCATGTGCGGCGGGTGGACGCGGTACTGGAGTCGCTGAGGCGGGCCGGGCTCACCGCCAACCCGGGGAAGTGTGCAGTTGGACGGAGGGAGGTACGGTATCTGGGGTACCACTTGGGGGGTGGGCAGGTGCGTCCTCAGGTGGACAAGACGGCAGCTATTGCGGCCTGCCCGCGCCCTAAGACAAAAAAAGAGGTGAGGCGGTTTTTGGGGCTGGCAGGTTACTACAGACGGTTCATCGCCGGCTTTGCGGACCTCACCAGCCCCTTGACCGACCTGACCCGGAAAGGTGCGTCAGATCCGGTCCAGTGGTCGGAGCAGTGCCAGCGGGCGTTTGAGAAGGTAAAACAGACTCTCTGTGGGGAGCCGCTCCTCCACACACCTAGCTTTTCTCTCCCGTTTGTTCTGCAGACCGACGCGTCGGACAGAGGGCTGGGGGCCGTTTTGTCCCAGGAGGTGGAGGGGGTCGACTGCCCCGTTGTCTAAATCAGCCGGAAGCTATCGGAGAGGGAGGCCAGGTACAGCACGGTGGAAAAGGAGTGCCTGGCCATCCGGTGGGCGGTGGGCTCCCTGCGCTACTACCTCCTGGGACGCCCATTCACCCTCTGTTCGGACCACGCCCCGCTCCAATGGCTCCACCGCATGAAGGATACTAACGCCCGGATCACTCGGTGGTATCTGGCCATGCAGCCTTTTAACTTCAAGGTGGTCCATAGGCCGGGGACGCAGATGGTCGTGGCGGACTTCCTTTCCCGCCCGCTGGAGGGAGAGGGGGGGGAGTTGGCTAGGCCGGACGGCTCCCCGGCCTAAGTCGGGCGGTGGGGGTATGTGGTGGCGGGCGTGGTTTTGGCTCGGCTGCAGGGGGGAGAGAGGGGGAGTGGCTCGGGGAACCGTGCCAGGTGAGGGCAGTTGGCAATAATTGACTAATGTGTGTGCTCTCCCCGAGATATAACACAAGGAGGCGGCGAGCGGGGGAGCGCGGGAGCACGAGCGAGCTGGACGCCGGCGCGTTGTTTGGAACCAGTACACAATAAAAGTGCATTTAGAACCCGCTACCCTGGTGTCCTGTGCCTCTGTCCGGAGCCCGAGCTACCCACACCGTACATGGCCCATGCAGAGGACTGGGGAATTTCAAAAGAAAAGATTCTGACTGTAATAACAGATAACGGGAGCAACATGGTGGCCGCATTCAAAACGAAGATGATGATGAGCACAGCTCTGAGGATGAAGAAGTCCAGAACAGTGATGAAGAGTCTGAGGAGGGTGGTGAAGGGCAAAAGAGTAAATTATTTTTGATTGTAGCGGTTTCAGTAGTAGACTAGATAATGTCTGTCATTGAGCTAGGTTTGGTTAATAATTCTATGCTGTTATGTGTGTTTATACATTGTATATTGTGATTGCATTGTGCTGCTCATGGCAATTTAATTTCCCATGGATGATTATTAAACTGCCTGTCTTCTCTTTTGTTTGTCTATCTGTCTTATTTACCAGCCATAAAGAGGACACCCTGCGCTGTACACACGATGCAACTCGTGGTTAACATGACCCAGAAGGAACAAAGTGTAAAACGACTCTTTGACAAACTAAGAGGACTTGTCAGGCTCTTCCGCAAGTCATCTGTAGCAACTGAGCGACTGCTCGAGCTGTGTGGACTTACTCTGGTCAAAGACTGCGTCACTAGATGGTCCAGCTCATACCAGATGATCTCCCGCCTTCTTGAAGTGAAGGACTCAATTGTCCAGGTTGCTGATGGGATGGATTGGGACTGTCTCCGGCCCAGTGAGTGGCAGAAGCTGGCTGCTCTCAGAGACCTGCTCCTCCCCTTCGCAGAGCATACCAAGATGCTACAGAGCGACACCAGGTCCCTATCCCTGGTGGTTCCCGCCCTCTTGGACCTGAGTGCTCACCTGTCCCGGTTCCCCCAGGGCACTGGCTACAGGGACCTAGCTGGCCTGGCACAAAAAATGAAGGCAAACATGGAGCAGCGCTTCAGCTGCTTCCTTGAGCCCATGGATCTCGCCCCTTGCCGCTGCTGCATGCTTCCTTGATCCAACTGTTTCACCTGAAACCCTCATTGAAAATGAGGACAGCCAAATTCAGGAGCTTCTGAGAACAGCAGAAGATTACATTGCTCAAATTATAGCACCACATGAGGAAGAGGATGCTTTTGAGGAGGAAGAAGAGAGAATGGAGGCACCAGAGACAGCCCCTTCAAAGCATCCGAGATTTTGTTTTTTTTCAAAAGTAAGTACAAGCCGGCCATTAAGACCAAACCCCTCTGTCATGCAAGAACTACAAAAGTTCAAAGAGCACCTTTCTCAGCCCATACACAAAGAGAGCGCTATTGGCTTTTGGGCCTCACCGGGCTCAACTGTGTCCCAGACCTTAAAACCCTTTGCCCTTGACCTTCTGGCAATGCCAGCATCCCAAGCATTTGCGGAGCGGGTTTTTAGTATTAGAGAGAAGTGCTTTCCTCAAACTCAATAGACTCCAGGAGGGTTCTTGTTTCCGTTAAGACTGCCCCATCGGATTGTTAAAGTGTGTGTGTGTTTTTTCTGTGTGGTTGTTAACACGGTTCTGTTTAACAAATGATTGCTTGTACACACACATCCATGCACACAAATACAAACAACAAGCCTGCACACGCACTTACTTATTTTTTTCTACGCACACAACACTTTTGATGCGCACAAGCACACACAATTTGAGATATGTGTGATGTGTTATATGTGAATATGTGTTGTGTCAGAAAATAAATAGGTCGACTAAAGTTATTTTTCTTTTTGTTGGGAATGGAGATACAGATATAGATTTGCCCACATTCGTCACATCCTATAGACTTTTCCAATGAGGGATATCTAATGGACAATCTAAGTACTGTAAGCTAGACTATTATGCACTTGTAGACACAACACATGGGGGTCCCTGGGCCTGAGAAAGGAAGAAAAGGAGTTTAGTATGGCTGTGTGACTAAAACTAGACTAAAATTTAATTTTGTTTTGGTCGACTAAAACTAGACTAAAATCTTTTTTTTTTTAGTTTTCATTGACGAAAAGTAGACTATTATTAATAGTTCTATTGATGTAAATGTCTCAACTTCACACTAGCTATTAATCAAAACAATGCCGCTTCACTGTTACAACAGTCACCTACGCCACAGAAACCCTTTTGACTACACTGTGTATCTTAAGGTATTTGATGAAACCGAAGCACCTGAGAAAATCATAATGGACATAGTGAGAACATGCAAAGTCACTTAGTGAGGCCCCAGGCTCAATGTGAACCCCGTACACAACTGAGCCGGTGCGTGCTACGAGAGCCACTCTGCGAGCAATCTGAAAGGAAATGGTGAAAATACAAACAACCTGATGACCTGCATGCGTTTCAGTCGCTTCTGTCATCTTTTTCTGCCTCCATCTCTGCTGCAAAAAGTGCTTTCTACGGTATCCCTCCTTCCCTTCCTGTCCAAAACAATTGAACAAGCCATCTTTAACCAACTCTCCTCCTACCTCCATAGTAACAACCTCCTAGACCCCCACCAACTCCACGCTGCTAGAGCCGCCTCGCTCGACTCCGTGCTCATCCTACTGGACTCTCTGCAACATTCGACACAGTAAACCACCAGATCCTTATTGCCGCCCTTCAGGAACTTGGTGTCACAGGATCCGCACAGGATCTCTTCTCTCATCCTACCTTGATGGTCGCACCTACCGGGTAACTTGGGGAGGATCAGTGTCGGAACCTTGTCCCCTTACAACTGGAGTTCCTCAGGGCTCCGTCCTGGGTCCCCTCCTCTTCTCAATTTACACCAACTCCCTTGGCTCTTTCATTCGCTCGCACGGTTTTTCCTATCACAGCTATGCCGACGACATTCCTCTCCTTCCCCGACTCGGACACTCAGGTGGCGGCACGGATCTCTGCATGTCTGACTGACATCTCCCAGTGGATGTCCGCTCATCACCTGAAGATCAACCCCGACAAGACCGAACTACTTTTCTTCCCTGGAAAAACCTCACCCACTCAGGACCTGACCGTTAACTTCGGCGACTCCGTGTTAACGCCCACTCAGAGTGCCAGGAACCTCGGCGTGACACTTGACTTCCAACTCTCCCTGACAGCCAACATCGCAGCAACGACACAATCCTGTAGATACACGCTCTACAACATCAGGAGAATACGACCCCTTCTCACTCAGAAGGCGGCACAGGTACTGATTCAGGCGCTTGTCATCTCCCGCCTTGACTACTGTAACTCTCTGCTGGCATGTCTCCCAGGTGCCATACGACCACCGCAGCTCATCCAGAATGCAGCAGCTCGACTGGTCTTCAACCTTCCAAAATACTCCCACAACACACCGCTTCTCCGTGCACTTCATCGGTTACCAGTGGCTGCCTGCATCCAGTTCAAAACATTGGTACTGACGTACCATGCTGGGAATGGATCGTGACCAGTCTACATCCGGGACATGGTGAAACCCTACATCCCAACCCGAACACTCCGATCTGCATCTGCCAAGCGGCTTGTTCCTCCCTCACTGAGAGAAAAGCACTCAACGAGATCTCCCACATGGTGGAATGAGCTCTCCGATGAGATCAGGACTGCAGAGAGCCTCTACATCTTCCGTCGAAAACTCAAGACACACCTTTTTAGACTCTACCTTGACTAAAACACTAGCAAACCGTAGCACTAACAAATGATAGCACTTCAATTGTACTTATAATGGCACTTTTCTACAACATGTTTTGTAACTGCTTATTTGATGAAAAATGTACTTTCTTGTTACTTGTTCTTCTGAGTTTGTATCTATGTGGAAATGCACTTTTTGTACGTCGCTTTGGATAAAGCGTCAGCTAAATGACATGTAATGTAATGTAATGTGACGTGCGGCTGGCCTGGGTCAGGGTGACGCTGGGGCTTGGCATGTGGCTGGTGGTGGCCTGGGTCAGGGTGACGATGGGGCTCGGCATGTGGCTGGTGGTGGCCTGGGTCAGGGTGACGATGGGGCTCGGCATGTGGCTGGTGGTGGCCTGGGTCGGGGTGACGCTGAGGCTGGTGGTGGCCTGGGTCGGGGTCATGCTGGGACTTGGCATGTGGCTGGTGGTGGCCTGGGTCAGGTTGTGCATCGCGTGGCTTTGGAAAGGAGTGGAACGGGGAGGTTCTTCAGATCCTTTTCACATCCAGGCTTAGACTTTGCATTGAGTGGGAAGCGAGTTTGCCTTGACACAGGCCTGCAAGCAACCTTGGAATGGTTCTTAATGTGTGGCTGCGGCATTGTGTAAATTGGGAAGAAGGCCTCTGCTTGTTGTTGTGAGCCACAGTTTGCCTATTATTGACACTGTGTGTCTTAAGGCCTTTCAATGAAACCGGAGTACCTGGAGAAAATCATAACGCACCAGCCATGCACAAGAACATGCAAAGCCACTCAATGAGGCTCATGAATGTGAACCCAGAACCCAACCCGAGCCACCTTGCTCTTCCTTGGGAATGGCTAATTTAAGACCGCGTGGGTGGCTTGGGTCAGGGTGACGATGGGGCTCGGCATGTGGCTGGTGGTAGCCTGGGTTGGGGTGACGTTGGGGCTTGGCATGTGGCTGGTGGTGGCCTGGGTCGGGGTGACGTTGGGGCTTGGCATGTGGCTGGCGGTGGCCTGGGTCGGGGGGACGCTGAGGCTGGTGGTGGCCTGGGTCGGGGTGTGCATCGCGTGGCTTTGGAGAGGAGTGGAACGGGGAGGTTCTTCAGATCAGGGCTGGTGGTGGCCAGGGTCGGGTTGACGCTGGGGCTGGTGGTGGCCAGGGTCGGGGTGACGCTGGGGCTGGTGATGGCCCGTATTGGGGTTATGGTGGGACTCTGCCTATGGCTGGTGGTGGCCTGGGTCGGGGTGTTGGTGCGACTCGGCATATGGGTCGTGGTTGCCTGGGTTGGGGTGTGCATAGCGTGCATAGGTTGACCTGGACTTTTAGTTGTTCTTTTTCATTTTCTAAGTGCAAAATCTTTTTTTCCAGCATTTCTTTCAAGTCATTGCAATCCAGGTTAGCCTTGGTAAGCTGTTTATTCCTATTTTCAGCCTCAAAATTCAAGGTTATGACCTTCTCCTGCAGACTTTGATATCCCTTGCGGTTTTGAACGAGTTCCTCCTCAGCCTTGAACAAGTTTTCCTGGCCAATATTTCTCTCTTTTATTATGAACTCATTATTGATCGTTTCCAGTTCATGCCTTTTCTCCAAATCAGCAAGCAAACACCTGACATTCCCATTCTCCTGTTCTTTGGTTTTCATGTCCTCGGTGAGCATTTTCAGCTGGTCAATGAAGCACTGCTGATCCTCCTTCATTTTCCTAATGTGGTCTGCCTGCTTCGTCGCCTCGTTTTCATGATTTTCTAATTCCGTTGTCTTCTTTGCCAGATTTTCTTGCAGGCTACTCACTTCTACCTGAAGCTTCTTATTCAACGTTAAATAGTTGCCATTTTGACATTTCATGTCATTGTTCGTTTCAGTCAGTTCCTTTATTCGTCTCTCATAAGCTTTCCCTTTTGTGGATCTTTTTAAGAGTTCCTTTTTTATTTTTTCACAATCAGTTTTTTCTACACGCAATTGCTTCTTTACAGAGGTCAGCTCTTTATCCACATTTTCATTTTTAGCAAGCTGTTGTTTCGCACTGCTCAATGCATCATTTAATTTAATGGCGTCTATGTCCATTGTATTGATCTTCAGGCTCTGTTCTTCCAATTTTTCAATAGCAAAAGATTTATATTTTTCCAACTCGTCGAACTGTGCTCTCAATTCTTCAAAGTCATTGTTGGCATTCTTCGCAATTGTGTCCTTGAGCGCCTTCAATTCGTCTTCCCTCTGCAACCGGAGCGAATTTTCCACGATGTATTTGTTCTCAAACTTTGTGGTTTTTTCCAAGGATAATGAATAATTCAACTGAAATTGTTTTCTCTCATCCTTCCAGCTTTTTTGATCAATTTGCTGTTGTTTTCTGGAGCAATCTAAGTCCACAGTTAGCTGAGATATACGCAACTCCTGTTCAGCGGCATGTTTTCGGGCTTTACTGAGCTCACTATTAACATTCAGATACATTTTTAAAGCTTTTTCTAAACAAATGCAGTGATGTTTGTATCTACCTGTGGTTCCTTCCTCAGCTCCAAACTATGTCGACTGCCAGACAAATGGAATTCGATATGAAAGCTGTAATGTGACTCGTGACACGCTGACGATATCAGAGGCGTTGCCATGGAGAGATAACACGTCATACACACGTTAGTGCCGACGTCATTTCCGTTCCTAATATCGCCGTCTCGCACAAGTTGCGCTGTTGTCGCTACTATCGCTTAGCTGAAATTGTCCTTTGTCATCTTTTTAATTTTACAATGTGGACGGGAGGAGGTCGGAGCAGTATATGCGAGAGGACTGGGAAAGGCGGAAGTGAAACGCGGTAGGATCACTGGTTGAGCAAATAATCTGGCGGATCTGCATAAACTGTACTGTGACTGTATAGCATGTCAACTAGTTCAGATGGAGACGAGATGGATTGGACAATACCCAAAACAGAGAGACTGAAAAGGGCTTTAAAAACAAGAAATAGAGGGAAAAGTTGGTCAGAGTACAGCGAGACTGGGGAGGGAAGTACGAGCAAGAAACTGAGATCTAATCAGTCGGAGAAACAGAAAACGGACAACATGGAGAATGGGCAAGGAACCGTATGGAAAGTTATTATTGAGTTTAACCAGGACGGTGGACATTACCACCCGATTAAACTCACTAAGGCTATTGAGAAAGAGATTGGAAAAATCATATTTGCTAGGTTTTTGAGCAATAAAAGAATACTGATACATGCAACTAGCAAGCAACAACAAGAAAAGATACTGAAAATGTCCTCACTTCAAGGGGAAAGAATGAAAGCACATATACCAGGAGCAATGACAAAGGTGAGAGGAGTGATATCAGGTGTACCACTGAGTATGTCAATGAAAGATGTCAAACATGAGATTCAGGGAGGCAAAGTGATTGAAGCCACACGTATTAAAAGCAAACGAGATGGGTCATTAAAGGAAACACTATCAGTTGTAGTGCAATTTGAGAAAACTACCTAAATCAGTGCAAATAGGGTACATGAGCTACAGTGTGAGAGAGTATATTCCCAAACCTATTCGATGCTATAAATGCCAAAGAATGGGACATACAGCCCAGCAATGCAAAGGAAAGTTGAGGTGCGCTAGATGTGGTGGTCAGCATGAGTACGGTAAATGTGAAAAGGATACGAAAATTAAATGCTGTAACTGTGGTGGTGAGCATAGTGCTGCGTTTGGAGGATGTGAGATACAAAGAGAAGCCAGAGAAGCCCAGAGGGTGAAAATCCTAAGTAAAGTGTCTTATGCAGAAGCACTAAAAACAGTGAGAGAAACAACATCAAATAAAAACCCCAGTGGAATGGTTCAAAGAAATACAGAAGCAGTCAACCAAACACAAAGGCAGACTCCTGTTCATACTCAGGTTACATGTGAACACAAATGTGAAGTTGATAAGGAAACACTGGTAGTTAAGAAGATAAACTTTGTGGTATTCATTTGTCACACTATCAATGTTGCGCCACAGCTGAAAAAGAAAAGTGATCGAATCAAGGCTATTGTGGAGTCAGCAGAAAGAATTCTTGATATAGATGTTAAAGCAGACCAGATTCATGAATTGTTAACAGCGCTTGGAAACGGGGAAAATACACAAACTGAGGGTTAGAACATTAATTATGGTAATTCACATACTACAGTGGAATGCCAGAAGCCTCATAGCTAATGGTCAAGAATTTAAAAAATATATTTATGACTTAGATGTAGTTCCAGATGTAGTATGTGTACAAGAAACTTGGTTACAACCACATTTGGACTTCGTTATACCAGGGTTTAGTGCTGTAAGATATGATAGGCCTAACAATCAAAAATGGGGGAGGGTGTGCTACCTTTCTCAAGGACGGGCTGGCATTTAGAGAGCTCCCTTGCCCAGTGGATATGGAATGTATTATGATCGAGATATGTAGTCCAAGGAAAGAGGGTCATATTAAGCTAATAAATTTTTATAACCCATGCAAAAAATTAATTACTGAAAAATTAAAAGAAATGGCAGGGAGTGTATACAGGAAAGAAATCTGGTGTGGAGATTTTAATGCGCATAACAGCCTATGGGGCAGCAAGCATACAGATAGCAACGGGAACATAATGGAAGAGATTATGGAAGAAAGAGTGTTGGTGTGCCTTAATAATGGACAGGGTACAAGAATAGATATGAATAGGGGCACTATATCATGCTTGGATGTTACACTGGTGTCAGAAAGCTTAGTTAAAGCATGTGATTGGCATGTTAAAAGTGAAACTACCATAGGAAGTGATCACTTCCCAGTTCTCACTGTAATTAATACACACATTTGTATCCAAGAAGGGATGTCCATAACCAGATGGTGTTTTGAGAAAGCAGAATGGGAAAAATTTAGGGCATATTGTGAAGAGTCAGTTAATCTGGTGACATTTGATGGAAATATAGAAGAATGTACAAAGCAAGTTACAGAACACATTATAAACTCAGCGATACGGAGTATCCCACAAAGAACAACAAAGGGAAGGAAGAAGGTGGTACCTTGGTGGAATGAGGAATGTAGCAGAGCCGTTAAAGAACGAAACAAGGCATTTAGAACATTAAAGAAAAATCTTTCATACGAGAATGTTATAGAGTATCAAAGGAAAAGGGCTGCGGCACGTAGGACAATAAAGTATAACAAAAAGAGAAACTGGAGAGAATTCTGTTCCACCATAGGCAGAGGAGTAAAATTAGGGGATATATGGTCTATGTTCAAGAGAATGAATGGGAAAAGGACATCTGGTAAAATCCCAGCTTTGATGGATAGAGAGAAGATAATAGTATCAGATAAGGGAAAGGCAGAAGTGCTAGGGAGGGCCTTTGTGGCAGTTCACAGTTGTGAAAACCTCAGTGACATACATAAACAGCAGAAAGAACAGGCGTTAAGAGAAAATAAGGAAGTGAAGTTAAAAAAGGAGGATGGTATGTCAATACTAGACGTGGATTTTACGTTATCAGAACTCAACATAGCTCTGCTGGGCACTGGATATACAGCACCCGGGCAAGATCAATTATGTTATGCCATGTTCAGACAGTTACCAGGCGAATCATTTAAGTTAATATTAAGGCTGTTTAATAAAATTTGGAGGGATGGAATAATACCACACAGTTGGAAAAGTGCAGTAATATTACCATTCAACAAGCCTGGTAAGGACCCAGCTAATCCTGATAACTACAGGCCCATAGCATTGACATCCCACTTGTGCAAATGGATGGAGAGGATAATAGCTCATAGATTATCACATATATTGGAACAGAGAGGATTACTGACCAATATTCAAAGTGGATTTAGAAGAGGGCGTTCCACAACGGATGCTCTAGTTAGAGTTAGTAATGATGTGGAAAAGGCTTTAAAAATGAAAGAAGTAATGACAATTGTATATTTTGACATAGAAAAGGCATATGATACCATGTGGAGGGAAGGTTTGCTTATCAAGCTAAGTAGTATGGGGATAGGAGGAAGGTTATATAATTGGGTTATGGACTTTTTAATAGGTAGAAAAATTAAAGTTAAAGTTGGATCAGAGGTATCTACAGAATTTAATGTAGACAATGGTATTCCCCAGGGGAGTGCAATTAGTCCGATACTGTTTAACATAATGATAAATGATATTTTTTCAAAAATGAATGGACGCATAAAAACAGCACTATATGCGGATGATGGGGCCATTTGGATGAGAGGAAGGAATGTGCCATATGTATTAGGTAACATAAGAAAAGCAATCAGGGAAGTAGAGATGTGGTCATATAAGTGGGGATTCAAGATGTCGACAAGCAAATCTTGTTACATGATGTTTACAAAGAAGCGCAAGTGCCATGTTGAAAGTTTAAAATGATATGAGCAGACAATGGTGAAAGTAAATGAATTTAAATACCTAGGACTATGGTTTGACAGTAGGGGTACATGGAAAATGCATATTCGGAACTTAGAAACTAAATGCAAAAAAGTTATAAACCTGATGAGAGCTGTGGCGGGATGTGACTGGGGTGCAGAAAGGCAGTCGTTAACTAACATCTATAGGGCTTGCATGAGGTCATCAATAGACTATGGTTGCGTAGTTTATGGTGCAGCCGCAAAAACAGTGCTGGAAAAAATAAACAGATTACAGTATAGAGCATTACGTGTATGCATTGGAGCTGTTAAGACAACCCCCATCAACGCTATACTCATAGAAGCTGGAGAGTTACCACTGGAGTTAAGAAGAGAGAAACTGGCGATGGCGTATTGGATTAAATTGAAAGGAAGTGGGAAAGAAAACCCAGCAAAAGAAACTATACAGGAATGTTGGGAGTATACAAAATATCAGGGGTTCGGGTTCGGATGGACAAGAGAAATGAGAATGAGGGAATACGAAATGGAAGCCATAAATTTCACCATGGCCAACCCAGTCAGTAGAATTCCACCATGGCTCTTTCCAGACGTAAAGGTTGATATAAATTTATTGGAAAAGAAAAGGGAATGGAGAATGGAGGAAATAGGAGTCAAAACAAGCATC
The DNA here is from genome assembly GCF_949316345.1 of Pungitius pungitius. Lineage (NCBI taxonomy): Eukaryota > Metazoa > Chordata > Actinopteri > Perciformes > Gasterosteidae > Pungitius > Pungitius pungitius. The sequence goes on from NC_084914.1 coordinate 16,187,796, forward strand.
TACTTAAGAAACAGTTACTCTAATTATTTAAAGATTTACACAGACGGATCTAAGAACAAACAGGAAAATGTGGGAGTTGGAATATATATACCAGATTTTAAAATCCATATCTCTAAAAGACTATCTGACCTGTTATCAGTGTACACAGCAGAAATAGTAGCAGTCATTATCGCACTACAGTGGGTAGAAGAGGTCCGACCAGATAGGGTGGTACTGTTCACAGACTCTTTGGCCGTAATCAAAAGTATGCAGTCAGTAAAATCAATTAGAGAAGATTTACTAATAGAACTTTTTTACAGCTTATTTAGATTGCATCAGGGTGGCATTGAGACTCAGTTTTGTTGGGTACCAGCACATGAGGGAGTTAAAGGGAACGAGATGGCAGACAGACTGGCCAAAGAGGCACTGCTTAAAGCAACTATAATTACAATCCCACTAGGAAAAGGCGAAGGTAAAGCAGTGGTTAAAAGAAAAGGTCTTGAGATATGGCAGAAACGATGGGAGGAAGACCGGAAAGGTAGGAGATACTATAAAATACAAAAAAGTGTCAGTATAAAGAACTTCATGGAAAATACCAGGCGTGAAGACATTGTAATGACAAGACTGAGAGTGGATCACACAGGGCTGAATGGCACATTATTTTTAATGGGGAAAAGGAACAGTGAGAACTGTGGAAACTGTGGGGTTAAAGAAAATGCTGAACATGTAATAATGAACTGTACATTGAATGTAGTGGAAAGGCAGGTGCTTAAAGATAAGGTTCAGGAGGCAGGCAGGGAGTGGAGCATGGTAGGGATACTGGGATCAGAAGGAGAAGGAATAAGAAGTACAAGGAAGGCTCTAATTACCTTCTTAAAAGACACTGGGATATGGAGTAGAATTTAAATGACATAACTATACACACTCCAGTACAGTAGGTGGCGGCATGCACCTAAACGTCGGTTGCAGTCCGCCATTAAATAAGAGAAGAAGAAGAAGAATTTCACAATGTGTGTAATCGCTATGCTTACGTTAGTTAGTTGTGCGGTTTATTCACGTAACAACGGAGAGCTGAGAAGGCTTTTAGACGCCTGTATTTTCATACACGCCGATGAGTCTTTCCTCCCGGTTTGTAAATACCGGGTAAGCCCAACGGTTCTGTAACCCGTCGGTAAAGAATAACGTTGAAGCCAGACAAAGCAGCAGGTGCTGCTGCAGGCGTCTGACACTGTTAGGGACGATAGCTGATACGTTGCACAGTATTCACGGAATTAAATAGTTATTTTCCTGATGACATAATGCGACTGCCTGAGATATTGTCTGCAAATTACCCATTTTAATCATTGCAATGTAAATAGAACTTATTGCCTTAATTCTACGTCTTCTTGTATAATTTCCACGCCATTTTTCATCATGATTTAATGAAACAAACTCCGTTGTCTTTAAACTCTCATTTGGTTGGAAACAACTTCGTCCACGGCAGGTGATAAACACACATAAGAATGAAATGTATGCCTAGACAAACATATTTAGATTACATCAGTCCCTCGTGGTCACCCAGATAGACATAAGTATTCCCAGGTGGAGACGGCTCTTTGTCCGTTGTGTCGGCCCGCTCCAACTTCTTCCACAAGAGGATTATTTAAACTGAAACCATGAGAACCTCCAATGCATGTCCATGTTGTAAATGCAGCTTCTTACCGCTGCCCCCAAGTGGCCATAAACGGTTGTTGCAAGCTTGAAAGCTACTCGTCAACTTAGAGACAAATCTTCTGTGCACAGCTGCATAATACACATTTTCTTTAATTTGTTTTATCATTTGAAATGAATTGCAAACACAACAAGCGCTTGCATATCCTGTAAAAGTGTCGGTGTAAAACCTGAACGCACAGCACTCGTCTGATGGCGTTTCTGCGCCTGTGGAAATGTTCTGCCAAACCTGCATTAATCATTTCATGGCTGTCTGAATACAAGCGTGAGAGAGAGAGAGAGAGAGAGAGAGAGAGAGAGAGAGACGCTGCACGCTGGTGTTTCAGATTACGTCGCTACAGGGTGAAGGGGCAAAAAAGGAATTGCATCTGTGGCACACTTTTTTCAGCTTTAGATCATTTCACCCATTTTCAAAATGTTAAGCATCTTTAAAACAACCTATTTTAGAAAAACAAAGTGGTTAGTATATCAAGTTTGTCATCAAAAACTACAACGAATGCTACAGTGTTTTACACCTACGCATGAATCGGCACTTCAGGAGGAAACAGTTGTGTTTACTTAAGGCTGCTTGACCTCTGTGGAGAGATATCTGCAGGGTTTACAGTATGTACACAGTACTGCCAAATAGGTATGACTGAAAGCATTATATATCTACAATAAATATACAAAAATCAGAGTGGCTGTTGAATCACGCAGCACACAAACTGATTGGGTTGCTTTATTTCATAGTTAGCGAGAGCTAAAACAATATGCAGGTCATGTAATCATGTAATCTTTTTAGAAGTTGAAGAAAAAAAACAACCGCTTTTGTTCCCCAAAGCAGAATCATTTCAACTAGCAATATTATTGGTGTATATAGTTACAATGAGCCTTGTTAGTTCTAATTTGGTCTCTACATACGTCACACAATGCTTTGGATTGAGATACTTTCACGTTAAGAACAGAAAGTCCAGAGAAAATGATCCCATAGATGAGGTTACATTCTGAATTGATCAAAATGATTGCAGTCGTTTGTGTCCCATCCACCAAATCGGTGCTCTGATCTGAATTATCTTCATTTCCAATGGATTGTGTATATGTACTATTTTGTCTTCTTTTTAAATTCAAACTGTCAAAAATTAGTCCTCATTAGATATTCCACATTGTAAACACCCTCATTACACCAAACCATTAGAACACATTAGGGATCAAGTTTATAAAATCTGATGCTGATGCTGAGAGGCTGTAACCCCCCCAAACCAAGTGCTTTAGCTTGATTTGTCTCAAATTGTCTGTTCAATAGGAAAATAATCCTTTGAATGCAAAGATCTTAAAAGCAAGGCGCGAACAAAGTTACAAAAGTCCTTTGACTCCAAGAGGTCCACGCTGACGACCCACTCACTGCTCTTTTAGGTCTAGTTAGGGACCCGTCCTGTGTGTTACAGTTTGCTGCTCAGGGTGTGGGTGTGGCCCGCCCCTGGAAACCCTCCGTCAAAGGCGGCGTTCAGCACCTCGTCCAGGTTGGCGGCTGTGACGAAGTCCAGGTCGGCTCGGATGTTGGCTGGAAGCTCCTCCAGGTCCTTGTTGTTGCGTTTTGGGAGGATAACGCGCTTCACTCCCGCCCTGTGGGCCGCCAGGACCTTGTCCTTGATGCCACCCACCTAAATGAAACATTCACCACCCGCTATGTGCTGCAGTGTGATAACTCACCGGCAGCACCAGCCCCCTCAGCATGATCTCTCCCGTCATGGCGACGTCCGATCGGACCAATCGGCCGCTAAACAGCGAGGCTAGGCACGTTACTATGGTAACACCTGCAGAGGGGCCATCCTTGGTGACGTCTCCACCTGGGAAGTGGAGATGGATGTCTGTCCCTTCTAGCGGGTCTGGGCCACCCACCACTGTTAGAAACCCACATGAATGTCACGTTCAAACGTGTGTGTGTGTGTGTGTGTGTACTCACTGTTGGTTAGCTGGTAGGTTTTAGCATTTGCTCTGAGCCAGCTGATCGCCAGATGGGCGGATTCTTTCATAACGTCTCCAAGCTGACTGGTCAGAGTGAGTTGACCTTCTCCCTCCATTCGACTGGCCTCCACAAACAGAATCTCCCCGCCGAGGGGCGTCCAGGCCAGACCCACAGAGACACCTGGCAGGGTGAGCCTCTCACCTGGCAGGGTGAGCCTCTCAGACACCTTCAAACACACACACACACACACACAGTGAAGCTGTAGTTGGTGGAATATTCCGAAGATAAAAACAAAGAATTAAAGGAGTCTTGTTATCTTAAAACGCTCAGGAATAAATGTCAATCAAAAGGCCAACATAATGAGACATGAGGACATCTTAAATGCCTGCAGCGTTTCCTGACGTCGTGCACAGGGGCCGCTGTATCTTCACAGGCTTTAGATTAATGAGGTGTGAGAACATTCCAGAAAGCTCAGACAGCCAAAGGACAAAAATATATATAAAAAACTTCAGTTTTGCACAAATACTTGTGCTTCTTACCTCCATTTCAAACACAGGAGGACCCAGGATGTCCCTCAGGGCCACGTGGTCGATCACTATGGGCATCTCCGGGGGGGCTGCCTTGTCTGAGCACAAGTAAAATGAATTTAATGTTTTTGAGATTAATTGATGCGAGTCAAACAACTAATTCATGATGCAATCCGCTGAATACCAATGTACATTAAAAAGGGAAAAAAAAAAAACATCACGTGGCTATGGAATGCGAGGTATGGTCACATAACAGAAGAATTCACACAAACGCACACCAGGTGGTGTAACGGTGCACGGAGCCGACATGTGGTACAGCCAAACAGGGCTATGGAGCACAGAGCGCGCACACCAAATGCAGATATACTTTAAACTATAGTCAAGAGGGATAAACTACAACCATTTTTGTACGAGGGGCCCCGCGCATCGGTTACCTGGCAACACAAAGCAGTGCAAGATGACTCGCTGATACCCCCCCCCAGCTCTAATCCAACTATACTCTCCTTCTCGGAGTCTCTTTCTAAAAAGTTGCAACTGTTTTTACTGTTTTAATACTTTGCAGTAGAGGAACCTGCTCACTGGGAATGAATCTGTTGCCTTGGGACGTCCTCTCTTCAACACACAGGTGTGTGCAGACTGGAACACTGCAGCGCTGTATCGTTCATTTAGGCTTTGCTTTTTTTTTTTTTTTTTTTTTAATAATGGGAGATGTTTTGACTTGTCATATCCAGAGAAGCACAGGTGTTACTAGTAAGGATGGTATGATGTAGGGTTGTATTAAGGCTCATAGTAAAATCAGGTTTTTACTTTATTTACTAATTCTTTACTAATGAAGGGGAACTTATGATTTCTGAATACTTCTCCTCGGATTGTTCTTCACTTTATACATTTTGTGGTTTTATATCGAACCAATCCTCCTGTGGGGGGGGGGGTCGAACAAGACAATAATTGTTTATAATAGATTGGAATTATGTACACGTGTTAGTAGATCATTGTCGGGAGTGGGCGTGCACGTCCGTGCGTTGCCATGCCACTAGGAATTTGACCCACGTCCCTCCCACTGAGACACAAACAGAACAGAGAGTCCCGGCTCTTACCCCCCTGCTGTGACGGACACTCGGCGGTGGAAACATCTGTTGTGGCGACTCTGTGACCTTCGGCAACTTTCACCGCCACCGCTCGGCAGATCGCCCCAAACTTTCTCTCCAGGGAACGCACGCCCGCCTCCCGGGTGTAGCTAAGATAACACACACGCAGGCACACAAAGGAACAGCCGATGAATACAGTCATGTGGGCGAGAGGTTTCCTTGGTGCTGTAGCTCTGGTTGCCATCAATGAGCAGTGTGATCACATGATCAGGAACACTAGTGGATGTTTAAACGAGCTGTTTCTGATGCTTGGTTTGGTGGGACTTGAGAGTCTGGCGCCGCTCCAGGGACTTAAAACCCAGAAAGTTTGTATTAGTCCCACATTAAGAAAGAATAAATCAATTATCCGCTGAAAATCATTTAATATGGTTAAATGCCTGAAGTTCTGACCAAAAATAACATCTCACAATATGTGTGAGTACACTTTTGTTGACGTTGACATAATCCAAAGTCATGAGTATCCCTCTAAGAAGCACCAAGCTGTATGCTGTTAGCCATTTCTATGGTTACCTGCGCACAGCAGGACACGACTGAGCCTGTGTATCACCAGCAGCTCCACTTTGGAGCAGAAGTGATTTTTTTGAACATAAACCATCAATCGGGTCCGTCGATGGAACCACAGATGCGACCGATCGGCTCTCCTCAGAAGTCACAGCCTCTTCCTCTTAGCTGGCTTCAACCTTTGCAGATCAATCCATAGATATATAAATAAAGGCTAGATGTCTTATGGCGGAGTATAGAACGTCCGCACATGGCGGCCATCTTGGTACCCATAACATAGTGTTGATAGTGGTACACGTACCTTAAATAATAATAACTTGCTCAATTTTAAATGATGATAAATGTCAGAGACGGCACTGCATACTTATGAATAATGTTCTGCTTAATATCATTTTTGTACGAAAACCCATGGTTATAATTATAATTATTCAGGCATGTCATAAATACATTTCTGTTGGTGGGGATTTCAACATGCAGCATTTCTTGATCTATATTTGTAAAGGGAAATATACATATATATTTTATTTAGAACATAACATAATTAGTCATCGTACGTATGCAGTGTTATAACTACATCTCTGATGTTTATAACACTTATAACACTGTGTTGGCAGTGATGAGAGTAAGCAAGCTGACCGTACCAAGATGGCCGCCAACGCGGACGAGACATCTAGCAGATTGACCAATGCTCCTTGTACAAACCTCTCAAGGAGACGAGCAGTTTACATGAAAACAATTCAGGTCCAGAAGGACTCGTTGCATGAAGTCGTCCCAAACCACGGGGTCTGTTTTTATTCAACTTGACTTTTACCGGATTCTCTCACAATTACATGCGCTTGTCCCTCTTCACACAATTCCCACGCGTCACCCGAGCTCGCTACCCCCTCCCCCTCCCCCTCACCCACCCCCACCGGTTATTTTGATGCCATTAGACCAAACCGCAAAATATTTTCTAACCTGCAACAGTGAGCCAAAACAGATTGTGGACCCCTGATGTAGCACGTACATTTCAAATAAATCCTGCCTTAAAAGGGCGCCGCCCTGACCTCGCGTGACCTTTACCAGATGGATGGAAACACATTGCATCGTAAAGGAATCTGGTGCTCAGAGACACTATTGCTCTCATGCACGAGGACCAACACTAAAACCAATAGAAATCGTCCTTGTTTTTCATAGATATTCGGGTGTACCTGCTGATTATATCCTGCGTGGTGTCCTGCGGTATATGCAGCTGCTGAGGTGTTAATCCATGCTGCTCCAACTGGTTTGGGATCAGATGACGGTGAGCTATCTCCACCTTCTCCTCCCTAGTGTAGCCTGAAACACAAAAGGCACACACTGTGATGAACAGTTACCTCACGGCAATCCATCAAACGATCTGATTTCCTTAAACACAAACCCCACAGCCTCAGTGCACTCTTAAAACGTCCCCATGATCTGTCTAAATCGACGGAGCAGCCGGTTCCTTTTTCAGCTGATTTGTTGCCTTCCTGTTTGTGTCAAAACTGGGCACAAACTTTCACTGCCTTCAATGAAACTTGACCACAACCATGTGAGTATTAGATGTGGGTGTGTGACACGTAAGCACTGGCTAATGTAGTCTGGACTCCAGACTCTGGAGGGACGGCGAGGTCCTCCTCTGCCTCTGCTATGCTAACCCTGAACCTGTTATTATAACTCTTACCCATCACAGCGGGATTTGTTATACCGCAGCCTCAAGCAGAGACGAGGAGCAGCCTTTAGACGGCTCCCCCTGGAGCCACAAAAAGGGCCATAGACGCGTTTGCCCCCGTATGCAGCAGCACCACTACACGCTGTTTCATTGGACGGACAGTTCATGTGATCAAACCAGCTCTGTTAAGGAATAAAGTTCCCTCATGTTACCAACCACTAATTACAGTTGTAATTTCCTCTAAACGCCTGCTTTCATCAGATGGAGTTCACTCTCTCCAGGGTCTCTACCCTTTGTACGCAGGAAAAATGAAGTGAAACCAAACAAACAAATCTAGCGGCAGGGACTCAAGCTGCGGGAGAGACGGAGGTTCGCACAGTCTACTCCACCTAGGAGTTTACTTGCATTTCTGTTTCACGGTTGTGCTTTTGGGTCACACGAACCTGTAATCCTTACAATGTTCACACCATCATTGATCTCAGGTTGCGATGGTTCAACTTAAACTGTTCTCTATCATCAGTATGCACACCCCCTGTGGTGGCATCCCGGGTGTTGTTGGGTCACCAAAAGGTTTGTTGCACTTCACAGGGACACGCACGCACCGTGAGAGTATGATATTTCTGTACAACATCTCAAAACAACCTTTTGAATGATTCTTTTGAGCAATAAATTGAGTGGATTGGACACCCAGCTGGACACAGTGTTGCTTCATCGGTTTCCTGACTAAACTGCAGAAGCCTCAACACGCACTCAATTTGGGAGTTGTTCTGTAACCAGGACGGAGTTTGTTCTCGAGATCAAATCGAAACTGCAAAGAGCGACCTGAACTCACCTGGTACCTGCAGCACCTCCATCCTGTCCAGCAGGGCAGGGGGAATGGTCGCCGTGGTGTTGGTCGTGGCAATGAAGAGCACTTGGGAGAGGTCAAAGGCCACGTTGAGGTAATGGTCCGTGAAGCTGTGGTTCTGCTCTGGGTCCAGGACCTGGGAGAATATATTTGTGACCGTATTTCTAGTGTTAGGCCACACAATTTTATTCACATCATTTAGGTGACTGGTTCACAGAACAAATAGAGGGACATAAAAAAAAAAAAACAGAATTCAAAACTTTTATCTCCAGTTGCTCAAATTCATTCAATTTTCAGTAGATTGTTCCCCTGAGCAGAGAACCACCGTCGGACGTCTGGCAGTATTTAAACACACTCATTTGTCGCTAATGTTGTAAATTGACACCGTGTTTAACGTGTCCGTCGTTGACCATTTCTAATTCAATTCATGTTGTGTGTGTCTCCACATAAAGCAGGCTAACTTGTTACATATTTGGTACAAAAGGCGTTGATTTTTTTTATTCGCAGCAATAACTAAGGAGTTCTGTTACTGATTTCTTTAGTTTGTCTACAATACATTGTATTCAGTAAAAGTGACTATTTGATCAAATGTAGAGTGGTTTATACTAAAAGGAAATCTGTCGAGGTTAGAACTGTTTCATCCAACGAGTCAAACCCTTAGAGCCAATAATTCACCCAATTACATGCTGCCGTGGAACAAAGACCCAACCTCAGTAAATTAGGTTTGTGGAACACCATCATGTGTCATTTAAGACAATATATCCTCAAGTTAAAGACAACTCAGGCCATAATATGTTTTTAAAGGTCATTTAGGTCTCGCTATTGTCCGATACCTGTGTCCACGGATGTCCGACTGGTCACAGACGCCTCCTAGAGCGATGCGGTGAAACTCTCTGCCCAGGGTCCGGGCTATGGAGCGTCCCACACGGGTCTTACCGACCCCCGGGGGCCCCACAGAGCAAATGATCGGACCCTAAAAGACTAACGCAACGGCATCAATGTCAAAGATAAATTGAGTGACAAAAATAAGGCGCATAAAGGAACCGCTGCCTTTTTGTCTTTCTATGGTTTATGGTCGGATCTGTGAGACACACCTTCAGAGAAGTCTTCAGCTGTCTAACAGCGAGGTACTCCAGCACGCGTCTCTTCAGCTTGTCCATGGCGTAGTGGACGTTGTCCAACAGGGTGCGAGCAGCTTGGATGTCCAGGCAGTCTGGGGACTGGGTGTTCAATGTGGACGTTTCCCAAAGAGAGAGAGAGGAAAATGTCGTTAGTGAAGGAAAGAACAATTAGGAGGCAGGAGAGAAGGAGGGACGACTGACTGAGGAAGTGAGGAGGAAGAACAGCAAAGCATAAACAAGCTTGCTAGAAACTTTTTCTTTTCTTCTAAAGGACAGACACTCCTCCCCGAATTGTCACATGAAACAGTAATTTGGATTTATTCGAAGGATATACTTTGGTTCTGACTCCCGATCCTATAAACAAATGAACGCTGGTCTCCACTCGTCTAGAGTCATTGAGCAAAGCAGCTTCAAAGACTGTGTCTGACACGGAGGCCAAACACTTAAACACCCAGAATATATGGCACGAAAAATCGTTTGGGTAGCATTTGAACTCCAGTTGAACACAGCTTTTTGTCTTGGACCCTGTGTCTGGTTCTTACCAGGAAGTAATTGAGTTCATCAGAGCATTTCTTTCTCACTTACTTGAGCGGCAGACGGAAACAAGGGTGAGATTAGATGAAAGTAAGGAAATGAGCAGAAAGATGCTACAACACACCAAATAAGGGCAAAAAACATCAGCCTTCCTTTCACTTCCACGAGACCAGTGAAGTGAGTCCTGTTATTCAACCTGGAAGACTCTAGTTGATATTGTGCACCAGTTTAAACCTGTTTTTATTGGCCTCTTGGTTAGTAACTGAAAGCCAATGTGCAGTCGTTGTCTGTTGATGCAGACCATCATACAGGCAGTATGGTTTCACACAAGGTCCATGAAAGTGCAGTCAAACAACCGAGCAGAGCACTGTGCCACAGGGTGCCAACTTGCTGTGGGTTCATCACAAGAGATATTGGATTAAAAATAACTACTTTGTGGATGTATCCAAGTAATCCAAGGTAACCTATGAATGAAAATCAGAGTCACCCTCAGTAATGAATGCATCAGAAACGTTTTAACCCTTTCTTTCAGCTGACAGGCCGTGAAATTCAATGATCTCATGATCCAACACTGTGATTCAGTCAGTGCAAAGACAACAGAGAGCAGACCCGCTTCACAGCAAAAGCAGCAAACCAGACAAATGTTACGTTGAAATATTACGTAGCACTAAAACATTAGGCTGAGTAGAGTTCTGTATTATCTCTACAGGATCTGAGGCATGTGACATATGTGGCTTCAGCTCTGTTTACCTTTGGTGCTTTTGCTCCATCGCAACTCTACCATCAAATCCAAGTAGTTTCTGGTAAGGGAAAACTCAGGCATGGACTGAGGCATCTTCTTCAATCTGAAAACAGATGAATGAGATGAATCATTAAAAGGGTCAGGCTGTGGAGGGGGACGCGTCCAGCATTACACGGAGGATGAGTCGGATTGTGTTTTCAAGACAAACCGACATGTGAGGATTGTTTCGAATTGATCCAAAATAATCGAAACGATTCAAAGGTTTTGACCACAAAGATTTTACAAAAGTTAGCATTACGCAGGGCCTTCTTTTCACTTTTTAAATATAACATTTTAGAACATGATTTGTAGCCGGGCGAGTTCACCTCTTGAGCTCTTTGATGCAAACTCTGAGTGCGGCGTCGGGCATCTTGGCCCCGTGGACCTTCTTCTCCAAGGGTGCAATGTCATCGCCATCCTTGTCTTCCGGTTCCTCATCCAGGTTAAACTGCCGACCCGAGACCACTCCACCTTTACGCACCGGTCGCACCTGAACAGATGAGACAGGGAGAGGTAAACAGGCTCATAAGTACGGACTTGGTTGAAAGGAAAAGCATAAATGCAAAGGTTTCTTACCCTCTTCTCATTTTCAGGACCTGTCTTCCTGGTTTTCTGCAGCAGTTTCAGTCCATCTATTTGTCTGGTCAACATGGGTAGAGCTCTCTTAAATCGCTCCTCCAAGGTCAACGCATCCAGGACCTTTGCAGCACATACGAGGATTACAGAAAAATATCAAATACCAAATATCAAATACATTCCCCCTCAGTTAAATTATTAATTATTTAGCATTCAATGCTTTTTTTTCTGCAGCACCATCAAAAAAGTACGGTGCCAGATAATCCAATGCACCAGTCCCCCTACAGATCCAACCCAGAGACATTGGGAAGCAAATTCACATATTGCATAGTGCTGACACTACAGCACCCATAGAGTTTTGCAGCTGATACAAATGGTTTTTGCATCTGTTTGAAATGATCCATTCAGAAAATAAATATCACCTGGCGTCAAGAACAAAAGAGACGGAAAGATGCTGAAATGACATTAAAAAAAACTACAAATGGCTCTAAACTTTCCCATCCTGTTGCATCCCTCTTTAAGTAGTTGGTTTAAAACATGAATCACACCAGCACCTCACCTGGAGTTTCTCCTTGTTTGAGGTGCGGATCATGGAGGCTACCACATCGGGTAGAGCTTCCCTGGGCAGACTGTCCAGAAGACGCCTGAACTTGGCCACCGCTGGAACGGACATGTCCAACATACCTAGCAACTGTGCACACGCGCACACACACACACACACACACACACACACACACACACACACACACACACACACACACACACACACAGTGATTATATCTGGATCAGTGTAGTGACTAGTCGTAAAAACTTGTTTATGCTTACGCTGAAACCTAAAACCACCATTAACATTCTTAACAGGCTCCTTGAACCACGCACACACCCTCACACACACACACGCACGCACACACGCCCGCACGCGTAGGTTCATAAATCATCAGGGTCATAAATTATAAAAATGTCAAAAAAATGATTGACAGGATGATTGACAGGTCCGCCATTTTACCCACCTATCAGAGTCATAAAACTGTCACCCCTCCCCCCAATACCCACCCTACTATTACTACTCTGCTTAATTTGTTTGACTATTTCTAACCACTGTTTCTCTACTCCCCCGTTAGACTGTTGTTGAACGCTGAGCTGTTGCCTTGTCCCTGTGTTACCAAGCCAGCGTTGTCTTTTTCGAGATCTACTTTAAGTTTTGCCCAGGACTGCGTCTGCTGACGGCAGCCCCCTTAGTTCGAGTTTGGAAGCATTTGGGGCCTCTGTTCTCCACGTCCCTACGATATCCGTCTTATATAATGGTTTGGTTTATAAAAGGTTTGGTTCTCTTTCTCACTATTGGTCTACACAGGGAGACAAACTGGTTGCTTAAACAGTGGCATTAATAGCCACTGAGGGTGAAAGGGTTGTGGAGCCTTTTACAAGGAAGGATGTCTGGTGGGTCCCAAATGGTAAGCCTTGCCTTCCCAAACACTTTCTCCCAAAATATACAAAAGGGAGTATGTTAGACATGATAACAGTTGATTGGTTTACAAAGAGTTTTTCAAATAATGCTCAAAAATACTCTCAAGCATCACTTAATAATACATAATGTAGACAAAACAGTTAAAGTTCCTCAACAGACAGAAATGCCACCAGATGATTTCATTGCGCTAACACTGTCTGAAAGTCCGAAGTACTGTTTTCCTGCCTCCAAACAAACAGCTACAGCAGTGGCTAAGGCATTTCTCCAGGAAATAATTCTAGTTTCCATGTCTGTCATGAGAACCGGGCCATCCACGAACTGAGCACATACTTTAGCGAAGGCTTCAGAAGCCACTGTTGGGAGAGCGAATTGGCTAAATGCTGCAAAGAGACAGGCCTTCCATGAACCAAGGCTCTGGATATGACAAGTCAAAACATCTCCCATTATTAAAAAAAAAAAGCAAAGCCTAAATGAACGATACAGCGCTGCAGTGTTCCAGTCTGCACACACCTGTGTGTTGAAGAGAGGACGTCCCAAGGCAACAGATTCATTCCCAGTGAGCAGGTTCCTCTACTGCAAAGTATTAAAACAGTAAAAACAGTTGCAACTTTTTAGAAAGAGACTCCGAGAAGGAGAGTATAGTTGGATTAGAGCTGGGGGGGGGTATCAGCGAGTCATCTTGCACTGCTTTGTGTTGCCAGGTAACCGATGCGCGGGGCCCCTCGTACAAAAATGGTTGTAGTTTATCCCTCTTGACTATAGTTTAAAGTATATCTGCATTTGGTGTGCGCGCTCTGTGCTCCATAGCCCTGTTTGGCTGTACCACATGTCGGCTCCGTGCACCGTTACACCACCTGGTGTGCGTTTGTGTGAATTCTTCTGTTATGTGACCATACCTCGCATTCCATAGCCACGTGATGTTTTTTTTTTTTCCCTTTTTAATGTACATTGGTATGTACAGCGGATTGCATCATGAATTAGTTGTTTGACTCGCATCAATTAATCTCAAAAACATTAAATTCATTTTACTTGTGCTCAGACAAGGCAGCCCCCCCCGGAGATGCCCATAGTGATCGACCACGTGGCCCTGAGGGACATCCTGGGTCCTCCTGTGTTTGAAATGGAGGTAAGAAGCACAAGTATTTGTGCAAAACTGAAGTTTTTTATATATATTTTTGTCCTTTGGCTGTCTGAGCTTTCTGGAATGTTCTCACACCTCATTAATCTAAAGCCTGTGAAGATACAGCGGCCCCTGTGCACGACGTCAGGAAACGCTGCAGGCATTTAAGATGTCCTCATGTCTCATTATGTTGGCCTTTTGATTGACATTTATTCCTGAGCGTTTTAAGATAACAAGACTCCTTTAATTCTTTGTTTTTATCTTCAGAATATTCCACCAACTACAGCTTCACTGTGTGTGTGTGTGTGTTTGAAGGTGTCTGAGAGGCTCACCCTGCCAGGTGTCTCTGTGGGTCTGGCCTGGACGCCCCTCGGCGGGGAGATTCTGTTTGTGGAGGCCAGTCGAATGGAGGGAGAAGGTCAACTCACTCTGACCAGTCAGCTTGGAGACGTTATGAAAGAATCCGCCCATCTGGCGATCTGCTGGCTCAGAGCAAATGCTAAAACCTACCAGCTAACCAACAGTGAGTACACACACACACACACACACACGTTTGAACGTGACATTCATGTGGGTTTCTAACAGTGGTGGGTGGCCCAGACCCGCTAGAAGGGACAGACATCCATCTCCACTTCCCAGGTGGAGACGTCACCAAGGATGGCCCCTCTGCAGGTGTTACCATAGTAACGTGCCTAGCCTCGCTGTTTAGCGGCTGATTGGTCCGATCGGACGTCGCCATGACGGGAGAGATCATGCTGAGGGGGCTGGTGCTGCCGGTGAGTTATCACACTGCAGCACATAGCGGGTGGTGAATGTTTCATTTAGGTGGGCGGCATCAAGGACAAGGTCCTGGCGGCCCACAGGGCGGGAGTGAAGCGCGTTATCCTCCCAAAACGCAACAACAAGGACCTGGAGGAGCTTCCAGCCAACATCCGAGCCGACCTGGACTTCGTCACAGCCGCCAACCTGGACGAGGTGCTGAACGCCGCCTTTGACGGAGGGTTTCCAGGGGCGGGCCACACCCACACCCTGAGCAGCAAACTGTAACACACAGGACGGGTCCCTAACTAGACCTAAAAGAGCAGTGAGTGGGTCGTCAGCGTGGACCTCTTGGAGTCAAAGGACTTTTGTAACTTTGTTCGCGCCTTGCTTTTAAGATCTTTGCATTCAAAGGATTATTTTCCTATTGAACAGACAATTTGAGACAAATCAAGCTAGAGCACTTGGTTTGGGGGGGTTACAGCCTCTCAGCATCAGCATCAGATTTTATAAACTTGATCCCTAATGTGTTCTAATGGTTTGGTGTAATGAGGGTGTTTACAATGTGGAATATCTAATGAGGACTAATTTTTGACAGTTTGAATTTAAAAAGAAGACAAAATAGTACATATACACAATCCATTGGAAATGAAGATAATTCAGATCAGAGCACCGATTTGGTGGATGGGACACAAACGACTGCAATCATTTTGATCAATTCAGAATGTAACCTCATCTATGGGATCATTTTCTCTGGACTTTCTGTTCTTAACGTGAAAGTATCTCAATCCAAAGCATTGTGTGACGTATGTAGAGACCAAATTAGAACTAACAAGGCTCATTGTAACTATATACACCAATAATATTGCTAGTTGAAATGATTCTGCTTTGGGGAACAAAAGCGGTTGTTTTTTTTCTTCAACTTCTAAAAAGATTACATGATTACATGACCTGCATATTGTTTTAGCTCTCGCTAACTATGAAATAAAGCAACCCAATCAGTTTGTGTGCTGCGTGATTCAACAGCCACTCTGATTTTTGTATATTTATTGTAGATATATAATGCTTTCAGTCATACCTATTTGGCAGTACTGTGTACATACTGTAAACCCTGCAGATATCTCTCCACAGAGGTCAAGCAGCCTTAAGTAAACACAACTGTTTCCTCCTGAAGTGCCGATTCATGCGTAGGTGTAAAACACTGTAGCATTCGTTGTAGTTTTTGATGACAAACTTGATATACTAACCACTTTGTTTTTCTAAAATAGGTTGTTTTAAAGATGCTTAACATTTTGAAAATGGGTGAAATGATCTAAAGCTGAAAAAAGTGTGCCACAGATGCAATTCCTTTTTTGCCCCTTCACCCTGTAGCGACGTAATCTGAAACACCAGCGTGCAGCGTCTCTCTCTCTCTCTCTCACGCTTGTATTCAGACAGCCATGAAATGATTAATGCAGGTTTGACAGAACATTTCCACAGGCGCAGAAACGCCATCAGACGAGTGCTGTGCGTTCAGGTTTTACACCGACACTTTTACAGGATATGCAAGCGCTTGTTGTGTTTGCAATTCATTTCAAATGATAAAACAAATTAAAGAAAATGTGTATTATGCAGCTGTGCACAGAAGATTTGTCTCTAAGTTGACGAGTAGCTTTCAAGCTTGCAACAACCGTTTATGGCCACTTGGGGGCAGCGGTAAGAAGCTGCATTTACAACATGGACATGCATTGGAGGTTCTCATGGTTTCAGTTTAAATAATCCTCTTGTGGAAGAAGTTGGAGCGGGCCGACACAACGGACAAAGAGCCGTCTCCACCTGGGAATACTTATGTCTATCTGGGTGACCACGAGGGACTGATGTAATCTAAATATGTTTGTCTAGGCATACATTTCATTCTTATGTGTGTTTATCACCTGCCGTGGACGAAGTTGTTTCCAACCAAATGAGAGTTTAAAGACAACGGAGTTTGTTTCATTAAATCATGATGAAAGATGGCGTGGAAATTATACAAGAAGACGTAGAATTAAGGCAATAAGTTTTATTTACATTGCAATGATTAAAATGGGTAATTTGCAGACAATATCTCAGGCAGTCGCATTATGTCATCAGGAAAATAACTATTTAATTCCGTGAATACTGTGCAACGTATCAGCTATCGTCCCTAACAGTGTCAGACGCCTGCAGCAGCACCTGCTGCTTTGTCTGGCTTCAACGTTATTCTTTACCGACGGGTTACAGAACCGTTGGGCTTACCCGGTATTTACAAACCGGGAGGAAAGACTCATCGGCGTGTATGAAAATACAGGCGTCTAAAAGCCTTCTCGGCTCTCCGTTGTTACGTGAATAAACCGGACAACTAACTAACGTTAGCATAGCGATTACACACATTGTGAAATTAAAAAGATGACAAAGGACAATTTCAGCTAAGCGATAGTAGCGACAACAGCGCAACTTGTGCGAGACGGCGACATTAGGAACGGAAATGACGTCGTGTATGTGACGTGTGTATGACGTGTTACCTCTCCATGGCAACGTCTCTGATATCGTCAGCGTGTCACGAGTCACATTACAGCTTTCATATCGAATTCCATTTGTCTGGCAGTCGACATAGTTTGGAGCTGAGGAACGAACCACAGATAGATACAAACATCACATCATTTGTTTAGAAAAAGCTTTAAAAATGTATCGGAATGTTAATAGTGAGCTCAGTAAAGCCCGAAAACATGCCGCTGAACAGGAGTTGCGTATATCTCAGCTAACTGAGGACTTAGATTGCTCCAGAAAACAACAGCAAATTGATCAAAAAAGCTGGAAGTGTGAGAGAAAACAATTTCAGTTGGATTATTCATTATCCTTGGAAAAAACCACAAAGTTTGAGAACAAATACATCGTGGAAAATTCGCTCCGGTTGCAGAGGGAAGACGAATTGAAGGCGCTCAAAGACACAATTGCGAAGTATGCCAACAATGACTTGGAAGAATTTAGAGCACAGTTAGACGAGTTGGAAAAATATAAATCTTTTGCTGTCGAAAAATTGGAAGAACAGAGCCTGAAGATCAATAGAATGCACATAGACGCCATTAAATTAAATGATGCATTGAGCAGTGCGAAACACCAGCTTGCTACAAATAAAAATGTGGATAAAGAGCTGACCTCTGTAAAGGACCAATTGCGTGTAGAAAAAACTAAATGTGAAAAAATAACAAAGGAACTCTTAAACAGATCCACAAAAGGGAAAGCTGATGAGAGACGAATAAATGAACTGACTGAAATGTACAATGGCATGAAATGTCAAAATGCCAACTATTTAACGTTGAATAAGAAGCTTGAGGTAGAAGTGAGTAGCCGGCAAGAAAATCTGGCAAAGAAGACAACGGAATTAGAAAATCATGAAAACGAGGCGACGAAGCAGGCAGACCAAATTAGGAAAATGAAGGAGGATCAGCACTTCTTCCTTGACCAGATATTTACTTTAAAAACTAAGCAGAAAATGCTCACCGAGGACATGAAAACCAAAGAACAGGAGAATGGGAATGTCAGGTGTTTGCTTGCTGATTTGGAGAAAGGGCATGAACTGGAAACGATCCATAATGAGTCCATAATAAAAGAGAGAAATATTGGCCAGATAAACTTGAAGTGTCAGTGGGACAACACACAGCTAAAAAAACAGTTGCAGGGAACACAGGGACAAATCCTGGCGCTCGAGTCTCAATACAAGACAGTGAGCAATGAGAACGAGGAGCTGACAATGGCCCTGAGGAAGCTCAAGTGTGAAGTTGGAGAAAAGCGTCTTCACTTGCCTCCAATTTCCACAAGCAAACAGCGCCGCACTGAAGACGAATCCAAGGACGAGCGCAGGAAGCAGTATGGCCCCAAACCCATCAAGTGTTTGCCACCCAATTCCAAAATGGCCCAGTCATCCACTCAGGACCAAGTGACTAGAACCCCCAAACTTGCACATTTGTCCCCAACTGAAGACCAATCCAAGGTTGCTTGCAGACCTGTGTCAAGGCAAACTCGCTTCCCACTCAATACAAAGTCTAAGCATGGATGTGAAAAGGATCTGAAGAACCTCCTCGTTCCAGTCATCTCCAAAGCCACGCGATGCACACCCCGACCCGGGCCACCACCAGCCCCAGCGTCACCCCGACCCAGGCCACCACCAGCCACATGCCAAGCCCCAGCGTCACCCCGACCCAGGCCACCACCAGCCACATGCCAAGTCCCAGCGTCACCCCGACCCAGGCTGCCACCAGCCACATGCCTAGTCCCAGCGTCACCCCGACCCAGGCCACCACCAGCCCCAGCATCACCCCGACCCAGGCTACCACCAGCCACATGCCAAGCCCCAGCGTCACCCCAACCCAGGCCACCACCAGCCACATGCCAAGTCCCAGCATCACCCCGACCCAGGCCACCACCAGCCACATGCCAAGCCCCAGCGTCACGCCGACCCAGGCCACCACCAGCCCCAGCGTCACCCCGACCCAGGCCACCAACAGCCACATGGCAAGTCCCATCGTCACCCCGACCCAGGCCACCCGCACGGTCTTAAATTAGCCATTCCCAAGGAAGAGCAAGGTGGCTCGGGTTGGGTTCTGGGTTCACATACATGAGCCTTATTGAGTGGCTTTGCATGTTCTCCGCACGGCATGGCCGTTAGGATTTTCTCCGGGTGCTCCGGTTTCTTTGAAAAGCCTTAAGACACACAGTGTCAATAATAGGCAAACTGTGGCTCACAAGAACAAGCAGAGGCCTTCTTCCCAATTTCCACAATGCCGCAGCCAAACACTAAGGACCATTCCAAGGTTGTGTGCAGGACTGTCAAAGCACAATTACTTTCCATCCATTGTAAAGTCAGATGGTTGGTATGAGAAGGAGCTGACATCAACCCCATTATCCCATCTACAAAGTCCGGTGACGTGTAGATAAATTAAGGCCATCCCACACACCACCCCCACACCATTAAATTTGCCATTCCCAAGAAACTGTACAGTGGCTCAGTTGGGTTCTGGGTTCACATTCATGAGCCTCATTGAGTGGCTTTGCATGTTCTTGTGCATGGCTGGTGCGTTATGATTTTCTCCGGGTACTCCGGTTTCATTGAAAGGCCTTAAGACACACAGTGTCAATAATAGGCAAACTGTGGCTCACAACAACAAGCAGAGGCCTTCTCCCCAATTTCCACAATGCCGCAGCCACACATTAAGAACCATTCCAAGGTTGCTTGCAGGCCTGTGTCAAGGCAAACTCGCTTCCCACTCAATGCAAAGTCTAAGCATAGATGTGAAAAGTATCTGAAGAACCTCCCCGTTCCACTCCTCTCCAAAGCCACGCGATGCACACCCCGACCCAGGCCACCACCAGCCACATGCCAAGCCCCAGCGTCACCCCGACCCAGGCCACCACCAGCCACATGCCGAGCCCCATCGTCACCCTGACCCAGGCCACCACCAGCCACATGCCAAGCCCCAGCGTCACCCTGACCCAGGCCACCCGCACGTTACGTTACATTACATTACATGTCATTTAGCTGACGCTTTATCCAAAGCGACGTACAATAAGTGCATTTCCACATAGATACAAACTCAGAAGAACAAGTAACAAGAAAGTACATGTTTCATCAAATAAGCAGTTACAAAACATGTTATAGAAAAGTGCCATTATAAGTACAATTTAAGTGCTATCATTTGTTAGTGCTACGGTTTGCTAGTGTTTTAGTCAAGGTAGAGTCTAAAAAGGTGTGTCTTGAGTTTTCGACGGAAGATGTAGAGGCTCTCTGCAGTCCTGATCTCATCGGAGAGCTCATTCCACCATGTGGGAGCCAGGACAGCAAAGAGTCGAGATCTCGTTGAGTGCTTTTCTCTCAGTGAGGGAGGAACAAGCCGCTTGGCAGATGCAGATCGGAGTGTTCGGGTTGGGATGTAGGGTTTCACCATGTCCCGGATGTAGACTGGTCCCGATCCATTCCCAGCATGGTATGTCAGTACCAATGTTTTGAACTGGATGCAGGCAGCCACTGGTAACCAATGAAGTGCACGGAGAACCCACATGGAAAGAACCTATATGTGGATATATGCACATATATGAAACCTATATGCAGTATATATGTACATATATATACATATATACTGCATATATGTACATATATACTGCATATATGCGTATATATGCTACATATAGGCGACCTATATGTGGCATATATGCGCATATATGCCACATATATGACAATATATGACAATATATATGTTGCATATATGCCACATAAAGGCTAAATTGTGGTGCTTATATGTGCATATACAGACCATATATGTATATGTTCCGGATACACAGAGTTGTATCCATCAGATAGATAATAATCGATAGATAGATAACACGTGTGCATGTATCTATATCTATATCTCTCTATCTATATCTATATAGATAGATAGATGTTCATACACAGGTATATATTTGACATTGTTGTGCTAAACAGCCACTGCGTAAAGCGCTGCTTTCAGTACTCGGGAAGGGGACAGCTAACAGAGACCCTCGTCCATTTCCGTAGCTAATAGTGAGAGACAGACAGACAGACAGACAGACAGAGTGACGGTTATCCACGTAGGCTAGCTGGCTAAATACAAGAGCAGCAGTAGCTTCGTACAACTTGTTTGCGCTTGCTGACATAACTTGTCAGCCACCGCAAAGCTAGCGCGATAGTAGCGCTAGCCGACGAAAGCTAGCTGCCGGTAGCGTCAGCTGACTAGATACAGAGTCATTTGTTTATGTGTGACGTAGCGGCTGCTTGTGTGTGCGGGGCTCTGGTTGCTATGGGGAGAGTTGCAGCAGAGTGGAAGCGACAGACTGATTAGAACTGTCCTAAACAGAGCGCTCTAACAAAAGCAGACGTCACACGATGCCGGCTAGAAATAATCAGAGTTAATGCTGAAACACGCGAGGAGTAAATTATCATTTGTGGGCAAAAATTAAAGGCTTTTTAACATCCACACAGTAATCAAATAATAGCACTATCCGTGGCTACACGGGGATTTTGAAGACTTTAAAAGAAAAGTCGAGAATTGTGACAAACATTTATTGATTGAAAATTGAATCAGTAATCAGGGATCAAAACATGTATTGATTGGACATTGAACACAGACTGCACGATTACATGGATTTGTCATAACTGATTGAATTGATTAAACTGATTATACATCCATTTTACAAAAAGTTAACATAGAACAACACAGCAATTTTTAAATGATTTTCAGCTTTTTCTATTCTTTCAGCAATGTTGAGAAAGAATTTCAGCTTTTATTATTTCTGTGATTTCAAATTCATAGAAAATTCTCCCATTTCAGTTTTTTTGCAATTGTTTCAAGTTGATTTCAGCTTTTCTCATTTCTGTATTTTCAGCAATTTTCAAATGTATTTTAGCTTTTTCTATTCGTTCAGCAATGTTTAGAATAATTTCAGCTTGTTTCATTTCTGTACTTTAAGCAACTTTTTGAAATTAATTTCAGCTTTCTGCATTCCAACGCATTTTCTGCAGGAAATGCATTTTCTAGTTCACTTATGGCATGGGGTACCACAAAAGGTTTCACCTGCCCTTCATGTCCATCTTACATTTACACTTATTGGCAGGCACAGCTCACAAGAGCAATTTGAGACTCAATACTGGACCAATTTCAGAAAACACCATTAGTCAATAATACAGAAAAAGAATGGTTTTGATATCAGGTTTAAATGTAGGCTAAGAACCTTTCAGATCAATAAGAGGAATCATTACACTTTTGTGCCTTTGTATACCAGGAATCTGGAAGTATTACCAAAGTGTGTCAGACATACAATGAATTTGACTTAGGGGTTAGTGCATGACAGCAGACAGTTTGACTATGGACAACAAGACAACATAGTGCAGGAATAAGATAACAATAAAATCAAATACAATGCTATGGGTTAGTTAAGTTAAAAATAAAAAATAAAAATGAAGTGCAGCAGCCAACCGAAAGGGGGGGGGGGGCGGGCTCTGTTGATGAGGGAAGAAACTGTTTGTGTGGATGGAGGTCTTAGTCCTGATGGACCTCAGCCTCCTGCCGGATGGGAGGGGCACAAACAGTTCATGTTCAGGGTGGGAGGGGTCGGCTACAATCTTTCTGGCCCGCTTCAAAGTCCTGGAGAGACGGAAGATTGCAGCCGATCACCCTTTCTGCAGAGTGGATGACACGCTGCAGCCTTCCCTTGTCCTTGGCTGTGGCTGCAACTGCGAGCAGCATCTTCATACCCTTCAAATTCTCCAAGTGATGGACATTGAGCATCTCTACTGGTGCCTTGCTTAAAGGCACTTTTGGATCAGGTCGGATGAAACTTTAATGATCCCCGTGGAGATGTCAGCTCAGCAGCTGAGGAGAGGCTACACATAAGATTATTTGAATACAGATAATTCAAATGGGGAATATTACATGAAGCTATGTGAGGAGAGCTCAAACTGGGGATGATCCATGAATTAAATGAGATTTACACAAATCTGCACTCCATAACTATCACTAAGTAGTAAAGGTTTGTCTCAACAAATCGCTGATTCTTCTGCTGTTAAAAGTATGACTTTTGTGCTTCACTGTACATCTGATCATCCCAACCCTTTTCTGGCATAATGAAACAATGCATCTCATTAAAAAAACAACAACAATGTGTGCAAGATTTAGACTGCTGTTGGTGCCATTTGATGTGGCATTTGCAAAATGGCTTAACAGCTGATTGGACAAAGAAGAAGTGTCCAGTCAGCATAGATACAAGAGAATGGGAGGTCAGACAGGACTCGATTCAACTGGTTTTTCTTTTTCTTTTTTGGCCTCCATTTGTGTTCCAGTTCCCTTGTAAAGGCTTTGTCCTGATCTTGCATGTGTCTGTGCTTAAATAATAAGCTCTATTCTAGCTGATTAACAACACGGATGGTTTGCAGAGTTGAGGGGACACAGAATGGAGTGGAATATGTTAAAGAAGCAGAATTAAGTTTATACTACA
Source organism: Pungitius pungitius (assembly GCF_949316345.1). NCBI lineage: Eukaryota > Metazoa > Chordata > Actinopteri > Perciformes > Gasterosteidae > Pungitius > Pungitius pungitius. Next base: position 16,211,487 of record NC_084914.1, read on the forward strand.
TGTTTAACACTGGAAACTATTGTGTGTTAAACAGAAACAATTAACTGAAGGGCCCAAAGGAAATGTTATCCAGACTGATTCACCGAGCTTGTGTTATCACACTTACCTTGAAATTGGAGCAGGCTTAAAAGGATCGTTTTTTAATAGCAAAAAGGGGTCTGCAACAAACACAGTCTAAAGAAAGACTTGTCATGCCTTTCAAGTTGTGCTGATCAAAAAAATGAGTCCTGGTTCTAGTTCTCTCCTGTGCATGCATTAAAATGTCCTAGCAAAGGCTGGTCAGTTTGGATGGTACATAGTGGCACGTACTCCTCAGTGCAGCACCACAGGTAAAGCAAGCACATTTCTTTGGATTGATGTCCCTGACCACATGTTACATTACATTTTGTGACCTGATTACGAAATCCAGCTGTCAGGCCAAAAAAACGTAATAAAATACTGTTTTGACAACTAGTGGTGCAGAAGATTATAAAACTTACTGTTCTCATCAAAGACAGAAAAGGGAGCAAACATGATGTTTGGATACAGATACTAATTGCAGATTATTGATAATCCACATTGGCAGACTGAGCTCTACCAGACCATAGAACAGTGTCATTGAATGCTTTTGTCTTTGCCTGTAAAATAATTTTAACAGCACTGAAGCATAAACCATAGTTATTTTTACATATTATCCTTTTACCTGGATGTAGTAATTCATAAGGGCTTTTTTATTCTTAAAAACACACCGTTCAAATAAAAAAAATATTTTCACAGATTAAAAGAATCTTTTCATTATTTGTTTTGTGGTGTAGTCTATTCACAGCCATCCAATGGTGGCTGCTTTGCCGTATCCATCCATCCTGTACCTGAGCGGCCCCAGATTCAGGGGCAGTGTGGCCGTAGGGGATACCGGGGGGATTTCTTGTGGTCCGGTGGGGTTGGGCTGGTCCAATACCAGACAACCTCCATCACCATACCTTCTGCGATATGCATTTACCCCTCAAGAAAGTCTGCATGTTTTTTTTTTTACATTTGCCATTGTTCACTCCTCGTTGGGCACATGCAGACACATGCGTGCACACACACAGGTGAGGAGGCTTTGGCCAGTGAACAGAGTGCGTGTGTAAGCCTATTCATCTATTCAACTATACCGACCTTACAGCGTTACAATAGCCTGTTCAATCAGGACAGACTCGGCCTGAATTGACAAACATTTATTACACGGTATAATATTGCAATCGTGCCGAATCTTTTGCGATTGGACTCCATCCTAAACCGGGATAATCAAGGGGCCGTGATGCAGAGTTCTGCTTGGCCCAATCCCCTCCTGCAGTCCAGACACTGGTTGTCACGGCGAACGCCCTCTCTCATCAGGAAATAGGCGGAGCCAACTATCGCTCACCTGCGCGCACCCGAGCAGATTAAGGGTGCGTGCGGCTCCAACTTAAGGGCAGGAGAGACTAATTGTTTGAACCAGAAAATTGCTAGCGGGACGTGAGGATTTGTTTCTCAGGAAGCATTCCTGGAACTGTGCAGGATTTAGGACCATTCAAAGACTGAATAGAACAGCCGGTAAGAGAACCGTTCATCGGACTTTTGTTGACTTTTGCACGCCATTGGCGTCGCGGTGCAGATGAGATAATGCACCTGTGTTTGTGAGCTAACACCTGTGTTGTGGTTTGCTTGATGCAGTGTGGTTCTGGTATGCATTCTGATAGAACATGGTTATTTATTCATTGCATTGAACTATTTAAATGTTTATTTATTCATTGCATTAAACTCACTGCGTGGCTATTTAAATGTTTATTTATTAAATGTGCTAAACTCACTGCGTGGCTATTTAAATGTTTGTTTATTCATTGCGTTCAACTGCTTGGTTATTTAAAGGTTTGTTTATTCATTTTGCTAAAGTCACTACTTGGTTATTTAAATGGTTATTTATCCATGGTGCTAATCTCACTGTTTGTCAAAATGGTTGGTTATTCATTGTGTTTGGGTACCATTTTAATTCATGTGGAAATCTGTTTGGTTAAAGGAAGATGCAAATTGGTAAAACGGTTGAAGTTTCTGGTTTTAAGGTTTTTCACCTGTGAGCTGCTGTAAGCTGCTGTGAGCTGCAAATATCTGGGCTGCCAAGAGAAAAGACTAAATAAAAAAGAAAGGAGGATAAAGATTAAAGTGGCCTGGTTATTGAGTGGAACCCAGTTTTAACATTCAGGAATGGTTACCGTCCGATCAAGTGCGGGTTAAGCACAGCGAAGTTGGAGTTACACTTGACACTGGTGGTGGTGGTAGTGAAGAAGGGAGTTGATGAAAACCCAGAACGAGCTATTATAGAGATATATACAAACACATAAAAAAAAATCTTTGTATTCTTTTTTTGAAAAATTAATGGATTTTTGTCTTGTTGCTTTTCTCGATGACTGTATGCTCGAGGACCTCTTGAAACTAATTTATTGATTCTATTATACTGGGATGAAGGGCTAAACTCCTCAACTGTCTGGTAGGGCCCCAAGTAATCAACAACTGCTTCATGTCTGCCGCAAATTTTGCCTTTGTTGTGGATATAAAATGGACATCCATAGAAATCTCATTTTGAACGAAAGCATCTGTAGCAAGAATAGCCGGATGTGCTTTAGAACACTAGTAATTTATCTTGCCATAATTATTCCTCGTGTTCCTACTCCCATTAAGAAGAACCCTTCCCAATACACCGTCAATGTTTAGGATTTTGCCCTTGTTTTATCATGTGGACACTGTTGAATGTTACTGCTTTTAAAGGACAATAAAGATTCAATGTGATTTGTTTAGAATTTGTTTTCTTTGATGAGACATTGTCTTGAATATACATGCGTCCTCAGGACAGGAGTACCCTTCCAGCAGAATGAACTATTTATTGCAATGATCCACCCAACCTGGTCAAGCACTCCATAGCAGGCAGGTAGAGGGCCGGTGTTAGTCAGTTGCACTTTCTGTTCGTATCGGTGATCGAGAAAACACCTCTGAAAGTTCAACACCGGGGTCTCCATCACAATAGCAGGAACAACACACCTATCAACAAAGATAGATACACAGGGAGAGAGTAAGAGATGGAGCAATCTGTGTCTTATTCATAACTGTAGTTCATTCATAACAGTATTTGCATTATTGAAAGAAGAGCAATTCCGTCGCCTCAACGGAAAAAAAGTCACTATTGTTGTGGAATATTTCAATAAGCTCGGTAGAAGAGAATGATTTGTCTAATAAAACGGAGTCTTGATGAATGATCAAAGTTGCAGAAAGTCCATTTATTGCTTGCAAGCAGGAGGTCAACTACACAGGCACGTACAGTATATATATGTATATATATTATAATGCCATACATTGCATTTGCATCATAAAATATCCCAACAACACCTCCAACATTGCCCAGAATAGTGGAGGTGACGTTGGGATATTTTATGATGCAAATGAGGTTCAGAATGTTAAACACGTCCTCCACTGATTTGTTGACACCTGTATGGAGGTTCATTAGAACACACTCACAACATGTGAAGGCAGAAACAGCACAGCGGTTACTGCCAGAGAGAAGGCACTGTACTTCAAGAGAAAGGATGTCAGGAGAGTTTGGATAAGGCACTGTAAACCTCTGCTCTTTTATGGCAACAAAATAACTAAAGAATCATAATAAATTAATAAATAAATTGTCAATATTAGTGTTTTGTACAATGAACAGAATCACTGTGTAAGAATCAGAATGAAAATTGCTTGGAGACGTCTCAATGTTCCGTCCTAGCTAACTTCACCTGAAAGTCACTGTAAGTGGTTGCGGCCGTCCTGTGACAGTTAGCAGCAGGTCCTCTGTGAAAGTTCCCAATGTGTGACTGCAGAAGATGACTTCCCCATTCTGGCAGGCCCCCGAGGGAAGGACGCCTTCCTCAGGACAGAAGGAGAAACAGCGGCCAAAAGTGGTGTCACGGCTCGACAGCCTGAAAGGAGCATCAATCCGTCCTTTGTTGCGAACCTTCACCTGGACAAAAAAGACAATCCACTGATTAGATGCTCAATCATCTTTTTTTTCTTAGGAGCCCCACTAAAGTAATAAACCTGTGCTGCATTTAGCAGGAAACAATTGGTGACTCGATTACAGTAGAAGAGATTGTTCATGAGTTGTTTTTGTGTTGGAAGTGTTATTGACCCTTCAGTTAATTTGGATTGAGAGTTAAGCTCATTTAAAAGAGTAAACAGCCAATGAGGATGGTGTTAACACCTAATGTTAATTCAGATGAACATAATTTAGATTTTTCATAGTTATTGGACGCTGATTATCAAATGATTGGCAAAGACTGTATAAAACATACTTCAGTTCTGTCAAATAGTATTGTTCAGGTTTGTTGTTATTTGGCGCAATAGATGTGACATAATGTTACAAAATAACATGAACGCGTTACAATATGACAACAACATAGAATCCTACTAAGACTTCATTTTAAGCTTCACACAGGGACTGTGGCTCTATCATTGCCTTGTAGGATTTTTGGCTTCTGTATAGTTGATGGGGCTTGTTAAGTTGGGTTAAAATGTGTAGAAATTGTTTTTGTCTGCTGCTTTGTCAGCAAGAACGAAATGAACAGAATCACTGTGTTAGAATCAGAATGAAAATTGGCTTAGTTTGCCACATATTCATATATAGAATTTGACATTTTTTTCCACTCTGTTCTCCCCATACATAGAAAAAAGAAGAAAATGAAAAACAAAGAACGGATGTAATACTTAGCAAATACAATATATATAGATATTCTAAAAGTACATACATATCTCTATGTATTTACGTTTAGAATACAAATATACATATATATACACACATATATATATATATAACTGAACAACAAAGAGGGATGATGGGTAAAGTGCAAATGGTGCAAACAGTTCACTTTGGCATTGTCTTTCTTACTTCATAATAGTCTGTGTCTCCAATGACTACGTTCTGCATGTCCATCAGGTCGTAGTTGAACTGGACATTAGGTCCAATGCCCTCCGCCATTATTGTGAGAGTCAACCGAGCTTCACGGCCTGAGTGGAGACAGAGAAGAGCCAGAAAGAGATTCAGAACACAGTTAAAGACAGAGAAGCCCCCAAAATGGAGATCAATGCGGCTTAGAAGACACACTCAGCGGCCACATCCAAATTTCCCCAAAACCTTTAACAACCTTTGGGTTGAGATATTGGGGGCTCATGACTGCATGGTCTGATATGAATTCTGATTCATACTTTATCAGATAGTGTACCTGGATCCAGGTGAGATGCCTTTACATCTTGCAATGAAATGGATCTTAAATGACTGCTTGTAATTACCACTTGCCTTCTTACTCCTAGTTTAAGGACACAAACTAGAGAAAACCACAATTTTGCACTACAATTGGCTACTTGATCTTGGATAATCAAAATGTTGTCAAATTTATATCAAAATGCATTCTGAAGGTCTCTGGGACTTCGGAAGGTTTGATTAAGTGACGCCCAATGTAAATTGAGACACTGATTATACTTGCATGTCTGTACATTAGATACCAAAAATGGAATTCCAGGTTCTGATCTCCCAGGTTTGGTATTGTATTCAGTAGTTAAATTGGCTGACCTTTTCCCTTCCTCAAGAGACTCACATCCTGTTTGAAGACTGGATTTTTAGTCATAAGCGTAATTTCTAAAGGTCAATGGGATTTTAATAGAAGTTTTCTTATTGCTAGTATTCATATTAATGGGGCAAGGCACAAGGACAGTTGAATTTGCTGAAACTTTGCTGACCTAAAAAGTCAGGTTAATGGACTGTAGACGGGCAAGGCAACCGAAGAGCTTTAGCGTCCACCATCCCTTCATCTCCAGAGCCATCGCTGTAACCCTCCAACACGGTTGCTCCAGTTACACTGAACACGTTACTTACCTTAAGCACAGCTCATATCTAGTGTGTTAACATGCTCTCATTTGCTGATTTGCATTGTCAGGTCATTATGTATTTGGATCATTACCAAATGACTTCATACATTTGAAGATTGACCCAATGACGGTGCTAGAGGAACCAGTCAGCAATCCAAATGCATTTACAATTCGTCCTGAGGCCAACATGAATGTCTGCACCAGACGTCATGTTAATCAATATAATAATGTTGAGACTTTCCACAAAATAAAGCAAAAATGTTGGTGGCCCTGGAAACATGAAGCTACCATGTCTAAAATTCTGGCGCTGTTTGGTTGTTACTGTCCCATAAAGATACGTGCAGTACTGTGCTCTGGAATGTGTCAGCTAAATATGTGTTTTCCACTTACCTGTGATATCACAATATATGGTTTGTTGGTACAGTTTGGCCTCCTCAGGCTTGAAGACAATGTGAAACTGGGCTGGAGTCCTGGGCCATATCTCACCCTCCTGAGACACAGTAAGACAAGAAGAAGAATGAGTGAATCTACCCATAAAGCAGGCCTGCATGCACACACTGTAAATGCGTATACAGTCACAGAGGGGAAGAAAATAGATTAGGTTTAGGTTTTAAAACAATTCATGATTAATGTTAGTGAGAGCCTCGTAGTGTGCAGGTAAGATATTTTTTAATGCAACTCCAACTTCATTGATTCCAGTGTGGCAAGCAGTGTGGAAGTTGACTGTTTATTCTTCACGCGTAAAATGAAAAGGTGGGTATATGAATCTGCGGACGCTCAAATTCCCTTCCAAGGTTATTGTTGGGACTGGCCTGTAAACGGTTTAATCTCCTTCCCCCGCACTGTCCTCCCTCCCTCAGCCAAGGGAACCTGGCTGACGAGTGGAGGAGACACTGACAAAAAGAGCCCAGCTCAGTGGCCCGCTGCTGGGGAGATTGGATTTATGTTTGAGCAGCGAGTCCGAAAAATAACTCTTTGCAAAACCGAGCTCTTGGCATGAATTTAATAGTGTACTTTGAATTGATTAGAGGCTGTTTCAAACAGCCAACCTGCTCTTGGATAAGTTACTGAAACCCTGCAAGCTCAGATATGGCTTTAGTGAAGGACAATAACCTGCTTTGCGTCAATATGTAGTTATATATTATTAGATCACTCCGATACGTCATGAGAAGTTATTATCCAGTGCAGTTTGCAGAAGAGGGAAACTAAGGTGCACATCTATGGGTAGGGCGTGCACCAGTAGCTAATGAGAGATAATAGTCAAGAGGGAAACAGAGAGACACAGAAAACAGAGGCACACACAAACACACCGCTGGTTCCATGGTAATACAGCTGTGTGAGAGGACCAGCCGGTGGTCCCTCACTGTCTGGCTTCTGCGCTCCTGCAGGGCTCTGGACAGCAGCGGAAGGCGATGTATCACTGTGGGATGTGCTTTGCATTGAGCGAGCAGCCGCTTCCTCTCAAACTCCTCCTGTGCCAGCCCCGAGCTCTCGCTGGAGACACAAAAGGAGACGAACATCGTGACATCGAGAAAACAAGTCGGGTTGGGGAGAAGAACAAAGTGGCAGAAAGAAAGCAAAGGGCACTTGAGCTATTTCTGTCAACAAATAGAGGATGGAGAAAAAAGAACGCAGCAGGTCATTCTACTTTCTACATGTAGGAAAAGGGGGAAAATATACTGCCCTCTCTACTAGAAGTCATTGTATCAAAACCCCATCCTTTTGTTGTCTGTGTTGAAGCATTTGTGTGCACGCGTACCTCAATAAGCTCAGGGCCTCCTCTTGCAGGCTGGGCCACGTGGTCCAGAAGTACTTCAGAGGGATCTCACTCCTGTAGGTGAGGGACACTGTGCGATGGCTGGCCAAGGACATGTAGGTCTTTGTCAAAAGGACAGAGTCTGCCTCAAGGTGGATGTCCAGTTCTTCACTAACACCTTGCAAGCTGATGTGCACATCTTCACCTGGTTAGGAGACACAGAAGAGGGGTTTTAATACTTCTGATTGAGATCATCTAATTGGGTCTCAGGAGTTTAAAGATCAAGGTCAACCAAGGAAGATTTCTACAACTCAGCATGTTCTGTATCCTGTTCAAACTACTTTTCTGATTAAGTGAGGTGAGTAAGGAGACTGCTTTCATCAAATGGATCAGCCATTCAAATGGAGCTTGGTTTTATATGTGATAATGTGTCAAACCCATTGCCTGCCTGCAACTGCCTTTACATCATCAACATGATGACAAGAAAACTTGCAGTTATTCATTATGAATGCGTGTCTGTTTACATGCTGTTGGGTTAGTGACACACTAGCTTCGCACACACAACTAATGACTCTTGCTTTTCACTCTTGCATCACGGATATCAACAGAAAAGGGAAATTCAAACACACGATTATTAAGGGCCAAAATGACCACATTTTAAAGATATACTTCTTTAGAACCTTCACCCTATCAAACACCCACCAAGAGAAGTAAAACGAATATATCTTCCTTTCTGAGTAACGTGCATCTACAACGAATCGACTCCAGTGCCGACTGAGGGAAAAGAATAAATAAACTGACTGTGAAGCATGTAGACTCTCATTGCAGACGAGCGCTAAAGTAAAAATGCACTTTGTTCATGCCGTGCTCATGTTTGCCTCCAGCGATGTAATGATCAATTTCCATCATTTGCCAGGGTCCATCAGACCAATTTGTTTAGCACCATGGGATTATTCTACCAACACCACTTCTGTGGAGCTCTGCAGCTGGAAGAAGCTTTAGAGGAGACTTTTAATGTGTCCAGCCTGGGTCAGGAGTAAAGCTGATTTGGTTCTGATTGAAGCGTCCCTAGTGTGTCATGTTTGCAATTTTTGGCCACCGATGTTTGGCAGGAAGTCAATAAAAAGCATGAGCCTATTTCCTCCCGGACTATGCAGTAAAATTGGGTTTGCCGAGTTACACCAAGCTGAGGTTCAGCATTGAAACCTCTTTGAACATTAAATGAGTGCAAAGTAATTCAAAATGTTTGTTTAGCATTCCCTGAACTCAGGTAAACGGTCGGTTTGAGTGTTGAGGCGGTTAGTTTGAGGTTTCACAGTGCAGGTTCATGTTGTGTGTACTATTGTCAGATACTCATGAGGTCCATTTGGGTTAACAAGTGTAGTGACAGACTCAATGTGACCAGAAAGAGATTCACATCTATGATTGCACTAAAAGGACATCTCTCTGAAAATTGCTTCTGTGGAAAAATAACCCAGCTGTTAGGAAATACACTGCAACAAGGTAAGTAAAAATAAAAAATAAACTTCTGCTAATCAAAACAGAATATTTTACTACAGCTGTGGAGAATCCGGATATGATGCACTGTACTACTGACACTGGCTTTATCAGATGCTGTGGTCATAGCCTCATTTGTTTTCTCACCGGTGTGGTAGTGCAGGACCAGCGGCTGGCTGTGGACCCCTACTGTCATAGGGTGGAAATCCACAGTCACCTGGACGCTCCCGCCGACGTCAACAGTCCCACTGGATGGCGTCACAGAGAACGGGCTGGAAAAAGATGGAATAGAATTTAGAAACGGAAGTTAAGGCCTGGCGTCTTTTTTTAACAGCTGGGATTCAATGTTGTTTAAGAAACTAGTAGAAAAAAGCCAAATTGAATTTTAATTAACAGTAATTACACTAACTGTTAATGAATTGTTTGCCTAGCACAAAGTACAGCAATACACTTCTTGAACAGTTGGCAAAATGTTTGAATTTCAAGTTTTGTTGTGATCCATGGTTAGTATAAACATGAAATACAGGTGGAACACATGAGTGTGGACTGACTCCCACCTCTGCGTGTCCAGCTTGAACTTAGCCTTGCCATTTCCTATGTTGCGGACATGCTGAGTCTTCTCTGTGGAGGATTTCACAGGACAGACGGGGAAGAGGAGTTTGTCGCGGAAATCAAGAATGGCACGTGGCCCAATGGCACGGACTGGGACCTCAAACCGCTCCCTCTCTGTCACAAACACCACTCTATGTTGGTAGTCCTAGGAGGATAGAAATGAATAATTTAATTTTAAATTGGTCAGGTGATGCTGAACCACCAGCACACAGGGCTGGACTGGGACAAAAAAAGGGCCCTGGCATTTCTGCTCAGACCGGCCCCCCACAATCGGTCGGACACAACCACCAACCAGTACACTATCCCAGCTTTCCCTGTAGATATGCATATCTACTGTTCCGTTCCCAAAAACCCAAACAAGGTTGAGAACTACTGTAAGTGCCATGGACAGTAATGTCGGTAATCAGACAGTTGATGGACCCCATTGACTTCCATAGTAGAAAAAAAAATACTATGGAAGTCAATGGGGTGCATCAACTGTCTGATTACCGACATTCTTCAAAATATATATGTTTGTTTATCAGAATAAAGAAATTCATACAGGTTTGAAACAACTTGGGGGTGAGTAAATGATGACACATTTTTCATTTCCCCCTCTTTAATATGACACCAAACAACATTTACCTCTAATTGTTGAGACACATCCCATAAAAAACCTATACAAACAAATTACTCACACAAAACGTCCTGATAATATGTATATACAATTTAGAGTATTCACTTGCCGTAATATTGCATATTGATGATATTGGAAATTCAGATGAGACATTATAAAATATCTAGTTAGTTGAATATACAGCCTTCAAAATGCAAAGCGGGTTTTTAACCCCCATATAACATACGTTAGCTACCTCTTCTAACGTGTAACTCGTTGGTAAGTGATAATTAAAATAATCAAATGGCATCATTTAAGTTTTTTTCTAGAGAAGAAGGGCCGTCGACAACCGTTATGATTTTTAAATGGTTACATTAGAATATCCCAAGTTGCAATTGAATAAGTGAACTCTCAACTCTGCTAGCTACAATAACAGTGCTAAATAGCTTATGCTGTGTTATTTGACTTTAGCTAACTGAGTGGCCATTGCAGTCACTTTTAAGTGACAATTTGACAAATGACAACCTGACACTCAGACTTTATAATAGCAACAACCGACAACGATAATGTTTGTTGCCTTATTATAATATTCATTAATTGAGGTAACTGTTAAATCGTCATCATCTTCGTTGTGGCCCAGCCCAGCCACACACACTATCCTCATGCACCCGCCCTGATTAACACTCCCTCCCTGTTCATGTAGCTACCTGCTTGCTTACCGTTTCAATGACACTCTCCTGCTCACTCTGCCCCTCCTGGACTTCACTGTCACACTGACACCTGCTGCACCTTCTCCTCTGCTGCCTGCGAGCTAGGTTTGCCAACCGTCCCGTATTACCCGGGACATCCAGAATTATGGGTAATTTTGATTTGTCCCAGCCGGGACAGCTCCAGTACCGATTTCCAATCACAGCCTGCTAAGTTAATGACGCGCGAAAAACTCCCGGTTGTTGTGAAGTTGTGGCGCATCAGAGCAGTGTGCGCGCAGGTGCCGGGTGGCCAGAGCGGAGCATGTGAGGTTTTGCAAGCCCGGCCGCCGACTGCTAGCACCCCCCCGTCAGCCCGCGAAAGTGTCCCTGATTTGGGGGTGGGAGAGTTGGCAACCCTACTGCGAGCCGCAAGCACCGCTATCGCTATGGCTAGTCACCTCTCCTCCTCCATGTGCTGACACACGGAGAGGGAGGGGTGGAGCCTGCAAAGAGATGATTGGGCCAGCCCAGTGTCAGTATGGAAAATGAACCAATGGGCCGCTGTCCCTGCTTTATGGGCCGGTCGAAAGCAATTTTTTTTTTTAAATAAAATGTTTTTATAGGCCTATCGACCGGCCCCCAAGTGCGTCGGCCCATTTTCCCGGTATGCCCGATTACCAGTCCAGCCCTGGGTCCAGCGCTGTGTGCGACAGGAGAAGGCAGAGCCATCATCCGAGAGGAGAGCGAGCCAGCTGTGTGAGGAGAGGAGATGAGGAAGGAAGGAGCGGCCGGGCCGGAGCGCTGCGCACTGGAGAAGAGAATCCCCATCGGTGTCAGCATCGACATCTACCGGGAACAAGAGGTACTACCGTATGGGGGGTGATTCATGCCATGGGGAGGCGCTGGAAAGTGGGAAGCAACAAAATCCCAATCGTTTTTTAAATGTTTTATTTGTGACATTTCTAAGACAACTGTTGTCCTGTTGTAGCTGCAGTAGAATATACAACCATCAATTAGTTACATTTTTTTCATGCAGCATGTCGTTTTAAAGTTACATGTTTATGTTGATAAGAAGGATTTTTAACAAAAAGTATATGTTAACAATTGACCTTCAGCCTTTAAACCTGGTCCTGCGTTTGATTGACGGCCAAGAAGGGAGTGGAGCATTACAACAAACGTTGTGACCTGTCAGATACACTCCGTGATCCAATTAGATCCATTCAGCTCCAGCTGGCTCTCGGGTGGCACTTCCCCCTCACTGGGCTCGACCCGGCCAAATGTCCCTCCGTGGCTCTGAGGAAACTGAGACACAATCACAGTTTCTTTACGGCGTGTACGCGGTGAGCTGAAGCCTCTGCTCTGAGCGAATGTGAGGGATGAAAATATCTTCCCAGAGTGAGGGGCAATGTCACTGTGGCCTGTGCCACACAAGGACGGGAAAAGATAGATGCGTAAAAATCCATAGCTACATAATCGTGTCTCATTACATCTATTTGAATGTATGTCGTAAGTGTTTTCTAACGATTTTTAATAGTGGTGGCTTTCTAGACTGCCAAAGTCAGCCCCCTTTGATGTTGACAACTTCAACCAATTGTCTTCGTATCTGCGCCTATCAGACCCCAACTCAACTGAGACAGCCTGTCTCATATCGAAAGATTTGTCTTACTTATTGCAGTGTTATCTATATACTTTTGTCAAATAGTTTATATCGTTGGCAAGTTATCCATATATATGGGCTTTGGGGGAGGACAACCAAACACCAAATATTCTAGCACCGTTGATTCAATGTAGACATTAATGACACTTTATCGTGCTGCATAATATGTCATGCCATAGCAGGGTAGGAAATTCACATAATATTTAGGCCCCATTCAAGGGCGTAACCATGTATATTGGGGGGGTTAGATTGGTATTTTCTCAATATTTCCTAAAGAATGCATTGTTACGCACTTGCCCCCACTAACTGAAAAGCAGGGTTGTTTTATCAAAAAATTGGCGGCATTTTTTCATTAAACTAGTGAAATAACATAATACCTTTGTTAAAACAATTAAATATACTTATTTGGACTATATTTGGATGTATATGTAATTGCCATAAAATGGCAGTAATGAGACTATTAGGCAGTAGTTTACAAATCTAAAGGGTTTTTCTTAAGATTCTTTGAATCAAAACAGAAAACATTAATCAGACTCATTCAATTTTCTTTTTATTTCTTTTATTGTTTCTCGTGTTAAGAGATGTCAAACAGCTTGACTATTTTGCAGAACGCTGTCTTCTAGATCAGATTCACAGCAACCAAAGTTGGCTCTCGTTTATTGAGATGATTACGCCATGCTTCTGTAAAAACAAAACTAATTTAAACCTTGAAACCCTCAATCAACTACAGTCTCAACTAATTGTGTTTTATCCAAATACACGATTGGCTGTTAACCACAAGATGTCAGTAACCTTTGAGGAGAGTAGGGATTGGTATCGGGTTTTTCCGGTGCTAAACCGGTGCATTTAAAATTATTTCTGATTAAGCAAAAGAGCATATTGTTTATCCACCATGTGATAGAATTTATTATTATTTCTATGTTTAGTTAACGCTATGCTGTGTAAAATAAAGACGAAAAGAATCAAACGATCTGCCGTCATTTGCGTGAAGAAATGGAGTCACGTGTCTGCAGCTCAATGTGGCTTAATGGCGAACAGCACCGAAGGAACGTCGTTACACCCTCTGTTTAATACTTCAGTGGGGGGCTGTCCGACGGGAGGGGTGCGGTAGTTGCGGACTCACGCTCTGTGTCCACTGGAGAGCGCAGCTCTCCTGTGTATGCGCACGTGTCTGTGTGTGCGCGCAATAGTGTGCCTGCATCCGTCTGGGCGATAGTGCCGCGTGCTGAAAGAGGGAGGGAAATACTGACTTAAATAAATAGAATAGAAGGGTGATGGCTAGCTTGCCACACGGTAGGCTATCGTTTGCTGCTGAGAGGACGGTGTCATCAGAGTGTGTAAATACATTTTTTCAATCGGCTCAGGAACCGAAACTAAGCACCGAAATCTGCATTGCATTTCAGTACGGTAGGTACCGCGTAGGAACCGGTGCTATATTAGTACCGGTTCTCGGTACCCAACCCTATAGGAGAGTGGAAACATTTCTCACTGACAGCAGTCTGTGAACCGTTAACTAAGGGTAGCTAGCAAGCCTCATTAGTTGGAATGCATTGATGCATACATAAAAATGGAACTTGCTTTTCACGACCACACCTGGGACATAACCTTATGTGGAGGCAGGACGGTTAGATATTTCAAACATGGGAGAGCGATAAGTGATAGCTAGCTAAACTGCTAACGAGGCTACTCCTCGTCTGCTGGAGACTTAAACCGGGGTCGAGACGTTGTTCCTTCGGTGTTGTTATTGAGCTGCAGACACGTGAGTTTATTTTCTTACGTGAATGACAGAAGATCATTTTATTCTTTTCGTTTGGTCTTTATTTTACGCAACAAAGCGTCAACTTAATATACTATTAATAACCTTTTTCGCGGACCGCAAGAAGGTCCGTCAGTTAATAAGCACGTTGAAAGTTGCGGGCGGACCGGCCGGGTTTAGGGGCGGAGGGGTTCCGCTGGTGGGCGAAACCGCGCACTGAGGAGTGAATAATTGTAATCGTGATGGGGGCTGTAGTATTTGTGAGTGTCCACTGACATTTAATTGTCCAAGTAAAACACGTAGTACTAATATTAGTCATTGGCGCTGTATCCGTCCATCTTTATTATTTCACAAAACCGCGCACCTCTGTGACATCATCAACACATGATGGTTAACTTAACCGGAAGTATCCAGGGGCGTTTTATTTGTTTGAGCATGTGTCCCTATGTTTTAGCATTGCCTCTCTGAACATCACCATGTTTACATCATCCGAACGGCAGGTTCACATGATCTGAATTATTATTGTCTATTGTAATGGACTGACATGTTCTGTGAGCGAGATTACACATTAAGACTTTGTACTTGATGGAATTATTTCCCCTTACACCTACACAATCAGTATTTTTACTTAAGTTAAAAGCTTGAGTTGATACTTCAACAGAAGTATCTATACTTCTACTTGAGTAATGAATGTGAATACTTTTGAAACCTCTGGTTATCACCCACTATGTTGCTCGGTTGCCTGGTGACGAAAGGACACGTATTTCTTGTTGTTTTTGCTCCACTTGATAAAGTCAGCAGAAGAATTCCCCGGTAGACAACGACATTGGTTGTTGCCAAATTTGAGGGCCTTTTTCTTTTGGACCTGAGATGGTGACGGAAACTGGATTTGCTCTCTGCGAACTCACAGGTCTGATCAAGAAGTGCTCCTTTTTTCTTTTTAAGAACGTTTGATCCTTCCCGCACACGGAACAACAGTCAAGGCGAGACTCAAAAACATTCAATGGCATTTTTGGCCCCTTTCGTAGTGATATTTGGGGCAAAATTATATTTCTTATGGGCAATTTTTCCCTTTGCCCTCATGTAATTCCGATGCAAAATAGCTCACACTGCAGGCCTTGGTTGATTCCAGGCTAAGGCATCCTACAGTAAAATATGTTTTATATTGATACTATAGCCTAAAAATAACACAGGAAAGCACTTGGGTAAATATACAAGAACACCACCCTTACCATTTTTGATGTTTTAGTTGCATTATTGGGGTGTTATAGATTTTAAATAGTTTACATATATAACAATCAAATCATGACTGTGCTGTGTCGTAGCCTATGTCACAATGTTCATTCTCATGCTCCTCCAAAAGTGTAGCAAACTGTCTGTGATTCAATGGTTGTGCCCTGATGAAGTTAAATATTTTAGTGACAACATCAATGACATGGTTAATTTTTGACTTGCAACACAGGCTGATGTATTATGTCACAACCTGGCTCTTTGGGCCATGACAAGATTGGAGTTGTACTGCTTTAAAGAGTTTTAACATCTTCTTTATTTAACATAAGCCAACGAAAAAAAGGTACACGACCACACCACCGGACGTCTGCTGGAGAGAGAAGAGAGAATGAACACTGGGTCTTTTAATCTCAGGGAACCGGGCCCAGGTGCCTTCAATCACCAAACCCAGCCCACAAAATCCCACTGGAAAGCTGCTGCCTCCACAGCAGGGGTCACCACATTTATAAAATGCAAAAATATTGACAGGACTTGGACAGGCCTCTGTTGTGACACCTGCAAATTGGTCCCATTTCAGACCCAGCATCTTTGTGCATGCATCTACCTCCGTGAATAAATCGCTCCCTGTCGTTATCACTTTCATTGAGCGCAGTGCTGCCAGCTCCTCAGTGAGCTCTCGTCCAAAGCCAAGGAGAAGAATAAAAGCACTGCAGCTTTAGTCCATGCATGAGGTAAAATTAGACAAAAATATTTACTTTGTAATTTCCAATCAACCTCTCACGGGCCGGTCACGGACAGCCAAAGGGCCGGATGTGGCCCGCGAGCCATACAATGCCTACCCCTGCTCTATGCAATCCCTCAGCAAGTCAACAACTTGTCATTTATAGTTCACGCAAATATTAACCTAATTAATTTGATATAGAAAGTGTACACATTAAATGGTCATCCATCAAAGCATCTTGCTATATTGATTTAAAGTAAAATGTCTTTTGTACTCCTATTTTGTCTATGGATACAACTCTATACTTGCTTGTCTATTATCATCCATAGCGTTGTGATTGAACAGTGGGCACTGTTTATTAAGACAAGTTATCTGAAAATAAAAGACCTTATTGATCTCTGCAATAATTCATGTTACACTATTCATATGATGAATGAAATCAAATATAGACTATTATTACGATTGTCAATAATATCAATGATGACATACTAATAACAACATATCCTTAAAATAGTATAAAATAAACAGGCAAGAGTTTACATAAAGGCTAGTCTAACATTTTATACATTTGAAATAAACCTTATAATTGTTTTAATGAAATTGATTTTTATTTAATTGAATAATTTGATCAATATCAGTATTAATATTATGTATGAATGAATTTTTTGGTTTATTTATTTGTATACTTTTTATGAAATAAAGCATTTTATTTGTGGTCTGTTTTACCACCATCAAACAGACAGCATTGAAAGTGTATGTTGCGAAAATACCACTTTTGAACCGATAGGGGGCGGTAGTGAGTGGAAAAACAGCGACGCACACTTCAAGAACAGCCAACCTCATGGGGACTGCAGTACCCGTGTGCATCCACTAGGGGCGCATTCAGAAACACACTCACACAGTTTTGTCATGAAATTGATGTTCCAGGGGACCTCAGAAAAAATCATTGGGGGTGTATCTAGACACCATTTTGGAGCTTGTGGGAGGGGTTTGCCCGTGGGGACCTCATTTTAGGTCCCCACGGGGACACAAGTCCCCACCGGTCTGTGTGCAATCAGGTATAGGTCCCCACCGGCATAGAAGAACAAGAGCACACACACACACACACACACTCTGATCGATGACTTAATGTCATATTTGACATTGGAGCGAGAGGAGATCAATTAGGAAGGAGAAAAAAAAAGATCTAGTTGGTTCGAGGCCACAAACACAGAGACTGTCACATTTTGAGGAAGAGGAGTCGGAGCAAAAGCTCGAGAGGCACAGTGTTACGTTGACTACACAATCAGTAGATTTGTCTTTTGCAGACATTTTTGCGATATGGAAGGGATTTTGCTCTTTACCCTAAAACTTGTTCCTTCGGTATATTACAGTTTTGAACATTGCTTTGATCGGTAAAAAAAGGTGTCACTGAAACTATGTGCTTGACTTATTTCTACAACCCAATGAAATTAGCATGTAGCACACTGTTAAATAGACTCAAGGTATTGTGGCGTCACTAGAGGCTGGGTCCTGGAGGGACGCTACATCCCCAGAAGATGGCTGTGTCCTGGGACAGCTATGGCCCCATCTGCTGGTGGACTCGGGAACCCCACCCCTCCAGCACGCCTGAGACTGATGAACACCTAATGAACTGAAGGGTTTTTAAGAGACAGGAAAAGGAAGAGGGAGTGGAGAGGGGAAGGAGGCTGACAGAAACAAGCAGCAGACTGGGCGCCAGACCAAGGACCCGAACACAAAAAGACCCGGGGGAAATAGCCCGGATGCGATGCTACACGCCGCGCAAGAGCTAGTAAGACTGAAGAAGGGTGTTTTCCTGCCGGAAAGGAACCAGTGTTTTAGTTTTACCTCAAGGAGAGGGTCTACCTAAGTTTGACACTGAGAACGTTAGAACCCCCCGAACAGCAACAAAAACGTTATTTTCAGTAAACCTGGTGTCCTAGCACTCCTTGAACTGTTCCGCCGAGAGCGGTGTGCCCTCCTGTGACGTCCCAGTATGAATGTTAACTGATAACTGTGTGTGTACTTTCAATGTGTAAACGGACCTGATGGCCCTTTGTTCCCAGTCACCCAGGAAGACCCAGTGGTAGGACACGGGCAGCAGAGAGCAGTTGGTGATGGCGATCGCCCTGCGAGCCCCCATAAGGTTGAGCACGCAGCCAAAGTCCACCGTGGTGTCGGAGAAGTGAAGGTTGGGGAAGTGGACCTCAGCGTACAGCTCCACCTTGTGTCGCTTTGGGTGTCCCTGGTAGTGTATCTCGAGGACCTAAGAAATATATATATATATATATTTATTTATTTATTTATACGTTTAGATACTCATTCAAGCAAAGGCGGTGATCACATTCAATCTACATTGCATGATTATTGTTTGAGCTTCACCAGATCCTAGATGCTCTATTCATGCAAACAATTACAGGTGCCTCCACCTAGTGGTTGACGGTCATATTTCACTTATCATTACAGTAACTTAACTGTTTTTAATGTTGCATGCAAAAAGTCAGCTTTTCAGAAAAACAACAATCTCATCTTTATGATATTGTTGGGGAAATTGTAGTATACATTAAAAGGGAAATGCTAAAATCTAAATGAACCACTAAATGTACTCACATTGCAACACTGGGCTTGTGACCTCTTTGATAAAGCATTTATACCCATTTTCGAAGCCTATCACCTCGGGTTATTTGATTTGGAGGTAAAAATACTGTGTTTATTAAAGAGAAAAGCCCCATATAAAGAAACAGTGGTTTATATTATTTCTTAAATACTGAGTCCAAAAACTCCCAGACAACAGGTATCTGTCCTGGGATATGCTCTTCTGTGAAGGTCAAAATGTGACCTGGATGAAAAAACTAAGCAATACAACAGGAATTTGTTACCTCTTTCACGACTCGTGACACCCGATCCTGACAGTAAGTTGGGTCAAAGCACACCCACAGCTCAGCCTGCTGCCCATCACCTATAGTCATGGACTGGGAAAAGATAAATCTTGCCTTAGTTAAACAATGTAAAAAAAATAGTCCTAATAATATCCTAGTTATTTTCACATAGAACACACGATTGGCAGTCGACAGAAGATTCAAATGAGGTGCTCGTGCCAGGCCAAAAGTCTGTGTGCCACTAAAATCAATAGGTTTCTCCTCTTGGAGCATGAAATGAAAAAGTTAACAAAAAGGAAGATACGTGTACCTTAGTGGTAGCCGGGCTATGGGCTCCCGAGGCCTCACACAAAGAGAAGGACTCAACCAGAGACAGCTCAACAGAAAGAGACAGAGACAACACATTCTCCAAGACGAGCTTCTCGTATAGCGGCATTAGCCCCTCTCCTGTACCGTAAATCCTCAAATAGTGGCCAGGGCTTTTATTTACATAGGCTGCACAGCGCACCGGCCTGAATTTGGGGCAGGCTTGTATTAGGGGCAGACCTTTATTTCTTATTTACCGGTATCTTCTGTTATAGAATTGTATTATTTAAATAAAATAATGGGCAAAATTGCAGTAGGCTAATATCTGTCACAAAGCAGAAGGAGACGAACAGGTGATGTACCAGAGGTTTTATTTCAAAACAGGAAGCTCAGTGATCGAGTTGCCGGCGAGTAGTCCGTTCGGAGTCCGGTGGGTATTTATCGGCGTTACTACGACGAGACCAGACAACTGGCAGAGTGAAGGTGTGTGGTTTATGAAGGGATCTGGTGATGCGGGATGATGACGTGCAGGTGGTGAGAACAGGTGATGGTGATTAGAATTCAGGGGATTGAGAACGAGTGGGCGGAGTGATGACATCTGGTGTTGATGACAATATCATTCATTGCATATGCGTTCAGCACTTCCTGCAACCATTTACCGATAGGCTACCGGTAGAATGAAACCGGTAGACCTATAGCTAATCAACTTTCTCACTAACCATTTAGAAATGATTCAGTAATAAACCATAGTGCATGTCAGTCTTAAGATACATCCTTAATTGCAGATATTTTCCAATCAAGCAAGTCAAAAATTTCACTCGGCCAAAAAAAAAGTTTATCGCGTATAGCGCTTTATTTGCAGTGTCAACGTAACAATAAATATCTGGTCCTGTGAAAGGACAGCAATCACAGAACGAACAGGAGACAACCAAAATTAAACCAAATTGCCTGGACCTAGACTAGGCCTGTCATATTACGCAACTACCAAATTCATCAGCAACATCGGAAATGGGCATAGCCATTAAGCTACGGTCAAATGGAGCAAACAAACTCCCAACTAAATGGACCTTGCAAAATAGGTCTACATCTAAACATAATACTTAGGTCTACATCCGAAGCTCACCAGTAATGAGGCAACATTTGTACAGCTATTCGGCGTCCCCCTCAACATCCTCTTCCCCATCCTTATCATCAAGAACAACAAGTTCATTATTAAGCAGCTCCTCCTCGTCGTTCTCCTCATCCTGGGCTACTTGCGTGCGGTTCTCCTCCCCCCCGCTGCCGGAGCGCCAGCGCATCCCTACCAGCGGCGCATGGCTGTCCCGCTTGGAAACAATAACAAATTTGCCTAGTAGGCCTACGTGGTAAAATGTCTTTTTTTTTTATTGCCAACAGTCCATGAAATTAGCCAATAACATTAAACATAAGGAGAACATGTATTTATGAAATATTACTTTGACTTTTTTTTCTTTTTTTACCCCCGGCCTTTATTTGTCCGTATCGACCACGCCCCCGGCTACTATCTGAAGACTGGCCTCTAATTGAATCCTGTTCTTTATTTGAGGATTTATGGTATATGCTTTTCCCAGGACTCTCTTTGCCTATAGTAAGAAGGTCCCACAAATGGAAGACGGGCTCCAGAATACATACGTGATCAAACCTGGATACTGAGTTTGGACCATTGCTCAGTGGCGAGACCAGAGACAGGTGAGAGGCAGAGCGATAGCTGGGAAGTGTGTAAGTATCAGTCTTTGCATTTAAATTCATACACTCGTGTTTGTTTGTGTAGATACAAAGAAAGGAGACATCCAGAAAACACAGAGCGACTAGTGATTCATAACATTTCAGGCGTGGAGGCTGAGGTCCAGTTCTATTTCCAGCATGATAGCCAGGCCACCACGTACCTGCTGGACCCGCCGACTATGACCCTCAAACCCGACCAGAAACAGGTATCATACAGATCTAACATCATCATGGGAAATACAACATTTTGAATATATTTGTTGTCCATTATTTGGATGCTTATAATATTACAACATGCATTAGTAAATGTAAATATCTGTCCTGCTAGGAGTTGACAGTGTGGGCGTACCCAACAAAACTGGGACAAATGACGGACAGCATTGTGTGCCATGTCAAGGACAATCCAGAACTTTCCCGCCGGGGCGTTCGGCCGGAGCTGGAGCTGGAAAGAAACCATTGTCACTTTCAAAGGACATTGCTGAATAGGTACCAAAAACATGGAATAACATTTCAGAGAAAATAAATTCTAGAGCATTTCTTCTTCAATAGCTTGACAAGTGATTTTCCTCAAACGCAAAGTGAGCCCCCTCCGAAAAAAAGTAGTGCGGTGAAGTCTTAATACTGTGGATCAATTACAGTGACAACAGCAATTACCTTTTAAATTCCAATGTATACGTGATTCGGTCTTACCTTCTTCCTTCCTCTTCTGTAGGCGGGAGAGCAGCAGAATGACGCCGCATAACAAGACTGCTCTGCCGGTGTCTTGGAGACTGCGGGGCGTGGAGGATTTAGGTGATGAGTGTGCCACAGGATCAGGGCATTGTTTTACCCAACTCCTCTTACCAACTGAGCTTACACTTCAGGGCCAAGAGGCCACTCCACGTTAAGAAGATCTTATATCTGGAGGTGAAGTAAAACTATACCAAGTACACATGCAGAAATGAATAATACATGTAGCATACAGAATCTATGCAGATGGAGTTTCAGAAATAGGTGTCAAACTGGATATTTCACATACCACTTTGTATGTACAGTATACAGCATGTACTGTGTGTTTTGGTTCAGGTATCTGATGTGGGGATGATTCTAGGCATCGTGCAAAAAGAAAAAATACAGGTCACAGCTGAAGCCTATGTCATTGATTTGGAGATCACACCAAGTAAGAACTGGTCAAATTTACAAACATGTCCTTCGTCATAAGGTTCCTAATTTATTGTGGCACATTTATTAAGACTAATATTTTAATCCAAAATCTGTGAGGTGTCAGTGTTACTATCGGGATTCACTGATAGTTGAATGATGTTCATGTGGCAGATGGCTGTGTGAACTTTGGAACCATTAAAGTTTTGAAGAGGCCAAACTGTCTCTCAGGATGAAGAACCTAGGGAAGTATGAAATAGCCTATAAGTGAGTTTGACATTCTACTTCTTTACTTTCAATGTATTAGTTTGGGTTTCACCTTACTGCAAGTGAACTACAGAGAAAAAAACAAAGTTGTTTCACTTGCATTCTTCTCTTTGCAAAAGGTTCACATTGCAGCGAACCGACCCAAGCCAGCCAAACCTGGAGGCCATTTTCACGGTGTCTCCCCAGAGTGGGACTCTAATGCCCCACGAGAAGCCCACAGCGGTGCAAATACTATGCAGACCCAACAGGGAAATCCTCATTAGAGAGCAACCTGTCCTGCGCTGCCTACAACGGCCTTAATGCTTGCAGTGGAGGTTCAGCTACGTGTTCATTATTTGTTCATTTTATGGCACACTCAAGTTAAATTGTGGGTTTCTTCTCTCGCAGGTGATTGAACCCAGCATTGGGAATGGTGGAGAACTCATAGCCACTATAGCAATTGAGGTTTCAGTCAAGTCGGTCTTCTCCAGGTAAAGACTTAAATTCATACTCATCTCTTTTCTGTAATGTGCATTAGTATTTAAGGAACAGTAGTACAATCTATTCCAATTCAGATTGTGAATCTGTATCTTTTTTTGACAATTGATGAATTGCTGATCAGGTACAAGATCATACTTGCATGTGACCTCAACTTTGGCCCACTGGTCTATGGCTTCAAGAAAAGCCAGAGCTTCACCATCCAGAACAATGGAGACTTTGAGACACGTTTCATCATCAGCCGCATGGCCCCTAACCCTGCGCCACCGGGGAAGGCAGGGTAGGAGAACAGAACACACACCTATACTTAAGCACAAGGGATGATACTCATTCATTAAAAAATTAGAAAATGCTAAAACACAAGTTTTGAAGTTGCACATGTTGAACCATCTTTGCTGCCACAAGTCACAAAATTCCATATTAAAATGTTCCTGATTCATGTGAACAAAAGTTACCGTATATAGCGTGATGGAGGTAGCTTCATAGTAAACGGTATCGGCAAAAACAATGCCCTGCAATACAAACTAATGGGATTGTGTTCAATAACATGTCTCTCATGTCAATGGACACATTGAAGATTTAAATCTGAAAATGAATAAACCTACTTGTGCATAAATCACAATCAAGGTCTCAACTGCTACTTGAAGTGATGTCAAGCTGAAGAAGTTATAACAGTGATATTTCTTCTGAAAACTCACTTTGCTTAAAGATGTTCAACCTAAATGAATATTTGTATCTCTGGGCACTGGTCTCAGGGGACCTGCTAGGAAGATGCCTCCAGAGACCCATTCAGAGAGATCTGCTGGTGCCAGTAGCAAAGTAAGACGTGAGTCCAACCTGAAGGACATGGGTATGACACAGGTGAGACTGCCAGTGCCAACGAGGCTGAGAAGCATGAGGCTGGCAAAACACAACAACACACCCTTTAATAGAAAGAAAAATAACCAAATTCAAAACATAGAAACCTGCCCTTAAAATCCATATTAAAATACCAGGAGAGTTCTTTGTCCACGGTGTGTAATACCTACATTTTAATTTGCACAACGGTATTCTCGTCTAATCCCCCCCCCCTTTTCTCTCCAGAATTGCATCACGGTGGGGGTTTTCTCCGTGCAGTGGGAGCTTGCAGCCAGGCGCTCAGCAGGTGGTGACAGTGGACTGTGTGGCTGAGCAGCTGGGAGAATGGAACCAGTGTTTGCTCATTGACGTCAGTGAGCGTGATCCTTCAGACCGGCCGGACGGCATTCCGCACAGACTGCTGGCTGAAGTCTGCAAGCCAGGTGAGAGCATTGTGATCTTGTCCGACGTGATCAACAAACCGGACTAGTTGTGTCTGACTCCCGAACCTCTTGCTTTAATGCTTTTCACTTGGCTCCACATTTGGAACAAACATCTACTCAGACACAAGGATGAACTCAAAAGAATTTATTGTCACAAAAACATTTTTGGCCATCATTGGGGGCTTCAAAAGCCTATTACTGCAATTTCACACAAACATCTAATCAGATCAAATTATTACCTAAAGCATTAGACATGTCAACCATCTTTGAGGAACACCATTTGTGCCACGACAGCAGTCAGCTCTCCTCTGAGCAGTTTTGCAATGCTGAACGCATTTACATCCGGGACGAGAACACGTTCATTTTCAACAAAGTCCTGGTGGGGCAAACAGCCCAGGCCCCCTTCAAAATAACCAACAACAGCAAGGTGCCCTGTGTGCTCAGCTTGGCAATTAAGTACATTGGCTCTAAGGTAAGGCAGGTAAAGGGTACACGGATGAATGCGTACAGGACCATTTCCTATCGTGCTACACGCAGCTGATCCTGCGATTTCTTACAGACTTCTCGAATTGCGGATGTTTTTAATTTGTCTGCTGCAACGCTGAGCATCCCCAGGCAGTCACACTTATTCGCTGTGGTCACCTTCACACCCCAGACGATGTTGTGCTACAACGCTGTGTTTGAGGCCACAATGGAGGTAACCAGCAGGTACGAGTTGGTGACTGAGTAAGCACTGCTCTCTTTGACGTTGATTGGTCCCATTTATTTCTACTACCAAGTGTAGTAACAGAACAGCATCAGCACTTTATTTTCCTTGCTGACCGCTGTGCATCTCCTCTTCTCTCTGTCTCATCCAGAATGACACCCACATTCAAGAATAAGGTGCTGGAGTTCAATCTCAGGGGCGAGGGCAGTCTGCGCAGTGTATGTGTGATGCGTCCCGCTCTGAGGAACAGCAGAGGACGCCAAATGCTTCAGTTCAGACGTGTGTTGGTAGGGCGTCGCAAAACACGGCCTCTGGTGCTGCTAAATGACGGCAATGCTCAGGTAGGAAGGGACCTATTTATCCTTGTGTTTATTATAGATCTAGAAGATGCATTTTTCACATAGTAACTCACATCCACTCTAACAAAATACCCAAAACACAATGCTACACAAAAAGGTGCTTTGTGGGTTGTTGATATGTTGGATTAACATGGAGTGTTCACCCTCAAAGCGGCACCTGGCAACACAAGCAGCTTCATCCACTCCACGCAGATCGAGGCCTCCAATGACTCAGGTACAAACTGGAGCTGTAAGACTTCACTTAAACAATCAGTAGCTTGTAATTTTCCCCGTGGAATTTGTTATAGAGCCCCCACGTCTGGACAACTCACGACACAGATAAAGGGGTAAATCAATAAATTGTGTTTTTTAAAGATAGGTTAAGCTAAGTTTATTTATGACTCCTAATAGCTTTTATTGCATAAAACAAAAAAAAATCACTTTATTAATTTAAAGCATTCCATTGTGGGCTTGATCCCTATACTGCATATCAAAAATGAAGAATAACTTGTTTAGTCGTCTTTGTTTTTGTACTGTGTTAAACTGGCATCCAAACTTTTGGCAAACAACACAGGTTTTGTTGATTTGTGATAAATTCAGTTATGAGTTACGAGGCTTCTATGCTGCAAACTCCATATTTGCAGCTCCTACACACAAACATAAGAGCTTTAAAGGCTCTTTCTCCACAATTTCAATGAAAATGTATCAACAAATATTTATTCATTCATTCATTCATAAATAAAGATGTACTGTGATACTGTTGTTTTGGACTACAAGTCAATGTTGGTTTGAACTCATCGTCGGCTCTGCTCCTCTGCACAAGACAGCCCTGGCCATATTTCTTTTTGAACACACGACTCTTTCACTCTTCCACAGGGCATCAGCCGGTGCAACGAGTCATGCTGAGCCTGAATGTTCACCAGCAGGTGGAGTTTGAGGTCAGCTTCTGCTCTGACAAGCCTTTGAGTGTCAAGGCTAAGCTCTCACTGCAGGTAGAGGACAACCAGTACGGAAACACCATGGGCCAGTTGTTCAAAGGTAAACTGATCGGATTTTGGTTATCGGATTGGATCAAATCTTGAAAATTAGTTGTTCAAAAGGGAAAGAAGGAATCTGAAATCAGATTAGATCAGGGAATCCAATCCTAGTTTTAATCTGGATCAAACCTTCAGTTTGTGTTGTTCAAAACTTGTCAGTGGGATTTGGATAACTTTGATCCAAAAAAACAGGATCCCAACAAGGGTTAGGATAAATCCTGCTAAAATGCCTGAACTACGCCATCTACTGTTTTAATGTGGTACCTGAACGGACCAACGGACCAACGGGATTGTGGGAAAATCCTCCATTAAATTGAGGATTAAAAAGGAGGTAACGTCTTTTTTTGTATGTCCGTGAACAATGTTTACTTTATGTACTTTAACAATTAATTTATGGTGTAGCTTTATTATTTTGGATGTTTGTTATCTTCGTTTATATTTGCCTTGTGTTTGTTCATTAAATTGAGGATTAAAAAGGAGACACGTGATCCCAAATTCTATTTGTGTCCGCTGCTTTGTCAGGAGCTCCAGAATCGCAAGTAAAGAGATAGAGGACACCTCATAGGAATTACATTGGTGCCGTGACCCGGATGATGACTACGCCGGACCGGGCAGGTGTCTTCTCTCCGCTGCATCAACTTGGAGCTGAGGTCCTTTGGTTTTGAATGTCGGTCTCATTTAGCTAATAACTGCCATATTTCCTTAGGACTGAGTGGGTATTTTGATAGCAGGTATGAGTTTTAATGTCTTTGGTACATCTGGCATGACTCCTCTCAGTTTTGGCAGGGGGAGGGGGCTGCACGTCACACCGGTTCCCTTTTCATTAGCTGACCAACAAGTCGGAGATAGGACAGCTTTTGGTGAGGATTTGGTACACAGTCCTTTCAGACGTGGGGGGGTAGTGACACCTCAGAATCAGCCTACAGTTGAGTTACCTCCACCACAGTGCGCTAGTACATCAGTTCCAGACCCTCTCTCGGATAGTGGGAGAGTAGTTGACCAGATGAGCACCATTGTGCAACAGATAGGGCAGCAGCTAGCTGAGAGCATTATGTCACATCTCGACACGTCAAGACCCGCAGCCTCTGTACATTCAAGTCATGAGGAAACGACCCAACCAAAAGACTCCAGCCGCACACTGGATCTTTCCCAAGTGCAGCTTGTAACTCAGAGAGGAGTCAAGGATCCACCTGTATTTCGAGGGGAGACTTCAGATACACTATCTGTCGACGAATGGGAGGATTCAATGAAAAATTACATCAGAAAGAGTGGCATTCGGGTTGAAAATCAGGCTGAGGAAATTCTCATGCACCTAAGAGGCAGAGCCAAGGACGTTGTGAGATTTGGAATAAGAAACGGTGAAGTTGATGTCCAACATAACCCACAGGCCATCTACGGGCTCCTTCGTAGACACTTCAGTACGAGCCATTGCTCTTCTGTGCCATTGGCTGACTTTTACTCCACCATACCGAAACAACAGGAAGATCCATATGAGTATTGGCTTAGACTGAACCGAGCCGCTGATGTTGCTGCAAGTTGTCTTGAGGAGCAGGGAAAGATGTTTGACGGCCCCAGCATTGAAATCACACGGATGTTCATTAGACACTGCCCCAGTAAAGATCTAGCACTTACTTTTAGGTCCAAGACAATTGATAGATGGTCAGCTCGTGAGGTTCAGGAAGTGTTAGATGAATACCATCTGGAGAAGGGATTTAGGTCTTCTGCAGAGGGGGTTAGCAGAATCGACATAAATAGAGTTGAGGTTGGCAATATTGTAACTTCAGTCCCAGACATTCCTGGACAGAAGACGGCTGTGGATCAAGAGAACTCTACTCTGGAGAGGTTAGTTGGAATGCTAGAGAAGGTGTTGCTCCAGGGCCCGGGTTATACTCAGGTCAACAAAAAGCCACATTCCAGCAACAGACTCCCGAAAGTTGAGGGGTTAAATGAGATACCGTGTTCCATATGTAATGACGCTTCTCACTCTGCCCTCACCCATTGCCGAGAGAACAGGCTCTGTTTCCTGTGTCACTTACCTGGCCATCCAAGACGCACCTGCCTGGAAGGAAGACGTCATTCTGGGAATGGTCAGCAGGGAAACTAAATGATCTGTGTGCAGGGGAGGACAGCGCAGATCGAGTGAGTGAACCTCCCACCTTGGATTTGACAGACATTGATGATTACGAAACATTGTGCCACACCTACCGTAATGTAGTTGCATCTCAAAAAACACTAATTGTGCAACGCTTGCAAAGACTCTCGAAGACTGATAGTCTATTCTACACAGATGTGACAGCTGATGGTGGACATACTCTCAGAGCATTGATAGATAGTGGATCTATGGCATGCACTATAAGCGAGACAGCCGCCGCAAAACTTTCACAGTCCATCCCCGATATGGTAAAGAAGTCAGCTGAGGACTTTGTCATTGTTGGATGTGGGGGCCACCTTGTCACACCTTCTGCCATGTATGACTTTGCTGCATCAGTTTACGGCTATAAAGTAATAATTCCTGTTCTCGTTGTACCAGGACAAACTGATGAGATGATTCTAGGTAGCAATGCCATCAAGTGGCTCATACCCCGGATGGAAGAAACTGTTACTGGCCAAAACATCACATCTCCGGAGAACAATGCTCGAGATGATATGCTGCCCCATTTGACATCCCTGCTGTCTTACTCGGATGGATGGAAAGGTGAAGCTGTGCCAAACAGGATAGGCACGGCCAAACTCAAAAGATGTGTCACTCTAAAGCCGATGTCTGAACATCTTGTGTGGGCTAAACTTCCTGCATCTGACATCTCTGCGGTGGGAAGGGCGGTTGTCATTGAACCCACCCAGTCAAAAGCCAGGCCTGCACAGATTTTAGTGGGAAGAGTTGTTACCTCCTTATGGGGAGATGGCTGGGTTCCAGTCAAGATATTAAATCCCACAGAGAAGCACCTCACCATTAAAAGAAATGCAAAAGTTGCAGATGTGTCCCCCTGTCTCTCTGTACAGGACCTACCTGAACCAGATCGCGTCCAATCCAATGTGCAATGCATACAGAGCTCACCACCTGCACCAAGGTCAGAAGAGGAGATATCACGCATCCTGAGTGGCATGGGGCTGCAGGATGTGGACCTTTCGTCTTGTGAAGTTTCCCTCAAGTGGAAGGATAAGCTCCTGCAGCTCATTGAGCAGTATGAATCCAGCTTTTCAAGGCATAAGATGGACTGTAGTGAGGCGGCAGATTTTGTCCACAGAATCCGTTTGGTGGATGACAAGCCCTTCAGATTCCCATACAGGAGAGTCCCACCGTGCCATTATGACAAGCTTCGGACTGCTCTTAATGAGATGGAGGAGTTGGGGATAATACGTAAGTCTCAGAGCGAGCATTCTTCTCCTCTCGTCCTGGTTGCCAAGCCGTCTGGCGATCTCCGCATATGCAATGACTTCAGGTGGTTGAATGCAAGAACAGTGAAAGATGCACACCCATTACCTCATCAGACGGACTCCCTTGCTGCACTTGGTGGCAATGTGTTCTTCTCCACAATGGACCTCACATCAGGCTTCTACAATGTCAGGCTGCATGAGGACGACAAGAAATACACAGCGTTTTCTTCCCCATTTGGTCTCCATGAATATAACAGGATGCCCCAAGGCCTCACAAACAGTCCTGCCACCTTTATGAGAATGATGATGTCAATCTTTGGCGATGAGAACTTTACAAGCCTGTTATGCTACCTGGATGATCTTATGGTCTTTGCTCCATCTGAACAGGTTGCTCTGGAGCGCCTGCAAATGGTGTTCTCACGCCTGGCTGCAAACAACTTGAAGCTCTCGCCTAAAAAGTGCCATTTTCTTCGCCGATCTGTCAAGTTTTTGGGACACATCATAAGTGGAGATGGTGTTCGGACAGATCCCAGTAAGGTACAGGCTATAAATGATGTGCAGGAAGCTGACCTGATGGAAGCTGATGAGAAAACACCTTGTGCGAAGAAGATCCGATCTTTCTTGGGAATGGTTCTCTACTACCATCATTTTATTGAGGGATGTTCAGCTAAAGCTAAGCCGCTGTTCAACCTTGTGGCTGAACCTGCGACACCACACAAAAGAGGGAGATGTCATAAACCAAAATTCAAAAAAGGCAGAGTTAAACTGTCCCCAACGGACTGGACTGATGAGTGTAGGGAAGCATTCAGAATTCTGAAACACGAGCTTGTGCACAGTGTTGCGTTGGCCCATCCAGATTTTGGTGCACCATTCATCCTCGCTATTGACGCCTCCTTTGATGGCCTAGGAGCTGTACTCTCCCAGTTGCCTCCTGATGGAGAAGTTGCCAGACCTGTGGCGTTTGCAAGCAAGACACTGTCATATTCCCAGCTGAACTATCCAGCACATCTGCTGGAATTTCTTGCTCTTAAATGGGCAGTTTGCGACAAATTTAGCCACTGGCTGAAAGGGCGGTGTTTTACTGTCTGGACAGATAATAATCCATTAACCTACATCTTGACTAAGCCTAGGTTAGATGCATGTGAACAAAGATGGGTTTCCAAACTTGCAGCATACAATTTTGACCTGAACTATGTCCCTGGTACAAAGAATGTGGTTGCCGATGCACTGAGTAGGGAGCCCTTTGTCCGGTCATGCATAAGCCACCGTCTTGTAACCGAACCGTATGCATTGTTATTGAACCATGTGAATGGAATGTTGGATAGGACAGTACAAGATGCATTCAGATGTACTACTAACTGTCAGTTGGTTGTTGACCACTCCGAGGAGCAAGTGGCGGTCACTACACCTTCTCCGCAGGGGTCCCTTTCTTCACGTGATGTCTCAGCTGTGTTGGATGCACACGACTCTGGAGGTGTCAGTCAAATGAGAGGCACTGAACCGGCTATTCTTCAGCTTGCCGATGTTGATCAGATTGATTCTTTACCGAAGAGTGAACTGGTCAATCTGCAAGAGCAAGATGATGTCTTGAGCAGGGTTTTCTTTTACGTTCAGCGTCACAGGAGGCCCTCTAGGCGTGAACGTGCTGGTGAGTCTCGGGCGGTAATGAAACTGTTGAGACAATGGTCTAAGCTTTCCATAAAGAATGGCATGTTGTATAAGGTAAAGAAAGACAGACAAATGAACATGACAATTCACCAGATTGTTGTTCCAGACTCCCTGAAACTCCAAGTCCTCCGTGGCCTCCACGACTCATCAGGTCATCAAGGGCAGGCGCGCACGCTCTCTCTCACCAGGCAGAGGTTCTTTTGGATAGGGATGGAACGTGACATCATCAACCATGTGCGAAACTGCTTTCGCTGTATGGTTGGAAAGACCCCGGAGCCTAACATCCGTGTTCCACTTGAAAGCATTATCACCTCGGAACCAATGGAACTAGTATGTATTGACTTTTGGACAGCTGAGCAGACTGACAAAAAGAGTGTGGATGTTTTGGTTGTCACAGATCACTTCTCCAAACTGTCGCATGCATTTCCTTGCAAAAATCAATCAGCAAAGCAAGTTGCCCGTCGTCTCTGGGATGACTTTTTCTGCATCTATGGTTTCCCTAAACGCATCCATTCAGATCAAGGGGCTAATTTTGAGAGTCACCTCATCAAAGAGCTGATGGAGATGGCTGGCATTCAAAAATCACATACCACCCCGTACCATCCCATGGGGAATGGAGTTGTCGAGCGATACAACAGGACCCTTGGGAACATGATAAGAGCTCTGCCACCTCAGTCCAAAGCCAAGTGGCCTCAAATGCTTCAGATGTTGACATTCTGCTACAACTGCACCGAGCATGAGACAACGGGTTTTGCGCCTTTCTTTCTAATGTTTGGGAGAATTCCACGTCTGCCTGTCGATGTTATGTTCCAGCATGCTCTCCCTAACGGGGCTGTTGTTGGCCACAATGAGTTTGTTGCTCGCTTGAAGCGGGACCTGTCTGAAGCTGCACGCATTGCCCGGCTGAACAGTCGGACAGAACAGGCTCGTCAGGCAAAGAACTACAACCGCAAGGCAAAAGGGTCACCGCTCACTATAGGTGACAGAGTGCTGCTTGCAAATCGCGGTGAGAGAGGCAAGAAGAAAATTGCAGACAAATGGGAGTCTACAGTCTATGAAGTGACGTCTGGGAGGCCTGAAATCAATGTGTACAGCATCAGAGATCCTGTGACAGCAAAGGAAAAAGTTGTTCATAGAAACCTCCTTCTGCCTGTTAGTTTTCTCCCTGTGGGAGATGACGACGCCTTGGAGTCATGCTGCCCTTCAGTGGCTGGAGGTGGACAATGTGCCCCAGTGGTCCCTGATGATGTACAGGACAGTGTGACGAAGACAATTGACTGGCTCCAGCAAATGGATGAGGAGAGTGATGAGGACACTACAGCCAGCCAAACGGATGTTGTGAGTGCTTCACCCTCGGAGACTGGAGTGAGTATTGCCCCACGCGCTGTGTGTGAGGTTTTGGATACCTCGGATCCTCCGCTACAAGCTCTACAGTTGCCTTCCCCTGAAACTTCCAGTGGATGTGTGGTGTCTCAGGATGCCTCCTGCCAGCCCTCGGCGGTGGAAGCTCCTAATTTGGTCTCCCCTGACCGGGCGAATGAGACACTGTTAGATGCAAGCACACAAGAACAGGTGGTTTGTGCACAGCCTCCTCCCCTTTGCACCAGGGCAGGTAGACCTGTAAAACCTCCACCTCGGCTCATTTGTGAAATGAATGAACAGATTGTAGATGGCTCAGTGTCATCGGTTGATTCTTTGTTTTATTTTGTGAAGAACATGTTTTCTGGTTAGAATGCTTTGAGTTGTTTTACATTTAACTGAGGTACCTTACGGTTGTATATGTCATATAGTGTCATACAGTGTTTACAGAAAAAAGGTGTACACGGCATCTTTTGTGTCTATGTTAGTGGTGGGATTGGCCAATCCGTTGCTGACTTAATTCTACGTGAAAAGTTTTCTTAACTGACTGAACTGATTATGCTTTTATGACTAAGCACCTGGACTTTGTTAGATGGTATCTTTGTTATTGTTTTTTTATTCGGTGTGCCCCAATTTAGCAGAATTTAAGGGGGGTGTATGTAACATAGTTAATATGGGTTAGGATAAATCCTGCTAAAATGGCTGAACTACGCCATCTACTGTTTTAATGTGGTACCTGAACGGACCAACGGACCAACGGGATTGTGGGAAAATCCTCCATTAAATGGAGGATTAAAAAGGAGGTAACGTCTTTTTTTGTATTTCCGTGAACAATGTTTACTTTATGTACTTTAACAATTAATTTATGGTGTAGCTTTATTATTTTGGATGTTTGTTATCTTCGTTTATATTTGCCTTGGTCTTTTATTAATTAATGTGATGTTTCGTTCATGTTTTAGTGTTTGTAATAATGTCGGGTTAGCTAGCTAAAACCCGTTTTCTGTCGTCCTCCTAGACACGTGATCCCAAATTCTATTTGTGTCCGCTGTTTTGTCAGGTATGTTAGTTTGTTCAGATTATTATTATATACCACTATACGATCATTGCATAAGTGTTTGTTCATTAAATTGAGGATTAAAAAGGAGACACGTGATCCCAAATTCTATTTGTGTCCGCTGTTTTGTCAGGACCTCCATAATTGCAAGTAAAACGATAGAGGACACCTCATAGGAGTTACATATTCACGGAATTAAATAGTTATTTTCCTGATGACATAATGCGACTGCCTGAGATATTGTCTGCAAATTACCCATTTTAATCATTACAATGTAAATAGAACTTATTGCCTTAATTCTACGTCTACGGCATTGATTCAACAAGGTGCTGAAAATGTTGGCCCATATTGATGGGATAGCATCTTGCAGTTGATGGAGATTTGTGGGATGCACATCCAGGGCACGAAGCTCCCGTTCCACCACATACCCAAAGATGCTCTATTGGGCTGAGATCTGGTGACTGTGGGGGGCATTTTAGTGAACTCATTGGCATGTTCAAAAAAACAATTTGAAATGATTGGAGCTTTGTGACATGGTGCATTCTCCTGCTGGAAGTAGCCATCAGAGGATGGTACATGGTGGCCATAAAGGGATGGACATGGCCAGAAACAATGCTCAGGGAGTCCGTGGCATTTAAACGATGCCCAATTGGCTCTAAAGGGTCCTAAAGTGTGCCAAAAAAACATCCCCCACACCAATACACCACCACCACCAGCCTGCACAGTGCATTGTGGTGCAGGTTTTTTCACAGACAATCGTTAAATAAGAATAAAGGCTCTGGGTCAAATATTTCTTTCTCCGTTTATTTCCTTTCAAGGGAAGAAAGGTCACAGCAGCAACGTGCTCAGTAGATTGCCAAGAACCTTCCCCCTTCACATCAGGGCCAGGCGGTTCTTGTACCTCAGTTCAGTTACAGGTGGCATCAACAGAAAACTTGCTTACATTCAATCAACGTGTTGAGTCTCTGCAGCCAGGACACTGGGGACATCTTATCAGTGGGAAACACTACAAAAACAGTTCTTTTCCCATGGTTACATATATTTTTGCCATTACACCAACCACAGCCTTGCAGGCTGCGTGAGGCTTGCGAAGCTTTTGTCCCTAGTCTAGAAAAATTGACGATGCACGCAAGAAGGGGTGAAACGGCACGCATGAGTGTGCGTGTCCTTGCGTTTTTCTGAAAAGTCAGAAACTGGCCAATAGCAAAATCATTACAGCTGGGTGACCTTAACATGCCCTTGCGCGGTGCGTGTTACACATTTTAACTTCATCATAGTAGGATGTGCACCAGGGACGGACTGGGGAAAAAAAATGTGCCAGTGAGTGACTGTCAAATTCGTTCCACTCAATGCACAGCGCGTTCCCCACTCATGGCATTGCACGTATCGTTATTTTGGATGATTACAAAGAATTTACATAATTTACGCATTTCAAATAACATTTGGATGCACCAATTTGCCTTGATGGAGACATGGAATATGACGCTTTCTGGTTATGGAGCTTAAGCGGTAGTTCAAGGAAGGAAGACTCCCTTTATGCCATGCGTAATTCATGGCATTATGCTATCAGCTGAGATTTCCAGCATCTAGGTGTATATAACCAACCAGAGGCGGTGCTGTGTCTCTAAACCAATCATATTGTTGCTGTCAAACCTTTAAAGGGCTTCTCTCCGTTGTTGCTGTCAGGTGTCATTTCAGCGCAAAACCGGATGCGACCCTCCTCCCCCCAAGGCACTTCCAGCCAGCTATCATGCATTCTTCACTCATCCTTGGTTTTCATTTTCATCAACTCCCTTCTTCACCACCACGACCAATGTCTGGACTACAGGAGGGGGGAGCACAATCTCTAACAATAAACAATAAAGACAGTGAAATCAGAGGGGAGAATTAGTATGAACATATATTGTGGAAAGGAACATCAGTTGTATTAGTGGTGTTGCATGTTGCTTGTGTGATTGTGTGCAGGGGCGGTTCTGCATTGAATGGCACCCATGGCGAGACCCCCTTTGAGCGCCCCCCACCCTCCAAAAAAAATTCTGCAGTTATATTTTTATTTTTTATTTTAACATGAGTGAGAAAATTACATTAGAAAAACACACTTAACAGAATCCAGTTACTGTTGCAATTAGAACAGGAAACACACATTTTACACATTTGCACAAAATATGTCGTCTAGGCATACCCCCTCCACACACACACACACACACACACACACAGAAACAAACATGAGGTCTACCTCGTTGCCCTGATTCCTTTCATGAAAAAGCCTATGCAGGGTGGTAGACTTACTGGTGGAGCCTGGTTTGGTAAAGCATGCTGTCTTTGAAGTGGATGGTGTCGTTGCTGCAGCTGAACTTCACATAGTCAACAGAGCAGCAGGGTTCAGGATCCGTCTTCATCACCTGCGTGCAAACGTGTGCTCAACAAAAATCCTGACCTTGTGATTCTCTGTTTAACATCGCTTTCACTGTCGTCATGTTTACCTTCTTCTTCTTGTGCTGCTGTGGTGCTCCTGAGGCCTGTTTGGGAGAACTCTGCCACTGCAATGTCCTCCTCCGGTCGTCCCAGTCGGCCACCTGCTCGAGTGGCTGCTGGAAATTCACCTGACTAAGTTTGCATCTGATCGGCTGGCTGGTAAGAGTCACTGGCTGATTGGAGGCAAAGGTCACAGTCACTTCCTTGGAACAACCGGCATGAAGGTGCCCAACCTGGAAGAAAAGAGAGGTTATTTGGGATTTTTTTAAACTCCCACACCTGTATTCCTTCCTCAAATATTTTACCTGTGGTGAAAAGGAGACATGGGATCCAACAGGAGGCCACTCAAACCTCACTACCTGGCTGCTGCTGTGGTTTGTCATTGTGAAATTCTCTTGATAGGAACAATTTACATGGCAGTCGCCAAAATTCAGCACCTCGTAATAACCTGTCAGACAGAAATAGACTTGAGTAAAATTCCTGAGTAAGAAACCAGTTGACATATTAATAAATCCCAAAGCTTACAGCATTTGCCTGTTCAGAATCAATAAAACAACTGCTACACTGGTTGATTATTGAACCTGCTTCACACATGGCTCTTTCCAGTCTATTCACATGATGGGCTTTCTGCCGCCCTGTCTTCTCTTACCTCCATCTCCATTTTCCTGATCTATTTCTTGATCTATTTCCTGTAATGACCGCCTGATGTTGTCAAGAGAGACAATTTCCCGGTGAGCTTCTCCGGTCCCATGTAATGTGGGGCCAGTTGTTCAAAACATTTAATCTGGATCAAAATTATCCGCATTTGGAAATCCCCTTTTTTCCTATCCAGGATCAGGTAATCCATCTTACTTTTATGCCGGTTTTTCAAAGCAACATTGGACTGGATCACTCTGATCCAGATACACAGTTTTCAAGATTACCAAATCCGGATTACAGTGCTCTAAATGGGACAACATATCACAATGTGGGCTATGTAAAGAACAGGTAGAAGTAAGAGCCAACATAGGGTCACTGTAAGTGTTTATTTTGAGCCAAAACACAAAAATAACAAACATCCACTTCCATTCATAATTTAACTTTAATTAAATTATATTAAATAATAATTATATTAAATAATTACTTTTATGACCCCTCATCTGAACCACAACAAATAAAAAACAAATATACATTAACAAATACATAGTGGATATTTTGAAAACATCTTTAAAAAATAAAATGGCTAAATATCCAATTGTTAACGAAATAAAGAATGTTCAGGGTTCTTCTTCATCTGAGGAGGAGAAACCAGCATTTCCAAGCCCTGCTTTTAGGAGGCGGATCTGAAGTTTCGCTTTGGTTTGCTGCAGTTTGGTCAGCTTGATTTGTTCCTCTGCCAGGAGTATCTGTGCTTCTGCTCTTTCAGTTTCTCGTTTAAGAAGTGATTCATAGGCATCATCATTATTATTCGGCAAAGGATGCTTCAAGCCTCTTTTCTGAGCTCCTGTGACTGCTGGCTCTACCAGTGAGGATCCAGGTTGTTCTTCAACAATAGGGCTGAGATCCAGAATGAATGTTTCCTCTGCATTAGGAAGAACTGGCTCACTTTCCTCTACAATTGTAGGCTCACCATCCCCTACAACACCATGAACCCCATGCAGAGCTTTAGAGTTCTCACCTCCAATAATGTCCAGAACCACATCTGTGTATTCACCTTTCTTAAAGGGTTTGTTGCCTGTTTGGGTGTTTTTTGCCTCAGCAAGGTCCTTCGTTGCTCTGGCCCTCAGATTCTTCCATCTAAATTTCACTTGCTCCAAGGTCCTCTTCTGGCCAGACCCCATTGCATTTACATTCTGGGTGATTTCAACCCAAATGTCTTTCTTCCTTTTGTTAGTCACCATTCCACCTGCAACAGAGCTTCCTACTATTGAGGCATAATGGCACTTAACACCCTCCAGCAGTGCATGGGTTTCTGCAACAGTGAAATTAGGTCCTTTTGAGTCCATGGTTTCACCGCTTCTGTTGTAGTGAACATAGTATTTGTAGGCCTTGGGCATGATTGATTTAATTGAACACACGCCACAGCACGTCAGCCAATTGGTGTGTGGGTATTTGACAGCCATCTTATATTCAGCCTTTCTCAGAGGACTTGGAGAGAGACACTGACATGGCAGGTATTGTCCATCGCTACCACCGTGTTGGTGGAAGAGGATACCGTCAAAGGGTGTATGTTGAGCGTGCACAACCACTGGAGCAATACACCACTGAAGAAGTGTATGCTCGCTTTCGCTTTGGGAATGCTGATATTAAGTACATTGCAGACCTTGTCAGGCCAAAACTTCAACGGAGAACCCGAAGGAGCCACAGTCTGTCTGTGGAAGAACAGGTCCTCATTGCTCTGCGCTTCTATGCATCTGGGACTTTCTACCAAGTGGTTGGTGACAATATAGGAGTGGACAAATCAACTGGTCAATCAGTTTGTTTCACTTCCAAAGGATGTCCAGATTGCCCAGACCAAGCACAAGTTTTTTCTTTTGGGGAATATGCCCAATACTATTGGGGTTATTGACTGCACTCATGTGCATATCCAAGCACCTCATGAGAGGGATTGGGAGTACATCAACCGAAAGGGGAGGCGCAGCATCAACATCCAACTTGTGGGCGATGCTGACCTCATCATCACAAACTGTGTCGTGAAGTGGCCTGGGTCTGTTCATGATGCACGCATCCTGAGAGAGAGTGCTTTATACAGAGAGCTCCAAACCAACCGACCGGATGGCATAATATTAGGAGACAGTGCCTATCCACTCCTACCATGGCTGATGACTCCTTTTCTTGCAGCAACCACACCTGCGCAGGCACGCTTCAACACTGCTCATTGCAAAACAAGATGTGCAATTGAGCGTTTAAATGGAGTTCTGAAGAGACGCTTTGCATGCCTTAACTACTTGCGAGTAGAACCACAGGGAGCATGCAACATAATACTTGCGTGTATCGTCCTGCACAACATCGCTACCAGGCGCAATGTCCCTCTCTGTGATGATGTTTGTGATGCACCTGAGCCTGTTGAAGAACCAGACCAACCTCTGGTGGTCTGTCAGAATCAGGGACTGACTGGACGTATAGCAAGGGATGCAATTGTTAGACATTATATTTGACAGGCTCATCTCTGATGATTGTTTCTTTGAAATTAATATACGGTGATGAATGACCAAAAAATGAATATATTATTTTTGTTTATTGAAATCTGTTTGGGGGATTATTTCATGGGGACACGATCATTTTTGTTTTATTTTTACTTTACTATACTGAATAGCTTAATTGTTAGCCTATGTCTACTTTATCACTGTTACAACGGTTACACAAGTCAAGTGCAAAATATAAATAAAAGTATATACACTAAATGATACAAATGTATTATTTGACCAATTTTAAAGTTTTACTACATTTTCTTCCTGAAATCCACCTTGAAATCCTACCCCCTGTTGGGATCAGGATAATCCTGTTTTTTTGGATCAAAGTTATCCAAATCCCACTGACAAGTTTTGAACAACACAAACTGAAGGTTTGATCCAGATTAAAACTAGGATTGGATTCCCTCATCTAATCTGATTTCAGATTCCTTCTTTCCCTTTTGAACAACTCATTTTCAAGATTTGATCCAATCCGATAACCAAAATCCGATCAGTTTACCATTGAACAACTGGCCCCTGATGAGGCCGCTGGGTTTGGTTATGGGTTCTAAAGTGTGAGAATGTTTAAATTAATTTCAGCTTTTATTATTTCTGTATTTTTTCAAATTCCTAGAAGCTTCTCCCATTTCTGTTTTTTGCAATTCTTTCAAGTTCATTTCATCTTTTCAGCTATTTTTAAATGTATTTCAGCTTCTTCTATTTCTATTCTTTCAGCAATGTTTAGAATAATCTCGGCTTTTTTCATTTCTGTACTTTAACCAACTTGACTTCCATGTATTCCATGTATGTCTGACATATTATGGCAATACGTTTCCTGATTCCTGACCCCCAGTGACCTAGACATTACATCCCCAGGACATGAGCACAGTGGTTTCTCATGGAAATATGAAAATAGATACTTATACTAGATACTTATAATTTTCTTTCTTAATATTGTTCCTTTTAATTTAATTTAATTCTGTTTTATTTTTATATCGCACCAATTAACAAGACAAGTTCCTCTATGTTTAACATAGGTGGCAATAAATGGCTTCTGATTCTATTTATGTGGCCATCGAAAGTGTTTCACTTCTGCATTTGAAAGTGGGAGAAATCATCCTTGTGAAAATACATTTTGAGCTATGACTTATTACATTGTCTATGTATTGTTTATTATCTCTATTCAGTTGATTAGAAACATAGGATTATCTAGTTCTCTTGTATCATGCATTTCAGTTTGTGATCTTGGTCCTTAAGGTGAACGCCTTGCTCACTCTCCTCCGTCTGCTAATCTCATGACTAATTGGCTAAATAGAACAGATGAAGCTAAAACCAAGAATAGTACCACATCCCACAGTCTTACGGGGCTAGAGTCAGAGTTAGGGATTGGACTTACTTCAAGGTTACCATAACATGGCAATTTGTGCTGTGACACACTTGAGGATCAGGTCTTTTTTGTCGTCAATCTAAAAAAATATAGCAGAAGGATCACATTTAATATTAATTTGATACTGAATTTCATTAAGTACTCTACAGGCTCACTAGAAAAACTATCTAGTATTGACAAATCGTATTACATAACAGTAAATCAGGCCTTACAGCAATATACCACGGGCAGAGCCAAGTCTGCTATGGCTCTAGGCTGTGTGTGCTATTGC
Source organism: Pungitius pungitius (assembly GCF_949316345.1). Taxonomy (NCBI): domain Eukaryota; kingdom Metazoa; phylum Chordata; class Actinopteri; order Perciformes; family Gasterosteidae; genus Pungitius; species Pungitius pungitius. Next base: position 16,252,806 of record NC_084914.1, read on the forward strand.
GTGCATGAGGGTGTCCATGTGTGTGTGTAATGCCACGCATGTTCCAGAGCAGGCTACGCATGTGCAGAGCAGCAAAAAGATTAGCGCTCAATCTCACTCAGGGCGTTTTGGTGCATGTCTTCAAGTCTGCGGTTGTTTGCTGGAATATTCTGGGAAACGTTTGAATTCAGACACGGATCATCATTTGAGTAGAACTGTTCCGTTCAAACAGTTAAGGGTCAGACCAGGGAGACAAGATGAAAGCTTTGGTTTTGATTGACTTCGGAGAGCTTTAAGGCTTGGGAATCGGCCGCAGTTTCAACAGTTGTCTGTATAAGAGAAAATTACTTTATTTGGAGTCAAGAGCTTTTTATTTCCAAGAAACGCTCATTAAAGCAGGAAAATAAATCTGGTGGGCTATTATGAAATTTAATACAGATTTTGCAATTTTCCGGACACATCTCAAGTGTCCTTCTAAGACTCAAACCTATATTTGAGACTATTTATTGGAAATTCATCCAAAGCAAGCAAAACCTTTTCCTGAAATCAAATGTGAGTCAAATGGCTGAAGATAATGAAACGTACAGTGCTTCCGAATTCATTAAAGGTAAGATATATATCATTTATGGTATTTTATAATATATAATAATCATATAATCATCTGTACACCTTGCATCCGTCTGTTGAGGTTAGGGTGATGTTAACCATAATTAGGCAGCTAATAAAACCAAAATAACATTTGATTTGAAAATATATGATGTGAAATATATATATGTAAATGTTTAGAATATATACTATAAAATAACTAAAGACGCACGTGAGTGTCCGTATCACTATGATACATTAAAATAAACCCTTAACTGTACTAGCACAGATTCCAGTTGATACTTTCATACATAGATTCTTTTCACATTATTCTCTAAAACACAGGTAGCTTTCTTCAACCCTTTTTACAGCCCAACTGCTTGAATTTGATTACAAGTGCTTGTTTTCTGATAAGATAAATTTATCACTGACAAATAACCATCCATAAATCGGCTTAGAAAGTATACGATTTATGGAAGTTGTCTATATCTGCAGATATTAATAATGAAGTTTTGTCAAAATTGTAAAAAATATTTTCTGAAGAACTTTGGCCCTAATAAGAACATGTTTGAGTAGCATGGCTGTGACCTGGGGTTCTTAGCATCATATGTGGCACCTGTATACTCCTAGACTTCTCCCCTGAAGCCCATTGCAAAACTTATAAATCAAGTATTTTGACAAAAGATGGTCTAAAGTTTGTCTTCACTGCACAAGCTTCACGCTGTGATGTGATCTTTACCTTAGATCATTGATTTCAGTGTTTAAGATAACACACAGAAGTAGTGTTGACCGGGGAGTGGCCCTTTTTGATCTTTGTCTGCTGTAATCCATGTGATTCAGGTTATTAAACAGCGTGTCTTGCTTCTGTTCTGCTTCCCTGACAAGACACCACTGTCAGTGTTCCACCTTGATTTACAGGAAGTATCAACATTTGGTTTGATCCATGTGCTTGTTCTCCTGTCTGTGTGTGTGTGTGTGTTTGTGTTGTACACCACAGACCGTCTATACTTTGCCACTCTACGTGTTAGACCGAAGAATACAGCCAACACACACTACTTCAGCATGGATGAGGAGCTTGTACATGAGAGGTAAGCCTCTCTGATACGCAGCTGAGTCAAATCAACGTCACTCAGTCCAATCTAGAGATCGTCCTGCCACAGAAACCTCAACCCCACACGATGCAAGTCAGCGAGACAGATATATATATATATATATATTTAAGTAAAATGACTCAAACTATTTGTTATAGATGCCTGATAGTGTGTTGGAAATTAACTTTTTCTTCCAATACCTTGTGGACTCTACACCAGCCACGTTTTAGCAACCACCATTTTGTACTTGTACCTCTGAGTGAAACTAGGTTTTGTGCTTTGTGTCATGCTTATGAAAAAGTACATGTTTAATTTAATATTTATTCACTTGCAACAAGTAGTAGTAAAATCTAAAACCTTTTTTCTTAATTCAGTTTGGAAATCATGTCTGACTAGCTTGCTTTGACACAGATAAACATTAGGGAATGTGGGATAAGTTCTATGCATGGCTCTGATACATTAAATTCTAAAAAATGTTTTATTTGACTGTATCTGATAGTACAGTTAGTGTTGATCACACATTCAAATGTTTCTTTCTGTGTTGCAGTTTCTATGCAGACTTTGGGCCGCTGAACCTGGCTATGTTGTACAGATACTGCTGCAAAGTCAATATTAATCTCAAGGTAAGAGGCGGTGCCCAACAAATACTTGGAACCTGTAACCACAGACAATTGACCTACTCTTTCGATTGTACATACATCTCTATGATGTAAATTCAAAGTATCAACGTTGGCCAATTCAAAGTTGTTGTTACTCATTCTTCATCAGATATTGACTTTCTTTTTGTTCACTTCAGTCCTTGACACTGTCTAGAAAGAAACTGGTCCACTATACAAGTCATGACCAGAAGAAAAGAGCAAATGCTGCTCTGCTCATTGGTGCATATGCCGTAAATATCTTTTTTTTAAAAATAATTTATACTTTTAATTATCCATTCATTTATTGGCTTGTCAGTATGTCCATTATCAATAATGTACCCCCCCATCCATATAGGTTATTTATTTGAAAAGAAGCCCAGAAGAAGCCTACAGGACTCTGATCTCAGGAAACACCACAGGCTACCTGCCGTTCAGGTAACACAGCACAAACAAACATAATATCGTTATACTGGAAGCCCCAGGTCGAGGATTCCAGGATCAATTATTGTCATTATGTAACACAGAAATACCCAACAGAATGCCGTTTTTGCCCATTTGCTAAAACTAGATTTAGCTAGATTTTTTCTGTTGCTACCTCTCTCTCTAGCTCTGGAAGTTCTGTGCTACACACACCCGTTTAAACTCTGAATCTCTCCAAAAAAAGTTTCAAAACTTGAACAACGATTACATGGGATTAGGAGCAGACTGCGCTAGTAAAATGCCCATTTGGCCATTTGACTTTTGGTAACGTTTCAAACTTTTACAGTCAATTTTGGCATTAAGATGAGTGTATTTTGCTCTCTTCCCTGGTCAAAATGCCTTCCATGTGAATTGAAAATATCTTTTGGAAAAGTCATAACACACGATTCCTGACGCATGTTATGTTTTCTGACTCGTGTGCCCGACGAGTAGAGGTCCAAAGTATTGTGGATTATGGCTAATAACCCCACACGAGTACATGCAGTGTGGGTTACTGCACACTGAATTAACCCTGATGGAAACCTTGGTAGCTTGCCCCTAGTAGTGAATGCATGTGTGAAATACATTTTATTATCTTTGGTGGTATAAACTGCGAATTGACAGATGAGTGAGTGGTATACATTTCTCATCTCACTCGCAGCAAGAAAGAAATGAGAATGAGCATGTTTGCATACTTCATATTAAACTTGTGTTCATAGTAATATTCTGTAATTACTTTTATATGCTAATAATTTACAAAAGCAAAAGAGTATAAATAATATAAATGTAACCATCTTTCTTGTTCGCCAGCTCACTAGTTGTGTAATATTTTTACAGGCTATGTATGTCATACATAACAGTAATAGGACAGGATCATATCAGTGTATAACAAAGCCACCACCACTGGTAAACTAAGCTTGCTGTGTTCACATGTTCTTATTTTCTTTTCACTTCATTTTTGCTTTTTCAAAACAGATGGAACACATACATTACAAGAAAGAAAATGAATAAGAAAAGGATCTGGATTACTGTGTTCATGTTCTTGTGTATCTCGCAGGGATGCAGCCATGGGAGAGAGCGTCTTTAACCTGACTCTCATTGATTGCTTGCAAGGAATAAGTAAGGTGAACAACTACAACAACACTAACCACAACAACTACAGTGGTTTAGGTTACTTAATTATGTAGGACCTTACTTTACCCCTCTTACACTTAGACCTATTATCAAAGATTAGTCAATAGTGTCAGCTAAAGTTAAATGGGAAAGAATTATAATCTCAATCATAATTGTTTAATGTAAGCTACTTTGATATCTAGGCAAATCCTACATTTGCTCCGAACACTAGGGATGTGTTTAACTTCTTCTCTCTCCTTCAGGCACTACAGCATGGTTTCATTGACTTTGCAAGTTTTGATGTGGAGGTATATGAACATTATGAGGTGAGGGAACATGAATGCAAGTAACTATCATCAACTTGGGACATTCACGAGTATTGAATGTGTTGAGACAGTGTGGGCGGAAATAACATCCCCTGTTAATAAAAGGACTTTAATAGTCAACAACAAACTCAAAATCACTCCAACCGATAAAAAGGGAAGGAGGGAAACAGACGGGGACCTGGGGCCTGTTTCAATAAGGAGGTTCAACCAACTCTGAGTTAAAACTTGAACTCTGAGTTGACTTACCCTGAGATGGGAAACTCTGAGTTTTCGGTTACAGAACAGCTGAAATGAGTTAGTTCAATCAACTCTGAGTTGACCTACTCTGAGTTAAGCGCGTGCACCACAACTATAAAAAGCCATTATCAATGGAGCGCAGATATTACGAGTCACCATGGCCACAGCGCCAGACAAAAAGAGGTCTTCATATTTTTCACCAGCAGAACTGGATGTGCTTATGCAAGCATATGGAGAGTACGAACATATATTTTTAAAAAAAAGCAACACGGCTGCAGCGGCGAAGGACAGAGAGTTAGCTTGGGAGAAAATAGCTGCTCGAGTCAATGCGTAAGTTTACATTTGAATTACTGTTATACAGTGTTGTGTGTAATTAATTTCTATGTAATCTAAAAACTGTAATTTAATTCCGTAATTTAAAGTAAAATCTGATGTAATTGCATTAAATGCTGCATAAACTATAAAGCAATTCTGTATAAAACAATAGTGGATTTAACATCAAATTTTAAAAGATATATTTTTTCAAGAATAATTCATGCAATTGTATAATGTTTATTTGAAAGCATTAAAAGTGCAGTTTCTTGTCTCTCCTTGTATTGTTCAAGTGGTTGAGGTTGATATGGGATTTAGAAAGTAATTAGTAATAAGTAGACCAATACTTTCTAGAGATAGTCATTATTACATTGATCTAATTACACTGTTGAAGAAGCCAGTTGTAGTTAGTAATATAAGTGACTTGCCCAACTGTTATAATATCAGAAGTGAAACTGGAAGAACAGTGTGTTATTCAACCTAATTTTAATTTTCATGTAGGTGCAATCCTGCAGGCATTAAAAGAACATGGCAGCAGCTGAAAATGAAATATAAAAACATAATTCAATCAGGTAAGGCTTGAACATATCATGGTTGTAGTCTACCTGACTTTACAAACATTTGACATATAAATAACTAAATAGCATCCAGTGTCTAGCAGTGCAGCAGCATTTTTGACATGGGTCTAAATGTTCATTCTCATTTGACTACTCAGCCAACAGAAAGAAGGCAGAGGCTCGCAAAACGGGGGGAGGACCTGCACCACCACCTCTGACAAATGCAGAGGAGATGGCCCTGAGCCTGAATGCTGGAAGGCCAATGGCTGAGGGAATTCCTGGAGGGACTTCATCAGAGCCAGTCACTCCAGAAGATTTAAGTGCCTTCATAAAATGTAAGAGGTCTACCTATGTGTTGTGTTTTTATATAGGCTATTTGTGATATTTCCATTTATTTTACTTTGGGGTGGGTTTTTCGTTGGTCCCAACAGATTCTGATGGTAAAATTAGTCTTTTGGAGCCTCCTGTCCCAACAGAACCACAGGCAGTTGTAAGTAGCCTACTCAATACACCAGAAATTATTACAAATAGTGTTATAAAGTGTACTCAAATGCTCATCTTCACAGGATGATGGGGATGAAGAAACAGTTTCTGCTGCCACAGAGATGCCTACAGAGGTAATGTTAATATTATGTGTCTATCAAACAATCTACACATTCACATTTCTTCACCTTTTTTATGTGGAGTAGCCTATAGAATCTAAGTTTAAATCTAAGTATAAACAGGTATTTTTATCTCTCCCCAGAGTGTGGAAGAACAGAAAGAGGATGGTCCATCAACTTCTGGTGCACAGATGAACACAGTTCAGTGATTTTTTTTTTCAGTAAATGCCACAGTTTAATATTGTAGAATTTTAGAACTACATGATGTAACTGTAATCTACTGTATTTTCAGTTGCCAGTTAAGGAGTTATATAGACTTCTTCTTATTAAAAAGATAGAAAAAAACAGCAAAGAACTTGTATACTTGGACCGCCAGATCCAAAAGGCAGATCTGGAAATTGAGATTCTGCAACTAAAGCTAGAGGTGAGTGCATGGTCACAGGTGAATTCTAAGTATTGAAAATATATTAAATTCTATTTTTTTTTTTATGTTTAGGAAATAAAGAACACCATATAAATTGCTGTGATTTTGTGTTTATTCATTTTTATTTTATTTTGTGGTTGGTTGGTTGTGGTGGTGGATATAATGTGTATTAATCTGTGAAGACATTTCGGCATATCATATCCCGGACTACCCTTCCCTCCTGGAAATCTGCCGGGTTGATGGGGTCTTCCTCTGGGTCTTGCATTTGTAGGGCAGGGTGTTGCTCCCCTCTAATTATGGCAATATTATGGAGAACAACACATGCCACAATAATGTCGCAGGCCCTTTCAGGGGTTACCCTGAGGTGACGTAGGCACTGGAAACGTGCTTTCAACAGGCCTATGGTCATCTCCACCCGGGCTCTCGTCCTGCAGTGTGCCACATTGAAGCGGCGCTGGGGGCCTGGTTCAGGTTCTGGGTAAGGGGTAACTAGTGTTGGTCGGCATGGGTAACCCCTATCTCCCAGCAGAAAGCCATCAATCTCTCCTGTAAGAAAGTTCACATTGCTTTGGAGCTGCATAGAAGTTCCCCAGTAAGTGTGTAGTGCATACATTGAAATACATGCATTTACTTACCAGTTTCCAGTCTGTTGCTCAGCGTTGACTCACGATACATTCGTGAGTCATGAACAGAACCGGGCCACTTGGCCTCCACATTTGTAATGAGATGTGCAGCATCACATATGATCTTGACAATGCAAAGAATGAGACATGTTATAGTATTGTGATGTAGTCTTTGACCATTAGAAACAGTAGGCTTTCAGTGTACCTGCACATTAATACTGTGGATGGACCTCCTGTTGACATAGTCTGCTTCATTTTCGGAAGGTGCAATGATGGGAATATGTGTGCCATCAATGCATCCAACTACATTCGGAAATCCTAAAAGGAATTCTATTATTAGTTTACTTCCAGGGGTCGCAGCAATATGCTCTTAACTGAACGTCATTTATCAGGTTAGCCTCATTTAAACCGATTTATACATCACTGACCTGCAATCCTGTGAAACTCCTCTTTGATGGCTCTCACGGGTTTGTGCCCAGGAAACAGCACAAAAATTCGGAGAAAGCGCTTAAGAGCGAGGCACACTTTCCTTACGACTCTGCAAACAGTAGCCTTACTGATATGTTCTGCATCCCCAATGTTATACAGAAAACTACCATTTGCAAAGAAACGTAATGCAACGCAAAGCATCTGCTCGGATGTTAGAGCACGGCCGCGATGGCTGATGTTTCTGATGTAAGGATGGATGAGATTATGGATGTATCTTATTGACTGTAAAGAAAAACGGTACCGCTCAAATAAAAATGAATATGGATATGACAAAAAATCCACTCTGGGTCTCAAAATCCTCTCCCGACGTAAATGCAACTCCCTACGGATTAATGCAGCCTCTTCATCCACAGGATCGTCCATAAAAGGACATGCCATTTCATTCACTTGATTTGATGCGCTCTGCGTGACTGAAATGTGCACAATGAATGAATACCGAAAGAATGAATGAGGTGATTAAATACCACTTCCTCTTTAAAAAAGGGGAGGAGACGAAATAAACTCTGGGTTTCCCGAAGAAAACCTGCTCCCGACCAGGTTAGGTTCACAGAGTAAGTTGCCATGGTAACTGACTCTGAGTATAAGTTACCTCTCTTTCTGAAACAGGCTTGACTTACTCTGCTTTCTCAGGTTTAACATACCTCCCATTCTGAAACAGAAAACTCAGAGTTTCCCTCATTTCAGGGTTAACATACTCAGAGTTTTCACTTAACCTCCTTTCTGAAACAGGCCCCTGGACTTGAACTAACAACGACACGACGACGACGACGACGACGACGACGACAACAAGCTTCTAACACTGTGTCGCCACAAGAGACTCACAGGGCTTAAATACACAAGGGAGGTGCAGGTGATTGGACACAGCTGGAAACGATCAGGCACGGCAGACAATCACAAGGGAAGACAGGACAAGGCAGGAAGTTACCCAGGAACACAAGAGACATGAAACTACAAAATAAAACAGGACAGGAACCCAAACCGTGACAGATCTAAATTGAAATCAGAGAAAAGTATTTCCTTTTTTGCTAGGATCTAACAAGGCAGGCACAAGCGACCTGTATGGATATGTGGCCACACACACTCAATCTTCTGGCAGCGCGAGAACGGTCTATCGTCAGTGCACTTATCCTCCTGACAAAGTCAAACATTTGTTATGTGACACATAGTTGATGGACCTCAGTCACAAACGGCATCTCCTTTTTTCTCTGTTTTTAGCGAGTAGAAAATGGAGATATCAACTGGATCATTCCAGGAAAGGTTCTGGCATTCAGCAGTCCCCACCGTCACAGTAAGACAGAGAAGGGTGAGTGACACTGAATTTAACCAGAATTTCGTAAGACGCCCCAGAAATATGGAGTATTATTTAATTGAATTTATTCTTTTGAAGTCAGCATGATAATGTCTATTCTGACCAGAAGTCCCACAGTCTAGTGTTTCCCCTACCATTATATAACCCCTAACCCTTATTTGTATTTTTGATATAGCAGCAGAGCACAACAGACGTCTTCTATGTCCTGTAGACACTGCGGAAACTCTGCAGTTCACGTTTCTCCATTATTCAGTTATTATTCAGTTGAAAGTCTCATGGGACATTTATAAATACTCATAGTAAAAATGCTGTTACTGTTTTAAGAAAAAGTAATGTTCCATTTTCCAGGTTATCCTCTTCACGCACCGGAGGCATATTTTGATTACTTTCGTCAAAATGACATCAAAGCCGTAGTCCGTCTTAACAGGAAGTTGTATGACAGTAGGAAGTTTGAGGATGCAGGTTTTGAGCACCATGACCTCTTCTTCCACGATGGGACTACGCCCTCTGACCTCATCATTAGGCGCTTCCTACACATATGTGAAAGTATTGAAGGAGCTGTGGCTGTACACTGTAAAGGTAGGAATACATTTGTTTGTCAATTTATCTTTCGCACAGCAAAAGACATAAAGTTGATATATGCAGTATTTTACAAGTTAAGGTGTTAAACCTATCCTTTATTTGTTTCAAACTTTTCTCCTTTTGAATATTTCATCTGATCACAGCTGGCCTTGGCCGAACAGGCACTCTTATTGGCTGCTACCTGATGAAGCACTTCCGGTTCACTGCAGCTGAGGCCATTGCATGGGTCAGACTTTGCCGGCCTGGTTCCATCATTGGCCGCCAGCAAAACTTCTTAGAGGAGTGAGTTTCACTTTCATTTGTGGGTTATTGTGTCAAAACCTACACAACATCCCAGCAAGCTGGAGTTTTTCGTTAGTCCTCCAGCTACTCACTCAAAGAATCAGATGGCACAAGGTTAAAGATCAAAGAGGATTGAATAACTAACAGAAGCAAATATAATTAAAGTGAAATATGCTTTGAATAATGTTTTACTCCGCCCCAGTCTAATGAATGAATTAACAAATTATTTATTATTATTAACTAATGAATTAACTCTAACCTTTTCTAACTCCCAGTTTTGAAACTCGCGGGGTGTTTCCATTGTGTTGCTGCCATATGTGACTGCCTGGACATTTAAACGTAGCTCCACCCGGGTTGGTTACTGTGACATTCTTCTCAGCCATTTTGTGACCTTCCGCCTACCTTTGGTCTGAAGCTTTTTCAATATAACATATTATGGCATGCTTTATATCATCACTATGATCTAGTATGTCATACACACTAATCATAACACATCTTAAGTCATTAAATTGCATAATATCTTAACCATTATGTTTAACTTATTTATATGGTCCAAAATCATGCTGTCTCGCGGGGTTTTCTGTACACCTACAACACCCTCTGCTCCTAAACCTGAGATCTATAGAATTATTAATAATCACTAAGATAAATGTCAAAAATGGCAGGCTGGCAGGTCACGATGTGAGCCCCGTGGCTCGACGTCGGAGGCAAGAGGTCAGACAGATTAACTCACACAAATGGCAGTGGTGACTACCAGAGAAGAAGACAAAACGGATTGACAACCCAGCCTGCAGGGCCAGGGTTGAAATACAGCCCTTGACAAGTCCAAGTGTCATTAGACTTTCATTAACATAATTTTGTCCACTTAAGGACAACTAGCTTGTTACACTGACACACTGTATGCCCTCATAATGTCTTATTAGGACCTGAGCCGACTGAAAGTTGGGTCACACGCTTGGGTATTAAGAAACGGCTCTATAGAAATTTGACACTTTTGCCTATTACCAGTTTTCAACAAAGCAGCCCCAGCAGTTTCTAGACAATTTGACAAACTCCTCCCTGGCAATTTGCCACTAAACATTGCCACACACATTTAAGGTTAAGATGTAGTTACTTCATATGATTTTAATGCTTCAAAATTACAACTATGGACACAAAGTAACACACCATATAAAACAATTTTCTGTATTCAGGGTGGATGAAGGTATTTCCAATAAGCCCAATGGAAATTGTTTTTGATTCAGTGTGGAGACCCTGGTACTGGGAGGAAAAACATTTCCAATAAGCCTAAAGAGAATAGTTTTTTATAACCCGAGCACTGGAAGAAAAGGAATATATATCTATATACTGTATATCTACATATGTTGTGAAGCATCGGAGTCAGAGGGATCCATTTGCAGCGCGATTTATTGAACAGGGTAGTCAAACAGGCAATGGTCAGTTGACTACAACAACTGGAGGGGAGTTACACAGTCAGGATTGAAGGGGAGAGCTTCACTCAATCGAATGGTCAATGAAAATGTATAAACTAATGTTTTGTATCTTTAACTCGTGGGTGTTTTTCCGGAAAGAGCTCGGTTTATTTGAGTATAGGTGCTCCAATAAATCTCAGAGTTGAAGAATCCTAATCTCCAGTGTGTTCTATGAGTGTGTGTTGCTGAAAGTCCCTGGTCTGTGAGGATGTTTGAGTCAGATAGATATAGTCAGTGAGTTAGAGAATGCTGGAACCTAAATAAATGAATCCACAACAGAGGAGAGTTGGTTAAAAATAGCACGTTCAAGAGTTGACTTGGCTGTCACCAAGAATATATCAATTATAACAGGGGTCCGCAAACTTGTTCCTGTGGGGGCCAGATAACTTTTCTCTTCTCTGGAGGGGGCCGGGGTCAGAAAAAGTGTGACGATTGCAGTGGGGGCCTAAATGTAAACATTTATTGTTTTCCAGAAAGCCACATAAAACCAAATATTAACAATCCGGGATCTTCACAGAAAAAAAAGTCAGGAAAATAAATAATATCACTTAATGAAATAAATAATCTTCTCTGGGATCTTTACAGAAAAGAATGAAATAAATAATAACCGCCACCGCCTCTTGACAGATGAGAGCATTGAACAAACTAAAATCGTTTAATCATAATGCCCCTCTGGTATTGTTCAGGGGGCCGGGCCAAATGAGGAGGCGGGCCGAACCCGGCCCGCGGGCCTTAGTTTGGGGACCACTGAATTATAACACCTATCACCTTCTTGAGATAATGGATTTTTGGCGACTGGAGGTAGGGCAGAGAGGAGACGGAAGGGCAGGGGCATAGAGCTTTCAAGGAGGGGGTGTAGGAGAAAACGTGGGGTAAGTTGGGTTCTGTGTTGTCTGTTCATTTGTGTTCATTGTGTGTGTAGGAAACAGCACAGTTTATGGGTCCAAGGTGACGTCCACCGCTCCAAACAGAAGCTCATTCAGCAAAGACTGAGTCGGCGGCAGCAGCTACAACGACATCGTCAGCAGCAGCTTCACAGCTCTGACTCTGAGCAAGGAAAACAAGAAGCCATGTCCCACCTACTGTCCAGCATGGATGCCCTATCAGTCAACCCCAGCCTTCACAAGTCATACAGCTTAGATGAGGTGAGTCTAACTATTTGCTACTTTGGAAATAGGATTGTTGTAATTAAAACTATAAACAAATGTGGTTTACATTGAATTTAATGGGAGGACTTCTGGTGATTTTCTTTTTCTTGAAAATAACTTTTGTTTGTTTCACACAGCAAAATCCTTATAGTTAATTTTCTGGTGTTAGGCAAAAGTGTTGAAGTGCAGAGTTGAAATCACACTTAAAAAAAGATTAAACTCTTAAAGAGTCAATTTTACAAAAGAGCTGGAGTTAAAGAGTCAATTTTACAAAAGAGCTGGAGTCATTATCCAGTGTTAAGATCAGATTCATTTGCAACACTTAGTAGAGTTAAATTAACTCTTTGATCGTATAGAAATGTAACTGTACAGTGTCACACTTCTTGGTATCTTAGGCTTAACTCCATGTAATATGGTGCATGGATTGGTGAGAGCGTGCCAGGAACCACAAGGTTGTTGGTTTGAACCCTGGTTTACCCATGTTCCATGCCAAAGTGTCCCTGAGCAATACACCTAACCCTGAATTGCTCCCTGGGCTAAAATGTAAATTCCATGTGTTAAAAATGCAATATAAGTTGCTTTTGTTAAAAGCATCAGCTAAATGACGTTGTATTCGACACTGAGCAGATTTATTTTGACACTTATTCTAGATTTAACACTGACTTGAATTGACACTGAATTTAACTCTCTGAAATTTGCTGTGTACTCACTCTGTGTGTCTACTAGAGTAACTTCCAAGAAGGTAGCCTCACTCAGGGAGAAAAACTGACAGAACTGAAGGGAAAACGACCAGCCAGGTCAACCTCTTCCTCCTCAAGGTACATGTTTTTTATAATTTGGCTTCAGGTTATTACAGTTATAATTTAGGTAAGGTATGCAGTTTGCACTTTGGCGAAGGTAATTTGGCCATTTTGACAAATGAACATGTTCCCTTTCTTTCAGAGTTAGATGAAAATATCTTCAGATATGAAATGTATGGGTTAAGTCTTTATAGAGCGAATGGGGAGAACATTTTCGGACACGTGTTCTGCCACAAATAGAATTCACTGTCCAGTGTGCTGAGTGTCTTTAAGCCATTTTAATCTGTGCCCTGCATACAATTACTAATGCATTTTTCCTTTCCATTACATCACATTGGTTGGTTACAGGCACCACACAGCATAAGACGCCACCTCGTTGCACAACACGTGACACCGTCAAATACTTTCTGCTTCTCATCCACATCTGTTCTCATTAGCAGGCACATACTTAAATGCATTTTATGGTAACGTGTCACCCTGTGGTTCATGTGTAGGAACTGCATGTCCCAATCCACTCATTCAGAAATCTATTTTTAAATCTGAATCAAAATCCACCAACAACATTTGATGGCGGTTACAGAGGTGATAGAAACTCTGACTGCAGACCGGGTTGTACCACGTCCCCTTCACTGGCCCCGGTCTATTGGACATGCCCATCTGGTCGCAGTAGATGCACCAGCCCTCCCGTAGGCGCCGCTGCCGCTCCTCATGGGTCATCTTGGTCCTCCCAAGCTTTATGGGTTCCTCCGCTAGGAGACTGTTACAGCGCCACTGTGACTTCACCTCGGCTTCCCTGTATGTTCTGTGTCTGTGTGTGTGTGTGTGTGGTTTTGGCGTTGTTCCAATCAGCTGGCATCTGGGCTCCTCACCTGTCCATCATTAGACCCTCATCATCGCCAGTTGAAATACCTCAGCCTCCTGTTCTATCATCGCCAGATTGTTTCTTCAGCTCAGTGGTAGCTATATTCTTGGCCCTTTTGAGTGTAAAACTCCTCTAACAAGTAACTTCCGTACTGTTAAATCTATTGTGTGTTTTTCCCCAGCTCAGTGTTATGTCCGAACTACATTGCCGCCCAGCCAGTGCTACTTCCACTGCCTCGCCACTCCACCTGTATTCTCCACTGGCTCTACAGACTAACCAGATAAATTATTATTTTTCCACTTACTCTGCCATCTTTCTGTCTGCGTTTTGGGTCCAGAACAATTTAGCAACTTTGTTACTAGATTGAGCAATTTTCCAGACTCCACTAAATATTTTTTTTCAAACAGGACCACATTTAGCTATTTAAATTAAAACAAATATGTTTGGCACTTTTGTCAACAATGTTTAACTTACCGAAATATTTTCAATATATTCACCTGAATTAATTTTGTCTCATGAGTCTTAATTAGGGATCAATACAAAACTAAACCACACTCTCTAACCCTTTAATATTGCATTCCTGCTCACCTATTTCCCTCAATTTATTTGTCATTATCTCTCATTGCACTTCTATTGCCTACAACTGAAATATACGTGCTGAACCTCTTCCACACATCCTCAACAATTCAATTCATTCAATTCAATTCAATTCATTTTATTTTGTATAGCCCAAAATCGCAAATTACAAATTTGCCTCAGAGGGCTTTACAGTCTGTACACATGCAACATCCTCTGTCCCGAAACCCTCACATCGGCACAGGAAAAACTCCCCAAAATATGAAAAAAACCCTTCAATGGGGAAAAAAGGGAAGAAACCTTAGGGAGAACGTCAGAGGAGGGATCCCTCTCCCGGGATGGACAGACTGCAATGGATGTCATGTGTACAGAATCAACAATGTAAAAGATGTACAATACATTCAATTTCTCTAACTGAAATGATACAAGTAATTGCAAGTAGCAGAAGAGGTGTACGGCAGGACCACTGCAGGGACAACCTCCATCAGATCGAACCACCATCCACAGAGGCTTCTGTGGGGAGGGAGAGCAGAAAGATGTTGGTTTTTGATGACAGTAATATGAATCATATTTAAAGTAATGATGATGGCAGCAGCAGGTGTCAGCAGAGCCATGAGCCAGGAGTCAGAACCGGGGTCCGCACGAAACTATGATCCACGGAGACCTGCTAGGCGAGAAAGCACAAAAAACTCCCGGAAAGAAGCTTAATTAGTGATGTACATTAATAAAGCATGGATGATTGTGGGAGGAGAGAGTGAGAGTGAGAGAGGGGCTCGGTGTGTCCTAAGAAGTCCCCCGGCAGTCTAAGCCTAGAGCAGCTTAACTAAGGGCTGGTCCAGGCTAACCTGAGCCAGCCCTAACTATAAGCAATATCAAAGAGGAACGTTTTAAGCTTTATCTTAAATGAACTGACCGAGTCTGCCCCCCGGACAGAAGCCTGTATCCTGTGTTTATTTTTAAATTTACATTACAAAACTAAAAAAATCCAAAATTAAAGTCTTTAATCCTCCAGTCCATCCAGTCTTTGTCTTTGACAAAAAAAAATCAAGCTCAATTTTAACCTACATTTCAGCAGTTAAATTAAATAACTATTTCACTCTTCTATCCAGTACCCTGCTGCAATGGCCAGGTTGTAATAACGAGTAAAAATACATTGTAACTTTTTGTATCTCTAACATCACTTTGGCTACAGAACTAACTTCAAAATTCTATTGATTGTGCTTGAATCATTAAATAGTTTTGGGCCCAAATTATTTTATCTGATCTTCTGATCCTGCACAATTTTCCTCTGTGTCTCAATTACTAGCTGTTCCCACAAATTATAATTAAATTGGTGCTCAAATGTACAACGCATTGGCAGAAGACAATGCTGGCTAGTAAATCGAGCTAACTACTTTACTACTTACCAGAGGTGGAAAGTGACGAATTACATTTACTCGCGTTACTGTAATTGAGTAGTTTTTTTGTGTACTTCTACTTTTTAAAGTATTTTTTTAAATCTGAAATTTTACTTTTACTTAAGTTTTTTTTGTTTCAAGTACTTTGCTACATTTTAAATCATTTCTGTTACTGAGTTAAAAAAAAATGCAAAGAAAAAAAAAATCACTGCAGTGATTGAGTGATGAGAACGAACGCGCTAAACAAGAATGATGGAGACGGACAAAACAGACGCAAACCCAGCTGAAATCGAATGAAAATACGAAGCGTAGCCGCTAAACCGGAAGTACGTAGATTTTCACAGTAAGAATCGACGCAACCGTCTGCGTGACAGCGGTTACCAGGGTAACATGAGGAGAAAAGTTGATTAACGGATATAAATGAATAACCCTGGTCTGACGGGATGTGTTAGCAGCAGTAGGTGACTACACTCACTGCTCTTGGCTCTGATATTTATTGTCCACGTATTGTTTTGCTTCAGTGAGCAGAGCAGAGACAGTTTAAGGAGACGCAGAGTAAACGGTCCGCCGCTGGAGTGCATACGTCCCGACGTCAGCGAACCGTGGGTCGGACCCCCCCCCCCCCCCCCCCCCTCCCGCCCCGCCCATCAGCTTATTATTTTTGCTATTACACTTTAATTTGTAAAGGTCTTCCTTCAATTAAAAACAACTAGATTGAGATTTATTTTCCCTTGTCTTTTTTTAACTACACTAGAATCCCGCACCCCACCCAGCTGTTAAAAAAGTAACTCAGTGACTTTTACTTTACTGAGTAGATTGTTAATGAGCTACTTTTTACTTAAGTAATAGTACTTTTACCTGAGTACAAAATGTTGTTACTCTTTCCACCTCTGCTACTTACTTAACTACTACTTTATAATTGCTTGTAATTATTTTTCATCTAAATCAAATGTATTTGTTGGTCTATTGTTTTACTTTCTATGCTTTTGACTATTTTTTCATCCAAAGAAGAAAGAAAAATCTCGTTCTCACCCTGAAAAATAAAGAGAACGTGTTCACCTTAATGGACCGGCTTCTTCTGGTGGGAAGAGCTAATGGGTGGATTTCAGAGCAGCCAGAAAGAGCAAATACTCAGTATATGATCTCAAATTCACACTAAGCAAGAGATGAAACAGTAACTTAATGAAACACAGGGCGACAATGGACACTGAAGAGAAAGGAGGGCAGGCATTCCTGTGTGTGCCCGCTAGAGAGCAGCATGATGCCATGGTGAGAACATCATAATGGTCGTCTTGATCATCTTGGTCATGTCTCCTCAGAGTTGTCTTTATGGATGGATTCAGCTCAACGATTTCAAAATGAAAATATAACATTAACTAAAAACCCAAATGCACACATGTAATCATGTAAGTGGTTGAATTAAATACTTAAATTGGTTCAACATTTAACATGTATTATGCTGTGACAGGAAACACAATGTAGTTAGAAAGCAGAAGTTACCATTTGTTAGCAGAGTTTCGACAAACTCAGCTGCAGCAGTATTTTTTTTTTGTATTTTTAGTTTTATGTGGAGCTAATTAGCATAATTCTGGGAGCAAGACCACGCCTCCAACACGCCTCTTCCGGTATTTCTATAAATACAGCTCAACCCCTCTGCTTGTTCTCGAGTACGCATTCGGAAATACGACCGAGGTCAGGTAACCCACGATTGAACATAACTTACGACCGCCCTACCTACGTTACATGACCAAACCTCGATGGCACCGAGATGCCATCGAACTTTCCCCTCCAGACGACAACATTCTCTCCAGGAACGACCAGCACAAAGCACTCTGAAGTCTCCAAGATTCCATAAAATCGCCTCTGTGACCCAGATACCACTTTCCTCACCAGACAAGTACCCGAGTAGTTGTAAACCAACTTCCCCCAGTCATCGCGCAAACACTACATACAAATCCCCCAGTAGAAGCAGCTCATAGCACCGGATTGCCCACTATCTTGCAGATGCAGGCTCGTACTGTTTTGCCCGGCTTACAAAATACTCCCAGACCTTTTTGAAGTCTCGCTTCCGACACGCCCACGCCCTGGTTCGCCATGATTGTTCAAAATAAACTATTCTTCCTTGACTTGGTTGTAGTTAAACACGGGGGCAATACTGCCCCCAGCACTTCCTATAGTGCTTTGCATTCACCACTAGTGTCACACCCGGATGTCAAGTTGGGTTTGTGTCCTGTCTCCACTTTTGTTTTGCCTGACTTCCTGTTTTAGGTTTACTCTCCTCTCGTTTCAGGTGCCTTGCCCTTCCTGATGTGTCACCAGTCTGATTGGCCATTTCTCAATACCTGAGACGGCGAGAACGAACTTGCGTTCCCGCGAGAATAGACTCGGGAGACAGACTCGGGAGTCCTGACTCGCAGGTTCGGGAGGACGGAGAACGGACATTTCCGCAATTGGAACAGCAGCTGACTTGATGACGTCACCACGTCAGCTGGTCTTGCTAATACGTTTTAATTTAGTTTTTGACTTAAATATTTTACTATTAACAAGCTTTTGTTTCATTTTAATTTAAAATTAGAAATGGTATATATAATATTGAGCACCAGATATATATAATCCGTCATAAAATAATTAGCTTTATCATTTTAGGAGGAAGAGGAAAGATCTTACAGAGAAATAAACAATTTATATGTGGAATTTTTTTATTATTATTATAATTCAGAGCTTCAGTTTCTTTGAAGCTGAAGTTCTGCTGCCGATTTAGAGTCTCAATGACGGTCCCCTCTTGTCCTTTAATTAAAACATCGTTAGTTTTAATGCACAATGATGGACAATAAACAAGCTGCACTCTGCGGTTACAGACAATACGTTAGTTACATTTAAACATGAAGTTATGAATCTAAACTCTGTCCTCAAACAGACGTAACCGGTGAACAACATCAGTCTCTGACACCACATTAAAACTTATGAAGACTCGTTATAGTACAGTTAAATCTCATGTATAACCGCTACGGAGACGTGAAAACCAGCGGAGCATTTCACAGAAGACTCGCCGAGAACAGGCTGCTGTCTGTGGGCTGAGATGAGCTGACCGCCCGGTGCTGGAGGGTCTGACGGTCCGTGAACTACACCTCACATCTCCATCCACGGAGCAGACTGTTACGAAGGCTGAATGTTGACAAACATTTGCTTTAACAACAAAAGTTGCTTTAACAACTAACTTCAGGTCATAAAATTACATTACGTTACTTACTTACTACTATTAAAGTAGTATTTAAAAACTTTTACATAAAGTTGTGTTAATTTTTCTCTGTCGTTGTTGCCTGTTGCTGAGGTGAAATGCATTCTGGGATATTTGGCTCTTACAAGAACAGACGAGCCTGCTCCGATGCATGCCCGGTAAAATGGGCGGGGCGAGTCACATCCGGGTATTATGACCGTTCTCGGCATTACATTACATTACATGTCATTTAGCTGACGCTTTTATCCAAAGCGACGTACAATAAGTGCATTTCCACATAGAGATACAAACTCAGAAGAACAAGTAACAAGAAAGTACATTTTTCATCAAATTAGCAGTTTCAAAACATGTTATAGAAAAGTGCCATTATAAGTACAATTTAAGTGCTACCATTTGTTAGTGCTACGGTTTGCTAGTGTTTTAGTCAAGGTAGAGTCTAAAAGGTGTGTCTTGAGTTTTCGACGGAAGATGTAGAGTAGGGATGAGCGAGTACAGCATTATCTGTATCTGTTGAACCATATGAATTATCTGTATCCGTATCTGTACTCGGATTGGGCGGGTCTTAACCCGGAAGTGGGCGGGGCTTAACCCGGAAGTATGAAGGATTTACCCCGTAAGTTGTCGGGTTGTCTTGAAATGTGCTGGGCTTTAACCGTTATGCTCTTTTTTAAGCATGCAATTGACCCTTTGCAGGGAGCTTGATTAACAGGTGATATGACT